>NW_026775578.1:61510908-62145015 GCF_030987335.1 Cornus florida
CTTTAGGACGATGGGTAGAGGCCTACATAGAGTCGCATGGGATGTTGTTTGTATTGTTTACTTGACTACTTGCTACGTGGTATCTTATTTAAATGAGCATGCTTAACTACCTATGTGCTTACTTGCTTACTTGTTTATGTTAAAATGTTTCTTGCATAGTCTTGCATGCTAAGTGTTGTACGGTATTAATTCTTGTTGAGTCATCTACAGTGGACTTTAGTGTCATGTTTCTGAATCGTTTTCTCGTTTTATAGCACGATGTCACGGCATGAGGAACCTAGAGAAGTTGGCCATAGGCCAACAAGGGGTGATGTTGGTGAGAGCTCTAGCTCCAATCCGGTGGAGCCAGTTGATGAGAACATGCGTCTTAGGGACTTGATTCCCCCAAGAGCTGTTCCCCCAAGAAGAGAGAATGTTGAAACACCCGTACCCGTAGAAGTGGGTGAAGGTTCTGTGGCACTGGAGTTTAATCGATTGTTGCAAAATGCCGTGAGAGCAACTATTGTTGCTCAGCCGTAGTTGGTACCACAACCTACAGTTCGAGTTGAGGAGACTCCAGCTCAGAAGCGTCTCAAGATCATTAAGGGGTTTTCTCAGCTGATGCCGGTTATGTTTGAGGGCGGTGCAGACCCAATGGTAGCCGACAACTGCATGGATCAAGTCAAAACTCAGTTGACCTCAATGGATGTGACAGAGGATCACTTGAAGATCATCCTAGCAACTTACAAGTTCGCTATGGATGCCAAGGTTTGGTGGAAGTCGATCACTAACCAGTACAAGATTGAAGAGATGAGTTGGGACAGGTTCAAGGAGCTGTTTTATGAGAAGTACTTCCCGCTTTCCAAAAGATGGGAGTTACAAGACCAGTTTCATAATCTTATTCAAAGGAGCATGTCAGTGGCGGAATACGAGAACAAGTTCACCTCACTCTCCCGTTTTGCTCCAGAAGTGGTGAGAGATGAAGCTAACAAGACTCGGAAGTTTGTCTCGGGTCTTAATGATTGAATGAGGCCGTTGATCATGGCACAGTTTATTAAGGTTTACTCTAAAGCAGTGGAAAGGGCTTTGATGTTGGAGGCTGACAATAGAGAGAAGGATGCAAGAAGAGAGCAATTGAAGCAAAAGAGGGGTGCAGGGCCATCCTCAGAGGGATTTTCTTGGAAAAGGAACAGGGGCAGTCCATCTCAGTTTCAGGGGCAACAGTCTACAAGATCTGCTCCTACCACTCCTATGCCAGCTGGATCTGACAGAGGTGCAGTTGTTTGTTATCAGTGTCAGCAGCCCGGACATTACAAGTCTAATTGTCCGATGAGATCGTCTTCAGTTTCGTCAGCTCCGAAGGCTTGTTATGGGTGTGGCCAGCAGGGTCACTTGATTTATGATTGTCCGAGTCAGAGAGCAGGCACCATTAATGGCAGAGGGTCACAGCAGAGGCCGTCACAATTGGCTACAGTTCAGTCAGGTTTCAGACCACCACCACCACAGCCTACTATGTCTTCACAGGGTTCACGGTCAGTTAGGAGGGATACTCCTACTATGTCAGTGCAGCAGTCAAGTGTTCAGGTTGGCAGTCCTCAGGCACAGGTACCACAGGGACGTGTTTTTGCACTGGCACAGACCGATGCATCTTCTGGACCGTCAGTTCTTCGAGGTATATTTCTAGTGTTTGGTTGTTGGGTCCGTGTTTTGTTTGACTCTGGTGCATCTCATTCTTTCATTTCATTACCATTTGCACTTGCATCGGGGTTAGAGGTTAGTTTCATGGATCGAGCGTTATGTGTTGATACGCCAGTTGGGGTTTCAGTGTCTTTGAGCCGAATTGTGCGGGAGTGTCCCATTGTGATAGTCGGGCGGACTTTCGTGTTTGACCTTATCCTCCTAGAGATGACTAGCTTTGATGTCATTCTCGGGATGGATTGGTTGGCCTTCTTTCATGCCATGATCGATTGTTTCAAAGGGAGAATTACAGTTTGTACTCCAGAAAGAGACTGTTTCTTTTTCGTGGGAGATCGGAGTGATTCCCACATTTCATTGTTTTATGGAGTTCGTGGACAAAGTCATGGTGATTACTTCTTGGCTAGCCTTATAGCCGAAGAAGATGATGTTGGGAAAGAGGATTATCCTACGGTTGTTTGTGATTTTCTGGACGTGTTTTCGGAGGATTTGACAGAGTTGCCTCCACACCGAGAAGTGGAGTTCTCTATTGATTTAATGCCAGGTACCGCGCCGATTTCTATGGCACCATATCGAATGACACCAGTTGAATTGGAAGAATTGAAGAGGCAGCTTGATGATTTGAGGATGAAAGGTTTCATCCGACCGAGTGTGTCACCGTGGGGCGCACCGGTCTTGTTTGCTAAGAAGAAAGATGGTTCGTTGAGGTTGTGCATTGATTATCGGAAGTTGAATCATGCCACCATCAAGAACAAGTATCCTTTGCCAAGGATAGATGATTTATTTGATCAGTTGAGGAGAGCCAGTTGTTTCTCGAAGATTGACTTGAGGTCTGGCTATTATCAGTTGCGGGTTAGGGATGAGGATATCCCGAAGACAGCATTCCGTACACGGTATGGACACTATGAGTTCCTTGTTATGCCTTTTGGCTTGACTAATGCGCCAGCGGCATTCATGGACTTGATGAACCGCGTCTTTCACGATTACTTGGACCAGTTTGTGGTAGTTTTCGTGGATGACATTCTTGTGTACTCACGGACTCGGGAAGATCACGAGGTCCATTTGAGTATTGTTTTACAGATTTTGCGGGAACACCGATTGTATGCCAAATACGAGAAATGTGAGTTTTGGCTACAGAAGGTGAAGTTTTTGGGGCATGTTGTTTCAGAAGGTGGAGTATCAGTTGATCCATCAAAGGTTGAAGCAGTTTTGACTTGGGAGCGACCCAAGAATGTGTTTGAGATCCGCAGTTTCCTTGGTTTAGTGGGTTACTATCGGAGATTTGTGAAGGATTTCTCCCGTTTGGCAGCTCCTATGACCCGTTTGACCCGAAAATGGGTTAAGTTTGTCTGGAATGAGGCCTGTGATTCATCTTTTCAGGAGTTGAAGACGAGATTGACTACAGCGCCAGTGTTGGTGATACCTAAGTGTGGCTTGGGTTATGTGATCTATTATGATGCTTCACGTGACGGGTTGGGATGTGTGTTGATGCAGGATGGTAGAGTAGTGGCTTATGGGTCTCGACAGTTGAAGACTCACGAGCTTAACTACCCTACTCATGATCTGGAGTTAGCGGCAGTTGTGTTTGCCTTAAAGTGTTGGAGACACTACTTGTATGGTGAGAGATTCGAGGTATTTTCATATCATAAAAGTCTCAAGTACCTTTTTTCCCAAAAGGACTTGAACAACAGACAGAGACGATGGGTTGGGTACTTGGAAGATTACAACTTTGATTTGCAGTATCATCCGGGCAAGGCAAATGTTGTAGCTGATGCCTTAAGCCGAAAATCTCATGGAACTTTGGCCAGCTTAGCTATTCGGAAGTGGAAGATACTTGAAGATCTGGCAAAGATGGGATTACAGTGTTGTGATGATGATGGTTACAGTGAGTTGCATTCTTATTTAGTCTTGTGGCTCAGCCTACTCTTATTGTACGAGTGATTGAGTCACAGAGACAGGACCCGGACTTAGATGCCATCCACGCTTTGATCTCTAGTGGTGAGACAGTGAAAGATTGGGCCTTGCATGCAGATGGGGGTCTACGGTTCAGGAGTTTGTTGGTGGTTCCCACATGTTGTCGTGAGGACGTCTTACGGGAGTTTCACACTTCCCGCTTTGCAGTTCATCCAGGTGGTACTAAAATGTATCACAATTTGAGACGTCAATATTGGTGGAGCGGGATGAAGAATGATGTTGCACAGTTTGTGGCTAGATGCCTTACCTGTCAGCAGGTGAAGGCCGAGCATCAGAGGCCAGTAGGTTTGTTGCAACCATTACCTGTAGCGCAATGGAAATGGGAGCATATCACTATGGATTTTGCGACAGGTTTTCCAAGGTCAAGGAGGGGCAATGAGGCCGTATGGGTTATCATTGACAGATTGACCAAGACGGCTCACTTTTTGCCTATTAAGGCAACAGATGATGCAGAGAAGCTTGGTGTTCTTTATGTGAAGGAGATTGTAAGGTTACATAGAGTTCCTGTAACCATTGTGTCAGATAGGGATGCTAAGTTCACTTTGAAGTTCTGGGAAGGACTTCAAGCAGCGTTTGGTTTAGCGTTGCATCTTAGTACGGCATTCCATTCACAGATAGACGGTCAGTCAGAGCGTACTATCCAGATTTTGGAGGATATGCTTCGGGCATGTGTACTTGATTTGGGAGGTAGTTGGGAGGATCACTTTCCATTTATTGAGTTTGCCTACAACAACAGTTATCAGATGAGCATCCAGATGGCTCCATTTGAGGCGTTGTATGGTAGACCTTGTAGGTCTCTTGTTTATTGGACTAAGGTAGGCGAGACAGCCGCCTTAGGACCCGACATTGTACTCGAGACTACTGAGAAGATTAAGTTGATAAGACAGAGGTTACTTACAGCTCAGAGCCGACAGAAGAGTTATGCGGATAAGCGGAGACGACCGTTATCCTTTGAGGTGGGAGACCACGTTTTTCTACGGGTTTCTCCACGGAAGGGATTGATGAGATTTGGGAAAAGTAGCAAGTTGTCGCCACGATTTATTGGACCGTTTGAGATTTTGGACCGAGTAGGAGAGGTTGCCTACAGGCTTGGTTTGCCACCACAGTTGGATAAGGTCCACAATGTTTTCCATGTGTCGATGTTACGGAAGTACGAACCGGATCCATCTCACATTTTGAGTTGGGTAGATGTGGACATTGATGAGGATGTTTCCTACGAGGAAGGACCAGTTCAAATTCTTGACACACAACAGAAGGTGTTGAGGAACAAGACAATACCAATGGTGAAAGTCCTTTGGAGACACCACGGAGTCGAGGAAGCTACTTGGGAGCTTGAACAGGAGGTTCGCTCCAAGTATCCAGCGTTGTTTTCTTCCTCAGGTATGTCTTGATTTCGAGGACGAAATTTTTTTTAAAGTTGGGGAGAATGTGATGTCTGTATATAATTATGTGGTGTGTGATTTAAATGAAAAAGAAAATGAGAAAAAGAAATTATAAAAGAAGTGGGACCCACATCACTTTTTAAGTGAATTGTGAGACCAAAATTGGTCTCTGCCTTTCTCTCTCTCTCCCGACAGACGCTCTCTGCTTCTCCTTCTTTTCTTTTTTTTCTTTTCTTTTCACTTTAAGCTTCCATTGTTGATTGTTCCTTCATCTTTTGTCGGATTGAGGTGCCGTTTGAGGCAAAACGAAGCTTGTGTCGAGCTCTACACATACATACCAACAATTCTAGATTTGGTACACCCTTTGAACTTCGAAATTTAGGACCCATTTTCTAGGGTTTGCTCATTTTTGAGGTAGGGGCATCTTAATCCACTCTAGTCTTGTTCTATTGTGAATTTTACCTCCATGTTGTATTAAATATGCTTAATTTAGAGTTAATTATATCTATGATGGTATTAATGATGTCTAGAGGGTTTTCACGATCTTGAATATGGTTGGTTCATGTGCAAATTATATTTAGTTGTTGATTTCCTATGTTTACTATGTGCTAGCATGCTGAAATTAATGTATGAGAGTATGCTTATTTAAATTGCGCCAAATTTCCCAATTCATAATGTTGAGCTCATATATATATATATATATGCACATGTTTAAATGTATTTTGTTCTATCTTAATGTGTTAATAATTACGTGGGAGATGTTGAACATGTTGAATGTTTAATTTTATGATGGAAAATTTTAAATGCCATGACATTGAATGTATAGAACATATATACATGCACATACCATTGGGTTTGCATGAAATGGGAGAAATTGTTCTTGAAATAAATATGGGGAATTTCAGGGAAGTGTTTTTGAGAAAATGGTTTTATGCGAAACCCGGTCGCTGTGGGGTTACCAACGGGCCGGAGGTTAATATAGCCTAGAGGGGACTAGGGAGTCGCCCTAGCGTGGTTGAGCTAGCTGGGCCCCATAATGTCGCCGCGGGGTTACCAAGGGTCAGGGACACTAGCCAATCCTCCTCTCGTGTCGCGGCGGGGTTACCAAAGGGCGAGCTGTATTAACGTTTGAAAGTGATGGTTTTAAGAATGAAAATGGGGAGTGTCATTGACATGCATTGCATTTCATTGCATTGCATTGCATTGTTTATAATTGGAATTGAATTGTATATTGTATTTGATCCCCTACATTGTATGATCTCTATCTCCCATTGGCCTATGCTTTGCTTGAATTTACAAGGACACAAGATTTGTGTCTTAAGTGTCACCTACTGAGCATATAGCTCACCCTACTATTTATACATTTTTTCAGGTCTTGGAGAAGAACCGGTGATCGACAACCCACCTCAAGCTTGAGCGATACTAGAAGCTCACTTTTGTGTCTTTTGTATATCTCCCATTATTTTTGCAAAGCACTAAAAGTGTGAAGGTGTATATGTATATTTTGCAAAAACTTTGTCATGTAATGTAATTAAGGTATTTGATGATATTTTGGATGTGAATTTGTTAACATGTAAACCTTATTGATGAATGGGGAGAGTAATACTGGTTTGAAGTATTATTGAGATCATTTGATTGTGTATCATCATCTTCTATTGTCGTGAATTCGGAATTTGAGCCATGATGGATTAAAAAAATGAATTTAAACAGGTTGCGGTAGGTCCATTTTTAGGGGAGGTTATGCCGAATTTTTTGTAAAATTCTTGGCATCAGCTAGGGTCGTTACAGATTTATACTACATATTCTACATTATGTTTAACTCTAATAAGATATTTCTAGTTTGTTAATTTGTACAATACAATATTGGGATTTTCATTTTGTAAACACAAAACTATTAGAGGAGTAAAAGAATATAACAGGATATTTAATCAAGATTAAAGGAGAAAAGTTAGTTTTTGAATTCCTTGGATATGTGATTTCAGTGAAATCTTAGAAATTAGGATCTGGGATGTTCAAACAAATATACTTACCCAAAATAGTTATAATGCTTTATTTGACAGAAGAATTAGAATATATTCTATTATATATACTAGATGGTTTAGTATTTAATTGATGCAACTAAAAATAAATATATAATGCTAAAAACATAACAATCAAGAATGTTGGGATTGAAGAAGTAACAGCATGTGCATGATATTCAGAATGCTTCTTTTATATTGTCCAGGGTCATTTCACTAGGATTTGTGGCTTGCAACTCAACTTGAATAACATCCATTCCCTCTCGAATCTAACCTTGGAGTCTGCGAAGACCAGGAATTCCTAGAGTTAGTTTAAATGAAATGAATCTGTAAGGGTCAAAGCCTAAAAACAACTTTTGGTTGGTTCCAAGGCTAAACTGGTCCATGAAAATAAGAAAAACTTTTCTTCTACCATATGTATAATTATGTTTCTTAGTTCCATGTATTGTGCAATTTAACTATGATTTTCCATGTATTTAAAATTTAAAATTCTTTACTCCTTTATATTGTAATCGACCCTAAAGTAATTCATATATGATATTTTATATTTGTTCACTACAAACCGTCTCATTGGAGATCATGGAGCTTTTGAAGCTCGCATTGTGTCAGGACCCGCCTCACACTGTGTAGCCATGCTCACAATTTATGCCTTAGTGGGCAATGACCTTAAAAGGATAGTAATTGTGCAAAGTGCATGATTGAACATAAGAGTTCTTGAAAAAGAGTGACTTTTGAACACGAGAGTTCTTTAAAATAGTGATTTTTGGAAAGAAGAACTTATAAATCCTTCAAAATATTATTCGAAAATAATAAAACTTAAAAGAGTCCTTGAAAGTATGGTTTGTAAGTGGTGAGACTGAAGCTAGGTATAACCTAGTGTTAAAGTGAAGTATATGCTAATACACAAGCTTTAATACCATTTTAAAAGTTCTATCAATTAACACGAGTGAGATCAACTGAGGAGTTCTCAATTAACACTGTATAGTAACAATCTAGAACACAACGTGTAGGATCGATAGATCACAAAGGTCCTTTTTCATTTTAAAAGAGGTCTTGACTTGTTTGCCTAATTGAAAAGCAATACAAGTCTTGTCTTTAGCATATTCAGTCTTTGTGAGGCATTTGACTAAACCTTTTAGACAATCTTGAGATCTATCAAGTCCATGCTACTATATCCTAACCTTCTATATATGCCACAACCAACTACTATCACTAGGTGAAACAAAGTATTTAACATCTTGAACATGCAATTCACATAGAAGAATAATATACAAATTACCATTTCTAAGTGCAACAAAAATTTGTTTATCGTCTTTTTCAACAATGCATTTGTGACGTCCTGTAATTTTTTTGGTATTTTTTATTTTTCATTTTTTGTGCATCGTTTTGCATGCTAATAATTGATTGGCATGCCGTGTGGGTCCCGGAGCGTAGTTAAGGCATTTATTTGAGTCTAGAACTCTTAGAAATGCATTTCGGGTCAATTTCTCATTTTTAGAATTTTTGATCATGGAGGTCCCGCGTAGGCCTCACGCCCGAATTTTTCGTGCTCGAGTAATTCTTTTGAGTCCATGTGCATTTCATAATTAGTTATTTGATTCATTATGTGTTTATATGTGGGAATTATATACTTGTGGTATGTTTGTAGTGTACACATGCATAAAAGGGCATTTTAGACAATGTGTGGGTCAAGCGGGACCCAAAGGTTGACCAAGCCATTACATATAGTCATATAATATGATTTTTTGGGGCCATTTTCTTCTCCTCCATACTGTGAGTTCTTCTTCTCTCTCTACAAACTTAGTTTTTATAAGCTTTAAGCCAAGATTTCACCCCCTTCCTTTGTATGATGCCTGTATGGGTCAATTGAAGAAACCGTGACAAGGATGTCACGGAAATGGGTAGAGGAGGATGTCACGCCCTACCGATGGAGGTTATACCACGTAGGCAATACGTAAGCATTGAGTAAGACGCTACATGGCGAGAGGAGTTTCTATAGTCTTCCGGAGTTATTTAGAGTAATATGGAAGATCTAGAATTGTGTAGAATATTATAGATATTTGTAGATATGTAAAGAAATATGGAGAAGGGGGGAAAAGATTTTAGAGAATTGATCTCCACCATCGATTAGATTGCATCTTAGCTATCCATTAGGGATGAGGGTGCTTATAAATAGGAATATGTCTTATTTTGTAGCCATCAAGTCCCAGAGTAAGTCTTGAGAGCCTTGTAGAGAATAAGTAGCTAGTCTTGTACAAAGTATTCTTTGAAGTAATAGAAGTGTTCTTTCCTTACCAACTAAATTATGCCCAAGTGTGTGTAAGTGTGCAAGCCAAGCGAGGAGAAGGCAATGGCCATTACAACACTAGTAAGTGCACGAGGGGAGTGTGTTGGCTAAGGTGTGCATGGGAGTTAGGCTAACCAAGTGCTTACGCGAGAAGAAGCAGTGCCTTAGTGCCGCACGGGTTTGGCTAGAATGGTGCTAAAACTCTAAGCCCGTGACACAAGGCTTCCTAAATGGCATGGGTGCTGGGGGGGCTAAGACCACACACCCCCTATATATGCAGAAGTAAAAGTTAGGATCCTGGTAAGAATAAATATCAACTATGTCTAAGGAATCATAACGAAAAAATACATACTTCCCGAACTCCAAACTAAATTTCATATTCACCTATAGGTTTCTTAAACTTCAAGGAAGCTCCCAAAACTTTCCCGAGCCCAAACACTGGACTTCATTTTTTGGTATATTTACGAAAATGTCATTGTGCACACTAGTAGCACACTGACAGCCATTTGCGCCCCATGTAGGCTGTTATGGGCTTGTCAAGGTCTGAACCCGGTAATGCCTATCCTAAAGTGAAATTAAGGATAGGATTGGACTCCACCAAGAATGAAGGGAAGTTGCAAATCCCACTTTTTTTTTTTTTTTTTGGAAGTTCAAGCAAATTGTATTAACATATGGACTAATTACAGTGGGATTATAGCATTTGCTGAAGAACAAGCTCAAAAAGCATTGAGAGAAAATAAAACAAACTAGCCTAAAAATAACCAACAAGCTACATATATAGGAATCATAAAATCATTGCAACTGTTATACCATATATGTTTGGCAAAAACACACAAACATTATAGTGCATTCATCGACCACACTTGGATCTGAGGTATGAAGCCTCAGCTGCTCAATCTGGAGGACGCGGAGGAGTATGCAAATTGCATGGGCCAGGGTCCCAATCTTTGAGGGCGACTAGAGCTTTCATTCATCATTTTAGGGCCATAGATTGGATTTTCCACTAACCGAGGAGCGTATTTTGCACAAGATTCCATTCTGGGAGGATTTTCCTTTCGAAATCCTAGAATATCATTTTTACCAAATGTGGTAAATACTTGCATCAAATGCCAATTTAGTTAGAGAGTTCTTGAAACTTTTAGCACGCCAATGGAATGAAGGCCAAAAAATGAACTCGCTCCACTTAGAAGGGCCAATTTAGAATCTAAACTTGTCTTGTATGAATCTCTAAATTAGGGAAATAAATTGACTATCAAATAAGAGGTGGTTGTGACTTTCAAGTTCGGTGGTGCAGAGGAGGCAGTTCTTCGATTCTTGCATGAATGGCAATATTGTTTCCGTCCATGGTTGAGAGTTGACCTTACTCTGCTAGCAAGTTCCCACTTGAGCAAGCAATTGCCTACAAATCATATTGGCCCATTTTATAATCAACATTAATGATCCCTTATACTTTTTTCTTTTCTTATGATAATGATTTACACTTCCACACGTGCCACAATAAAAGCCTTCATCCTGTAACTAGGATTGGCAAAATATGCACTGACCCCGTTAGCCCGTTTAATAAGAAATAAAATTGGGTGATTTATTTTTATATACAAATGAAAATTAAAATGGGTTGAACAAAAATTAACGCATGAATATATAGGTTATATAGGTACGGATATTTAATCGGTGATACTATAAAAGAGAGTTAAAGCATTATTAATAACCTAAGAGTAATAAGGTGTGTTGCCCTTCTGTTTGCCGAGAAAGTCTACAATACCCAGGGGTATTTATTTTGTGGTATCCCCCACCAATGACCAGTCATGCATGCTTTTTCTTAAAACATTTCTCATTTTTTGTGTACCAAGACAAAATGAGAGTTTTAATGACTGTCTATTGATTTAGGGTACCACGTGTAAATAAGCCCTAGGTACTGTAGACTTTCTCATCTCTCTCGACAAATACTTTAATGCTCTTGTTATATTAATAACATGGTATCACTAATTAATTAAATACCAACACGTATGCTTTATTCGGCAGGAAACAAAAAAAAAATTGGATGAAAGGGAGAAAATAATAGATGGATGAAACATCCCTAGGGAAGAGATTGTGTATTTCCTTCTTTTTGTTTGGTTGGATGGAAGAGAAGAGAATAAGTTCAAAATTTACTATGTTTGTTAACAGGAAAGGAAAGAAAAAGTTTTAAGTTATTTTTACCATTATATCCAGTGATATCTATAATATTGTAATTTATAGATAATAGTACTATAATTTAAAACTTGCATGTCTTCTCTCCTTTCTTTTGGCCATTTTTGGATGGATGAAACTTTGTAAAGGAGGAAAGATGATGACTCATCCCTCCTATTATCCTTTCATTCATTTTATAATCTCTATTGAATAAAGGAAGTTTGTTCCTTACATCCTATTTTCTTTGTACACCTCTTCTTGTCTACCGACTAAACAAAGTAGTAGTGATTTTAAATTATTTTTACCATTATATCCAGTAATATCTATAATATTATAATTTATAAAGGATAGTATATACTATAATTTAAAAATTGTATGTCTTCTCTCATTTCTTATGCCCATTTTTCAATGGATGAAACTTTGTAAAGGAAGAAGGATGATGACTCATCCCTCCTATTATCCTTTATTTCCTTATATAATCTCTACCGAATAAAGGAAGTTTGTTCCTTTCATCCTATTTTCTCTGCACACCTCTTCTTGCCTACGTATCGAACAAAGCAGTAGTGATAAGACATACTAAGTACTCTACAACTGCCCTTTCTTTAAGAAAGAATATTTTGCACCGGTAATATTACGTCATCCGTGCCATAAACCAATAATATCGTAAAAGTATTTGACTTTAGTGGGCCTTATCACTAGGTATGGAATTTTAATCAATTAGTTAGTAATACCATGTTATAATTAATACAACATTAGCAGGTAGAAAATCACCTCCAGTGAAATAGTAGGCCATTTGCTCCATTTTGGAATAAGTGGAGGAGAATTGACCACATCAATTAAAAATATTGGGTAACTAAATTTTCACCACCCTTGTATTTTATATATAAAAGCTTTAAATATTGTATTCCACATATATAAACGCATTAAAATTTTGTATCTAAAATACGCCGTCTTCTTCCAAAATACGTCGTCTTCTTCCTTTCCTCTCTAAAAGCTTCATCAGCTTCCATTAATGGACTCTCCAAGGACTCACAGCAACTTTTGAACTTTAAAGCTTCATTTCAAAACCTAAACACACTCCAAAAATCTATGTAATTTCACTGGAGTATTATGCAGAAACTCCAGAGTATCATCCATAGATCTAAGCTTTGTTCATCTAAATCTCGATTTTGGGTCTGTTTTTTCTTATCTAATTAATTAAAGAGCACAAACATCACTAATTCACACTCTCTTTAATAGAATTTTGTTGGGATTTTACGTATAACATAAGCATGAAATAAAGTACGTACTGCTTGGCATATAAAATACATATTGTTTGGGATGTTAAGTAGGATTATGTTGGGATGTTACGTACAACTTATACTAACTTAAATTACAAACTGTTGGGATGTTATGTACGTATTTCTTGGGATGTTAAGTAAGATTATGTTGGGATGTTACGTACAACTTCTACGAACTTAAATTACAAACTGTTGGGATGTTATGTACAAATAATCTATTAGGATTATGTTGGGATGTTGCGTACAACTTATATTGACTTCAATTATAAATTGCTTAGGATGTTAGGTAGTACACAAATAATTAAACAAAAAAACTATGCCAGTCCAGATGTTGCTCTGTTCCAATATTGCTACGTTATTTTGGAATAAAATGACGTAGTATACGAAAAGGGAAGAAAAAACTTATGAAAACAAATGAATAGAGAAATAGATCTGAGAAATTTATGGAAACAAATGAATTGAGAAACAGATGTGTGATTCGTTTTAGAAGCAAATCAAAGAGAATTATCGAGATTTGAAAGAAGAAGAAAATAAGTAAAAAATGATCTCTTTCTCTCTCTGAAACCTTTGGTCAAATCTAAGCCACTGGCGAGATTCGAACTGATTAATATTTTTTGTGAATATTAACAAAAAGACTCACATCAAATAATATTTTTGAAATAAATCAAAATCTGGGTTGTTGAAATTGCAGAATTTTTGAAAGAAAGCAAAATCAATATTTTGGGAGAGAAGAAACTGGCGGGGTTTGGGTTGCTGAAAATAAGGGAGGGAAGAAAAAATAATATTTGTGAACAGTGTATACATTTATATATAAATATGAAAATTGTGTATAAAACAAATACACATTTTTATCTACTTTAGTAACTATTGTTCATTAACAAAAATGGAGGAAATGGGCTACTGTTGGACTGGAGAGGATCTTGGTGCAACGTTAGCAAGCCATTGTCCGCCCTCTTTCTTGGAAGAAACACGGTGATGATAGAGTAATGACTAAATTGATGGGATTCTCCTTGGCACTATGACGGTCCAAATTCGGGTAGAAAGATGATATAGAGATGGGTGATGATGGACGAAAAGGTTGGTTAGGCCAATTGGCTGATTTTGCTTAGATCTCCTGGTTGGTATCTCTCTGTATATATATTTTTTCTATTTCATTCTCTATTACCGTAAACTAGAGTTTTTCCACACTACAACAATTATGGTCTGTAACAGCAATTTTATTTGCTGTTAGAAGTACAAGAAATGCTACCATAGCTCCTTGGCTGCATTTATAGGCAGCATTTGTATTTGCTGTCACATCTTGTGTCGCGATAGGCATGGCAGCAATTGTATTTGCTGCCATATGTGAAAAACATATGACAGAAAATATAAATACTGTGAAAAATAACATTTTTTTTTATAAAAATATTATAACAATATATTTAAATGAAGCTAATTTAAGGAAAATTTAAGTTCTTATAATCAAGATCAATCCATTCATAAACCAAATTTATTGATCAAATAAACTCAATTCACAACAAAGTCAAGAAAAAAAAAAAAGGAATTACAATGCATTTATTAGTGTAGCTATGTCTCAATAATAAGGGAAATAAAAGAATTTTTAATGTCTCATCAAATCGTAAAAAATAAAATAAAATAAAATAAAAATAGGGAAAGATTCCATATAACGTATTAGAAACAAATAACTAGTATTGGAATTAATACAAATAACAATTATGCATCAAATAAGTCCCAAATAGAAGAATAAAAGAAGGAAACAATAAGATCATAAAAATAATAGAATGAGCTAATATGTGTCATCATCAACATCAAGCAAGTCCGACCTAAGATTCTGTTGCTGCCTATTTATTTCCAAACGAAATCTAAATCGAAATGTGAGAAGTTACCAAATGATATGAAAATAAAATCTTATAAAATACTAACATAAACTCCATGACACTTCTCAAATTTCAAAAGAAGAAGATGAGGATGACGACAAGAAGGGCTGAACTTACAAATATGTCATACTCTCGAGCCTTTCAAATACAGGAGGTATAGTCCTATTCAACTCGTTCCCATACACATTTCTACCATCAAAATCAATTGGTAATTAAATAATAATATTCAAATCATTGAAAGTTCAATAAATAAAGCAATGCGCGTAAGGTTCAATGCTTACAGGCTATTAAGATTTGTACAAGGGCTGAGATTATCAGGTATGGGCCAACAAGCTTGTTGTTAGCTACATTTCTGCAAGCATTTAGTGTCATTAACTTGCTTTAAGAAAAGCAGAAACTGCTTCAAATAGAGTAACTTAGAGAGACATGATATACAGGTCAAACAAGTCAGTGAGCTTCACAAGTTCTGGTGGAATATACCCAGTAAGTTGGTTATCATTCAATTCCCTACAAGGACACAGGGGGAAAAAAAACACATACGCATTTTGCAACATGAGTAGAGAAAGAAACATAAAGAGAACTGAACTTATAAAAAAATGTTCAGGAAATAATGAAAAGGTATTCATACAGATAGTGGAGCTTTGTCATATTTCCAAGCTCTGGGGGAATCGATCCAATAAGTTTGTTACCATGCAGATACCTACAACATTTTCACATCCAAATTAAAACACTGACTATAGCATATATATATGTAGATGTATTGAGTAGAACATGAATTTTAAGTGTCCCAAGTGATTCGATGAATAGATGGAGAAATTTTAAATAATTCAATCAAATTGAAGCATCAAAACTGGAAACAGCAATTTGGCATTGTGCGTAAAATAGAAGTTCATACTGTTATTATTGTATAATCGGAAAAATACAAGCAGCCATTGACAACATAATATTTTTAATCTAAGAACACCAATAAATGGAGAAAATAGAATAAGCTGAAACAAATGAAGAGGATAAAACTTACAATTTCTCTGTATAAGTCAAATTTCCTAGAATAGGAGGGATGGCTTCACTCAACATATTGCAGCTTAAATCTCTAGATCAAAGCAAGATTTGACAAAGATGTAAGATGAAAAATTTTCAAATCAAAGAAGCAGTTTTTAATCTTGGAGAAGTTCATAAGCCCGATTAAAAATAAAATTAAGTCTTGTGAAAATACCTTGTGGAGATAACAATATTTTAGAAAGCACTTACAAGTAAAAAAGGCCAACTAATATATATAAAATGACTAAATTACTTGAACTTCAAAGTTTAAGATAAATAACACTCCCACACTTAAAAATTATAGGTACACCAGAACTGACACATAAGAAGCAATATTGTAAACATAATATAAATTTAACTGTTAACCTTAAGGATTCCATCCAAGGACAATTTAGAGATTTTGATGATAACACACCATTAATGGTGTTTGAGGACTAATGTTTACATTGAGAGTTATAGATTATTCAAATTCAAAGGATAACCTCAATGAAGCACGAAAGATCATACCAAGTATTCCATTACTCAAGATCACATCTATGGGAAGCAAATGAGACAAAAGGAACATGAAGTTGCAAAGAACCAAATGCAAAGTCCATCCAAAGATAGCTTGGACTACAATGAGCAAGAAAGCAACTCAAATGAAGGAAGAAAATAAGTCTACCTCAAAGCCTAAGGATCATGGACAAAGCTTGAAGAAAATGGTAGATAGGATGGTGAGTGTTTAGGATTCAATGTCAAAGTATTTATGAATCCATTTGAAGCTCATCTCTATAGGACCATGCATATCATATCATCATTCATATGCTCCTATATCCATTAGCAATAGACTATGCACTTCATTCATATACAATTGACACATGAAGTCATTGCTAAAGAGAGAATTAGTTCAAGCTTGCATAAGCTTTGAAAGAACACTTCACTTGTGCTAGAAATGCTAAGACCATGCACATCAATCATATAATTCATATTGGTCAACAATTAAGACATGAGAAGCCTTCATTATCATGAGTTGGTAACGGACATTAAGACCCCACAATGCGTGTCATGAAAAACTGTGTTTTTGGCTAAGTGTGAAAAATGAATTTTTAAAATAATGATTATTTCAAAATAATTTTTCCCAATAATAACTCTTTATACTTAAACTAGCCTAAACTGATTTTATCAGAATTTTTGACCAAGTCTACACTGGTCTACATGCGGATTCATTTTTACCAAAACTGTCGAAAATTCAAATTTGTACTAAAATTGAATTTCTACATTTTGATTTAGTTGGATTTTAATTTCCTAGTATTTTTTATTGAATCCAAATGGTGGGTACTTCCTTATTTACATTGTAAACTTAAAGTAAATAAAGTAAAAGACATTTACTTAAATGTTTTCAATGGAAATAAGGTCTGTGCAGATGTCTTGTAGTGCACAGATGTCCTGTAATGCACTGTCTCACCTGTTAACTTAGAACAATTCATGAGGCAACAGGTCTATTTCGGTCTACTGAAATTCAGAACCATTCTATTTCGGTCTACCGAAATAAGGAACCATGGCCAACCTGAACCATTTTGGTCTATCGAAGCAGAGAAGGGTTTCACTTCGGTCTACCGAAGTAAAAGTACTGAGAATGATGTTCAAATCCATAAATCATTTCGGTCGACCGAAACAAGTGTGGGTTTCACTTCGGTCTACCAAAACAAAGATACTGAGAGGACAATATCCAACCTTAAGTCATTTCGGACGACCAAAACACAAGGGTGTTTCATTTCGGTCGACCGAACCTGCGCAGACTCGAATCTAAACAGCTATTTTGCCTAGAACCGAGTGCACAACAGCTCTATTTTTGAATTAGATGCTGAAATTCTATAAATAGAGCAAGGGGACTTCGGGATTAAGTGTTGTTACACTTGAGAGACATCTTCTAACATCCAAAGAGCTTTTGTTCTTCATTTATATCATACTCTCTCATCCCATACCATTCATAGAGTATTGAGCTTCAATATATTCATTTATACTCTAGTTGTGAGCTAATATTTGTATATCAAATCTGTGAGAGATTATTGTGAGCTTTAATTTGCATATCAATCTTTGAGAGATACATTTGTATACAACAAATCTGATCTTCATTTGTAAGGGCTGGTGTGGCCCAAGAAAGAAGAAGAAAGCTAACTTCAATTTGTAAGGGTTGGTGTGACCCAAAGGAAGCCTAAGAGAGGTTGTTTCTTAGCAAAGTGAACCAAAGAGTTGCTTCATACAAAGGTTTGCTCTCCACCCGTAAGGAGGTGCCATAGTGGATTGGGAAGTCTTAAAAGGGGTCTTGAGCCGAGGAGTAGGAGTTTCCAAACCTCGCTAAAATCGTCGTGTGAATGTTTGCAAATCTCTTCTCCCTTATCTCCTTATATTTATGCTATTAATTGTTTATGCCTATATATTTATTATTGCATAATTGTTGAAGGTTTTAAATAGAATTTGTAAATCTGAAAATTGGCCATTGTTTGCCATAGACTCTATTCACCCCCCCTAGAGTCAATACTTGGGCAACAATTGGTATCAGAGCCTAACTCTAATTGAAAAGACTTAACCGTCTTAGAGTACGATCATGGCTAACAATGACATAGTCACACACTTAGAAGGACAAGGTATTGATAGACCTCCATCTTTTAATGGAATCAATTATAGCTATTGGAAAAATACAATGATAGACTTTCTCCAATCCATAGACTATCATATTTGGCTTGTCATAGTTAATGGACCATTCATTCCTGTGAAAGAAGTAGAAAAGACAATGGTTCCTAAAGAAAAGAATGAATGGGATGCAAATGACCTTAGATTGATTCAATGTAATGCTTTAGCCATATGCTATCTTTATTGTGCATTGAGTAAAAATGAGTTCAATAGAATTATCTTTTGTAAAACGGCTAAATAAATTTAGGACTTGATTGAATTATGTTGGATCAAGCCATAATAAGGAATTAAATATAAATGAGATGCATTATAGTTGTACTAACATTACTAATCATGTGAATGCTCATGATAGAATTTACTCATCCTCCTATAGTAAGGAAAAAGAAGCAATTCAAGAGAAGTGCATAGCTCTTCAAGATTCTAGCAAAGAAGCAAGAGACATCAAAGAAAATGATGTAAATCATGAAGATGATGTCTTGTGTCTCATGGCCTTCGAAGAAGAGGTAAACTCTAACCTAAACTCATTATGTGATGAATATATTTCTTCCAATGAATTAGTTGATGAGCGTGATGAATTGAAAAATGATTTTAGAGAAATACATAATGAGCTACGGAAAATGCTTTTGGAATGCACCTCTCTTATGAAGGAAAATTATAGTATTTTACAAAAGCGTAAAAATGTTCAAATTGAAAATGAACTTTTTAAAAAGGGAAATGAATGTGTTTTGCTTAAAGAATCAATTGACTTAATTTCAGAAAATGAGTTCTTAAGATTAGCCAATGAGGACCAAATTGTTGAATTAGCTAAGATCACCAAAGGAATGGAGAACTTAAGCATTATACTTAGTAAGCAAAGAAGTGTTTGCTTCAAAAATAAGATAGGATATGATCTTTACAATAACAGTGCATGTTTATTGAAAAACAGAAAATCATTAAAGGATTCATTTGTGAAGAAATCTTTTACATGCCATTATTGTAGAAAGTTGGGATATAAAATTTATATTTGTCCATTTAAAAAGAAGAAAAAGATCAAGAAAATTTGGGTTCCAAAAGGAACTTTTGTGCCATTGCCTAACACCTATGGACCTAAGAGAATTTGGGTACCAAAGAAAAATTTCCTAAGCTTACCTTGTAGGGTTGCTTGATCATTCAAGGAGGTTCCTTGGTGCTGATTTTCTAGTGCAAAGGGAGGTTGAGGATATCCTACTATGGTTGATTTTGAAACTTGAACAAGGTCTGAGCATACATATTTTGGTGTTTTTCAACTGCTGAAGGAGCTGTGGACTTCATATTACAGCTGGTATAATATCTCATACCTCAAACCTCTACTCTTAGTTGTTTTTCTGATCTAAGCTTCTGAAACTGAACTTAAAAAGATATTATCACTCTATACTATGAATGTAAATCTTGTGAGCATGTTTGGTTAGTTGATTAGAGGCTCTCTAAGCTGAAGTTTGGCCTGAGGAATAACATGTTCAAAATCTGATATTACAAACCACACATATTTGAGTCTACACCAGATTTTAAGGCTGTTTTGGGTGTTGACATTACATTATATTGTTGTACCTGGTGTGTTTTCCTTCTGAGCATGTTCATATAGTTCATATACACTTGAGAGAGCCAAAATATAGAAGTTTGTAGTGGTAAAAAACTAGAATTACCCTTACAACAGTGCTGCAGCAGAAATCTAGTTTATAAGCCTACTTTGGACTGAGAATTGATATTAACTTGCTGTAAACTGAATTATGATGACTTAAGCAAGTGTATTATGGTAAATGCAAGCTGTGAGAGCTATTTTCAAGAGAGTATTTTCAGAATTGCCCATCAAACCAAGAACTTCACAGTTGCTGAAAATAGGACTGCTGCAATCTGCTCTTTGCTGTGTTTTGAGCTGCCGTGTTTAACCCTCATTGATATGACTTGTCCCAGCTGTATAACAAGTTTAATATACCATTTTCAATCTAAGGAAAACTTTGGTAGTTGAGGAGTTGAAGCTTCTTAATGCAGTGTTTGGCAATTGCTGAAAATTAGGTTTTAACCCTAATATTGCTGCTGTGAGCATATACACTGTTATACCTTGCCTTTTAATTTGCTATTATCATATGAATAAGTGTATATTGTCTATGCATCATCATGTTAAAGAAAAATTAATTGATAATCTATCATGGAACATGTTGAACAAAGATAATATTACATTTGTGCATTGTATTGAATTATGCTCCTAAGAGGAACCTTAACTATGTGTACTAATTCACAAGGACTCCTAAGGAATTGGGGTACCAAAGAATGCTACTTGAGTTTGTTTTGTAGGTATAAAAATAATTTTCACTTAAAGACAAGTGAATTCTCAAGTTCGTGACTATAGCACAAAAGAAATATCATGCCAAGAATTCATCTAACTCACAAAATGGAAAGGATGCATTACATTGAGAAACATCTCCCAAGCTAATAAAGTTAGCACCATGGGTAAATAATTCCTTTCTCATTAATTTGCTTTTATATGAAGAATTCAATCATGAAATTCTAAGCATGACACTCTTGATATGCTACTTGTTGCTAACAGATATAAAAATGTCTATGTTACAGATTTTGATATTTTACATGCAAGTAATGTGTTTTGGCATATGAGTTATGAACATGATAACATGAAATGATTCTCTATCTTTCAAATAATCTTTAGATTAAAAAATGACCAATCTTTGTGAAAGATTTGTTTTTTGGAAGATATGTCATCAAAGGAAAGCATACATTATCTCATGTAGACTATCAATGCTAATTCATTTGAACCTTATCAAATCTATTAAAGTAGCAATGTTTAAAAAGTCATCTATATGTTTTTGTGATCTTAAATGTTTTATCTATACTTTATTGTGTCACCTCCATGCATATAGAAAATGAAGTTGTTCAACTTGAAAAAGTTTAAATGGACTTAAGAAATGATAAATCATATAGGTCCTATTTTGAATACCTAAATGAACAAATTTCATTGGAAGAGCCATCTCATGAAAAATAAGAATACGAATTTCTAATGCCTTCCCAAGAGTTAAATAATGTTCACTACCATTCATTTGATCATTCAATGGTGAATATTTCTTTGTGTTAATTAAATGAACTAATTATTTCTTAAAAGTTGATATACTTTTAACCATGTTCCTTTACCATGTGATCACATCATGATATGTATCTTGAGTATAATTTGCAACTAAGCTAGACTACTCCCAAAGGTTACACCAAAAAGAAGAAATTGAATACATGTCTTTGTACAAATATGACTTTCAATTGAAGTAACAAAAATGCTACATGTTTTTGCATGAAATGATTTTTAATTGACTTCATTTTTAAAATCTATGAAGAAAAATCACCCAGAATTGAAATGTATAAGATTTTGAACTATATGTTTAAAATTATCCTTGGCCTTATGTGATTAAAATAAGCTCCTAGAGCTTTCCATGAAAGGCTTAGTGATTTTCTCAAGATTAATGATTTTTGACCAAATTGATATATATGTGTTTTCAAAACCATTCATGAAATTATGTTGATTGAACTTATATACTATCATTGAATCAACATTTATGATTTGTGCAAAGAAACTTATCTCTAGCATGCAAAATAAATTGAAATTAGCATGATGAGTAAAACATGATTTCTTCTAGAATTTAAAATCCTCAAGTGTCATGAACTTAAATTTCATATATCTATTTGACTTTTTAGTCTTGGGAATATGACATTCAAAAGACACTCTGTTCTAGCTTAGATGGCAAATGTGATATCAAGTGTTATTTTACTTTGATGTATCCATTTTTAGCACTTTAGAAATTCATGTGATATTTCTTGATCAAGTCTTAAAGAATGTGTCTAAAAGAGATATTGAGCTCATATACATAAAGAATCATGTAGCCAATCTCTCACCACATCTCTTAAAGAAGACATTTTGGTATCAATGCCTTATTCCATACAATTCTTGAAATATCTTGACATCACATCTTGAGAAATATGAACAAAAGAAATATTGAGCTCATCCACATGAAAAATCGTGTTGCCAATTATTTCTAATCATATATGTCAAAGAAAATATGTTTTTGCATAATTGGAAATTTATTGCATATGACTAAGAGTAATGCCACATGTGATTTTGATCATTCAATCATATGCCTATAAAAAGAAAACCCTTAGCATCAATGGCTCATTCCATATATCATTGTTTTATTACATTATCTAGCATATCTCCAATACTTGGTATATGATATAAATGGAAGCATATCTCCAATACTTGGTATATGATATAAATGGAAGCATACTCATAGGGGGAGATTATTAATAATCTCTTATGAATGGTTACTGCATGACCTGTTATGCTTAATTGACTTATGTTGGAAATTGTCAAGCATGCTAGAAAATGACTTGTTGATCCTCATACTCACACTTATAAGCTTTCATAATTTTGATGAAATTTTCCCTCATTCTTGAAATTATCAAATGGGAAAAATATATTAGGATTGAAGCTTACTTAACTTCTTGGATTTGCCTCTACAAAGGTTTTTGCCTTTTGGCTCATTCTAATCCATGCTTCATTTTTCTTGTTATGCTTCACTATGTATACTTTTGTATACTTTTGCCTATTTGAGTTTATACTTCATTATTTGGTTTATGTCTTATGTATACTTTTGTATATGTCATGAACCTTAATGATCTATGGAACTCATGCTATCAATGAAATTGGTATCTTATGATATAATAGCTTATATGTTGCACTTCAAAGCATATTATAGTCATTACCACTATATTGCCAATTCTTGATGCCATCACTTCACTATGCTTAATGAAGTTGTTTAGGCCTCCCACCTTTTTGAGATGACAAAGGGGGAGAAAA
Organism: Cornus florida; assembly: GCF_030987335.1. Classification (NCBI taxonomy): domain Eukaryota; kingdom Viridiplantae; phylum Streptophyta; class Magnoliopsida; order Cornales; family Cornaceae; genus Cornus; species Cornus florida. Next base: position 61,534,151 of record NW_026775578.1, read on the forward strand.
GTGTGATGTGTAAAATGCTATGTTGTTTTATATCAAAGGGGAAAATGCCTCTAGTTGTTGGTTCAAATGCTTGATGTTATATATATCATTATCTCATTGTGCTTACATGTTAACTGAATGATATATATTCTTTAATGGAAGCATATTGACAGTAGGAGATTTATAGAAATCTCTTAGAGCTTAAAATGATCTTGTATGCATATAAATGTCTAAAATTCATGAAGAATGTACAAGCATACTATTTTATAACATTATGTTAATTGAATGCACCATGATAAGCGGAGCATTTTTCAAATGCTACTCCACTTGCTTATAAACATATCAATGTTTTGTCATCATCAAAAAGGGGGAGATTGTTAACCTTTAGGATTCCATCCAAGGACAATCTAGAGGTTTTGATGATAACAAACCATTAATGGTGTTTGAGGACTAATGTTTACATTAAGAGTTAAAGATTATTCAAATTCAAAGGATGACCTCAATGAAGTACGAAAGATCATACCAAGTATTCCATTAATCAAAATCACATCTATGGAAAGCAAATGAGACAAAAGGAACATGAAGTTGCAAAGAACCAAATGCAAAGTCCATCCAAAGATAGCTTGGACTACAATGAGCAAGAAAGCAGCTCAAATGAAGGAAGAAAACAAGTCTACCTCAAAGCCTAAAGATTATGGACAAAGTTTGAAGAAAATGGTAGATAGAATGGTGAGTGTTTAGGATTCAATGTCAAAGTATTTCTGAATCCATTTGAAGCTCATCTTTATAGGACCATGCATATCATATCATCATTCATATGCTCCTATATCCATTAGCAATAGACTATGCACTTCATTCATATACACATGAAGTCATTGCTAAAGAGAGAGTTAGTTCAAGCTTGCATAAGCTTTGAAAGAACTCTTCACTTGGGCTAGAAATGCTAAGACCATGCACATCAATCATATAATTCAAATTGGCCAACAATTAAGGCATGAGAAGCCTTCATTACTATGAGTTGGTAACGGACATTTAGACCCCAAAATGCGCGTCATGAAATACTATGTTTTGGCTAAATGTGAAAAATGGATTTTTGAAATAATGATTATTTCAAAATAATTTTTCCTGGTAATAACTCCTTATACTTAAACTAGCCTAAACTGATTTTATCAGAATTTTTGACCAAGTCTACATTGGTCTACATGCAGATTCATTTTTACCAAAACGGTCGGAAATCCAAATTTGTACTAAAACTCAATTTCTACATTTTGATTTAGTTGGATTTCAATTTCCTAGTATTTTTTATTGAATCCAAATGAGGAGTACTTCCTTATTTACATTGTAAACTTAAAGTAAATGGACATATAAATTGAAGTAAAAGACATTTACTTAAATGTTTTCAATGGAAATAAGGTTTGTGCAGATGTCCTGTAGTGCACTGTCTCACCTGTTAACTTAGAACAATTCATGAGGCAGCAGGTCTATTTCGGTCTACCGAAATTCAGGACCATTCTATTTCGGTCTACCGAAATAAAGAACCATGGCTAACCTAAACCATTTCAGTCTACCGAAACAGAGAAGGGTTTCGCTTCGGTCTACCGAAGTAAAAGTACTGAGAGTGATGTTCAAGTCCATAAATCATTTCGGTCGACCGAAACAAGTGTGGGTTTCACTTCGGAGACACTGAGAGGATGATATCCAACCTTAAGTCATTCCGGACGATCGAAACACAAGGGTGTTTCATTTTGGTCGACCGAACCTGGGCAGATTCGAATCTGAACGGCTATTTTCCTTGAACCGAGTGCACAACAGCTCTATTTTTTAATTAGATGTTGAAATTCTATAAATAGAGCAAGGGGACTTCGGGATTAAGTGTTGCTACACTTGAGAGACATCTTCTAGCAGCCAAAGAGCTTTTGTTCTTCATTCATATCATACTCTCTCATCCCATACCATTCATAGAGTATTGAGCTTTAATATATTCATTTATACTCTAGTTATGAACTAATATTTGTATATCAAATCTGTGAGAGATTATTGTGAGCTTTGATTTGCATATCAATCTTTGAGAGATACATTTGTATGCAACAAATCTGATCTTCATTTGTAAGGGTTAGTGTGGCCCAAGAAAGAAGAAGCAAGCTAGCTTCAATTTGTAAGGGTTGGTGTGACCCAAAGGAAGACTAAGAGAGGTTGTCTCTTAGCAAAGTGAAGCAAGGAGTTGCTTCATGCAAAGGTTTGCTCTCCACCCGTAAGGAGGTGCCATAGTGGATTGGGAAGTCTCAAAAGGGGTCTTTGACCGAGGAGTAGGAGTTTCTGAGCCTCGCTAAAATCGTCGTGTGAATGTTTGCAAATCTCTCTTCCTTTATCTCCTTACATTTATGCTATTAATTGTTTATGCCTATATATTTATTATTGCATAATTGTTGAAGGTTTTAAATAGAATTTGTAAATCTGAAAATTGGCCATTGTTTGCCATAGACTCTATTCACCCCCCCCCCCTCTAGAGTCAATACTTGGGCAACACTAACATTTAGTGCGAAGACTATATATATGACATCTCTATTTCAATTGTTAAGGGTTGTTATTCTTTTATAGCACAAAGAATATCCCAGTAAGACCTTACTTAAACAGAATAGAAATCTAGCATTGTTCTTAGCTAACATATAAGCAAGGTAGAATTAATTGTCAAGTTAATCATGCTTTGTATTTATGCATCTTAATGTCTTACTTGATAAGCGTCGAAATTAAGGCTTTCTTTGATCCTAAAAGGATTTGGTTGTACACTCTTTTCTATTAATACAGTTTACTATATTTATCTTCTTCTTTTTTTAATAAAAAAAAAAATAATAACATATGATCATACAGTATGAACATTAATTGGTTTTAAAAATTCTTACTAAATTTTATCCTATTGAAACTGACTACACCATCCTTCTATCCAACAGAAGAAGTGCAATTACATGCCCAATAAAGTAAGCAAGCAAGCAAAAACTATTTCCTTTTCTGATAAAGAAGTCACACATATCAAGTGTAAATTACATTTAAAAGAATACACATATCAGCTACCACATTTTTGAATCATTTAATAATAAAATAAACAGGATTTGGATCGTGTTTGATAAAGCAATCGAAATGTGTGTGCATATATTGTTATAGATAAGAATCAAACAATAAGTTCAATAAATCATTACTAAATCACATGAATGAGCACTAGAATATGCATATGAAGGTTGTAAGCTTAAAGAAAACCAAAGCATTTCTTTTCCTTTGATATCCCAAATACATCATGACACAGGTCCTTCATGGATACAACTGAAAGTCTTCCCAATTTCATTGAAAGTACTGCAATTAGGTAATGAAAAGTAAATTAACACTGAAATCAAAATGCTCTGGCTTCATAAAACCCCAATAATTGAACATTTATGAATTAAATCATGAACAAGTTGTGAAGGCATTGATTAGCAGATTGAACATAATCAGATCAAAATTCACTGTGCACTAAACTAAATCATACAGGTTTGAATGAAATTATTGGGAAACGTGCAAGTTTTGAAAACTTTTCGAGGGATTTTCATTCATAGATCTTGATTCATCACATAGAGATAAGATAAGTTTTATGCAAAAATAAAATATGATGTATCATTCAATTAATAGATTGAATATTTACATCAAGGTTTGAATAAACCTATGATCTCTCATCTAAAGTGAATGTTCTCACTTATTGTAGATCCCTTTGTAAGATGCCTTCTATTTGGATCTCCATCTTCTTGGTAATGGTTTTGCCTTTAGAAATCACTCATAAGCCTCCATGAATGACCTTGGAAAACTAGGCTTGTAGGATCCTCCATTAGATGAGAAAGCAAACCCTAAAATCTAGATAGAGAAAAAAAAAATATTCCTTTTCTTTTTTCATCCAAAAGTCTGCCCTAAAATATATATGAACCTATGTATATATAGGCAACATCAAAATGAGAAAAGGAAATAATAAATCATTCTCAATCTCTAATTCACATATCTTAAATCTAATAGAATTCCAATATCAAGTTGGGCTATGAGTGAGAATCCTATTGGGCTTATTATTTTCTTGTTATTTTCTTGGCTACAATGAATTAAGAATCGGCCCGATCCATGGACCCAATTAAATTAATTCATTAATTAATTTCTACTCCACTAAAAGAAATTAATTGAACTCCAATTAAATAATAAATAACCCCTAAGTCAATATTGCACTTTAACCTCTCTATGCATAATTAGTTATCAGATAAATAAAGCCATCAATCCGACTACTTAATTAATATATTTATTTTGGTACCTTTGATTATTTCTGGCTCGATCACAATAAAACATTTATTTGACAAAAATAATAATTTAAATAAATAGATATATAATAAATTATTTTGTCAAAAAACACACGAAGGCCTTCGAATTTATTTTGTGATCAACCATAATCAATACAAAATAAATACAAGTAGTAATGATGCAAATATTGAAAATATAACCCTCTAACTATTAATTACATAACTACCCAAAATGTCGGTCTAAAGATCCTGAAGTATCCGCCGAATAAATCAAAGTGATTATTAATTAATAAAAGAGTCTATACTTGTAATGACTCGGTCATTTTCTTTCTTTTTTCCTTTTTCCTCAAATTTTGCGGATAAATTTTTTTCGTTGTCTTTTCTTTTCTGTGGATGGTTTTTCGTCACTTAGTGTCATCTCGAGTGCTCAGAATTGGTTTCTAAGACTCTTTCATGTGAATTGACAACTTCCTTTGAGGACACTATGCGCTATTTCGTCTTTTCCCTATTCTGTCATTTTCCCTATTTCGTCTTATCTCTGTTTGTCAGTTTTTGGCACAACCTTACTTCTTGTGCTTGAAGTTAGTTTTTGACTTCACGTATCCTTATCGTGAGTGGTTTCCACGAAATACGTATCTTTACTTTTGTAAGAAAGTACTCTGGTTACTCCCGGTACCCATAGGGGCATAGATGCATAAATCTTTGGAATTAATTTCATTTCTTGTGGTATTTTTCATAAATATCTTTTGAAGATATTTTATTTCAGGTGCATCTAAGAAAATATCTTTTGGAAGATATTTTCATTCTGGGACAGTTTTGCAGTTAACCCTTTTTGTAGGGGCCATTATGCAATTAACGAAAGTTATTGCAAAATGTCTCGTCTGGAGCTTGGATCCTCGTACGGGATTCATTTTCACTTTTTGTTGACTTGTAAATTCATAGAATTCTGTTCTGGTCATTTTTCTCCAGTTTCAGAGTTTCTGGACCCGATTGCCGCCAAACTTGTTCGGGCATAACTTTCTGCTTGGGACTCGATTTTCGGCGCCATTTCTTCCGTTGTTCATATTTTCTCATTTTGAATCTTTTTTGTTCATGGAGTTTTGCTGTTTGATCGCGTTTCTTCAAAATCTATTTTTCCGGACCCGGAGGGGCCCTTTCGGGGCACTTTTTGTGATTTACTATAAATAGGTGCCTTAAAGAAGAAAAATCAGATTTTCTTCTTCTTCTTCCTCTCCTTGCACGACCAATGGCAGCCATGGATGCCCATGGAGCTGCCATCTTCTGTCTCCTCCTTTAATCTACTTTTCCTAAGTGAAAATCCTTCGGCCTTTACATTTGTTACTCGCCTTGTCGTGCTCTGCCATTACCCCTTATTAGAAACCATTTCTGACCAAATTTTGAGTTTGGGATTTAGTCCAAGTTTGGATTTTCATGGGGCTTCTTGGAGATTCATATAGATCGTGTTGTCCCCGACAAAACCTAGGAGTTTCGTCGGATTCGGAGTCGTTTTCGTTTTGATGGCTTTTGAGATTTTCATCTCAAATTGAGGTAGGGGGTGTCTTAGGATTATATTTGTGCTGTATTGATGATTATATATGCTTATACAACTTGTATGCATATTTTGTATAAATCTTGGAATTTAATTTTAATTAATTTCTTTGTAAAGGATTTAATGCTCAAGGATATGTATGACTTGGAATTGAATTGTAACATGTTAGGAAATTATGCTTGGATATGTTGGTTAACATATATTAAATTTGGCTCATTTGATTAAGAATTACAACTTTTATTTAATATTTATCTTTAGTGAAAGTTTAATTCACATGGTTGTATCAAGTATGAAATCAAGTTGTAATGTGGTATTTAAATAGGCCTTGGCATGTTCTCTAACATAGATTAAATTGAGGGCATTTGGAATTTTTTAAAAATCTAGGGAAAATTAATTAATTAGCTTGATTAATTTTGTTTTAAGTGCTTTAATCACTTAAATTTTCATTTGATGTTATGTATGTGATGACCATGACATGTCCTTCAATATATATTAAATTAAGGTTATTTGGGATTAACTTAGGATTTAGAGAATTTAACTATTTATGTTTAATTAAATTCTATTTTATTACTCCATGGATTTAATTGCATTTTGGAAGTTGTTTTTATATTTAAATCATGGATTTGGATTTGGTGTATGTTCACTTGATTACTTTTGAGCATTGGATAACATAGTTGTTACTTTTATATTCATGAGAATATGTTTTTCCTTATTGAATATATTGTTGCTATGTGTAAGGAATTGCACACTTTGTATTTGACATCTTTCATGCCATAGTAGTTGTAGACTTTGAGCATGTATTGTATAAGTTTCCAAAATTGGATTGTGCTTGGTAAATAGTTTATATCTTGTATATACATGTTCATATATATATATACATTGTTGCATAATTTGTTGATTTTGGAAACTTGGGGATGTCGTTGTTTGGCTACGGCTAGGACTTGGTTCTAGTACGGGAGATTGTCCCTCTATATAGTCTAGTGCGTACATAGGGAGGTTACCCATAGGCTAGTAACCCTAAAGTAACTATGTTGTCGGTCTGATCCGGCGTGACGCCCGAGTATCCACTTTGTTTGATTTCGTATTTCATTTCAAGTTGATAACTAGATGATATCGTAACTTGTTATTCTTTGTGTTATTTCCCATTTTAAGTTGCTAGATGTTAACTTTGAGAATTCATGCTTTAAGCGTTATATTGGAAGTTCCAATGTTGGTTAAATTGCATCAATATCATAATTTGTGTTTTGATGTTCAAATGTAGTTTAGGAATGATCCTATAGATTCATTTTGAACATAGACGTTAGGTGGCATGACCCACTCTTGTTGTTTTCGTATTTTGGATTTCAAGTTGAAGACCTTGAGAATCTATATCTAGTTGCTTTGTATAACATGTTTCCATGTTGTTTGAATTGCATGAACAATGTGACTATGCTAGAAATGATCTAGGTAGCTTAGGATGATCCCTGAGTCTCACTTAACATAGACGTTATGTGGCACGAGCCCCTTTAACATGTTTCACCCTAAGGTGATAAAACTGTAAAACGCTAGGTCGATGCATGCTCATCTCCTACGAGTAGCTTTATGTTACTCACCCCTACGTTACTGGGGTATATTTCAGGTACAGGACTCAAGACTTGAAGATTTCATTGCCTTGGATCGTTTGGTAGCTTTATGTATCAAACTTGTATTCTTTGATTCTATGTATGTAAAGTATACATAAGTACACTCCTTTTAATGCATTTGACATGTAGGACATGAGATCAAGGGCCAAGCAAGTTTATATTTGCACTTGTATTCAATTGGTGCCATATTTTGCTTGAAAATATATTTTTATCAACTATGGAGGCTTTGTATGCTAAAAATTGTTAATGGAATGTAAAGAACCTTTAGACCATGTTTGTACATCTATTTTATCATATTGCATGCGCTTGCATACTCACTTTGGCAAACAACACCATCCTTGATGAAACAAAAACTCTAAGTAGCATTTTTAGGGAGTTTTACCATATTCTGTTCTAGAGGCATTTTGGGTATTTCATAATGTATTTTTTTCATTTTTCCTTACTAGTCACATAGAAAACTCAATTTTGAGGGGGGGTTTCTTCTTTGTGTTTTTCCAGAAAATTCCATCTTAACCCTCAAAAATCCATATTTGTCCGAAAAATACTTACTGCCAGGTTTTGCAGATTTTTAGTGCAAATGTACTTGGACTATTCATTGACTTTTTTTTGAAAAGTGTGACGACTGATCCGAAACTTCCAGGGGTCTTGTGGGTGTATTTTAAGATTTCATTTTCAATTTAGGCAATTTAAAAACCTCCCGAAGCCCTATTTCCTTTCTTTGGGCAGCAGCTCGGAGAAATTTTTACCCCCTTGACTAGATTTTCTTGGGGGCATTCTGGGCATTTTACAATTAGGAAACTTGATTTTAGGGGGGGTTTCTTGTTTGAATTTTTCCAGAAAAGTCCGTTTAGATGCCCGTTTTTACTCTCAGTTGCAGCAGTAGTGGGTTGACGGCACTGTAGCTGTCACGGCCTTCGTCGGGCCGCCGCGACGTCGATTTTGTTTTTGACCTTTCTCCCTCATCCGGACTCCAAATCAAATGAAAATTTATTTTGAAATTGATTAATTTTTCATTGTCTATCCAACGGTGTGCTCGATTGCACCCAGATATTTTTGGATAATTACCAGTTTACCCCTTTTAGCTTTATTGTTTGTTTTTCTTTATTTTGGCGTTTCTCCTTCGTCCGAAATCCGAATAATGAAATTCTTAAGTCCATCATGATTAGTTTTTCATTTTCTTCCCAGTGGTGTGCTCGATAGCACTTGAATCCACTTTTTTATAAAATGACCATTTTGCCCCTAGGTTCCTTTTTGTCCGTTTTTGAAACGACATTTCCGCATTTGTTTTCCTTTGGGCTCCATGACCTCATTGAGGGTCACATTGGTGTCTTAGAGACGCATTGTATCTCTAGAGACCGTTGTTTCACTTTTCACTTCCGCATTTCGGACCCGTTATCGGGTCATCTTTTGGTCATCACTGACGCACCGGGTTTACAAAACTTGGGCCATCACAATACTTTTCTCATACTTAAGAGTCAAATGCCATGACAATGATAAGGAGCAATTGCATACGACGGCTCTCGCAATATATCTCAACCTAACGCGGATCTAGTTCAAGTCTTAGTTAATAATGAGTCCATCCATAATTACCGACTATGAACAATTTATAATTACTATTTATATTCATGTATTGATCGGCATCACATACATATATAAATATCTCTTGTAATCAAGTGGATACTATCAATTCCATAATGAATCGAAACATAATACATTGAATTCACCAATTGTATAAAGCATAAATATTTCTGATATCTTAGGAACATATGTCACTTTAATCCAACTAGGAATTCACTATGTTAGGGCATATAAATCCCAACAGCTCCCACTTGCCCTCATAGCCAATTCTAATTGCATCTAACTCCGATGTTATCCAGGTGACGATCAAAAACTATTGATCAATAACACTTTTGTTAATGGATCAACAAAGTTGTGTTCCAATTCAATGTTCTAGCCAAGAGTACATTTTCTTGCCAGACAATATCATGTAGAACATGATACTTCCTCTCAGTGTACCTTATTCTTCTATAGAACCTTGGGTCATTGGTTTGGATTACTTTTGCACTATTGTCGCAATATAGCTCGATAGGCAGGCTAGTATGCTCCACAACCCCTAAACCAGTGAGATCAAACCAAAAGGCTTACTTTGCTGCATTTAAGACTATAATGTACTCCACCTTCAGGTTTGAGTCAGCAGTTGAAATCTGCTTAACAAACTACCAACTGATTTCCCTTCCATTGAGTGAGCATACACCAAGTTATGAACCTTATAATATCTACATCTGATTTAAAATCAAAACTAGCATACCTGACTGGAACCACATCATCACATCCATAAATGAGTATGAGATCATTGGTTCTCCTAAGGTACTTTATGATATTTTTCACAACAAACCAATTATTAAGTCCGGGATTGAACTGATATTCACCGACTATCCCTACAATGTAGCAGATGTCCTGTTTAGTATAAACTATGGCATTTATGAGACTCCCATATGCCGAAGCATATTGATCCAGTCTCATTTGCTCAATTTCCTCTGACAGTTTTGGAAAACTACTTACTAAAGAGAGTAATCTATATCAATAATGCAATAACTTATTCTTTGAGTTTTTGCATACCAAACCTGGTCAAAATTTTATTAATGTAGGATTATTAAGATAAGCCTATTTTCCTTTTAACCTGATCTTGCAAAAGTTTTATCCTAGGAATATAGCTTACATCTTGAAGATCCTTCATTTCAAAATAATTGAATATCTACCTCTTTAATGATGATGAAGCTTCCACTTAATTATAAATGAGTAGGATGCCATCAATATATATATATATATATATATATATATAGAGAATTAGAAAAATAATGACGTTATCCTGTACACATATGGTTCATTCACTAAGAAATCTTCTGGTATCCTTTTGTAGATTAATTTGCCTTCCATAGGTATCACCCTACTAGAAAGTTCTATAAGATCCCAGATTTTTCTAGAATACATAGATTCCAACTCTGATTTCATAGCAACTTGCCAAAACGATCTATATCTATATCGGTTCACGCTTCCGTGTAGCTTACTGGGTCCAACTCATGTTTAACAGGGATGTCCATAAAGATTTTGCCTAAAAACATGATTCTGTCAGATTGGATGATAATCCTCTAACTACAACAATATACCAATGCAGAAATCTGTGTGCTACTCGATGCTGATGCATCAATAGGGAATTCATATATAATTCTTAATCTTTATAATAAGTGTGTTCATTTATGGTACAACTAGTACTATTACCATATTCTCTAACATTATGCTCCTAGGTATGTGATTCATAATATGATCCTCCTATAGATAAACACTGAGTGTAAACAATCAACCTTTACCATTAAGATCATAAAATAATCCATCCTAGTGCCTTTAGAGTAGCCATCAAATCAAGCATACTTATGATCTGCTTCCAACTTACTTATCCATATCAAGTGCACATGTGCAAGACTACCCCATATGTACATGTGATTCAAACTAAGATTTAGTCAAAAACATAGCTCAAACAGTATCCTTGAGACAGACTAAGATGGAATGCAGTTCATAATGCGCATTGATATCATTAACGCTAAACTCTTAAATGAAAGAGATAATGTAGCATAACTGATCATAGATCTAGCCATGTTAAGCAGAATTCTGTTATTCCTATTTGACACCTTAATTCATTGAGTGTCAATTGCGGAAAAACTGGTACACAACACCCTCATTGACCATATAGTCTTTGCACTATCCCAAGAAATACTTATATCCACGATCAGATTGAAGTGTTTTAATAAGTTTACCTAATCTGTGCTCCACATCAGTCTTGACACTTTTGGAATATACCAAAAGTTTAAGACTTGTGTCGCATCAGATAAATTTATCTAAAACGTGAGTAATCTTGCTTGGATGTTCATAAGACCATATGTATCATTGTGTACCGACTCCAATTGTTCTTTATGTCTATTTCATTTGACTGATTAAGCCCTTAGGATTTTCTATCCTTCAATACAAGATTCATAAGTTGGTTTAGGCTCCTCTGCCTCACCAGGTTATAAACCTTCTTTGACCAATCTTTGAATCTCATTTTAGCTGATTACAACCCAAAAATAGACACTAAAAATACAATGAGTCCAGAATAACAAATTTTCTCTTAACATTCAATCTCGAAAATATAACATTAGTTTCTACATCCTACAAATATTAAGAGCTTGTGGTTATAGCATATCAACCATCTTTCAATGCACCAGAAGTAATCGCACATCTATATAATTTTATAAAAATAGTTTTACAAAATAACAACACAGTTTTTTATAAACCAAAAGTGAAACAAGAATGAGATTGCATCTAACATCTGTACATAAAGATAGTTCTCTAATATTGATATTCTCATACTCTCTAATTTTAGATGTACTACTCCCACTGACTTAGCTACAACCTTGGCATCAGGTCAAAAGATAAATATATATCCATATCATCGAGGCTTCTGGATTCCTGAAATCCTTGTAACGAATTACAAACATGTTTAGTAGCTCCAGAATCTATCCAACCGGAATTAATAGATACAACCACATAACAATGCTCAATGATTAAATATACATTTTCCTATGCCACGTCATTGCTTAGACAGTTCGTCCTTTAGTGTCTTAGTTAGCGGTAAAAGAAACAGTTTCCTTAGCACTTAACATACACTGCCTTATTCCTTTTTACCTTTTGGATACCCATGTTTTGTACTAGCCTAGTCCTATTATCATCCTTCTTCTTTCTTTTGCCCTTCCACTTAGGCCTAGAAGAAGATGGTATAGACTAGGTTAGATTGATAGGAACACCGATACTTTTGATTATCCCTTCATATGTTACCAATTCTATAAGAATATCAGCGAGTGTGAACTCAAACTGATTCCTTATTTAGTTTACTCTAAAAGAGTCGAACGAGTCTGGTAACAAGGTAATAATTATTTTAACTTGAAACTTACCACCCAAGTCAGCCCTATTGACCTCCAGTTAAATTTTTAAATAATAAACAATCATTTTCCAAAATTTGATCTTTTACTGGAGATTTTTAGGCTATCTTGATGGTATTTAAATCTGACATAGTACTTAGGCATACGATCTACCTAATCTCACCAAAACATCTCATTGAAATTTAACATCATGCTTAAAATAAATAAAATAATACAGATGTTAGCTTTAGAGCGTATTCGAGATGAACTCTAGAATATTGCACCAAGCCATATCAATTGTCTTATTTCACTTATTAAAAGTATTAATAGTCTCTTGGGTATCTTAAAGCAAAATAATTATGTATAGGAATAATAAATACATTTTATACCCTTACGTTGTGAATAAAATATCTAAGTTTCTTTTCTAGTCAATATAAATGAGATCTAAATACATTGAATATGTTAGTAAACAGATAAAATAGATTATACATAATTAATCTGAATATAAAAGCGTTCATACAATATTCAAGGTGAATTATTAATACTATCATGCATATTTAAAATTAAAATGAATTTGTCAACCACATAGTATAATAAATCTCAATAATATAGGAATTCATTATCACTATAGGTAAACAATTCTTTTTAATTAATGCGGGTCCCTCAACTTTGTTGCATAATAAATCACACAATCAATACGTACGTCAATAACTTATCCTGATGGAGGAGTCCATTATTACTATTGTTGAGATTCATTTGCTATTATTTGAGCACTTCCATTAAAATAGTATGTGGGTCCCTTAACCACTGCATAAAAAATCAGATAACCAATACGCGAATAACTTATTCGGTTGGCGAAGTTCATTATTGCTATTGGCGGGCAAATTCCATCATTTTCATATATCTTAAGACAACACCTTGTCTATCTAAATGAAATGATTCTCGATTATGTTTAGCCTTTCTAAATCACCTAGTGTAGACCACTCTATTAGGGAGCTAACACTATTGATTTTAGATTGAGTGGATAACGTTATTAATACTCTAATGAAAAATAAAACATTAAATATCTTGTCAATATAATCTAGACTCTTTAAATCATTCGTAGGGCCTTATTTTTAAATATCTAATTACAATGAATATTTAATATTTTTTTTTCATGAGACAACCATTCTTGTAATATTAAAACTCTTCAAATCATGCGTGGGGCTTTATTTTTGAAGATCTAATTACAATGGTTATAATAATGAAGACCATGGGGTAATGTATAAAAATTCCCGCTCCCACTCAATTTTTAGTCATTCATAATTAGGGTTTTTCATTTATTCATATCAATGATATAATGCATGCAAAACGCCTTGATTTTAATCCAATTAAATTTAGAAAATAACTAGACTTTTAAATGATTTACTAATATTTAATTTGCAGCACACTTTAAAAATTATTTGTTTCCCAATAAGTACCCTTTAATTAATTAGTAATCAAATCCAATTAATTTTCATAATTCAATTAACATAAATCAAGTCATTTAGATAAAAATCATAGATCCAATGCATGAACAATAATAATTAGCAATTAATTATTTCATGCATCACATAAATAAATAAACAACAGACAAAAGCAAATCAAATAGCTAATGGAATTAGCTTTTAACATTTAAATACTATTCTTGCTGAATGGACATCCTCCAATAGTTTGTAAACACCTATAGGAAGCTAATACGCGCTAAGAGAAGCAAAACGACGCTTGGAACGCACCTGGAGGGCCCCACGCATGCTAGCACGTTCCTGGGGAATGCAGCAGAGTGTGGCACGTGCTTGAGGGGCGCTGCAGCTCGTGGTACGCACAGAGACGCTCCTCCACGCGCCTGCATACGCGTGGAGAGTGACAGCTTGTCTGCTGCGTGTTCCTCACGCGCCAGCAAGCTCCTAAGCACTGATGACCTGGCGCGTGTTCCTCACGCGCCAGATTCATGATTGGTGCGATGCCCGCCGCCTCCAGCACCTTTTCTCGCCACCAGCGATGCTCCGACCACTGGAAAAACGCCGAAAAATTCCAAAAAAAAAAAACAGAAAAATTCCCAGAAAATTAAATTAAGCTCCATAAAATTTTAGAAAAATTCCAAAAAAATTTCAGAAAATTGTTGAAGCATAATTTAACCCTTTTGGACCTTCTTGAAGCTTCATAACATTATTTGATAAAGATTACATGGCTTTAATTAAATTTACAATTTGAAATACAATGAAAAAAATTAAATTACATCATTGAACTTTCAAACGGCTAAATCAAAGCCTTAATTACATTCATCCAATGATAAAATTACATTCAATTAACCTATAAGCTTCATCTATGGCCCAACCAAATATCATCATTCATTCACAATTATACATACATCATTATGTATGAATATATATCAACATATTAAATCATACATCAACATACATCAATAAAAATATATATGAATATAATTTTGGATCCATGAATGATGATCTTGATAAAAACATGATCTCTAGTAATGAATCAAACCATGCTCTGATACCACTGTTGGGAAACGTGTAAGTTTTGAAAACGTTTCGAGGCATTTTCATTTATAGATCTTGATTCATCACATAGAGATAAGTTTTATGCAAAAATAAAATATGATGTGTCATTTAATTAATAGATTAAATACTTACATCAAGGTTTAAGTAAACCTGTGATATCTCCTCTAAAGTGAATGTTCTCACTTATTGTAGATCCATTTGCTAGATGCCTTCTCCTTAGATCTCCATCTTCTTGGTAATGGTTTTGCCTTTAGGAATCACTCATAAACCTCTATGAATAACCTTGGAAAACTAAGCTTGTAGTAACCTCCATTAGATGAGAAAGTAAACCCTAAAATCTAAAGAGAGAAAAAAAAATATATTCCTTTTCCTTTTTTATCCAAAAGTTTGCCCTAAAATATACATGAACCCATGTATATATAAATAACATCAAAATAAGAAAAGGAAATAATAAATCCTTCTCAATCTCTAATTCACATATTTCAAATCTAATAGGATTCCAATATCAAGTTGGGCTATAAGTAAGAACCTTATTGGACTTATTATCTTCTTGGCTACAATGAATTAATAATCGGCTCGGTCCATGGACCCAATTAAATTAATTTATTAATTAATTTCTACTGTTCTAAAAAAAATTAATTGAACTCCAATTAAATAATAAATAACCTCTAAGTCAATATTGCACTTTGACCCCGCTATGCATAATTAGTTATCAATAAATAAAGCCATCAATCTGACTACTTAATTAATATATTTATTTCAATGCCTTTGATTATTTCTGATTCGATCACAATAAAACATTTGTTTGACAAAAATAATAATTTAAATAAATAAATATATAATAAATCATTTTGTCTAAAAACATACGAAGACCTTCGAATTTACTTTGTGATCAAACACAATCAATATAAAATAAATACAAGTAGTAATAATGCAAATATTGAAAATATAACCCTCTAACTATTAATTACATAACTACCCAAAGTATCCGTCTAAGGATTCAGAAGTATCCACCGGACAAATTAAAGTAATTATTAATTAATAAAAGAGTCTATACTTTTCTCACACTTAAGAGTCAAATGACATGACAATGATAGAGAGTAATTGCATACGACAGCTCTCGCAATATATCTTAACCTAACGCGGATTCAGTTCAAGTTTTAGTTAATAATGAGTGCATCCATAATTACCGACTATGAACAATTTATGATTACTATTTATATTCATGTATTGATCGCCATCACATATATATATAAATATTTTTTGTAATCAAGTGGACACTATCAATTCCATAATGAATCGAAACATAATACATTGAATTCACCAATTGTATAAAGAATAAATATTTATGATATTTTAGGAACATGTATAACTTTAATCCAACTAAGAATTCGCTATACCAGGGCATATAAATCCCAAAAGAAATATCACAGTCCACAAGTAAATAAGGAGTAGTGAGATTCTAAGATAAGGATAATATGATGCATATGAAGAGGAATCGTACCGCCTGATTCGTCGGACGAAGCAACGGAGAGAGTCCGGCGATTCCTAAAAAAGAGATCCAAGTTCTCGTCCGTATCCTTAGAGATTCCGTTGAGACTGAGACCTCGTCGGTGTTGCGACCTCCCTTCGATAAGAGATTCCTTCAAACTCCAATTCATTTCTACGGATCCAACACCATTACCATCCCCAATACACAAGGTTTAACTTATGTGTGTGTGAGAGAGAGCAGTAGATGAGAACTTGTGTGTGTGAAAGAGAGAGTGGTAGATGAGAAGTAAGATATAGAGAGAGAGGAACGGGGTTAGAGAGAGAAAGTAGTAGATGAGAAGTAAGATATAAAGGGGAAGGGGGGGGGGGGGGGGCGTAAAGAGAGGAGCGGGGGGACACGTGCGGCATTTTTTTTTTATAAAGTGTTGTTATTTATTTTTTAATATTTGCTGCTATGTTTTTGCTGCTAGACTCATCTTTTCTCGTAGTGTCATATTTATTGTTTCCCTTCTTTCTCTGTTATACTCGTCCAAATTTGAAAGATTAATGAGTTTCTTGATATTCAAATGGGTATTTTCCGGGATATGAAAAATTGCGTATATAGATGAATAGATATGACATGTTCATGAGATTTTCTATTAAATTTATTTGGTTGACTTTGACGAAAAAGGTTTCCATGATTTTAATAATACATTGTAATGTTCCCTCTGTCTATTATGTTTGAATGGTAACACACATATGTATTTGGTTGTAATTTGGGTATGGAGGGTTTTTTAATTAGAATTATTTTTAGGGTTCAACGGGTCGGGTCATGTTAATGGGTCAAATCGTGTTAACGGGTCTGGCTATACCAAACGGGGCCATCCATGTGAAATTGGATTCACACTATTTGTAACTGCAAATTTCACAAAATAATATTAGATTTCAAAAAAAATGAAGGGTTGCAGAATTTACATGTAATTCTTCAACCCATTTGAATAATAATTAATAATTTTTTTTCAATTTCTTTTTAGTAAAGAAAGATGGAAATAGCCTTACATTTTTAAAACAAAAAAATGGGTGATTAAGAAATGACCCAACTTATTTAAAAGTGGCCACATTTAACTCATTACAAACAGGTTGAATATAAATCCCAAATCATATTTTACTTGCTCCAAATTCAACGCAACTTGTTCATTTATCAGATTTAAAATTGGTCATTCACGTTTTTTAAAGATCCATGACTTACAATGCAGCACATATATTGCTGGTATATATGTTTAAACATTATTCTTTAAACTATGTCATAAAGTATTTTTAATTATTGTAATTATTGAATAGTGTGGTACATTAAAAGCCGAGTTCAACTTACAACAATGTACTTGACATTTAGCTAAGAAATAACTTGCACCAAGGGAGAAGTATGTCTTTAATTACAAGGGAACTTTGCATTAGAAAAGCTAGAGGACCAAGATATTGGAAACACACAATATTGGGACATAGGTATTGGAAATCAATGAGCCAAGCCACAAACTGTTGATCGATATCTTAATCAATACATAATCTTCAATCATATTCGTATCTTGGGAATAAGGCACAATGGTTCTTTCTTTAGCATGGTTACATCCAAGATCTCATTCATGTCAATCTCTGAAGGGTTCATGTCGCCCGGAAGAGACCAATCAAAGTGGTGGACTAAAGAAGCTACCATTAGACGAACTACCCTAGAAGCTAGAGGTATTCCAGCACACATCCTCCTTCCTGAACCAAATGGTAGGTATTCGAAATTCGTCCCCTTGCAGTCCAAACCGGACTTGAGGAATCTTTCGGGTTTGAAGCTCGATGGATCCTCCCAAATGGTGGGGTCTCGGGCAATTGCCCACACGTTCACGAACACTTGACTATCCTTAGGAATGGTGCAGCCCATCACCTCACATGTTTGTATGGCGCGATGAGGTAGGAGCAGTGGTCCGGAAGGGTGCAACCTAAGTGTCTCCTTGACGCAGGCTTCAAGGTAAGGTCAGTCGGAAAAATTCGATTCTCTTATTGAGTCTTTACCGATTACTTCTGTAAGTTTGTTCCGCAGTTTCTCCATGGCCTCTTGATTTCGAAGAAGTTCTGTAAGTGCCCATTCAATTGTTGCACTTGTTGATTCTGTAGCAGCACTAAATAGCTCCTGCAGAACAATGAATATGTATATATGTTTCATAAGCTAAAACATAGTACATTGTGGTCGTATACATATAGAGTATTTGAGTGGTTGTGTTTCTGCTTTTTTTTTTTTTTTAAATAGTGTGTTTATGTTTGTGCTCACCATATTCAAATTCTTAGTTATAAGAGAAAAGAAAAGAAAATATGCTTATAACCTTAGTTATAAAAAACATAAACTCACACTATTTAAAAACATAAATAGCAATCTTGTTTGAAAAAGTTAAAAAAAAAAAAAAAAAAAAAAAAAAAAAAAAAAACTATTTTAACTAATTTATTATTATTCCCTGATTTTTAAAGGTGAGACCCAAATATCTTTTAAATTTCTTTAATATGTTTAAGTTTATTTTTTGGTATAATAAAAGTATATTCAAGTTCTTAATATTTTTCTTCAAATCTTTCAAGTTTTGAAAGGATAAATCATCCCTCCAAAGTCCAAATGGCTCATTACTCTTTTCTCCTCGTTAAAAAACCAAACATGAAAATCACAATTCCTCCCTCTCTTTTCTTTGCTTCCCATTTCATCAATCCAAACAAAGCCACACATTGTTAGAGAATGGGGGTATTAACAAATATTCATAGATACATATATGTATTTATCTATGTTTTTCTGAGGGGGAGAGAGAATATTACCAATAGCAACGGATTGATCTGTTCATTGGTGAGCCCCATTCCAATCAAAGCATCCAACAAATCTCGTCTATTTGAATCATCATTTCTATTTTTCCTTCTTTCTTCTACAATATCAACCCAAACAGAAAATATTTTCTCAAACACATCCATCAAGTTCTTATGAAATTTTTGAAAATCCCATCCACTCAAAATAGGAAACAAGTCTGACAATTGTGGCACACCAGCCAACTCCGCAGATCTCCTAATGTATTGGGACATGCCCTCACCCAAACCCCTACCCTCAAAGTCCGTTAAATCCATTGAAAAAATTGCATTACTCAATATATTTAAAGCAAATCCTATCCCTTTTATCTTCACCACTTGGCCTGCCTTTGACTCCAAATATTTCACCAACTCCATCACTTTCCTCTCTCTCAATTCAACTTGGGATTGCATCACTTTGCTTGAAAATACCTCCGTCCGATAAATGGTCCGTAGGGTCCTCCAAGCATCATCGCACCCATCCGTAAACACAAGATTTAAGTTGTGAAATTTCGAGCCCTATACCTTGATTGGATTCGACACGATTCGTCCTGAGAGTGCACGGTCATTGATCTTGAGAATTTCTGCAGCGGCTTCAGGGGATGACCCGACCACGACGAGCCGTGCACCGAACCGGAGCGACATGAGTGGGCCATGGACTTTGGCTAGCTTGGCGAGTGTGACATGGGGTCTGCTACCCATTTGGAGGATGTTGCCTATGATGGGCCATGCATAGGGACCTGGTGGAAGTGGTGGTCCTTTGGATGCATTAAAGGTCTTGAAGATGAGAAAGGTGAGGAAGGAGAGTAGGATGAGAGGGAAGAAGAGATTTGTCTCTGCCGTTCCTAGTGCTTTTAGATCCATGATGGTTTTGATGAAACTGCAGCTGAATTGCACAACCACCGTTATACATATGTATATATATAAAGGGTCGAAGCCACAATTTATTTATTTATTTATTTATTATTATTATTATTATTATTATTTTGTCAATGGCAAAGCCGGATCCACAATATTCCGTATCTCACACACACACACACACATATATATATATATATATATATATATATATATATATATATTATTTTATCAAAAAAAATATATCACATTAATTAATAAGGATAATAATTCCTATACCTAATTTAGTCTAAAAGTGGAGACCAGAAATTCTTATTTGTTTTTTCCTAAAAACTTTTCGATTAGCTTATTAAGCTTTAAATAACATTATGGAATTAAGAAAGAACAAAGAACTTCGAGGGTCATATACCCTGTTGTAAAACCACGCTATCAGTTAGGGGTGGTAAAAGATGACACAATTCGTCAACACGATTCGAACACGACATGATAAGGTTCAGGTCATAAAGGGTCGACACGATTAACCTGTTAGTTAATCGTGTTGTATTTGAGTTGAGAAATTCAACCCGTATAATCTGTTTATACAAGTTTAACTATATATATAATAAATAAATTTTTATTTAAATCTAAAATTACTATATAGACTTATGTCTTATAATTTAATCCTCTGTAAACTATAAACTATTTAGTAATTTAGTTGATTAAAACTTATATATTTTTTTAATATTTATTATTTTATTTAGTATTATTAATAATTTAAATTTTATATATATATATATATATATATATATATATTATTTTTTTTTTATATTTTTTTTGTAAATAGATCATTAAACGGGTTACACGTATGACCCGTTTAATAAACAAGTTGAGTTAGTGTTGAGAGTTTCTGACACGATTATTAAACGTGTTGTGTTCGAGTTGAGTTATTTAGTATAATACTCTTAAACTGACACAACACGATTACTATTCGCAAACACAAATTGTCACCCCATCTCAGCAACACCTGTTCCAACTGATCACAACAGGACTTGATGTCAAAATAGGCCGGCAATGGAGAACAGACTTACCAGTTACCATCTCAAGGAGAAAAGGCAATCAATTGATGAATAGCCAAATAATCTCAGTTATTAAGCTTATGACGCAATTGAATATATCGAAGAAATTGATTTGCCAATTTTTTTTTTTATTGTTAGGACATGATGAATTATGGTGGTTTGGATTGCACTGCCATTGGAGTCATTGTTTAATAAGCAGAGCTATCGCGGGATTACTAAATGGAGCAGTCATTGTAATCATATGCTTATTTCTATCAATATTCTTGTACTTCTATGCCTGCAGGGGAACAATTTTGTGTGGACTTTTGGCGTTGTATTTTTATTTTTTGTTTTTTTCTTGAAAGTAGTTTTTCTCTTGGAACAATACTTTGTCTACTATTCCATCGGAAGGAACTTCCTCCTGATGAGTAGCAATGTATGCACTCATTTGTTGTACTAACCAAATGATTCTGATTTGTTATTTCTAACTAATTAAAAAAAGTAATTCATAATTTACTGTAACAAATCTGTGTAAATTTTATTTTTCTAAAATTAAATAAGAATTAAGAATGAGTTATTCGGGTCTTTTTTGCCGGAATCCAAAATCAATACATATTTTTTTCTCTTGAGTAATACTTGCATCCTGCGCAGGGAGGATGAAGTTCATTCTCCTTGCTGACGTGGTGACATTTCTTGCTGACACCTGTCCAATATTAAAAAAAAAATTTAAAATATGAATAGCATCCATGTGCGGGTTAAACCCGTTTCTCCTTCATCACTTTCCCCCCTCTTTCTCTGAATACCTACCTAAACTATATGCGCCGCAACAGACCCATATTCATAAACCATATGATCTTAGAGAGAAATTCAACGAAGTGGGTGGTTTTATAGTAAAAAACAAAGCCGCCATGCATGATCGAGCTCCAAATGAATGGTTGAACTCTGTTCTTCCAATCTGCAAATTCCGTCAAAAACAGAGCAGTAATGTCAAACCAGTGATTGCGGAGAAGAAGAGAGAGATCAGTTGGTTATTCTTGCTTCTGGGTCAGATGATTGGGTGTTGTAATCTCACACAATTGAAGTATTTCTGCAAACACACCAACAATCATCGATCAGGTGCCAAATATCGAGTTCTTTATCTCACTTATCTTGGACTTTATAAACAGCTTCAACCCAATGGCCCGTTTGATCCTTATTGATTCAAGACTCATCATATATTTTGAAGTAATTAATGATTGTCGGTTTCAAGTTTCAAGTTTATGGGTATATATAGATCTGAATTGGGGAAATAGCATAGAAGATTTAACCCGGTTTTCTAATTCATGCCTTCAGCGATTCATGCTCTTAGGTTGGGATCTGATGTGCACTAAAACGAAAAAGGTGAGAGGCTTCCCAGTGGAGGTGCGGCAAGCGGCAAGCGGCAACGAATATCTCGTAAGCGGTGTCGATAAGGTCGGTGGCGGAGAGAGTGGGCGTGAGGTGGCCGAATGTGGAGGGAAGAGAGGAGGTGGTGGCGGTAACGGCGGCGGCGGTGGCGAGGCTGAAGCGGGAGTTGGTTGTTCCAGGCATGCTCTCTCTCTTGGATTGGCCGAGGGTTCTTTTTGTGAAGAAAGAAGCCATTGTAGAGAGTGTGTGTGGAAGAGAGAAGAGAGAGAGCAGGGGGCGGAAGAGAGAGAAGAGATTAGTGCCAAGGAGAAACGGGTTTAACCAGTACAAATGGATACTATCCATGTTTTAATATTTTTTTAATATTGGGCAAGTGTCCACAGAGAGTGTCACCACATCAGCAGGGAGGATGAATCCATCCTGGAGGATGCAAGTATTACTCTTTTCTCTCCCCCACTTCTGAGACTTACTAATTTCACGGTCAGGACTCTATAGCCTTCTTCCTACCTTCATCCAAAACCCTAACATTCATCATTCTTTTCTGCAACCTCCACGACCTCCGTTGCTTGGTGCCTTCTCCATTCTCAAATCCTTAAGTTCTGCATTTAGCTATGATTGGTTCTTTTGTAGCAGGTATGCCCCAATTTTATATTTGTAAATCTGTAATTTTTTTGCTTTCTTTCAAAGAGCCTAATTGGAGTAGGGTTTAGATTCTAGAGTAGCATTTTTTTTTTCATTATTATTTAGGTTCCTCTTCTTTTACGCCTTTCTTTTCCGTCACTAAAAAATAATAATAAAAAAAACAAATAATGACACACAAAATGTTTCCTAAACTTCTCCTTGGCATCTTGAATATTTTTTAATATTTACTGGAAACAAAAAAGTGAATATACAAACAAAATCAACTAAATAAACATGAACGTATATAAACATACATATTTATACACAAACACACACACACACACACACACATATATACAGCATAATATATATATATTTGGGCATGCATAAATTCATACACATAGGCGGGCGGGTTGTTAAAAGCAAATTACATATTAACCATGAATTATTACTACCGTTTATGTTAATGTGTCACCTGGATCACAAGTAATTTTTGTTTTTCTTTCCTCCTTGTACTACTAGCTGGTTTTGGAAAACCTGTTACTAAAGTACCCAACAAATATATAACAAATGCAGATCAATATCCATTACACCATCAATCCTATTAATGGCTTTAATGTTCATGATCGAGATGATATTAAAGTAACCATCTCTGTTGCTTAAAGCCTCCTCCATTCTCAAACCGTAAAGTTCTGCATTTAGCTATAATTGATTCTTGAAGCAGGTATGCTCCTATTTTATATTTTTACATCTGTATTTTTATTTTTATTTTTCGAAGAGCCAAATTGGATTAGGATTTGCATTTTAGAGTAGCATGTTTTTTCATTCTTATTTAGTTCTCCAACCAAAGTTCGGTTTCATTCCTGAAGACTAGAAAAAACAAATATTATTTGTGATTTCAGGATTGAGTTTTATTCTCTTTTCCCAAAAATAAAAAATAAAAAATAAAAAATTGATTACATAGTTTTGGAATTGAACATAAGCTGAGCCAATACAAAAACACCAAAATCATGCATTTGGTTCTGAATAGTTCTATGTGCTACCATTACATTTGGATTTTTCATAATCAAGTTAGATAAATAAGGAATATGACGGATTTAGTTGTGCAAGTGGAGAAGGAACTTGCATGGTGGTGTGTGCCATACCTATGCACCAAAAGTTTGCAAAAGAGATGTTGAACTAAGATGATGGACTATGGTGAGTGTGGCCAAGTTTTACATTTATAATTTGTCACTATTACCTTTCACTAAAAATATAGTTAGGGCGAGTAGGAATCATCCCAAGGGATTGGTGGTTCGTATTAGGTTGTGGAATCGAGATTAGGGTTCGTAGGTTGAGTGATCAAAAGATTGGTTGGTGGTTGAATTATACTAAGTTGAAATTTAAACTAAAGTTAACAATTAAATGCAATAGAGAGAAAATAAGAGAGAGAAATCTTGGGATTTAGAGATCACCACTAAGCATAACTTTTTTACACCCTTAATGAATGATTAATGAGGGGGAAAACATGTATTGCAACATTAGTGTGTGTGTGTGGTTGTTTTATCAAGCATGGATGACCAATTAAGTATATATTGTCTAAGCAACATGATGGATAGCACAATATATCAAACTAAGCCATTAATCCTTTCTTTAAGCTCACAATCCAAATATATCACAAGGTTAGATACATATGCTACTTGTTTTCATAAGTATGGAATATCAAACAACAAGTATGAATTATCCTCTCATTTAACATTTAAACTACAACTATACTACAATTAAGCTAATAACATGAAATTAAACTAATTAAACTAAGGGAGAGGCACAATCCATCAAGAAATGAGTATGAACCATCAAATAAATCACAAGAGCATTCTATTAAGCACTATGTCTTAACAATCTCTAGATCTATAGCATCAATACACATAGACATGCATCAATAATATAAAATCTAGAGACAAACACATGAACATCTATTCTAGCATACATAGATATATGGATAGAATGAAATGATCAATTGGAAGCATTAAACCACACAAATCATTGAATAAACAAGATCTATGTATATAAACATGTATCACAATACGAATCCCCTCAAAAATACATAAATCAAGATGTAGAAAGCATGCTTAGGGCTAATTCTAGCCCTAAAAGGATGTCTAGCTACTTATGGATGTGCTCCTCCAACCCTCAAGGGCTAACTCCATGGCAGAGATTGCTCCTCTTCTTGG
Source organism: Cornus florida (assembly GCF_030987335.1). Classification (NCBI taxonomy): domain Eukaryota; kingdom Viridiplantae; phylum Streptophyta; class Magnoliopsida; order Cornales; family Cornaceae; genus Cornus; species Cornus florida. Next base: position 61,559,538 of record NW_026775578.1, read on the forward strand.
TTGATGGAAGAACTCCAAACTTGTGTCTCTAGCCTCCTCTCTTCCTTTCTTCCTCACTAAGAATATGATATGGAAATTGTGTCAAAAGTCTTTTTTTTTTTGTAAAAGTGGCTCATATTCTTTATATAGATAGGTTAAAATGTCACCCTAATGGTCTGAGCTCGCACTCCAACATTCCTCCAACGATTGGCTATGAGACAACTTTCAATGAGCTGGATTTTGTCTTTTTTTAGACTTTGAGGAAGTTCGATCGATCAAACTTTGTCTTTGATCGATCGAACATGGCTGAGATCTATCGAACTAAGGTTGGATCGATCCTCTATGGCGGTGCCTTTTTGGATAAAGACAAATTTGAGATATTTTGGGGAATGAGACAAAAGTGGTAGGTGTGGTGGTACAACTGGATAAGATAGAATCTTTTCGATCGATCGGAAGAAAGGTTGATCGATCGAACTTTGTGGGATCTTTGAATAAGGATAGAAGAGCTTGGATCCATCTTGAAATGTCTAGATCGATGAACTTTTGATCGATCGAATATTTTCTGAGACCGATCAAACTTGCTGAATTTCAACCCCTTGCTTCCTTTTGCTCCCACTTTGCTCATTTCTTTGATTCATCTCAAGATTGCTTCAATTATGCTCTTATTTAGCTGAGTTAGCTTATTTTGGGGATAAGTACCTGAAAATAGAAATAATAGAAAATTAATCTGAAGCGGGAAAATAAGATAGATAAAGGTCCTAAAATACCTAAGCTTAAGGGGTTTAAAAGCGCACTTTTCAACGCTCATCACACCCCCAAACTTAAATATTGCTAGTCTCTAGCAATAAACTAGAAAGTAAAGGAATGAAATGAACAACTATACAAGTATGAACTAGAAAGCAATAAATGGATAATGCCACTTTTGTAGGGAACACGATTGCACTTAGCACATGCAACAAGCCTTTTAAACCCCTAGGTTATCCCTAGTGGACGAGTGAAGTCTCGTGAGGGTTTCTAGAAATGTTACCCATAAACATTAAGCTTATTCTCATAAAAAAAGGCACCAATATTGCAAACAAGTATTGAGAGAAAACTACCTCAAGTATTCAATTTTTCAACCATTTCTAAGTAATCTCCCAAAATTTCAACATTAAGCAAGCAAGTATGGTCATCCACACATCAAGAAAATGATCATGCAAATCAAAACAATAGTAGAATCTTTTTTGAGTGGACCGGCATCAAGTATGTTGTTATCTTAGCCAACTAGAGAAATGATCACATCCTTACTCTCAAACTAACACACAAATCTAGTACCGATCATCAAGATAAAGAGTGGATCTTTTATTAAAACTTTATTCAACTAGGTGCGCTTATTCTTTTCACTCGATTTTTTTTTTTTTTTCTTTTCCTAATCCTAAGAATCAAAGATGGAAGTATGTGCTATGTGTTGATTTATTAAGCTTTCTAGCGATCCATGAGGTCGAGCGTTAGGTCAATGACTCTCAAACTAGACGGCTTTAGGGCACTAGGTGTTCAAACACCCCTAAGGACTTACAAGCTCAAATCAACTAGGCTACAAATCAAAACAACCTCCATCTAATCATTTCCCACTTCCTCACCTTTTGGGAGAAGTCCTCACTTTTTTATTACTTTTACAACCTTTTTTTTTTTTTTTTTTTTTTTAAGCATTCAATTATTAACCTAGAGTTTGGGTCCTCCACCTTTTGGTGCGAGAAATTCAGTGCTTGATGAGGCTAGAATCCCGGCTACTTAGTAAAAAGGAGTTATTATCCACCTTTATCAAGAATGAAAACTTTCAATACACTACCAGCCCAATTGGGATAAAACCAATTCAATAATTAACAAAGTATGTACCCCACAAATGAATGCTAGTGTGCGCCTGTGCTAGTGTAGAATTGTGATACCCCTCAGATCCGAGATATGGGCTGATCAGGCTCAGGCCCAAACCCGAGGGAATATCAAACAATTAGAGTATTTTAAAACGAACACAGATGTCAAAAAGAAATAATAAAGATAGAATAAAGCTGAAAGAAATAATAATAATAAAACCCTCCATGTGTATCTGAAACTTTAAACTCCAATCCTCCAAAACTTCAAGGTTACAACTTGGGAATCCACTGATGGACCCCTAACCAAAAGTTCAACTGAAACAGAAAACTGAAAATAGATAATGCTAGAAACATCGAGAGAAGTACTACGTAATCAGATGAAGGTAAGACTGTCCTCGACAAGCACGATCAAGCTCTAAGGCTGGAACCGTCCTGTACCTGAAAAGAATAATAAAGGAGTGGATCAGACCCACGAGTAAGTTCTAATCTAACTGCAATCTATACAGTGACCCGATACGTAGATACACCGTAGACACCTCACAATATCTATCTAGTCCATACGTATAAATATATCCACACTATGGGACATTCACTAGTCTATAAAAGGGGTCTCAACCTGAATAGAAGGCAACATGCGAATACGTACCCAAAGGTGGCCATGAGTACCTAGACCTAACGGGGTACACCTCAACCTTTTATAACCAGCTACGCATCCACCGCATATACGCACCCTAACCAACGAGTCTGAGACTCAAGCTCAGCTCTTGGTACCATAAACATATATATAAAATCCATCCAAATCCAGGGTATGTAGTTCAAATATTTAATAAACTGACATACAACAAACCAACTGGTTGGTCACTCAACTTATTCAGTTGATGTGACTTAACCTCTGTCCATTAATCCAGGAAGCCACTCAACTTAGCTGCAATTGACATGTCTTAACCAAAATTAAGATTCAATATTTATAAATCCATTCCTTAAATCCGTTAGGTTAGGTTTAGGTGTTTGGAGCTAAACCGTCACCAATATGTCACCGTCCCATACCGGTGCATACAATCCTCCATATCCAGGTAAATTACAATCTATATATAATGAACAAGTAATTTACAGTTCAAAACCACCATCCAAATAATTGCAGAAAAGTATTTAACATTTCAGCAATTTAAATCCCAGAATTAAACCATGTAATTGAAGGAAACAGTTCAATAGTTTACACAACTAGCATCCAAAACATGCATAGACCCAATCCAATATATCAGTGACTCTATCATGCATTTAGAACAAATTCTATAATCCTATCATAGTCCAACAAATTGCTAAATTAACCTAAACAATTTATTTCGTCCCATCCGATAACAGTGTACTAAGTTATACGCTTTTATATTGTTTTATCTTTTATCTGAGAGACTTAAACCATGCATCAACTAGTTTAATCACACTTAAAATCAAGTAATTAAATCCTCTATAAAGTCCCCACAATCCATTAGAAATATTCAAAAACTCAAACAGTGTCCAGAATACCAAACAGTACCTTAAAAACTAAAAAAAAATAAAAATAAAATCGTATATTGAAGAGGGAGCCTGCTCCAAATTTTGGAAGCAGGCTCTTTCAGCCTAGAGCCGGCTCTAGGAGTCCTTAGAGCTGGCTCTACTTGTTGTGGGAGCCGGCTCCCACATCCTTGGAGCCAGCTCTCACCTCCATTGAGAGCCTCTGTCCCCGTTGCTTCGTTTCAGTCCGTCTGCTCCCTCTCTGATCAATTCCTACCACTCTGTTGGTTTCTAAAACTAATCCTAGGAGTCTTAATTTAGTCTAAAAGCATCCCCCAATGTTGTTTACAATAATTTTGAAAACAATTACAGAGTTTAATCAAGCCACTTAAACTAGCATGCTTGGAAAACAATACTGGAACAGGTTTCAGAAACTTTCAGTTCTCTTCCGATCCCTCTGTTCCTCTTTACCACTGAACCTACGGATCTTATATCAATCCCAATAACATCCCCATGGTTCATTTACAGAGACTAAAAAAAATAATCCAAAGACTAGAGTTACAACAGAGCAACATGCTTAATGAACAGAAAACTGAAACGAGCCATGCATGAACTCTAACAAAATGGTTTTCAACATAAACAGATCGTTTATATGACATATATTAAACATATATCTTCCAATTATTGATTGATTAAACCCTAGAGATTATCTAGGTGCTCAGAACACGAGCCAAAGAGAAGGAGAAAGAAAAGAACTTGCCTTTGAGTTTCAGACTTGAAACTCTAAATTCCCAGTTTCTGTATTGCCCGTTCAATTCCCCACTGTTGTTCCACAAACCCACGTTCCTTCTACCTTGCTCCCACCTATCCTTCCTCTCCTATCTCTATCTATTCTCCCTTTATATCCCACGGTCTCTGTTTTTTTTTACAGAAATTACGTTTAATTATTCTAAAACCCTAAACCACCATGACACACATACTTATAGGCTTAGTGAGTAAACCCTAATCCATGTATAACTCGGCCCATAAAAACCTAGGTTATACTCACTGTCGGCTCATAAAGCTATCTAGGTTATAAGATACTCGGCTACAGATGCGTAACCTCTTAGGGAACCCTACTATTTAAAATGAGACCAGTTATTAATTTATTTTAATACAGTAACTGATACTAATTTAGTCTATAATTTAATCTAATTAAAACATTTAAATAAACCAATTACACATTAGAATGACCAAACCAATCCAATTACAGAAAATACACATATAACTAAATACACAACCCATTAGGTAAACAATTAAATAAAAATTAATAAATAAAAATAATTAAACCAAATAATCACGCAAAAATACAATAAAAATAAATAAATAAATGCCGAGACCATCTTTTTAAAATTAGGGGTATTACATTCTTCCCCCCTAACAAAAGGAATTCCATCCTCGGAATTCGCTCTTACCTTCTTCCAATATTTCAGGAAACTGCGAGCGAATGACATCCTCCCATTCCTAAGTGGACTCAGCCTCATTGTGATGACTCAACTGCACACAAACCAAAGGGATAACCTTATTGCGAAGGATTTGATCCCGACGGTCAACAATACGACATAGTGGCTCCAAATAAGTTACATTCGGCTACAACTTAATCTCCCCAACATCTATATGCTGATACCGATCCTCATCGCACAAAAATTTTCGCAACATGGACACATGGAATACGTTGTGTACGCGGTCCAAATTATCCGGCAGTGCCAACCGATATACAACAGCGCCAACTCGATCCGTAATCATGAATGGACCGACAAACCGCGGAGACAATTTCCCTTTCTTCCCAAAGCGCATAACAGCCTTCATAAGAGACACTTTGAGTAGAACCTGATCCCCAACTTGAAACTCCAATGCCCGAGTACGACGATCAGCATAACTCTTCTGCCTACTTTAGGCAGTACGCATGCGATCTCGAATAAGAGCTATCTTCTCAGAAGTATCCTTGATGAATTCAGGACCCAAGAATCTGCTCTCGCCAACCTCCATCCAACAAACGGGCGATCGACACGGTCGGTCGTATAACGCCTCAAAAGGTGCCATCCCAATAGTCTTCTGGAAACTATTGTTATAAGCAAACTCCACAAGTGGCAAATAATCCTCCCAGTGTCCCTTGAAGTCAAGAACACACGACCGTAGCATGTCTTCCATGATTTGATTAACCCTCTCAGTCTGTCCATCAGTCTGAGGATGATAGGCAGTGCTAAGGTGCAATTCCGTACCCAAAGCCAGCTGAAAACTCTTCCAAAAGCCAGACACAAAGTTCGAATCCCTATCCGAAATAATAGACAATGGAATGCCGTGCAACTTCACAATCTTTGAGATGTAAAGCCTTGCTAACTGCTCCGAAGTGAAATCAGTGCAAATAGGCAAGAAATGAGCTGACTTGGTCAACCTATCCATAAAATCCATAGATATGCTCTCCCATTTCCACAAAATCCATAGATATGCTCTCCCTTCCATAAAAGCATCCGATAACTCATCTACACTCTTCAAAGCATTCCACTCAGTAGTGAATAGAGCAGAAAGACTACCAACAGGTCGGCGACTGAGTGGATCCGCCACCACATTCGCTTTCCCTGGATGGTACTATATAGAAAAATGATAGTCCTTTACAAACTCTAACCATCTGTGCTGTCTCATATTCAGCTCCCGCTGAGTGAACAAGTACTGCAGACTCTTGTGATCACTGAATAATCTGAAGGACTCACCCAACAGATAATGCCTCCAAATACGCAAGGCAAAGACCACTGCTGCCAACTCCAAATCATGTGTTGGATAATTAAGCTCATGAGGCTTAAGTTTCCGAGATCCATAAGAAATCGGTCGCTCCTCCTGCATCAATACACATCCAAGACCCTGCAACGAAGCATCCGTGTAAACAAGATACTCTATCCCGCTCTGCGGAGTAGCCAGAACCGGTGCAGAAGTTAACTTTCTTTTCAGCTCATCAAAAGCTCGCTGATAGTGTTCATCCCACATGAACTGTACACCCTTCTTAGTCAGATGAGTGAGTGGTCCTGCTATCTTGGAGAACCCCTGGATGAATCTCCTGTAATATCCTGCCAGACCGAGAAAATTCCGAATCTCAGTAGGTGATGTAAGCTGTCCCCACTCAACCACCGCTGAAACCTTGGCCGGATCCACTGCTATCCCCATTTCTGACACCACGTGACCCAGAAATTTCACCTCCCACTGCCAAAATTCACACTTCCCGAACTTGGCATATAACTGGTGCTTACGAAGCGTCTGCAAGACTATGCGAAGATGTCTAGCATGATCATCCTCCGACCGAGAATAGATCAAGATGTCATCAATAAAGACAATAACAAACTGATCCAAATAAGCTCGGAAGACTCTATTCATTAAGTCCATGAACACTGCAGGTGCATTAGTCGTCCCAAACGGCATAACACGAAACTCATAAGAACCATATCTCGTGAGAAATGCTGTCTTAGGAACATCCTACTCCCTAACCCTCAGCTGATGATACCCAAAACATAGATCAATCTTGGAGAAGTATGTGGCTCCCCTTAACTGATCAAACAAGTCATCAATCCTAAGCAAAGGATACTTATTACGAATCGTAACCTTGTTCAACTCCCTGTAATCTATACACAGGCAAAGCGAACCATCCTTCTTCTTCACAAACAGAACCGGTGCTCCCCAAGGTGATGTACTCCTATGAATAAAACCCTGGCTGAGTAACTGCTGAATCTGATCCCTCAGCTCTCTCATCTCCACCGGTGCCATCCTATAGGGTGCCCTAGCAATAGGCGCAATGCCTGGAGCTAAATCTATCACAAAATCGATCTCGCGACTAGGTGGCAACCCTGGAATCTCCTGAAATACATCCGGGAAATCCTGTACAATCGATATGTTATCCAATGATACAATAATCCCCTCCTCCTTTTCCTCCTCCACATGGAACAAATAGGTACTACCGCCCCCTTTAGAACATGGCATAGCTATTACATACATATCCTGACCAGGTATGATAAAAATAATAAATCTATCAAAGCAATTAACTTGGGCATGGTAATGAGACAACCAATCCATCCCAAGTATCACATCATAAGTGTGCATGTCCAGGACCAATAGATTGGCTAGAAATCTGAGTCTGCCAATATCTAGTGTCACAGGCCCATCACTCTCATGTATAATAGCTGTTTCGCCCAATGGTGTAGAAATACCCTGAGGTCTAGTGCATACCCTCATCCTCATCCCAGATAAAGCAATAAAAGTCTTAGCTACAAATGAGTGTGTAGCACCCGTATTAAATAAAACACGTCCATGTAAACCATGAATAGGAAACTTACCCTCAATAGTCTGAAGTGCCTGAACATCCTGTGGCATGGAATTATACACCCTACCATAGTGCAACTACTGTGGTGCCTGTCCCTGAGTCTGCGGCGGTGCCGGTAAAGCCAGATGTGTCTATCCCTGAATCCGTGGAACCTGTGGAGCTGGTAAAGGTACTGGTGCCCTCTGTCCCTGCTGCATATACTATCCCTGTCCCTGTCCTGCTTTAGGACACTGCCTGGTGGTATGACCATACTCTCCACAAGTGTAACAACTACCCTAAAAAGTACCAAATGGCCTCCTCTGTCGGTTAGCCTGTGGCTGACCCTGTCCTGCCTGTGGTCCCCCATTCTGTTACCTCTGAATAGGTGCCCCATTCCGGTGAGCATCTGAACCACCCTTGTGCTTCTTCCAAGGCTGTTGTCCCTAGAACTTGCCTTTGTCATTCTGCCGGTGACCATTGCCGTTCCTCTTTTCAACTGACTAATTAGTAGAGTCTTTATCACCCCGCTTCTCACCACGAGCCTGTCTGATGTCCATAGTCAACTGATACTGTTGTAGAGCGGCATCTACCACTTGAGCATAGGTAGTATAGGCTGGACTACCTGTAATAGCTCTCTTGATAGACCACATCAGTCCCTTGACGAAACTGTTGCACTTCTTCTCCTCTGTATCCACCTCCTCCGGTGCAAAGAGAGACAAGCGTGTGAATTGCTGCTCATACTCCGCCACTGTCATGTTTCCCTGCTGCAGATTTAGAAACTCGGTCTTCATAGCTGCCCTGACTGCATAGGGAGAATATTTCTCGTTAAAGCAAACACTAAACTCATCATAAGTCAATGTCATCCTCTCCTCTGGGGTGGTAACTGACTCCCACCACTGTAGTGCATCCCCAACTAGCTTGAAAGTAGCAAGCATCTGCTTCTGAATCTCCGTGCACTGAACCAAATGAAGATGACGTTCAATATCCTGTTTCCACTGGTGAGCTACTCTCGCATCGGTGGAGCCTGAGAACACAGGTGGACTCCCCTTTGTGAAAGAGCTCCTAGCCTTTCCCCAAGAATCCGTCTGAACCACTGGTGCTGGTACAGGTGCCTGCTGAACCTGTGGTTGGTTTCGGAGTGCAGTTGTTACCCCAGCATCTATAGCTCGAGCAACAAGGTCATTGAGGTGTAGAGGAATCTCTGGATCTCTGACCCGACCCTGAGTCTGTTGAACTTCCTCCTGCTCCTCCTGAAACCCTGGCATTTGCTGCTCTTCTTCCATTTGCCGACGTTGTAGACGTTCCTGCTGTCTACGTGCCACTCTCCTCTATCGATTGTTCATGTTCTATCCTCTTCCAGTGTTAACCATGCTGTTAACATAGAAAGATAGACATCAGTACGAGTTTAAATGAACCGTAAAAGAATTCAACGAATCCTAAACATAAGCTCTATAAAAAAAAACGCTACGCGGAAGTCTTAATACGAAGTGTCCTAGAGACACTTGAACCTGGAGTGCTCTGATACCAACTGTGATACCCCTCGGATCCGAGACATAGGCTGATCAGGCACAGGCCCAAACCCGAGGGAATATCAAATAATTAGAGTATTTTAAAATGAACACAAATGTCAAAAAGAAAAAATAAAGATAGAAAAAAGCTGAAAGAAATAATAATAATAAAACCCTCCATGTGTATCTGAAACTTTAAACTCCAATCTTCCAAAACTTCAAGGTTATAACTTGGGAATCCACTGATGGACCCCTAACCAAAAGTTCAACTGAAACTGAAAACTGAAAATAGATAATGCTAGAAACATCGAGAGAAGTACTACGTAATCAGATAAAGGTGAGACTGTCCTCGACAAGCACGATTAAGCTCTAAGGCTGGAATCCTCCTGTACCTGAAAAGAATAATAAAGGAGTGGATCAGACCCACGAGCAAGTTCTAATCTAACTGCAATCCATACAGTGACCCGATACGCAGATACACCGTAGACACCTCACAATATCTATCTAGTCCATACGTATAAATATATCCACACTATGGGACATTCACTAGTCGATAATAGGGGTCTCAACCTAAATAGAACCATGAGTACCTAGACCTAACAGGGTACACCTTAACCTATTATAACCAGCTACGCATCCACCGCATATACGCACCCTAACCAACGAGTCTGAGACTCAAGCTCCGCTCTTGGTACCATAAATATATATATATAATCCATCCAAATCCAGGGTATGTAGTTCAAATATATAATAAACTGACATACAACAAACCAACTGGTTAGTCACTCAACTTATTCAGTTTATGTGACTTAACATCTGTCCATTAATCCAGGAAGCCACTCAACTTAGCTGCAATTGACATGTCTTGACTAAAATTAGGATTCAATATTTATAAATCCATTCCTTAAATCCGTTAGGTTAGGTTTAGGTGTTTGGAGCTAAACCATCACCAGTATGTCACCGTCCCATACCGGTGCATACAATCCTCCATATCCAGGTAAATTACAATGTATACATAATGAACAAGTAATTTACAGTTCAAAACCACCATCCAAATAATTGTCGAAAAGTATTTAAGATTTCAGCAATTTAAATCCTAGAATTAAACCATGTAATTGCAGGAAACAGTTTAATAGTTTACATAACTAGCATCCAAAACATGCATAGACCCAATCCAATATATCAATGACTCTATCATGCATTTAGAACAAATTCTATAATCCTATTATAGTCCAACAAATTGCTAAATTAACCTAAACAATTTATTTCGTCCCATCCAATAACAGTGTACTAAGTCATACGCTTTTATACTGTTTTATTATTTTATCTTAGAGACTTAAACCATGCATCAACTAGTTTAATCACACTTAAAATTAAGTAATTAAATCCTCTGTAAAGTCCCCACAATCCATTAGAAACATCCAAAAGCTCAAACAGTGTCCAGAATACCAAACGGTACCTTAAAAACTAAAAATAAAATAAAAATAAAATCGTATATTGAAGAGGGAGCCTGCTCCAAATTTTGGGAGCAGGCTCTTTCAGCCTAGAGCCGGCTCTAGGAGTCCTTAGAGCCGGCTCTACTTGTTGTGGGAGCCGGCTCTTACCTCCTTTGAGAGCCTCTGTCCCCGTTGCTTCGTTTCAATCCGTCTGCTCCCTCTCTGATCAATTCCTACCACTCTGTTGGTTTCTAAAACTAATCTTAGGAGTCTTAATTTAGTCTAGAAGCATCCCCCAATGTTGTTTACAATAATTTTGAAAACAATTACAGAGTTTAATCAAGCCACTTAAACTAGCATGCTTGGAAAACAATACTGGAACAGGTTTCAGAAACTTTCAGTTCTCTTCCGAACCCTCTATTTATCTTCACCACTGAACCTACGGATCTTATATCAATCCCAATAACATCCCCATGGTTCATTTATAGAGACTAAAACAAAATAATCCAAAGACTAGAGTTACAATAGAGTAACATGCTTAAATAACAGAAAACTGAAACGAGCCATGCATAAACTGTAACAAAATGGTTTTCAACATAAACAGATCATTCATATAACATATATTAAACATATATCTTCCAGTTATTGATGATTAAACCCTAGAGATTATCTAGGTGCTCAGAACACGAGCCAAAGAGAAGGAGAAAGAAAAAAACTTGCCTTTGAGTTTCAGACTTGAAACTCTAAATTCCCAGTTTTTGTATTGCCCGTTCAATTCCCCACTGTTGTTCCATAAACCTACGTTCCTTCTACCTTGCTCCCACCTATCCTTCCTCTCATATCTCTCTCTATTCTCCCTCTGTATCCCACGGTCTCTGTTTTTTTTTACAAAAATTACGTTTAATTATTCTAAAACCCTAAACCACTGTGACACGCATACTTATAGGCTTAGTGAGTCAACCCTAATCCATGTATAACTCGGCCCATAAAAACCTAGGTTATACTCACTGTCGGCTCATAAAGATATCTAGGTTATAAGATACTCGGTTACAGACGCGTAACCTCTTAGGGAACCCTATTGTTTAAAATGAGACCAGTTATTAATTTATTTTAATACAGTAACTAATACTAATTTAGTCTATAATTTAATCTAATTAAAACATTTAAATAAACCAATTAAATATTAGAATGACCAAACCAATCCAATTACAGAAAATACACATATAACTAAATACACAACCCATTAGGTAAACAATTAAATAAAAATTAATAAATAAAAATAATTAAACAAAATAATCACGCAAAAATACTTTAAAAAAAAAATAAATAAATGCCGAGACCATCCTTTTAAAATTAGGGGTATTACAAGAATCCTAGAGTGAATCTCAAAACAATTACAAAACCAGGATGATGTGGACCATAAGTGCAAGCAAGATATCAATTTTTTTTGAAAAATTTACTCCTAAATGGTATCCACAAGGCATACAAGGTGTATTGGACTCTCAAGTCAAGCAATTTTTAAATTTTAAGCAATATAGTCCTCAAAAGATCAAAATCATAGCTAGTTATGGACCAATCATAGAAAATTCCTCAAATACACAAGTCATGCCCAAAATTTTGAATTAAAAGCAAATACTACAATTAACACCATTACCCCCCAAACTTAAATGGCACAATGTCCTCAATGTACAAAGGAAAGAGTATACCAGTGTAGCTAAACAAAGAATGGCCGGGACACAAGTATCCAAAGTAGGTGGCATAGCCTCCCGAAACTCGGGATTAACTGTGGTCCTGAAAAGATGGTACTGGATAAAAGTTCATTAGACAACAAAGGGGATAATAATAGGTCCACAGTGGACATGCAAGTGTAAATGAGATAAGAAATTGAAGTAAGGAGAGAGGAAAAATGTGGTCCTGAAAAATTCGGGCAGTAATCTCTCTCACTAAAGTCACTGGGATGCACCTGATGGAGTCAATCACAAATAGATATATCAATATGCATATATGACATCTAAAAACAAAGTATGCATAAAAGAGAAATAAAGTATAGTACAGTACATCCAGTGTCTTGGCCAACAAACTGGCCACAAATATATAACAATAGCAACAATATGGCAAATATCACAGACATATAATAGGAGAAAAAGCTATGAAAATATCAAGTGGAAGAGGACGGACGGGCAGGGCATGCTCCGCGGATGTCTCGGGATAGATCTCGCAATGCGGCTATAACATCCGTACGGAGTGAAGCAATATCAGCCCGGATGGAAACCATGCCATCCTCCAGAGTCTGAAGACGCTCTCCGAAGCTGGGTATCTGAACTGGAGCCTCAGGTGCTGCTGGATCGGGAGAATGATGATCCTGAGCCTGCTCCTCATCATGAACGGGCGACCCAACTGGAGAGTGATGCTCTGGGTCCCCTGCAGGCTGCTCCAAATCAATATTCATATACATAGCAGTCGGATCGACTGGTACATCGTCCGCTGCCTACTCTAACTCCTCTCTCACAAGCTCCTTAGCTGCCTCTACAGCGTCGTCCTGTAGACTCTTAATAAAATCCTTGTAGCTCTTATCCCAATCCTTCTTTTAGAACAAGCAGGCCCCAGACTCAGTACGCTCCCATGGCTGGAAGGGATAGTGCCGGTCTCTCAGAATCTGTGTGATGAGATGGCTGAATGGGAGATACTTAGCCCTTTTGGGCTTGGGCTTGCTAATGTGATCAACAAATAGCTTCATCATAGTGCTCCAGATGAGCGCAAAAATGGATAGCCAATGCCTTATATAGAAGGCGTATAAAGCTGTCAGAAAATGGCCGCGCCTCTGTATCTTGTGGCCGGCCATGAAAACATTTCGGAATAACACTGAATCGAAGAACCAAAGGTTGTCTAGCAAATAAGTGCAGGTGGCAAAAGTCTTGCCACCTGCATAGTGACCTGTAAGTGCAACGGCCATGTTTGCATATGAGGGCCTCCATAGAGTAGGATAGGTATCCTGGAGATCGGGAGGGCAGACGTGTGGACAGCGGCATGATCTGGATAGAGTGTCCACAATAATACTGATGGGGTAGCCGTCAATGGTAGTCTGCATCTCCGTCAAGTTACTTGGGGTAGGTTGGAGGTTCTGGAAGAATATTCGGACCAACCTTTGGGTACACTGGGTATGTAACAGGGGCTAGTATGGCTGAGATACCCCTCCGGTCTATGTCATCAAATGCTACTCTAGTAAGAACAGACCGGGAGAAGAAGTCTATACAAAGACCGACTCATGTGCCACCTGAAGGTGTGAGTATCTCGGTAATGGACGGTCTAAGTCCTAGGCTGGCTGAGTTGGTGATGGTGATGGAAATAGTATGTGCTCAGCCTCAGCACCAGCCTATGAAGAAGATGCCTCAGCCGAAGACTGTAGTATACTGTCAGCGGATGGAGACTGAGGTGGAGAAGGCTCTGCTGGCTCCTCTTGAATATGAGAGGGCTCTAGCTCTGGCTCGAAAATGGGGTCCTGGACGTGAGATGGATCTGCCTGGTTGTCTAATCTTCACGTGGATCTACGGTGATAATGTCCATGAGCAACAGTCTTGACCCTAGCCATGGCCTGCAAAATAAAAGGAAAACTTACAAAAAGTAAGTCAGCGCCGGTATAAAGAATTAAAACACAGTTTATAGAATCATGTTTGTCAAATAAGATAGACAAAACGGATAAGGAACATGAATCTATGCAAGTGACAAGGAATAAGTGACATGATATGAAGCATGCTAGACAGTATAAGTATGGAATGCATCCAATGTGGAAAACACAAGCATTGGGCATGTATAAGATAGCATGAAACACAAGAGATGGTGTGTTAAATGTGTGATCCAAAACTGTGAAGTTCGATCGATCACAAGAATGTGAGATCGATTCAAGTTCGATCGATCTTGAATAAGTGAGATCGATCTGTTACAAATTGATCTTAGAAAACATTCGATCGATCGAACTGTGAGGCGAAATTCTAAAAGTCACAGATCTGTGACGTGGATGGCACGAGGGCCTCACAAGCAAGCTTGTGGACCCCTCTACACAACAAATCAACATATTTGGTCACTTTCCTTAGCCCGTGACCCCCAAAATCATGAATTAAAGTCAAAAAATATAAAATGATATATATACATAGCTTCAAAGCTTCATCAATGGCAAGATTCATCATCAAAACATCATAAATCAAACATATAAAGCATGGATTCATGAAGATAAAGCTTGAATCAAAAAAGGGATCTCGGATCTTACCCAAAACCTAGAGATGAGATGAGAGGGAGATGAAATCTGAGATCCGAGATGAGGGAGAGAGATTCGAGGTGAGATGGAGTCGCTGGAGGTGGGGAAGTGAGTTGCAGCGGCGAGGGACGAAGATGAGGGTGTTAGATCGATCTGTGGTATTGATCTAATAACCCTAGGTTTGATTTTTTTGAAAACATTCATTTACCAGTTCGATCGATCGAACTTTAATCGATCTCTCCTCACTAAAAGACAAAATTGTTTTTGAAGTTTTTTTTTTTTTTTTTGAATAAACAAAACAAAAAATCAAACTTAAAACAGTAAATCAAAGAATAGAGATCAATCTTTCCAAGAAAGATCTCAGAAATAATCCAATCGATCGAACATGCAAAAACCTGCAGACATGTTTAATTGATGGGACAGAGAGGCCTTTTTGCAGAGGGTGGATGCAAGTTCAAAATTTTTCTAAGTGTTGAGACTACAGATCGATCCAAGATGAAGTTGGATCGATCGAAGAACTAAAGATCGATCTAGGAACAAGTTTGATCGATGGGACAAAGAGATGAAATATGTAGGTTTTCTTCGAACGATTGGACAGAGAGGTGATCGGATGCAGATTGGATGCAGGTTTGGATTTCAATCGATCGAACTTTTTTTGAGAAAGATTAAACTAATGCAAAATGTCCATTTTTAACATGAAAGTGCATGCAATCCTAATCACAATTCCTAGCAATGCATATGAACCTAAAACAAATATCTAGACTTCGCAAGCAATGAAATTTAAAATAGAAATGAGGGAGGAATAGGGTTGTGACACCCTACGAAATGTACTAGTCTTTAACGTCTCTAGCAAGACGTTGGGCTCTTTTAGCCCAGATCAAACATCTTGTAGTGCATCCCCTCCTTGATAGGATGATAAGTGCTTTGAACTCTACCCAACAAATGGTTCCCTAGAGAACTTATTGGATTAGGCTTAAAAGAAATTTTTGGTCCTTGGTCACAATGATCTTTGGGCTTCCATGCCTTTTCAAAATAAGATTTTGAAACAACTTTCTTGGAATTCAAGGTTGAAGATGAAACTTTTGGAATTTTGGTCTCACACAAAGACTTTATTCCTTCATATTCATTGTCATGATATTTCTTTACAACATTCACTTCTTCATGCTTGTTAAATGAATTCGGGGTCGGATTGAAGATATTCAACTTCACCTTCATATGGCCAAATGAGATCTTCATTATCCCCATCCTACAATTAATGTTGGCATTCGTGGTTGCCAAGAAAGGACGGCCAAGAAAAACGGGAATTTGGCTCTTAGGATTCGGGACTGGTTCCGTGTCAATGACAACGAAATCAATGGGGAAGAAAAATTTATCAATCTTAATCAATACATCCTCAATGATACCCCTAGGCTTTTTGATGGATCGGTCGGCAAGTTGCAAAACCACCGGCGTCGGTTTCAAGTCTCCTAAGCCTAATTTGACGTATATAGAATATGGAAGAAGATTAACACTTGCTCCTAAGTCTAGAAGAGCCCGATTAATGATATGATCACCAATGATGCATGAAGTAGTAGGTGAACCAGGGTCTTTGAACTTTGGAAGAGTATTATATTGCAAAATTGAGCTTACTTGCTCGGTTAAGACCACTTTCCTTGGTGCTTGGCTTTTGTTCTTCCTCTTTTGGGTGCATAAATATTTTAAAAACTTGCCCTAAGCCGGAATTTGCTTGATTGCATCCAAAAGTGGAATATTGACTTTCACTTGCCTAAACACATCCATAATTTCATTTGTTTTGGCCTTTTGTTTGTAAATTGAAATGGATCCTTTTAAAGCATCCGAAAATGGAGCTTTTGGTTTAAAAACCTTTTCAAAAATTTTCTTTGAAGTCTCTTCAACACAAGAAGTTTTGAAATCATTTTGCAAATCACTTTTCATCAAATCAGTTTTCAAATCGCTTTTCAACACTTTCTTACTTAAATGATCATGCATATGCAATGAAGGAGGAATATGATAAGAAACAGGATGGGTGTCAACTTTGGGTTGCACCAGTTCACTCTCTTCATTGGACATGCCCACTTGGTTGTCCATAATCTTCCCACTTCTCAAGATAGTCACCGCATTGACATGCTCTATTGTGTGACCTTCCGATGAGGAATGAGTCTCCACAACACATTGTTGATTGGGTTGGGCATTCAAAGGCAATTTCCCTTTCTCTCTAGTATTTAAAGTCCTAGCTATTTGCCTTACTTGGGTTTCTAGCTTAACAATAGATTAAGAATGAGAATGAAGCAATTAAGTGTTCGCCTCTAGAGTGCCTAGAGCGGTCAAAACTTTCTCTTCAAAAGCGGGACTCCTCGAATTTCCTTAAGAATATAATGGTTGATTAGGAAAATGAGAATTAGAAAATTGATTTCCTTGTGATTGAAATGATGATCTAAAACCTTGGGAACCTTGGCTTTGCATCGGAGGTGGAACATACTTCCCTTGATAACCACCTTGGGGAGGGTTTGAGCCTTCCCCTTGGTTTCTCCAAGAGAAATTCGGGTGATTCCTCCAACTAGAATTATAATGATTGCCATAAGGATTGTTCCCTTGATTAACAAAAGCTGCATTGACTTGTTCATGATGCTCACTTTGCACATGTCCATGGGGAAAATTGGAAGTAGAATGTAAAACACTTGAACAAGTCATACATGTCTCTTTGGATCCATGATGGGAATGGTTAGGGATGGAATATACTTGATTTGCCGAGTTTTGGTTAATTAAGAATTGATCAAACCTTTGAGATAATGATTTCATCTCGGCGGCTATTTCATTGGAATGGTCAACTTGATGTAAGCCAACACTCTTCTTTCCACTTGAATTCCTACCATTCTTAGAAAATAAAGTTCGATGCAACGAATTTTCACTCATGCTCTCATAAAGACGTCACACGTCATCCTCATGCCTATCAATGTAAGAGCCACCCATGGAAGCATCAACCATGCCCTTGTAATTATCCGATAAGCTCTCAAAGAAATATTAAACTAATTGCCATTTAGTCATGTCATGATGTGGACACTTCCTAAGTAATTCATTGAATCTTTCCCATGCCTCATGGAACGTTTCCGCATCCCCGTGTGAAAACTCTCAAATTGAGGTTCTCATGGCATTAGTCTTAGAAACTGGATAGTACTTCTTCAAGAACTCTTGTTGCATTTCTACCCAAGAAGTTATTGAAAAAGGCCTAAGATTGTTAAACCAATATTTTGCCTTGTCTTTAAGGGTGAATGGAAAAACTTTAAGCCTTAAAACCTCTTCCAGCATATCCGTGTATCTCACGGTGGAACATACTTCAAGAAACTCATCCAAATGCTTGTAAGGTTCTTCACTTGGAAGTCCATGATAGTTAGGAAGCATTTGAATGGTTTGTGGTTTGATCTCATAGTGGTGTGCTCTAAATGGTGGCAATTGAATGCATGTGGGTGTATTGTATTCATTAGGCACATAGTGATCTCTTAAAGTAAGGGGAGGGTTAGCAATTGGAGGTGCAACATGGGCACTTTGATTGCCTTGGATGATGGGAGGTGGTAGAGCATACATTGGCCTTGGCATTCCCAATGGAACTTGGCCTTGTTGTTATGGTGGGTGAATGAATGGCCTCGGCATACCTAATGGTACTTACATATTATCATGATGCACATTGGGGTGGAGGATACCTTGTTGGTCTATGTGACCAAGGTCTTCCACATAGTCTTCATTATGTACTTCCATTGATGAAATGGATTGACTAGAACTTTCTCTTCCCCTTGGATTTCGAACAACGGATTCAAGATGAAAATTAAGAGGGACAATAGTAGGTTTCAATGATCTACGACCATGCATGCACAACAAAACACAACAAACAACAAGTAATGAATAATCACTTCACCTTCACAACAAATCAACAATCAACAAACTTCCTCCACATACAATGTTCCCATACTCCCATGCTATCCATAATATGGAAAGAATAATAAAATTGCCTCCACGTGAGCTCACGATTTATCTAAGAATTGAAATACAAGCCTCCACATGGGCCGACGATTTAACTAGAGATTGAGTTAAGAAAAGCTCACAAAGGGTCCTTTAGCACTTCAATTCAATTTTCAATTTTAGCCTTACAAATTTTTTATATTTTTAGTTTCTTTCTTTGCTTTGCTTAGCTCCTTACTTAAAATGCTCCTTTGCTCACCCTCTAGCTCAATGCACCTAGTCAAACAAGAACCAACATAATAGGTATCCAAAATGAAAATAAAAATAAAAATAAAGTAAAAATACGATCAAAAGAGTACTAATTCTTAATTGATTCCACAAATACGATGTTACCTTCAATCAATCCCAGGCAACGGCGCAAAAAACTTGGTGTGTGCCGTACTTATGCACCAAAAGTTTGCAAAAGAGATGTTGAACTAAGATGATGGACTATGGTGAGTGTGGCCAAGTATTACATTTATAATTTGCCACTACTACCTTTCACTAAAAATATAGTTAGGGCGAGTAAGGATCGTCCCAAGGGATTGGTGGGTTGTATTATGTTGTGAAATCAAGATTAGGATTAGTAGGTCGAGTGATCAAAAGATTGGTTGGTGGTTGAATTATACTAAGTTGCAATTTAAACTAAAGTAAACAATTAAATGCAATAGAGAGAAAATAAGAGAGAGAGATTTTAGGATTTAGAGATCACCACTAAGCATAGCTTTTCTGCACCCTTAATGAATGATTAATGAGGGGGAAAACATGTATTGCAACATTAGTGTGTGTGTGTGTGGTTGTTTCATCAAGCATAGATGACCAATTAAGTATATATTGTCTAAGCAACATGATAGATAGCACAATATATCAAACTAAACCATTAATCTTTTCTTTAAGCTCACAATCCAAATACATCACAAGGTTAGATACATATGCTACTTGTTTTCATAAGTATGGAACATCAAACAACAAGCATGAATTGTCCTCCCATTAAACATCTAAACTACAACTACACTACAATTAAGCTAATAACATGAAATTAAACTAATTAAACTAAGGGAGAGACACAATCCATTAAGAAATGAGTATGAACCATCAAATAAACCACAAGAGCATTCTATTAAGCACTATGTCTTAACAATCTCTAGATCTATAGCATCAATACATATAGACATGCATCAATAACACAAAATCTAGAGACAAACACATGAACATCTATACTAGCATACATAGACATATGGATAGAATGAAATAATCAATTTGAAGCATTAAACCACACTAATCATTGAATAAACAAGATCTATGTATATAAATATGTCAAAACATATATTACAATACGAATTACCTCAAAAATACATAAATCAAGATGTAGAAAGCATGTTTAGGGCTAACTCTAGCCCTAAGAGGATGTCTAGCCACTCATGGATGTGCTCCTCCAACCCTCAAAGGCTAATTCCATGGTAGAGATTGCTCCTCTTCTTGGTTAATGGAAGAACTCCAAGCTTGTGTCTCTAACCTTCTCTCTTCCTTTCTTCCTCACTAAGAATATGATATGGAAATTGTGTCAAAAGTCTCTTTTTGTGTAAAAATAGCTCACATTCCTTATATAGGTAGGTTAAAATGTCACCCTAATGGTCTGGGCTCATACTCCAACATTCCTCCAACGATTGGCTATGAGACAACTTTCAATGAGCTGGATTTGATCTTTTTTTGGACTTTGAGGAAGTTTGATTGATCGAACCTTGTCTTTGATCGATCGAACATGGCTGAGATCTATCGAACTAAGGTTGGATCGATCCTCTATGGCGGTGCCTTTTTGAATAAAGACAAATTTGAGATATTTTTGGGAATGAGACAAAAGTGGTAGGTATGGTGGTACAACTAGATAAAATGGAATCTTTTCGTTCGATTGGAAGAAAGTTGGATTGATCGAACTTTGTGGGATCTTTGGATAAGGACAAAATAGCTTGGATCCATCTTGAAATGTTTAGATCGATGAACTTTCGATCGATCGAATATTTTTTGAGATCGATCGAACTTGTTGAATTTTCACCCCTTGCTTCCTTTTGCTCCCACTTTGCTCATTTCTTTGATTCATCTTAAGATTGCTTCAATTATGCTCTTATTTAGCTGAGTTAGCTTATTTTGGGGATAAGTACCTGAAAATGGAAATAATACAAAATTAATCTAAAGCGGAAAAATAAGATAAAAAAAGGTCCTAGAATACCTAAGCTTAAGGGGTTTAAATGGGCACTTTTCAGTGCTCATCACATGGATGACTTCATGCTTAGTCTATTGAATGCACATTTGTTTTTAGATGTCACTGTGGTGTTTAATGTTAGAAATTAAACTTGATTATATTTTTAAATGTCTTTGAAGGTTATGGATATTTTTTTATTTGATGTTTAATTTTATGTTTATGTGAGTTTTTATTAGAGTTAGTGTGGGGCACGAGGGTTACAACTAGTAATGGTCTTGTTAGTAGGTTAGTGGGAGTTTTGCCTTCTAAATGTTATGTTAGTGGGGTGTTAATTTTTCATTTACATTTATGTTTTGAAGCTTATATAAACCCATGTATTGTACCCATTTTCAATCAAGTGAAGTAAAAATGTTTTTCCTCCCTTTTTATTCTCTTCCAAATAGTATAGTATTGTGTGTGTAACTAGGCCACTATTTCCAACAAAGTGGTATCAGAGCTAGTTTGTGAGAGAGAGAGAAGAAATGGCAAAAAATTCGGTTCCATTTCAAATGCCTTAATTCACTAAAGATAACTATGAAAATTGGTGTATCCGTATGAAGACAATTTTAGGAGTACAAGATGTGTGGGAAGTTGTTTCCAAAGGTTATGATGAGCCAGAAGATGAGACAACTTTGTCCCAAGCCGAAAAAGATGTTTTACAAGTCATGAGAAAGAAGGACCAAAAGGCAGTGATGACCATCCATCAATGTTTGAATGATGGAATGCTACAAAGAGTTGCTAATGCAGAAAATGCAAAGCAACTATGGAGATTCTTCAAAATTCCTTCTACGGAGTTGATAAAGTGAAGAAGGTTTGCCTCCAAACGTTACAGGATGAATTTGAAGCATTGCATATGAAGGAATCTGAATTAATTTCAGATTATTTTTCGAGGGCCCTGGCTATTGTAAGTCAACTAAGAAGATATGACGAAACCACCATGACTGATACAAGGGTCATTGAAAATATCCTTCAGCTGTTGGATTCCAAATTCAACTACACTGTTGTAGCCATTGAAGAGTCAAAGGATTTGGATTCCATGACTGTTGATCAACTCTTGGGTTCGTGGTAAGCTCATGAAGAAAATGTGGTGAAGAAACAAGAAACTTTGGAGCAAGTGCTACAAATAAAGTTTTTGTTGAACGAAAGAGACAAAAAATATGGAGGAAATCAAAGGGGTCGAGGATGTGGAAATGCACGTGGTTAAGGAAGAGGAAGAGGCCGTGGAAGAGGAGAAAGAAGCAGTCAACACACAACCAACAATGAAGAAAAAGTCCATGACTCACAACAAATAAGAGGTCGTGGTAGAGGAAATTACTCAAGGTCATATGAAATGAGGTATGATAAGTCTCAAATTCAATGTTACAATTTGTCAAAAGTATGGTCATTATGCTTCGGAATGTAGAAATATTGCTAACGATGTCGAAGAAAAGGCTAATTATGTTGATGAAGAAGTGGAGCCTACTTTGTTGCTGGCATACAAAGGTGAACGGAGTGAAGAAGATGTGTGCTATCTTGACACCGGTGCTAACAACCATATGTGTGGTAGCAAAGAGAAGTTCGTTGATATTGATGAATCAATAAATGGCAAGGTGACATTTGGAGACTTATCACAAATTCCGGTAAGAAGGAAAAGTAAAATATTGATTCGTTTGAAGAATGGGCATCATCAATTTGTCTCTAATGTTTATTATGTTCCTAATATGAAGAACAATATTTTGAGTTTGGGACAACTCTTAAAAAAAAGGTTACAATATTTCCAAGAAGGATTGTAATCTTTCGATAAGAAACCCATTGGGTGATTTGATTGCCAAGGTTCCAATGACAAAGAACCGGATGTTTTTGCTAAATATTCAAGCCGACGAGGCTAAATGTTTGAAGGCTTGTTTTAATGATTTAACTTGGCTTTGGCGCTTGAGACTTGGGCACTTGAATTTTGGAGGATTAGAGTTGTTGGCAAAAAAGAAGATGGTGAAGGGATTGCTTTTCATTAGCAATCCAAATCAATTATGTTAAGGATGTCTCGTTGGAAAGCAATCAAGGAGAAGTTGTCCTAAAGAAGCTACCACAAGAGCTACGGCGCCACTACAACTTATCCATTCGGATATTTGTGGTCCAATTTCTCCATCATCATTTGGTAAGAATAATTATTTTTTATTATTCATTGATGATTTTAGCCCAAAAACATGGGTGTATTTTCTTAAACAAAAATAGGAGGTGTATGGAATTTTTCAGAAATTTAAGGCACTTGTTGAAAAACAAAGTGGCTATGATGTAAAGGCTCTTTGATCCAATAGAGGTGGTGAATTCACATCAAATAATTTCAAAAAAATTTGTGAAGAAAATGGAATTCACCATCCTTTAACGGTTCCGAGATCACCCCAACAAAATGGAGTTGTAGAAAGGAAGAACGGAACCATTCTCAATATGGCTCGAAGCATGTTGAAAAGTAAGGAAATGCCTGAAGAATTTTGGGCTTAAGTGGTGATTGTGCAGTGTACTTGTCCAACCGGTGTTCTACTAGAAGTGTGCAAAACAAAACACCACAAGAAACATGGAGCGAAAGAAAGCCAAGTGTTTCTCATTTGCGGGTTTTTGGGAGCATTGCCCATGTGCACGTGCCAGATGAAAGGAGGACCAAGTTAGACAATAAAAGTGAAAAAATGGTGCTCATTGACTATGATACAAGTTCCAAAGGCTACAAGTTGTACAATCCAAGCAATGGGAAGATTGTCATTAGTAGAGATGTTGAATTCGAAGAGGGAGCCACATGGGATTGGAACACTCTAAATGAAGATTATAATATCTTTCCAATTTCGGATGAGGAGCAAGAAAATGAAGGCATGGAGCAGTCCATTCTCCACCAACATCACCTCCACCACCATCAATTCAAGATCAATCAACTCCATCATCATCAAGTTCAAGTGACACACCACCATTTTGCATGAGGAGTCTTCGTGACATATATAACGAAACGGATAAGGTAATGGAAAGGTTAGGTAATCTAACACTTTTTTGTCTCTTTGCAGATTGTGAACTCGTAGGATTTGAAGAGGCAGCACAAGACAAAAAATGGAGAAATGCTATAGATGAAAAAATTAAATCCATAGAGAAGAATGACTCATGGGAGCTTGTTACACTTCCAAAAGAGCAAAAGGCAATTGGTGTCAAATAGGTGTATAAAGCAAAGAAGAATGCAAATGGTGAAGTTGAAAAATATAAAGCAAGATTGGTCGCTACAGGGTACAACCAAAAGCCCGAAAGTGACTATGATAAGGTATTTGCACCCGTAACTCATTTGGATATAATTAGATTGTTAATTTCTTTGGCAGTCCAAAACAATTGGAGAATCTACCAAATGGATAGGAAATCAGCTTTCTTGAATGAGTTTATTAAAGAAGAGGTATATGTTGAACAACCCATGGGCTATGTTGTAAAGGGGCAAGAAAATAAAGTCTTGAAATTGAAGAAGGCTTTATATGGCTTGAAGCAAGTACCAAGGACATGGAATAAGCGAATTGAAAAATATTTTCAAGACAATAATTTTTTAAAGTGCCCATATAAACATGCTCTTTACTCCAAAGTTATAAGAATGGAGACGTATTTTTTGTTTGCTTGTATGTGGATGACTTAATATTATCTTCACAGGTAGCAATCCAAAATGTTTGAAGATTTCAAGAAAGTTATAGCTCGAGAGTTCGAGATGACAGACATTGGCATCATGGCTTATTATATTGGTATTGAGGTCAAGCAAATGAAGGATGGAATTTTCATTCACCAAAAAGGCTATGCTAAGGAAATTCTCAAGAAATTCAAGATGGAAGATTGTAAATTGGTGAACACACCCATAGAAGTTGGAATTAAATTGTCGAGAGATAAAGATGGAAAAACGGTGGATCCAACATTTTTCAAAAGTCTTGTTGGAAGTTTGAGATACTTAACATGCACAAGGCCGGACATATTATATGCAGTTGGGCTTATTAGTAGGTGACCTACCATAACTCATTTCAAGGCGGCTAAGAGGATTCTTCGTTACATCAAATGTACCATTGATTTTGAGTTATTCTATTCATTTTGTAATAATTTCAAGCTTGTGGGCTATTGTGATAGCGATTGGGCCGGAGATTTGGATGATAGAAAAAGTACTTCAGGCTATTGTTTTTTCATGGGAAATACTACTTTTACATGGTGTTCAAAGAAGCAACCCATTATCACCCTCTTAACTTATGAAGTGGAATATGTTGCAGCCACTTCATGTGTTTGTCAAGAAATTTGGTTGAGGAATTTGTTGAAGAAATTACACATGCTACAAGAAAAGTCAACAGAGATTTTTGTGGACAACAAATCAACAATTGCTTTGGCCAAGAATCCGGTGTTTCATGAACGAAGCAAGCATATTGATATAAGATTTCATTAGAGAATGCATAACCAAGAAGGAGGTGGAGCTCAAGTTCATCAAGTCAGAAGATCATATTGCGGATATTTTCACCAAGCCCCTCAAGTTTGTAGAATTTCACAAGTTAAGGAGTTTACTTGGAGTTGAAAAAAAGTCAAGTTTAAGGGGGGGTGCTAGAAATTAAACTTGATTATATTTTTAAATGTCTTTGAAGGTTATGGATGTTTTTTTATTTGATGTTTATGTGAGTTTTTATTGGAGTTAGTGGGGGACATGAGAGTTACAACTAGTAATGGTCATGTTAGTGGGTTAGTGAGAGTTTTGCCTACTAAATGTTATGTTAGTGGGGTGTTAATTTTTCATTTATATTTATGTTTTGAAGCCTATATAAACCTATGTATTATATCGGCCATTTTCAATCAAGTGAAGTAAAAGTGTTTTTCCTCCATTTTTATTCTCTTCCAAATAGTATAGTGTTGTGTGTGTAACTAGGCCACTATTTCCAACATTTAACACACATTCTTTCCTAATAAAGTCAATTTATTTCTTTTAGCATTTTAGTTTTAAATATTTGGTATGTAATTTGTGGCATTTTGCTAAACTGTTTTAGAATTTTTTTTTTACTTTTTGATTATTGGCTCTTAATAGTAGTCAGAAATTATTTTTTAATTATTTAATTATACTGCAGATTAATGGATGAGATGAATTATGTAAGCTTAAGTAGTGAGCCATCGGATAGTTGTGAAGTTGATAACCACGCTCCGTCTCCGACTAATGATGAAGGAAAGAAATCCAAGAAACAAAAGATGAACCAGAACTAGGAATGGAGTTTAGTTATGGTGATGAAGCATATAAGTTCTACCTCAACTATGGTGGTAAACTTGGCTTCAATGTAAAAAGAAATCATCAGAGAAAAAATGCATAGGGGGTCGTGAGGAGGGTTAGTTTTGTTGTTCAAAAGAAGGTAAAAGATCATATGACATGCCTACGTCAAACCAATGGCAAATTCAATTCAAGATTGTGTCATTAAACACAAGTCATAATTATGAAGAATATGTTGAGAATTAATCAAACTATTTCTAAGGCTCAAAAAGCATATGGTGAAGATGCAGACAAGTCGGGATTATCGATAAAAACAATTGCGACGTTAATAAAGAAAGAAGTTGGGGGGAGAGAACATCTTGGGTTTTTAGATAAAAATTACTAAAATTACATACATAAAAAGCGAAAGATGGCAATGGAAATTAAGAGGGGATGCCGGGGCCATATTGCAATACTTTCACGATATGCAGCTAAAGGATTCATCATATTTTTATTTAATACAGCTCGATGAGGATGATATGATTCCTAATATTTTTTGGGCCGATGCACACTCAATTAATGACTATAGCTTCTTTGGAGATGTTGTGTGCTTTGACATTACTTATGAGATAAATGAATTGGTCAGCCTTTTGCACCAATTATTGGTGTGGATTATCATAAGCAAATAGTCGTGTTTGGTGCAACTTTATTTTATGATGAAATCACTGAATCATGTAAGTGGTTGTTTGAGACTTTCCTTGGTGCAATGTCTGAAAAGCAATCTAAGACATTCTCACAGATCATGGTTATCAAAATCGCGATTCTGAGTGGTAGAATCGCACGATTCTACGACTCAAATCTGAAAATCGACTCAAATCGCAATAGAATCGCCCAATCGGTACAATCGGGGGCAGAATCGGTAGAATCATTGGTAGAATCGTAGAACCATACAATTGTACACGATTCTACCGATTCCACCAAAATGGGTGTTTGGACGGGCCTTTATACTATTTGGTCTTTGGGCCTTTATTCTGTTAGTTGTTTGGGCCAAAGCCTGGCCCAAATATTGTGTAGAAAGTTATTTACCAAATTATATATTTAATTATTTATTCTATAAATTATAAAATACAAAACCCTACTCTATTATAGAATTAGAAACGGGAACCCTACTCTGAAAGGAGTGAGGACTGAGAGGAGGCGGCAGTGCAGAGGCTCATAGCGAGCAGATCGGATCCATACAGCAGCTTACAGGTTCAGCCAGGTATGTTACTATGTTCTATATTTATTTTCTTCATTGATCAAGAAATTTCAAGAGTTTTCTCTAATCTCTAATCTCTATAACCCTTCATAGCTTGATTATTCTAAGATTGTAACCTTTTATCTACTTGTTCTTAGAAATTATTCATATTGTTCTGATAATCTTTTGCATTAATGGTTTAATTTTACTTTGAATAGGAAAAATAGTTTTGGCTAATAAGTTGATTTGGATCAATTTTTAAAGTTTTGACTATCTTTTTCGATTTATGTAGTTTTTGTTTTAAGTTTACCTGGCCACTTAAATTTTTATCACTATTTTTTAGAGCTTTTACTATGGCTAATTGAGCTCTAGCTGAATATTTTTCTTGATTATTCAAGATTTGGTGTAGCTTCTTCCCTAGGTTTGTAATTGTAGAGTTATCAAAGTCTTGACTTATGGAATCAAATTTCTTGTTTTGATTTAAGATTTCGTAAATTTGGTTTTTCTTCTAAATTTGACTTGATTAAATACAATATATAATTGTATAATTGCTAAGATTTTAAGATTACCAGTTGATGAATATATAATTGCTAAGACTTTAAGATTACCATTACAAAATTCTAGAGGTGTCATGGTAATATGAACAAGGCATATTAATTGTTTATTCAAGCTTGTTGCTCGGTGTAATGGTAATCTGAACAAGGCATATTAATAGCTTTCTTTTGTAGATAATTTATCAATTCTAGGGGTGTCCTTGCTACCTGAACTCTGAAGTTCTCAATTTTTTCTCCTTTGTTAGAATGCTCAAACACTAGTTATATGAATTATATGAATGCAAAACTTTTGATTGACAAAGTTCAAGAAAGGATGAAGAAGATGATTCCGATGGAGAAGATGAAGTAGAAAGGATGACTAGGACACGTAAGAACTTAAACTTTAAACTTTTATTATAATATTGTATAAATTATTACATTATATTAATTTTTGTTCTTTTTTTATGCTTTGTAGTTGAGGAAATTTATGCAATTGATGATAATGAATATTTGTAGCCATTAAATCCTATTGATGAAGCTAATGAGGAAGATGGTGAAGGGTTCAATGATGACTTTATGGATATGTAATTTTAGTTTCTAACTTTAGAAAGGGATGAGTTAGGATTTAAGATTTGTGGACTATGTTATTTTGTGTTACATCCTCTTTTATTTATATATATTCAGACTTTGGAATATTTTCTTTACTTTTATTTATATTTGAACTTTAGAATATTGTTAGGATTTGAGATTTGTGAACTCATAGATATGTAATATGGTGTGTTTTGGTCTTATTTTGGTTATATTTTACGTATCTTATTGTTTAAGAAGTTAGTTTCAATTATTTTTTCAAAATTTGATAGAATCTTACGATTCACGATTCGATTCTACAATTCCGATTCTACGGAGCCCAAAACAATTCTACGTAGAATCCCAATTTTAACAACCTTATCACAGATCAATCTGTTGCAATACCAAAAGTAATATCGGATATCTTTTCCTAAATCTCAACATCAGTTATGTGTTTGCAATATTTATCAAAATGCTGCAAAGAATTTGAGTCATGTGTTTCATGTAGAAAAAAAATTTGTTCATAATCTTGGAAACTGTGTGTACGATTATAATTTGATTAAATTTAGAGAAAATTTGGAAACACATATAAAGTATAGCTTTCAAGAATCTCTACTCGATAGCTGATCGTAAGTCACGTCCTGTTCCAGAATCTCAAAACTTTCTGTCCCCATACAATCGTCCTCCCAAAGATTCAAGTTAAGGTGTAGGCGGGCTGATAACTCTATCGGCATCCAAAACTTTCAGTTTATTTGGCATCTAAAAATTTCAAGAATTCACTACAGCATCAACCTAAAAGTTTAGATGCCAAATAAATCTTGAACTGAACAAGGCCTAATGGGGCTGCTGGATTTTTAATTGAGTTCGGGATGCCTTTTGCTGGGCCGCAAATAGACCCAAGACACTTTTGGTTTTTGATGACCCGGCCAGGGCCAATTAAAACGTGTCATCAATTCCTTAGCAGATATGGCCTGAAAAAAAAAAGTTGCTTGTTTATGTCTACAATTTTGGAAGTCACTTAAGCAATCACAAACGAAAATGAAGATAAAATTAAAACCATTACAATATAAGACACTGACCAATAAGTTTCTTAATATATAAGTTACAACGTGAGAGAAGCATGCCATTAATCGCCAGAGAACTTGGCACTAGAAAACTGACAGGACCCAGAAATTCAAACACGCAATCCTGGCATATACACACACAATACTAGGTACTCCAACACAATAAATTAACAGCCACATACTAGTGGTACGTGCATATCATAATCAATACATAATCAGGATTCTTGATGAGCCTTCAACTATTTTCGTATCTTAGGTATAAGGTACATTGGGTCTTTCTTTAGCATGGTCACATCCAGGATCTCATTCATGTCAATCTCTGAGGGTTTCACGTTGCCCGGAAGAAACCAATCGAAGTGGTGGACTAAAGAAGCTACCAGTAGGGGAACTACCCTTGAAGCCAGTGGTAGTCCAGGACACATCCTCCTCCCTGAACCAAATGGTATGTATTCGAAATTAATCCCCATGTAGTTCAACCCGGACTTGAGAAATCGCTCGGGTTTGAAGCTCGACGGATCGTCCCAAATAGTGGGGTCTCGAGCAATTGCCCACATATTCACCAACACGTGACTATCCTTTGGAATGGTGTAGCCCATCACCTCACATTCTTGTACGGCGCGATGAGGTAGGAGCAGTGGTCCAGGAGGGTGCAACCTTAGTGTCTCCTTAACACATGCTTCTAGGTAAGGCAAGTCAGACAAATTCGATTCTCGTATTGTGTCATCACCGACCACTGTTGTTAGTTCATTGCGAAGTTTCTCCATGGTTTCTTGATTTCTAAGTAGTTCGGTGAGTGCCCATTCAGTCGTTGCACTAGTAGATTCTATACCAGCACTAAATAGCTCCCATAGAAGAATGAATATGTAAGTTTTCACGTAGCCAAAACGCAGTACATGTATATGTTATGAGTGTGTGTATATACGATGAAATCAAAGTGATGAATGTCCACAAGAGAGAATTACTTTGAATCCACACAAATTATAAGAGAACTCTAAAAATATTGTGTATATATATATATATAACCTAAGCTAAAAACAAATTCAAAATTAAACTATTTTTAAAAATTATGAAAAAAAATAAGATTAGAATCTAATTACTAAAAATTACTGAATACCAAAAATTAAAATAATTCGAATTCGTTTAGACCACCAAAAAAAAAAAAAATCTGAAATATTATACAGTCTTCTTGTAAGACAAAAAAACACGTGATTTCAGGACTGTAAATGATAGAATTAAGCCAAAAACTATGTGACGAGCATAAGTGTGGGTATTGATTGTTTTGAGGTCGGAAATGAGTGTTTTCAAGTCAAAATGGGTTGGTTAAAATTGTTCAAAAAATTGTTTCAGCTCACCCGTTCAGCTTCTGGTTGTTCAAACAGTCTCCACAATTATTCATACATATAGAGAGAGACACGCACGTCACACATGTACACATTGGTAGACTACAAAGAGCTGAGTTTCTAGTTATTAGATCGCAAGCTTCAACACGACACATGGATGCATAAATGTACTTGCCTATGTTTTTCCAAGGTAGAGAGAGAGATTCAACCAAAAAAACAAAAAGAAATCTAAGAGAACTCTAAAGATATTATATATATATGTATAAAGAAAACCAAAGCTAAAAACAAATCCAAAATTGAAGTATTTTTAAAAATTATGAAAAAAAATTAGATCAGATCGAAATCGATCTAATAATTATTAAAAATTATTGAATACCAAAAATTAAAAAAATTCCAATTTGTTTAGACCAAAAATAAAATGAGAGAGGCAGAGAGTTACCAAAAGCAATGGATTGATCTGTTCATTGGTTAACCCCATTCCAAGCAAAGCATCCATGAAATCTCGTCTACTTGAAACATCAATTAATTTCTTCCTTCTTTCTTCTACAATGTCAACCCAAACAGCAAACATTCTATCTAAGATATCCATCGCCTTCTTATAAAAGCCCTGCAAATCCCATCCACTCAAAATGGGATACAAGTCTGATAATTGTGGCACACCACCCAACTCCGCAAAGCTCCTAATGTATTGGAACATGCCCTCACCCAAACCCTTACCCTCAAAGTCTGTTAAATCAGTTGAAAAAAAAGCATTACTCAATATATTTAAAGCACACGCCAATCCTATCTCTTTTACCTTCACTATTTGGCCTGTTTTTGCACTCAAATATTTCACCAACTCATTCACTTTCTTCTCTCTCAATTCGACTTGGGATTGCATCACCTTGCTCGAAAAGACCTCCGTCCGGTAAATGTTCCTTAGGACCCTCCAATCATCATCGCACTCGTCCGTAAACACAAGATTTAAGTTGTGTAGTTTTGAGCCCTTTACTTGGAATGCATTTGCGACGACCCGCCCTGAAAGTGCGCGGTCATTGATCTTGAGGATTTCTGCAGCGGCTTCAGGGGAAGACCCGACCACGACGAGCCGTGAACCGAACCGGAGGGACATGAGGGGGCCGTGGACTTTGGCTAGCTTGGCCAGTGTGACATGGGGACTATTGCCCATTTGGAAGATGTTGCCTACGATGGGCCATGAATAGGGACCTGGTGGAAGTGGTGGTCGTTTGGATGCTGGCTTAATGCTCTTCATGATAAGAAAGGTGAAGAAGGAGAGTAGGATGAGAGAGAAGAAGAGATTGGTGTCTCCTATTGCTAGTGTTGTTAGATCCATGATGTTCTTGTTACCAATGCAACTGAATCGATTGCACCATCTCCATGGCAATAAATATGTGATATGTGGGGTCACATGATTGATTAAATTCAAATAATCTCAATTATTATGTTTATATAATTAATTAAATGCCAACTTTATTATTATTATTATTATTATGTTCACGGTGGCTCGAATATATTACGGATAAGGATGGTATACTTGCATCAATAATTGGTTGGGTGTGCAGGATCCTCTTCAGAATCTAGGAGAGGATCCTTGTCCATTATATTACACCTTTACTTTATAATAGGAGTTGTTTCTTATTGTTTAATAAGCATGATTACTCAACCACCATGAATATAATAAGAATAAAAAAGTTAGCATTTAATTAATTATATAAACAATTTAATCAATATATGCAGTGGCGGACCCATGGGTCTTGGGTGAGCTTGAGTCCCCAACAAAAAAAAAAAATTAGTATAGGTATATTTAGCCCAATGCTTAAAAAAAATAAAAAATAGTAACAGTATTAGCTCCCCTCCATTTTAATCTATTCAAACAAGCCTAATATTTAAGTCACAATTTTAAAACAAATACCTAACCAAATAAGCTCAAACCAAATAAGTCCTAAACAATTACTAAATCAAAGTACAGAGAACTCTTAAATTCTTAATCATCGCACAAATCAAAGAGCTAACTCCTTCTCTCTTTCTAAAGTCTAATCCTATTTCATCTAAAATTTTCTAAGTCTTTAATCTTTCAATTCCTAATTCCCCCTTGTTTAATATTAGTCCCCCCCATTGGCAATTCCTGGATTCGCCTTTGAATATATGTTGTTTGATTACTCAATGTATGAATAGTGATATTGTATACACAAATTTTGTAGTTTGCAAATAAAAACAAAATATGGAGCAAAAATAATATTTATTAAATTAGAAAAATTGGGACTACAATCCTCTGTAGTATTCTTTACAAAGAATAAGGTACTCCTATTCGATCTCCTTTTTGTTGGTTGGATGCTGCACGAACTTGATTTTGAATCACAATGAAATTTGGATGAAGTACGGCACAATTTGATGTGCTTGTTGTTGATTACCGTGAAATTTGATGAAGAATTGCACAAATTGAAGTGCTTAGTATTCTTCGCTTTTGGGTTTAGATGTTGGTGATGAGTATTAGCAGAGTTTCTGTATTTCTCTCTACAATTCTGAATTTCTGAATTCTTAATTTGTATCCCTTCCTACTTCCTCCAGGCCTCTATTTATAGGCTTTTTGGATTCTATAGGATGGTGACACTTGTCCTCTCCTGATAAGGATAAAATCATAACTGAGCCGGGCCGGTTATATTATGATAATTATCCTTAAAAATAATTATTCCAAATATATTTTATTAAGAATAATTATTTTTTTATTTAACCATCTGAGCTGGGCTAATTAAATAATTTAAGTAGACCAAACTTAGGACCATTAAATAACTTAATTAAACATTAGACTCATATTTAATGTGTCAATTTGTCAAAACAAAAGTTCATTAAAATTTTAGTATCTACAGATATAATTACCAATTAATATATTATAATCATAATTCAACTAAAAAAACTATATATTTACGCTAGTTGGTACTAAAAGTTGCAAGTTTTCTATTTATTTGGGATACATCATTTATAGGCAAAAAAAGTAAGATACTGGATTTTTAAATTTTTTATTTATATTTATTTTATGATTTATAGTTGTTAAGATTGATTTTTTATTATTATTATTAAGCAACAACCATTAATTACCGAAGCAGATTTAATGGTTAAATGCATGGATTTTATGAGGAATAAATTCATGGCTCTGATACCAAAGTTAAGAGAGGGGATCGATTATACTAATAACAATAACAGTTGATAATAATAAATGTTGCCACAAAAAGGATGATTCCTTGGAGTGAAATAACATTTCCTGAACATTGGATAATTTCTAATGCAGTACCAGCAAAACCCATTGCTAACCATAGCTTGGATTGTGTTATTCAGGACCAGGATGGTGATATTTTTTTGAATTTCAGAAAATCATTAGATCTACCCAGATCTACATCATCTAAAGGAAGTCATCTTCCTTATCATGTTTCTTGTCCTCCTTCTCGCCATTCGATCTCGTCGGATTACAGAAAGGAAGATCTCCCTCCTGAAGTAGTTGGTTCCAATCACCTCAAGCTGAAAGGAATACAGCAATCTCATAATCAAATTCCAAGAGGAGTCTACGAGAAAGCACCAATAGGTATGTCTCGTCGCCAATTTGGAATTAAATTCAGCCCAACTCCATCAGAAATGGGAATCGGAAATGAATCTGTCAAGGATCAATTTGATGATCCTACAGACATAAATGACCCTCATGAATATTAGTTTTAATGGATTTTGTCCCAGATAGAATTGCCATTAATACTAAATTTCAACAGGATCAATATAAAGAATTCAGAAATTGGTATTTTAAAGCTTTTGATCACAATCAATTACAGCTTTTTAAAAATCAATTTTATGACTTTATACAAGAACGCAAAATGGTTATACCTTTTGTTTCTTGGTTTTTCATGACAAATCATTCTTTAGTTAACATAAACATATTGGATGATTTTCTCAAACCATGGACTATAACTGAAGATAAGGTTTATCACTCTGTCCATCCTCCCACTGAACATTTAATTCTGAAAAGAATTGACCTTGACAGTGGTGCAAAAGTGGAAACCAAGGCTTATAGCCAACCTAAAATAATTGATCCGTCCTGTAATGCTACTAAAAAAGACATTTCTCATATTTACAGGCAAAATAATTATACTAATGTCTGTCTGCAAACGGTAGGGTCCCAGCTTGGGAGAATTGAAACAGGAATAGACACGGTATTAAATACAATTAATACTAAGTGTATTACAGATAAGACTTCTCCTCCAGAAGCTTCCTTATCCAAAGCATTGGTAAAGCCTGCAATTGAAGTTAAAGGCTTCAATCTTACACATCCTAAGAAGAATGAAGAATTTCTTACTCTTCTTACTCAGAAAATTCAAGGACTTAAAATTCAGACTTTATCCCAAGATGAATTTGACATAGGTTCTGATTCTGATGATGTGTTACCTCATATTGAGGTTTTCCAAACTGATTTTACTCAGATGCCTGAGTTAAACAGAATTGTCTATGATAAGAATATCCACTCTAATACAGCCCCTGCTCCGAGTAGATATTATTATCCCAGACCCACACCTCAAGATATCTTGTATGAAGAAGATTATTTTCATACACAGAAATCTTTTCATGGCAAGACTATTTATGAATGGAATATAGATGACAAATCTGATTATCAGATTTACGAAGTTATTCATCAAATGTTGATGTATAGCCAAGTCTGTAAAATCAACAACAATACTGACCCAACCATTGCTAAATTTGTCGTTGCTGGTTTTACAGGAATCTTTAAAGGATGGTGGGATAATGTTCTCACTGACATTCAGAAAGCTGAAATCTTTTCTGCTACCAAGATAGTGAAAGATGAAGCTACCCAACAACCAGGTCCTGCTCCTGATGCGGTTTACACCCTCATCACCACTATTATCCAACATTTTGTTGGCCCAGAAGGTGCTAATAGTGAAAGGAGTCGTGAACTTCTACAGAATCTAAGATGTCCATCTTTAACTCATTTCCGGTGGTATAAAGATGTCTTCTTAGCAAAAGTTCTCTAACTCAATGATGCAAATCATGAACATTAAAAAAACAAAATTTATGGATAGTTTACCAACCTTTTTTAATGTTTTATTTTATTTAAATTGATATTTGTGTTGCATATTATATATATATATAGTTTATCAAATGGTGATATTTTGTCGGGCCCTCAAGTATTTATATTGCCAAAAAGTCTTTGGGCTTCGCGTGGTTTGGTCTGATGGATTGGATATTGTATTTAATTGTTTGTTGATGCTGATGGAAGAAAAAGGTAAGGAAGTAAAGTATGGGTAATAATGAACGTGGGTCCCAGAAGAGGAATTTTGATCAATTTCTTTAGGGGTGATGTTTGGTGATATTTGATATTTTGGTTTTATTGCATTATATGATGGATGTATTCTTTTTGTTCAAAAAAAAAAAAAAAAAAAAAAAAATTGTCTTGTTTGAAGAATCCTGACAGGACATTTAATTTGATATATATATATATATATATATATATCAAATGGAGAAGGTGAGCTGTGATTTTGGTCTGATGGCCTCTTGATGGATATATGATGCCTATGGAAGAAAGATGCCTATGGAAGATCTTGATGGATCACCATTCTGAGGAATGCATTATAAAGGTGGATTATTTTTTGTTCTCGTGGGTGTCACTGTAACAATTATTTTACTCCCCATAAAATAGTCATTGCCCAAACAAGAATTATTTAACTTCACAAAAACCATATATCTAAGTGCTCAAAATAAGAATTATTTAACTCAGACTTGAAAAAACATTCAATGCTCAAAATGAACTAACAGTCAAAAGCAGGAGTAAGTTTGTTAATCTTACAAAATTGAAGAAATGAACTAACAGTCTCTTCTTGTTTTGCTGTAAAAAAATAATAATAAAAAACTTCTTTATTATTAGTAGTAGTAGTATTATTTACAATAAAAGAATATGAATCAAACACCAATATAAGCATATTTTAAAATAAAAATCAAAAGGTATATTTTATAAAAAGGTAATTTAAAAGTGAAACAGAGCAAACTTTAAATTTAAAATAGAATATTTAAAAAAAATGTTATTGAAATAAAACTAAAATAGAAAATAGTGATATTTTTTTTCAGACAGATAAACTTTTGCTCATCCTAGAGAATCTTATTGAAGTAATACTGAAATAGAATATTTAAAAACATTATATTGCAAACCCAATTAAAATAATTTAAAAATTTTTAATCTTATTCTCAAAACCTTTAATATTTACATCAACATCTTTTAAAACAATTTTCAACACCTTTTAAATTTTATGTCAACACTTTTTAATCTAGTTTACAATACCTTTAATCTTTACCTTTAACACCTTTTAATTTTGTTCTCTATAACTTAAATTTTTTCCTCAACACTTCCTAATTTTGTTCTCAACTGTACATCTTAATCATGTCTTTAACAATTTTAATTTTTATTTCGATGCCTTTTAATCTTTTTTTTTTTTATTTTTTTATTTTTTTTTAGAGTTAAAGGTAAACTTTTGTATATATATATATGAAAGAAGAGAGAATATACACGAGAGCACAAGAGGCTCCCCAAGCGAATACTACTGGCACAAGGCCACAAAAGCACAGAGAGCAGCTAACAGAACAAAAAGTATCAAGAATCAACATTAGATTAAAATCAAAATTCCGCAGCAAACCTTTGATTTTGTTATCAAGGCTTTTTAATCTTTACCTTAATTTCATTTAATTTTGTTCTCAATACTATTAATCTTTACACCTCAACACCTTAAATCACTTTAATTGAGTTTGCCATTTAATCTTGTCATCAACTTTAATCCTTATCTCAACTCTTTTAATCTTTACCTCAATGCCATTTAATTTTGTTCTCAACACCATTAATCTTTACCTCAACAACTTTTAACTCTGTTCTCAACACTTTTTTAAAATAAAACTTTTAAAAATGTTTTTGAAATAAAACTAAGATAGAAGATATTGATTCAATCGATTTAATTATGTTCAATTTTAGTTATTTATCATATGGAGCTAAAGTGCTTGTTTTTTTTCTAGTTTTGATAAACGTTAATGATTTGAACTATTTTGATGAATTTGTTATTCTTACCATGTTGCTCATAAACATATTTTTCATAACTAGGATGAATCCCATTTAACGGAACCAATGATCATGAGAAGGATAAAACTAGTGTGACTCCTGACATGAGCTTGGGTAATGAATACATAAATAGGATGTATCCAATTAAATGGAACTAATGACGATGAGAAGGATAAAAACCTGACAGAGAACAATACAATATAGCTGATTTATTTGAAAATTATACCGATGGTAAGGTTCTTCATCATTAAGTCCTATAGCGAGGATGATGTGCACAAGAGCATCAAGTAAGTACAATGTGTGGGCTAGAACACCAAATAGCAATAAAAAGCTTGATGCAGCATACTAAGAAGCTCAGCAGAAGTCTTGTGGCCGCCGTGTTTTTCTTGTCTTCTCTGTAAGCATTCTAATATAGCTAGTTTTCAGTCCTCGCGGAGTTTTTGAGAACGAGGTAGCGAAGATAATGATTGACCAAGGAGATGGCAGAGGGAGACAATATATTTTGATTTTATTTATTTTTAATAATATACCATTAATACTATTGGTTTGTTCCGTTTTATTTTTAAATTAATTTTTAAAAAAACACTCCTTAAATGGCATTGTTTGTACTACAACATGGTACAAGACCCATTATTTGCACTACAATATAAATACAACAAGATCCGTTTACAACAGAGAATCTAAATGGTTAGGTTTTGACCATTTCCTTTTACATTTTTTTAATTAAATTTATTTATTTATTTATTTATTTTTCATATAAGAATAAAGAATGGATCAGAAGACTCTCCGAACACACTTAGACATTTATTTATTTATTTATTTTCTGTTTGGATAAATTTGTAACTATCATTTATTGCTAGTACCAAGATTCACTACCATTATTGACTACATACAAACAAGTGAAACTACCATACAATATTTGTTGACTGACATACAGAAAGTCGTGCCCCTTATCAGTTATCACAAGACAACTGTGTCACTATAATAATTACAATTATCAAGACATTCACAAGAACAATAGTGATATATATATATATATATATATCTATATATATATATATATATTGAGAAAGTCTATAATACTTTAGCGTAGTATAGGTGGCACCGCCAATCTAACGAATAGACATCAAACTTCAATTTGTTTTAACACAAGTTTTTCATGGGTTGAAGTACAGAAAATACCCCTGAAGTATGCTTATAGTGCATATCACACTCCTCACGTGCAAAAAACACCCCTCAAGTTTCAATTTGGTGCAATTAGGTCCCTTAACACATTTAAAATCTAAATTAACCAAATTACCCTTATTGAATAATTTTATAAAATATATAAAAATAATTTTTTTTTTATAAAAAGATCGAAAAGGACCTTGCACACCCTAACTATTTGCATCATTAGAGGGCCTTTGAAGTGGACGCCAATTCCCATGTTTCTCGAAGAACTCATCTAAACCCCCTATAACAAACCTACAAAAAAGTAACTCAAACCCAAAAACCATATGCATATGTGTGTAAGGTGTGTATATGTGTATGGTAGGCGACTGTTAGAATGAGAGAGGGGGGAGAGAGAGAGAAAAAGGTAGCCTAGTTGGAAAAACAAAAAAATGGACCAGTCGCCGGCAGTAACCAGTCCCGATGAACCCATCTGAGCAACAAGGGAAAGTGTTGTGCGTGAATAGCACTGTCGATTCCTCAGGCCGTCCCTACTCTTCCTCCAGACGACGTTGAGCCACGATGCGGATGACGAGCCAGAACTGATGATGAAACCCGCGATTCCGAGCCAGAATTGAGAAATTGGTGATTGAGAGAGAGATTTGAGAACTGCAAGATGAAAGTCTTCACCGACAACGTCCCCAGCAACCAATCCACCACGATCGCCGACGCGTCGGACATGAACGCGAAGTACTGCCCTTCGAGATCGACGTGTAATGTCACCACTACCGTAACTATCGTAGTATCTGAAGTATCATCGTCATCCTTCCTCATCGCCATAGTCCCTGTCATCTTGTAGCTAATATGGTTAGGTTTGTGCTCCGCTTACTCTACATACACTGTGAGCATGTATGTATATCAATATAAAAATGATTCTTTGGTAATGGGTTATAACATAATCTATATATATGAAGCACATACATGTAAATTGACTAAACAGAGAACAAAGGACAAAAAATTGTCAACTAGTGGAAATGAGAGCTCAGCTAGGCTTAATAGACATAGAAAATACCAAGAAAAAAAAAAAAAAAAAATCAACGAGGATCAAACAAATATAAATTCATATGCATACTGAAATTGCAGAAGTACACACATTTAACATATATATATATATATATATATATATATATATATACATTACTTTAAAAAAAAAAACATATATATTCATATGCCGACATATAGAAATAAATAAATACACATACACATTTAGCATAAAATTAATTTTTTAGAGAAGTATTGAAGAATCAAACTTGGTGAAGAGAGTAGAGAAGAAAGCGAACCGCTGAGAATCGAAGGAGATGACTTGTATCTTCATATGAATATTAAAATTGATTCGATCAGTTTTGCGAAGACCACTGAGCTAAACCCGATCACCCAAATCAAATTAATGATCGACTGAGCTCGGCTGACCGACAGCGGCTCAGAGGGTCTGAACGGCTGGCAAGGCGGTGACGGACCGGCGAGGATGAAGATGGCCGGCGAGCAAGGAGAAGCTCGCACAGAACTGATGGGGGGCCGAACTCTCCACGGCCGATCCTCACCACCGCTTCCTCACTGGAAAAGGCAAATCCACGCCGCCGTTCTTAACGCTGGCTGCGGCGGAACCGGCGAGCTTGGAGGGACTCTCGACGACGAACTGCAGTGGCTGACTTGGCAGAAACTGGCGGTGAGAGGAAGGATTGACGGCAGCTGCTTGGGACTGGCATTTTCATCCGTATGTATAGCTCGGACCAATAGTCTCGTCATGTTGTTATGCCCAAGGTTATGGAATTCTTTCTCTTGTAGCCGTAGAATCGTCAAGGGAGGAAGTTCCAATGGAAAGGTATATGGAAGGATGATTGCATGGGCATTTTAGAAAGGACAAAAGGGTAAAATGGGTATTACAATACTAATTTATGTCAAATTTATGACAAAGGGGTAATTTTGCACAATTTCAAAAGATTAGGGGTGTTTATTGCACACTTTTTTAAATAGGGGGTAAAAGTGCTACGAAAAGTATACTTCAGGGGTGTTTTCTGCACTTTCTCCTTTTTCATGTGATATATAGATATTGAGAAAGAAAATAAAAGTTTTTCATGTCTTTCTATTTGGTGTAATTATTTCGGAGGATTGTATACTTTCTCATAGATATTATAACAACGTGCAGAAGCCGTGACCAATGAACACACACTTAGAAGTCTTGGTCAGTCTTCAACTGATTTCGTATCATTGGAATAACATGCACTAGTTCTTTCTTTTGCATACCCAGATCGAAGATCTCATTCACACAATCTCGGCAGGTTTCATGTTGCCGGGAAGGAACCAATCAAAATGATGGACAAATGAACCAAGAACTAGAGGAAGTACCTTTGAAGCCAAGGTTGTCCAGGGCACATCCTCCTTCCTGAACTAAGTGGCATGTATTCGAAATTTATCCCATTGTAGTCTAACTCTGAGTTGAGGAATCGCTCGGGTTTGAAGCTCAGTGGATCGTCCCAAATGGTAGGGTCTCGGGTAATTACCCAAATATTCACCAGCACTTGACTGTCCTCAGGAATGGTGTAGCCCATCACTTCACATGTTTGGACGGCGCAATAAGGTAGGAGCAGTGGTGCGGTAGGGTGTAACCAAGGTGTCTCCATGACACAGGGTTCCAGGTAAGGTAATTCAGACAATTTCGATTCTCTTACTGTGTCTTTACCTATCACTTCTGTAAGTTCATTGCGAAGTTTATCCATGACGTACCTCTTGGTTTCTAAGAAGTTCT
Organism: Cornus florida; assembly: GCF_030987335.1. Classification (NCBI taxonomy): domain Eukaryota; kingdom Viridiplantae; phylum Streptophyta; class Magnoliopsida; order Cornales; family Cornaceae; genus Cornus; species Cornus florida. The sequence goes on from NW_026775578.1 coordinate 61,601,593, forward strand.
GTAATTGCCCATTCAGTCGTTGCACTTGTAGATTATGTACCGGCACTAAATAGCTCCTTGAGAAGAATGAATATATATAGTATTATTCATAAGGCAAAACATAGTATATGTTTGAAGGTACCAAAAAATAGCTTGGGCCGGATATGACCAATCTTACTAAAGAACGGATTGGGAGAGAAAAGTGGATCTATGGATGGCAAATTCCCCATCCCCGCCGGGTCCCTGCCTCATTTATGGCGGGGATGGGGACCCTTTTATCTAAACGGGGATGGAGATAGGGATAAACTTTGAAAACTCGCCGGGGTTGGGGATGGGGTAAACCCGCCCCGCCCCGATTATGGTATGAATTTACTAAGATACCCTTACACGTGTTATTATATTTACCAAACTAGCCTATACTCTCTCTCTATATATATATACCATAGATGTTAAAACCCTAAAACTAATTCCAAATGAGATCCGCCGCCTCTTTCTTTCCTTCTTCTCGCTTTCTCCTCCTAATCGACAACAACATGGCTTTTCCCCGTCCTTTCCTAATCCGTCTCCGGCATCGGCTCTTTCCCCTCATTCCGAATCTGTCACCGGCATCGACTCTTCCCCCCCACCGGCGTCGGCTTTCCCCGTCTGATTCCATATCTAATTTTGTTCATATGCATATGCAAGTGTGTGTGTGTGTATATATATATATATATATATATATTTTCTGATGTGGTTGGTTATGTGTGTATCTATATATATATATATATTGGGGGCGATTTTTTTTTTCCACTGTGAATCTGTGATATTGAGAAAGGAAAGCTTATATACATATTGGGGGCGATTTTTTTTTTTTCCCTTTGAATTTGTGATATTGAGAAAGGAAAGCTTAATCAGGGGCGGCGCGGGGACGGGACGGGGAAGATGGTGGCGGGGACGGGGGGCGGGGATAGGGGTGGGATTGAAATTTTTAATGGGTATGGGGGTGAAAATTTTGGCCGGGGATGGGGATGGGGAATGAGATCCCCGCCCCACCCCGCCCCGTTGCCATCCCTAAGTGGACCCGATCGAATAACAGCCCAAGAGGCCCAATCTCCATGAAGATAATCGACAAGCCCAAACTAAAAGGAAAAAAATGAACCAGCACTAAAAGAAAAGCCCAAAAGATCAGCCCAACATAAAAGATGAAAAAGGAAGCTTCTAGAGCAATTGTAAAAGTCTATAAATAGAGTAAAAAGAGAGGGAAAAATGGGTTAAGATATTTTGAAGTGTAAGGAATTAGTTTTCCAAATAGAGAGAATATTTTTCATTGCATCTTCAATGGCATCGTCTGTGGGAAACGAATGAGAAATCCAGTTGATCCTCAAGTACGTTGCGAGCAAATTGATCATTATCTCGGAGGATTAAGTTAGATCTGCGAATATCAAGGTTGGATCTATGGAAATTGAAGCTTGATTTCTGGAAATCGAATTCTGATCTGTGGAGATTGCGATCTGTTATACGGAGATTCGATCCTGATTGACGAAGGCCAAATCTGACAAATTCACAATAGAGAAGGTTCAGATCTAATCGACAGAGATCGGAATTTGGCCAGGCGAGGGCCAGATCTGACGAATTCATGGTTAGATAATTCAGATCTGTTTAAGATTCAACAGTTGATAACTCTGCTTCGATCAGGAACGATGATCGGAGGTGAAAGTTCCTATCCACAAGAAAGTGACAACATGCAAAGCTTGATGAGTTAATGAGCTTGATCGAGGCTTTAAGAAGAGAAAATGCAAAATTGAGAGCCAGAATGGAGCAGTGAGACGCTCTGGCAATTCCACAACCGCTTCCAGCAGGAGAAAAAATTCTGCCGCCAAATGTTGTTTGCTAGGATGAACAAGAAGGAAACGTTCACTTGAATCTGCACCGTGAAGAGTTCAGGTTAGAGGTTTTTCCACCGAATGTCCATCATCTGGAAGATCAGGAAGGATCTGTCCGTCTAGATCCACACTGTGAAAGGATCAGGCGAGAGGAAGCCATGGAGTTCGATCACAATAAGGCTATGCCGTCATGGCAGAGGGAGTTAACTGAAGAAAGGTCATTCGATCCAATCTAGCTACCGTCCGTTAATAGCCACGTATAACTATAGGAATTCAAGCAAGAGATATGTTGAGCCAAAGATACTCCCGAAGGAAAATGAAGCCCTCCGCATGGCGGCTCGGACTGCCAATTCACCGTTTACAGATGAGATCTTGAATGCTCCAAGAAATTCTCCATGCCAGTCTTCACTTTTTTAGATGGAACGAGTGATCCGATCGAACATATTTATCACATTCAACTAAAGATGGCTCTAAATACAGAAAATGATGCTCTGATGTGCAAAGTGTTCCTTACGAGCCTTACCTGATTGGTAACCGGTTCAAGAACTTGGCAAGAGGATGGGTGGAAAGCTTTCAGAACCTGTGCGACAAATTTATAAGCCAATATTATGGAAATAAACGGTCGGCCAAAGACATATCGAGTTTGTTTACAATGAAACAGCTAGAAGGCGAACGTCTCCAAGCTTTTCTCATTAGATTTAACCTAGAAAAGAGGATGGTGATAGAGTACCATCCATCCACAGCGGTTCAAGCATTCAAACTAGCCATGAACCGAGGAACACTGTTCTACACAAATCTAGTGGTGAATACGCCTGAACAAAAGGGCTGATAGTTTTATGTGCTTAGAAGAAGAAAAAGCAGCCAACGCAAGGAAGCCATCAATGGTCACGGTGGGAGAAAAGACCAGAACAAAGCTCGGTCAAAAGCAAGTTGCACCATAACATTCGACCCCCTGGAAAGTAGAAAAGAGGCATAGGGAGGACAAATTGATCACTTCACTTAAATTCAGCCTGGCGCGGTTATTCCAAGAAAATAAAGATAAGTTTCGCCCTCCCCAACCGATCAGGCAACCGTTTGAACAAAGAGATCAATCCAAACATTATGCTTTTCATAGTGATTTCGGACATCTAACTAATGAATGCAGGAATTTAAGACGACATGTAGAGATGTTGATAGCAAAGGGAGATTTCGCTAGTTACATTCAAGGCCAGCAGTAGAGCAAAATCAACCGACTGAGCAAGTAAAGAGAAATCAGAGGCCGAATAGCGCTCAACCTGTTCGTATCATAAATGTAATACATGGCCGGCCCGAGTCAGCCGAAGAGTCAGAAGAGTTGCTCCGAACGCGTCTTCGTCAAGCACAAATGACGAAAAGGATAAGCAGTGTAAACGCTCTGCACCATCACAATAGTTCAGTTCAGATAAGGTTTAATAGAACGAATCTGTTACGAATTCAGATCCATTACAAAGATCCCCTAGTTATTAGCCTACTGGTAGCAGAGTGCCTGGTTCAAAGGGTCTTGATTGATCCAGGGAGCAGTGCAAACATCATGACAAGAGTAGCGTTCGAGCGGCACGGGATTGATCCAGAAAAGCTCAAACCCACAGGAATCGACTATTAGGATTTGATGAAAAGTGAGTGGAGCCCATCGAGATGGTTGAATTGCCGTTTTTGCTGCCGATAGGGAGTTGATTGAAAGCTTTATGGTCGTTAAGATTCATCCGTCTTATAATCTCTTGATGGGAAGAGGGTGGATTCACAGGATCCAAGGTGTCCCCTCGACTTTGCACCAGGTAATGAGGTGCATGAGCCGAGATGGAAGCAAAGTGATTGATATACATGGAGACCAGGTGGTAGCAAAGGAGTGTTATTCTGTAACCCTGAAGGCCGGTGGGAAGGAAAAAGCACCCATTAGATCTGCTAGCCCATGATAGCAATTACAGGGTCCTCCACCCAAAGAGTTTGGGGAGGAGGAAGAACCTTCGATCCTTACTGAAGAGCCCCTTGTGGATGTACAGATTAATCCTCTGAGAATAGACAGAACCACAAGAGTAGGGTCAAGGCTTGCAGAGGAGGAGAAACGGCAGTTGGTTGATTTCTTATTTAAGAATGCGGACGTGTTTGCCTGGAGCCACTCAGACATGCCAGGAATCAATCCCTCTATATCATGTCACTCTCTCAATATAGATCCGAACGTCAAGCCTGTAAGACAGAAGCAGAGGAGGTTCGCTCCATAGCGCAATCGAATCATAACCGATGAAATTGATAGATTGCTGGAGGCAGGGTTCATCAGGAAGGTTCAGTACCCATCTTGGCTCTCAAACGTGGTGGTAGTACAGAAGAAGAATGGGAAATAGAGAGTTTGTATTGATTTCACTAACCTGAACAAAGCTTATCCAAAAGATAGTTTCCCTTTACCGAAGATTAATCAAATGGTAGATGCCACTACTGGGTATGAACGTTTAACTTTTCTGGATGCTTACTCATGTTACAATCAGATTCCTATGGATCCGAACGATGAGGAAAAAACCTCCTTTGTAACCGAATGAGGGATTTATTGCTACAAGGTCATGCTGTTCAGACTGAAGAATGCTGGAACCACTTACCAAAAGTTAGTCAACAAGATTTTTAAAAATCAAATGGGTAAAACTGTAGAAGCCTATATTGATGATATGGTAGTCAAAAGTAAAAAGAAGGACCAACATTTGCTACACTTACAAGATATGTTTGAGGTGTTGAGGAAGTACGGCATGAAACTCAACCCAACTAAATGTTCATTTGGGGTGGGATTCGGACAATTCCTGGGACACGTAGTTAACAACAGAGGGATCGAAGTCAGCCTAGCTCAGGCTGAAGCTTTGATAAAGAATGCAAAACCAAAAACCGTTAAGGAGGTTCAGGCGCTCATCGGACTGATAGCGGCACTAAGTCGATTCATTTCTAAATTGTCAGATCGATGCAAACCGTTCTTTAACATAATAAGACGTTACGGGAGGCAAGCCTAGGGGGATGAGCAACGACAGGCGCGAACCAAGTTAAAAAAGTATATGCAGAACTCTCCAATCTTGTATGCCCCGAAAACCAGGTAAGAAGTTTTTCATGTATCTTGGGGTATTGAGCATTGTGACAAGTGTTGTTCTGGTATGAAGCGAAGAAGGAAAGCAATTCCCAGTTTTCTACGTTAACAAAACAATGGCCGATCCAGAGAGAAGGTATTCAAAGGCCAAGCGAGTGATCCTATCATTGGTGAATGCAAAGAGGAAACTTAGGCATTACTTTGAGTCCTATCCTATCATCGTTCTTACCACTTTTCCTATAAGGATTATCCTGCATAATCCATATCTGTTAGGAAGAATGACAAAGTGGGCCAACATATGAACCCCAAACGGCCGTAAAAGGCCAAGTAGTGGCTAATTTCTTGCTTGAAAGCGATATGAAAGATGTGGAAGAAAACCTCGGGGATCAATCGTGGAAGCTTTTCGTTGATGGGTCTTCTAACCAAATGGGGGCAGGAGTGGGAATCAAGCTGTTGACCCAGAAGGCATAACACTATGTCAAGCTATCAGACTAGAGTTCAGAACAACTAATAATGAAGCAGAATATAAAGCATTATTAGTAGGTCTGAGACTAGCTAAAGAGTTGAAGGTTAAGAGTTTAACTGATTTTAGTGATTCGTAGCTAATTGTTAGGCAGGTGACTGGGGAATATGGTACCAAAAATGAAACAATGGAAGCATCTCGTTCTGCTGTTATGAAAGAAACAAAAAGCTTTGATTAAATCAAGTTCACCCAGCTGCTAAGAGAAGACAATGAGGATGTCGATCGGCTAGCTTGCAGTGCATCAAGTCCTAGAGAGTCGCTGACGAGGGTGATTCCAGTTGATGTGTAATATCAACCCTTCATCTTTGAGGAACCACTCAGCTCAGATCCTATGCAAGTAAATGTCATACCTTATGAGCCATGCTAGATTGATCTAATCATGATTTTCATAAGAGATGGTGTGTTGGCCGAGCAAAAAGACAAAGCAAGGAAAATCAGATCAAATGCTACGAAATATGCCATTATCCATAATCAGTTGTATAAGAGATATTTCTCAGTTCTATATTTGAAATGTGTCACCCCCTCAGAGGCAAGGCAGATTCTACGAGCTATTCATGAGGGGGTATATGGTAACCACTCAGGAGGAAGATCCTTGGTACATAAGGCAATGACACAAAGATATTTCTGGCCGAACATATCGTTAGATGCAGAAGAATTCTCCAGGAGATGTGATAAGTGCCAAAAGTACGGACCACTGATCCACCAACCACCTGAAGATTTGCACATAAGGGCCAAACCATGGCCTTTTGCATAATGGGGGATGGATGTGGTTAGCCCTCTACCAAAGGCGAGATCACATAACAAGTACGTTCTGCTTGCGATGGATTATTTCACCAAATAGATAGAAGCCGAACCGTATCCTAGTTTGACCTAAACTCAAGTAAGAAGCTTCATCTGGAACAATATCATTTGTCATTTTGGTGTGCCGAGATCAATTGTTATGGACAATGGAATCAATCTGGACAGTAAGCAAGTAAGGAACCTGCTAGAAGAATATGGAATCAATTAAAAGTTAGCCACAGTTAGCTATCCACAAGCAAACGGTCAAGCTGAAATCACAATCAGGACAATTTTTGCCTGTATCAAGAAAAAGCTTAAGGCCAAGAAGGGCAAATGGTTAGACGAGCTTCTGAATGTCTTGTGGGCTTATAGAACAACCCTTAGACAACCAACTGGTGATAGCCCACTATGGCGTACGGTACTGAAGTATTAATACCAATTGAACATTTTGTTCCAACTGTTCAGAGTTTGGTATTGGATGAAGAGCAGAACGACACCATGTTGAAATTTAACCTTGACTTACTGGAGGAAAAGAGAGATGCAGAAGCAATAAGGCTTGTCTCTTATCAACAAACATTTATGAATAGTCACAATAAAAAGGTACGGCATAGAGATTTCGTACCCGGTGACTTAGTTTTGAAAAAGAAGGTGGGTATCATCAAGAAGATGTGTCACCCAGGGAAAGGCCATACAGAGTTGCGAAGGCCATAGGAAGGGGGCATACACTCTAGAGACGATGACTGGAAGAATGGTCAACAAACCATAGAATGAGACATCCTTGAAAAGGTACTACCAATAGAATAATATCGTAAGATTTAATTCTAGTCTGAACGATGTTCATTTAGAATTGTGTTCATGTAAATGTGCTGATCAAGTAAGATTTATAAAAAGAGTTCATTTTGTTTCAAAAATTGTTGAGCAGAAGGCACTTAAAAAAAAAACTACTAAGTGGCAAATGGCACTATGAGCCGAACACCAAAAACTTACATAAATAAATGCTAAGTGGCAAATGGCACAATGAGCCGAACACCAGAAACTTATACAAATATATGCTAAGTGGCAAGTGGCATTCTAGCCGAGCGCCAAGCACTTAACCAAGTAAGTGGCAAGTGGCACTAAGAGCCGAACACCAAACACTTGCACAAAATGAAAAGTCAAATGGCAAGTGGTGTGATACCCCTCGGATCCGAGACACGGGTTGATCAGGCGCAGGCCCAAACCCGAGAGAATATCAAACAATTAAAGTATTTTAAAGCGAACACAGATGACAAAATGAAACAAAAGTGATGGAATAAAACTGAAAGTAACATTAATTATAAAATCCTCCATGTATAACTGAAAATTGAAAATCCAATCCTCCAAAACTTCAAGGTTATAACTTGGGAATCCACTGATGGACCCCAAACCAAAAGTTCAACTGAAACTGAAAACTGAAAATAGATAATGCTAGAAATATCGAGAGAAGTCCTACGTAATCAGATGAAGGTGAGACTGTCCTCGACTAGCACGATCAAGCTCTAAGGCTGGAACCGTCCTGTACCTGAAAAGAATAATAAAGGAGTGGGTCAGACCCACGAGCAAATTCTAATCTAACTACAATCCATACAGTGACCCGATACGCAGATACACCGTAGACACCTCACAATATCTATCTAGTCCATACGTATACATATATCCACACTAAGGGACATTCACCAGTCTATAATAGGGGTCTCAACCTGAATAGAAGGTAACATGCGAATACGCATCCAAAGGTGGGCATGAGTACCTAGACCTAACAGGGTACACCTCAACCTATTGTAACCAGCTACGCATCCACTGCCTATACGCACCCTAACCAACGAGTCTGAGACTCAAGCTCAACTCGTGGTACCATAACCATATACATAAAGTCCGTCCAAATCCAGGGTATGCAGTTCAACTATTTATTAAACTGTCATACAATAAACCAACTAGTTAGTCATTCAACTTATTCAGTTGATATGACTTAACTACCATCCGTTAATCCAGGAAGTCATCCAACTTGTTTACAGCTGATCTGACTTAGTCACAATTAGGATTTGATATCTTTCAATCCATTCCATTAATCCATTAGGTTAGGTTTATGCGTTTTGAGCTAAGCCGTCCCTAGTATGTCACCGTCCCATACCGGTACATACCATCCTCCATATCCATGTAAATTACAACATAAATAACAGTTCAATAATTTACAGACCAAAAACTACCATCCAAACAATTGCAGAAAAATATTTGAAGCTTCAGCAATTTAAATCCAAGCATTTAACCATATAGTTGCAGGAGACGATTTAACAAATCAACAACTAACATCCAGAGCATGCATAGACCAAATTTAATATGTCAGGGACTCCATCATGCATGTGAATAGGTTAAATAATCCTATTATTAACCAATAAATTGCTAAAATAATTCAGAAGATTGTTTAAATATTTCAGCAGTGTAAATCTAAGCATTGACCATATAGTTGCAGTAAACAATTTAATAATTCAGCAACTAGCCTCCTAAGCATGCATAGATCAAAATTAATAATTAAATGACCTTATCATGCACTTGAATGCATTCTAAAACAAGTTTTATAAACACATTATGTTCCATCATATTGCTGAATTTTAATTCAACAATTAATTCAACTTCCATTTGTTAAGTGCCTTAATTTTTACACTGTTTGTCCCGACAACTTAGAATTAAACTTTACTCAATTTAGGGTCTTAATAACACTCAAAATTCATTCCTTGATCCCTCTGTAAAGTTCCAAATTCATTAAAACAGTCTCCATGCTCCAACAGTGAACATAGTATGTTGAAAATTTAAAAAAAATCGTAAAATAAATCAAAAAGAACAAGGGAGCCTGCTCCAGAATTTGGAGCAAGCTCTTTTCCAGCCTAGAGCCGGCTCTAGGACTCCCTAGAGCCGGCTCCACTTTGTTGTGGGAGCCGGCTCCCACTTCCATGGAGCCGGCTCTCACCTCATGTGAGAGCCTTCGTCCCCGGTGCGCGTTTCAGCTCTTGTGCTCCTTCTCCGGCTTATTCCTAACCCTCTGTTAGTTTTTAAAACCAAACTTAGGTATCATATTAATACCCAGTAGCATCCTAATTGCTTGATAACAACAATTAAAAACAATTACGGAGACTAAATTTGCTACCGAACTAACCTGCGTTAGGAACAAAACTGAAATTATAATTTTATTCCAACCTCTCTGTTTCTCTTCTCAAACTGATCTTAGGAGTCTTATAACATCCCATTAATATCCCTAGGGTTTGTTTACAGAAGATAGAGGCAAGAATCATAACTAAAACTCAACAGATTTAATATACTTTAATGAACCGAACAGGAAGCAACAATACACGAACTATAAACAGATTTGGATTCAATGCAAACAAATCATCAACAAGCATACATTGAACACATAAGTTTCATTTACTAATTAGTTAATCCCTAGAGACTATTTAGGTGCACAGAACACGAGCCAAAGGGAAGGAGAAAGAGAAGAACTTGCCTGTGATTTCAATCTTGAAATCCCTGTGTCGTCTCTAAGTTTTCGGGCAATTCTGAACGCCGCCAAGCTTCCTATAACTCAGTCTCTAATCCTTACTCAACCTCCTTGGTCCTCTCTGTACACTTCCTCTTAAGACTCACTCTGTTTTCCCCACAACTGCTCTCTGTTTCCCTCTCTGTATCTTGGGTACGTGAATAGGGTTTTGTTTTTCCAACCCTTGATACAGAGTAACCATATATATATAGGCGTAAAAACATAAACCCTAATCCATGTTTAATCAGAGACAGAGCCCTAATTCTAAACCTAGTCGGCCCATGAAACTACTTTTGTTACGGCTTACTTAAACGTGAAATTTCCAACCCCAAAGTTAACTGTAACTTAAAGCAGAATTAAATGGAAAAAACAAAAAAACAATTACATAATTAAATCCACTTAACTAATTCATTTCAATTAAAAACCCAATTAAATAATTAAAAAACACTTAATTCAATTTAAAACACATGACACATAGGTAAACAATTACATCAAAACAATAAATAAAAATAATTAATCCAAATAATCATGCAAAAATACAATAAAAATAATAAATAAATGCCGAGACTATCCTTTTAAAATTAGGGGTATTCCATTCTTCCCCCCTAACAAAAGGAATTCCGTCCTCGGAATTCGTTCTTACCTTCTTCCAATATTTCAGGAAACTGCGAGCCAATGACATCCTCCCGTTCCCAAGTGGACTCGGCCTCATTGTGATGGCTCCACTGCACACGAACCAAAGGGATAACCTTATTGCGAAGGATTTGATCCCGACGGTCAACAATACGACATGGTGGCTCCAAATAAGTTGCATCCGGCTGCAACTCAATCTCCCCAACATCGATATGTTGATACCGATCCTTATTACGTAGAAATTTCCGCAACATGGACACATGGAATACGTTGTGTACGCGGTCCAAATTATCCGGAAGTGCCAACTGATAAGCGACAGCTCCAACCCGATCCGTAATCATGAATGGACCGACAAACCGTGGAGACAACTTCCCTTTCTTTCCAAAGCGCATAACACCCTTCATAGGAGATACTTTGAGAAGAACCTGATCCCCAACCCGAAACTCCAAAGCACGAGTGCGACGATCAGCATAGCTCTTCTGCCTACTTTGGGCAGTACGCATGCGATCTCGAATAAGAACAATCTTTTCAGAAGTATCCTTGATGAACTCAGGACCTAAGAATCGATTCTCTCCAACCTCCATCCAACAAACAGGTGATCGACACGGTCGACCGTATAACGCCTCAAAAGGTGCCATCCCAATAGTCTTCTGGAAACTATTGTTATAAGCAAACTCTACAAGTGGCAAATATTCCTCCCAGTGGCCCTTGAAATCCAGGACACACGACCGAAGTATATCTTCCATAATCTGATTCACCCTCTCAGTCTGTCCGTCAGTCTGAGGATGATAAGCAGTACTAAGGTGTAACTCCGTACCTAAAGCCTGCTGAAAACTCTTCCAAAATCCAGATACAAAGCTCGAATCCCTGTCCGATATAATAGACAATGGAATGCCATGTAGCTTCACAATCTCTGAAATGTAAAACCTCGCCAACTGCTCTGAAGTGTAGTCAGTGCAAATAGGCAAGAAATGAGCTGACTTGGTCAACCTATCCATAATGACCCATATGGAATTATGCCCCTTGAAAGAATTTGGCAACCCTTCCACAAAATCCATAGATATGCTCTCCCATTTCCACTCCGGAATTGGTAGTGACTGTAGAGCTCCTGGCGGCCTCTGATGATCAATCTTAACCATCTGACAAATACTGCACTGAGAAACAAAAAGAGCAATGTCCTTCTTCATACCTGCCCACCAAAACTGCCGTTTCATATCCTGATACATCTTATCGCCTCCTGGATGAACAGAGAACTCAGAGTGGTGAGTCTCAGTCATCACATCCTTCCTCAAATTATCAGCAGAAGGTACCACTAACCGTCCCTTGTACCTTAAACCTCCATCCGCCCCAACATAGTAGAATGGAACCTCTCCGGAAGCTATCTCTGCGACCTTGTCGACACACTGCTGATCGGTGAGTTGTGCTTGTAAAACCTTGCGAATGATGGAAGGTGTAACCACCATGCAAGCCATAAAAGCGTTTGACAACTCATCTACATTCTTCAAAGCATTCCACTCAATAGCGAATAGAGCAGAAAGACTACCAACAGGTCGGCGACTGAGTGCATCCGCCACCACATTCGTTTTCCCTGGATGGTACTGTATAGAAAAATGATAGTCTTTTACAAACTCCAACCATCTGCGCTATCTCATATTCAGCTCCCGCTGAGTGAACAAGTACTGCAGACTCTTGTGATCACTGAATAATCTGAAGGACTCACCCAACAGATAATGCCTCCAAATACGCAAGGCAAAAACCACTGCTGCCAACTCCAAATCATGTGTTGGATAATTAAGCTCATGAGGCTTAAGTTTCCGAGATCCATAAGAAATTGGTCGCTCCTCCTGCATCAATACACATCTAAGACCCTGCAATGAAGCATCCGTGTAAACAAGATACTCTATCCCGCTCTGCGGAGTAGCCAGAACCGGTGCAGAAGTCAGCTTCCTTTTCAGCTCATCAAAAGCTCGCTGATAGTGTTCATCCCACACGAACTGTACACCCTTCTTGGTCAGATGAGTGAGTGGTCCTGCTATCTTGGAGAACCCCTGGATGAATCTCCTGTAATATCTGGCCAGACCGAGAAAACTCCGAATCTCAGTAGGTGATGTAGGCTGTCCCCACTCAACCACCGCTGAAACCTTGGCCGGATCCACTGCTATCCCCTTTTCTGACACCACGTGACCCAGAAATTTCACCTCCCGCAGCCAAAATTCACACTTCTCGAACTTGGCATATAACTGGTGTTCACGAAGCGTCTGCAAGACTATGCAAAGATGTCTAGCATAATCGTCCTCCGACCGAGAATAGATCAAGATGTCATCAATAAAGACAATAACAAACTGATCCAAATAAGCCCGGAAGACTCTATTCATTAAGTCCATGAACACTGCAGGTGCATTAGTCGTCCCAAACGGCATAACACGAAACTCATAAGAACCATATCTCGTGAGAAACGCTGTCTTAGGAACATCCTGCTCCCTAACCCTCAACTGATGATACCCAGAACGCAGATCAATCTTGGAGAAGTATGTGGCTCCCCTTAACTGATCAAACAAGTCATCAATCCTGGGCAAAGGATACTTGTTACGAATCGTAACCTTGTTCAACTCCCTGTAATCTATACACAGACGAAGCAAACCATCCTTCTTCTTCACAAACAGAACCGGTGCTCCCCAAGGTGATGTACTCCTACAAATAAAACCCTGGCTGAGTAACTGCTGAATCTGATCCCTCAGCTCTCTCATCTCTATCGGTGCCATCCTATAGGGTGCCCTAGCAATAGGCGCAGTGCCTAGAGCTAAGTCTATCACAAAATCAATCTCGCGACTAGGTGGCAACCCTGGAATCTCCTGAAATACATCCGGGAAATCCTGTACAATTGGTATGTTATCCAATAATACAGTAATACCCTCATCCTTTTCCTCCTCCACATGGAACAAATAGGTGCTACCGCCTCCTTTAGAACGTGGCATAGCTACTACATACATATCCTAACCAGGTATGGTAAAAATAATCGATCTATCAAAACAATCAACTTGAGCATGGTAGTGAGACAACCAATCCATCCCAAGTATCACATCATAAGTGTGCATGTCCAGGACCAGTAGATTGGCTAGAAACCTGAGTCTGCCAATATCTAGTGTCATAGGCCCATCACTCTCATGTATAATAGCTGTATCACCCAATGGTGTAGAAATACCCTGAGGTCTAGTGCATACCCTCGTCCTCATCCCAGATAAAGCAACAAAAGTCCTAGCTACAAATGAGTGTGTAGCACCCGTATCAAATAAAACACGTCCATGTAAACCATGAATAGGAAACTTACCCTCAATAGTCTGAGGTGCCTGAACATCCTGTGGCTTGGTGTTATATACTCTGCCATAATGCAACTGCTGTGGTGCCTGTCCCTGAGTCTGCGGCGGTGCCGGTAAAGTCAGATGTGTTTGTCCCTGAATCCGTGGAACCTGTGGAGCTGGTAGAGGCACTGGCGCCCTCTGTCCCTGCTGCACATACTGTCCCTGTCCCTGTCCTGCTTTAGGACACTGCCTAGTGGTATGACCATACTCTCCACAAGTGTAATAACTACCCTAGAAAGTACCAAATGGCCTCCTCTGTCGGTTAGCCTGTGGCTGACCCTGTCCTGCCTGTGGCTGACCCTGTCCTACCTGTGGTCCTCCATTCTGTTGCCTCTGAATAGGTGCCCCATTCCGATGAGCATCTGAACCACCCTTGTGCTTCTTCCAAGGCTGTTGCCCTTGGAACTTGCCTTTGTCATTCTGCCGATGACCATTGCCATTCCCCTTTTCAGCAGACTGATTAGCAGAGTCTTTATCACCCCGCTTCTCACCACGAGCCTGTCTGATGTCCACAGTTAACTGATACTGTTGTAGCGCGGCGTCTTCCACCTGAGCATAGGTAGTATAGGCTGGACTACCTGTAATAGCTCTTTTGATAGACCACATCAGTCCCTTAACGAAACTATTACGCTTCTTCTCCTCTGTATCCACTTCCTCCGGTGCAAAGAGAGACAAGCGTGTAAACTGCTGCTCATACTCTGCCACTGTCATGTTTCCCTGCTGCAGACTTAGAAACTCGGTCTTCATAGCTGCCCTGACTGCATAGGGAAAATATTTCTCGTCAAAACGAACACTGAACTCATCATAAGACAATGTCATCCTCTCCTCTGGGGTGGTAACTGACTCCCACCATTGTAGTGCATCCCCAACTAGCTTGAAAGTAGCAAGCATCTGCTTCTGAACCTCCGTGCACTGAACCAAACGAAGATGACGCTCAATGTCCTGTTTCCACTGGTGAGCTGCTCTCGCATCGGTGGAGCCTGAGAACACAGGTGGACTCCCCTTTGTGAAAGAGCTCCTTGCCTTTCCCCAAGAATCCGTCTGAACCACTGGTGCTGGTACAGGTGCCTGCTGAACCTGTGGTTGGTTCCGGAGTGCAGCTGTTACCCCAGCCTCTATAGCCCGAGCAACAAGGTCATTGAGGTGTGGAGGAATCTCTGAATCTCTGTCCCGACCCTGAGTCTGTTGAACTTCCTCCTGCTCCTCCTTGAACCCTGGCATTTGCTGCTCTTCTTCCATTTGTCGACGTTGCAGACGTTCCTGCTGTCTACGTGCCACTCTCCTCTGTCGACTGTTCATGTTCTGTCATCTTCCAGTGTTAATCATGCTGTTAACATAGAAAGACAGATATCGGTACGAGTTTAAACGAACCGTAAAAGAATTCAACGAATCCTAAACATAAGCTCTATATAAAAAAAAAACGCTACGCGGAAGTCTTAATACGAAACGTCCTAGAGACATTTGAACCTGGAGTCCTCTGATACCAACAGTGATACCCCTCGGATCCGAGACACGGGTTGATCAGGCCCAGGCCCAAACCCGAGGGAATATCAAACAATTAAAGTATTTTAAAGCGAACACAGATGACAAAATGAAACAAAAGTGATGGAATAAAACTGAAAGTAACATTAATTATAAAATCCTCCATGTATAACTGAAAATTGAAAATCCAATCCTCCAAAACTTCAAGGTTACAACTTGGGAATCCACTGATGGACCCTTAACCAAAAGTTCAACTGAAACTGAAAACTGAAAATAGATAATGCTAGAAATATCGAGAGTTGTCCTACGTAATCAGATGAAGGTGAGACTGTCCTCGACAAGCACGATCAAGCTCTAAGGCTGGAACCGTCCTGTCCCTGAAAAGAATAATAAAGGAGTGGGTCAGACCCACGAGCAAGTTCTAATCTAACTGCAATCCATACAGTGACCCGATACGCAGATACACCGTAGACACCTCACAATATCTATCTAGTCCATACGTATACATATATCCACACTAAGGGACATTCACCAGTCTATAATAGGGGTCTCAACCTGAATAGAAGGCAACATGCGAATACGCACCCAAAGGTGGGCATGAGTACCTAGACCTAACAGGGTACACCTCAACCTATTATAACCAGCTACGCATCCACTGCCTATACGCACCCTAACCAACGAGTCTGAGACTAAAGCTTAACTCGTGGTACCATAACCATATACATAAAGTCCGTCCAAATCCAGGGTATGCAGTTCAACTATTTATTAAACTGTCATACAATAAACCAACTAGTTAGTCATTCAACTTATTCAGTTGATATGACTTAACTACCATCCGTTAATCCAGGAAGTCATCCAACTTGTTTACAGCTGATCTGACTTAGTCACAATTAGGATTCGATATCTTTCAATCCATTCCATTAATCCATTAGGTTAGGTTTATGTGTTTTGAGCTAAACCGTCCCTACTATGTCACCGTCCCATACCGGTACATACCATCCTCCATATCCATGTAAATTACAACGTAAATAATAGTTCAATAATTTACAGACCAAAAACTACCATCCAAACAATTGCAGAAAAATATTTAAAGCTTCAGCAATTTAAATCCAAGCATTTAACCATATAGTTGCAGGAGACAATTTAACAAATCAACAACTAACATCCAGAGCATGCATAGACCAAATTTAATATGTCAGGGACTCCATCATGTATGTGAATAGGTTAAATAATCCTATTATTAACCAATAAATTGCTAAAACAATTCAGAAGATTGTTTAAATATTTCAGCAGTTTCAATCTAAGCATTGACCATATAGTTGCAGTAAACAATTTAATAATTCAGCAACTAGCCTCCTAAGCATGCATAGATCAAAATTAATAATTAAATGACCTTATCATGCACTTGAATGCATTCTAAAACAAGTTTTATAAACACATTATGTTCCATCAAATTGCTGAATTTTAATTCAACAATTAATTCAACTTCCATTTGTTAAGTGCCTTAATTTTTACACTGTTTGTCCCGACAACTTAGAATTAAACTTTACTCAATTTAGGGTCTTAATAACACTCAAAATTCATTCCTTGATCCCTCTGTAAAGTTCCAAATTCATTCAAACAGTCTCCATGCTCCAACAGTGAACATAGTATGTAGAAAATTTAAAAAAAATCATAAAATAAATCAAAAAGAACAAGGGAGCCTGCTCCAGAATTTGGAGCAGGCTCTTTTCCAGCCTAGAGCCGGCTCTAGGACTCCCTAGAGCCGGCTCCACTTTGTTGTGGGAGCCGGCTCCCACTTCCATGGAGCCGGCTCTCACCTCCTGTGAGAGCCTTCGTCCCTGGTGCGCGTTTCAGCTCTTGTGCTCCTTCTCCGGCTTATTCCTAACACTCTGTTAGTTTTTAAAACCAAACTTAGGTGTCATATTAATACCCAGTAGCATCCCAATGGCTTGATAACAACAATTAAAAACAATTACAGAGACTAAATTTGCTACCGAACTAACCTGCGTTAGGAGCAAAACTGAAATTATAATTTTATTCCAACCTCTCTGTTTCTCTTCTCAAACTGATCTTAGGAGTCTTGTAACATCCCATTAACATCCCTAGGGTTTGTTTACAGAAGATAGAGGCAAGAATCATAACTAAAACTTAACAGATTTAATATGCTTTAATGAACCGAACAGGAAGCAACAATACACGAACTATAAACAGATTTGGATTCAATGCAAACAAATCATCAACAAGCATACATTGAACATATAAGTTTCATTTACTAATTAGTTAATCCCTAGAGACTATCTAGGTGCACAGAACACGAGCCAAAGGGAAGGAGAAAGAGAAGAACTTGCCTGTGATTTCAATCTTGAAATCCCTGTGTCGTCTCTAAGTTTTCCGGCAATTCTGAACGCCGCCAAGCTTCCTATAACTCAGTCTCTAATCCTTACTCAACCTCCTTGGTCCTCTCTGTACACTTCCTCTTAAGCCTCACTCTGTTTTCCCCACAACTGCTCTCTGTTTCCCTCTCTGTATCTTGGGTACGTGAATAGGGTTTTGTTTTTCCAACCCTTGATACAGAGTAACCATATATATATAGGCGTAAAAACATAAACCCTAATCCGTGTTTAATCAGAGACAGAGCCCTAATTCTAAACCTAGTCGGCCCATGAAACTACTTTTGTTACGGCTTACTTAAACGTGAAATTTCCAACCCCAAAGTTAACTGTAACTTAAAGCAGAATTAAATGGAAAAAAAAAAAAACAATTGCATAATTAAATCCACTTAACTAATTCATTTCAATTAAAAACCCAATTAAATAATTAAAAACACTTAATTCAATTTAAAACACATGACACATAGGTAAACAATTACATCAAAACAATAAATAAAAATAATTAATCCAAATAATCATGCAAAAATACAATAAAAATAATAAATAAATGCCGAGACTATCCTTTTAAAATTAGGGGTATTACAAGTGGCATTCTAGCTGAGCGCCAAGCACTTAACCAAGTAAATGGTAAGTGGCACTAAGAGCCGAACGCTAAACACTTGCACAAAATGAAAAGTCAAGTGGCAAGTGGCATTCTAGCAGAGCGCTAAGCACTTAACTAAGTAAGTGGCAAGTGGTTCTAGGAGCCGAACGCCAAACACTTGCACAAAATGAAAAGTCAAGTGGCAAGTGGCATTCTTGCCGAGCGCCAAGCACTTAATCAAGTAAGTGATAGGTGACACTATGAGCCGAACGCCAAAATATCTGTTAAAATAAAAGTTAAATGGCATTCTAGCCAAGTGCCAAACACTTAACCAAGTAAGTGGCAGATGGTGCTATGAGCCGAACGCTAAGTGCTTGCATGAAAAGAAAACAATAATCCAGTATAACAAGTTAAAACACCACTAAGAATGTTCGACAGTAATAAGGTTGGCAAATGTATATATATTTATATATTCATTTCATTCATCAATACAAAGCAAGTTTGGAACTACAGAGGAGTGACGCCTTGATGACATGACCTCTGGGAGGAGAATCCAAGTGAATAACTTCCTCAGCAAATTGAATTCCACCATCAGCAGCAACAGCAGGTGGAACCATGGTTGAAATAAGGGATATGTCCAGAGGGAGATCGGATGAAATAACAAGAATAAACCTAGACGACACAACACCTTTTGTATTCTTCGAAGATATTTTCCACAGGGTCAGAGATCGGGTCAGTATAAACGTTAGGCGAATCAATCTTCAAAAATGCGTCAACATCATCCGAACCGGCGTAAGAGCTAGTCTGACCTTCAGGAGGAGAATGGTTTATATAACCATCTCTATATCCTTCGGCATATCTGAGGGCCCCAATCTGGGAGAAATAAGCATGAAAATCCTTCATACCACCATCACTCCTACTCATAATGCCCAGTAAAGTTGCACGTTCATCTGAGGTTCTCTTCTCAAGAGCCAATTGGTTCGCCCATTCGTCATCCAACGAATGTTGAAGATTTTCTCTATTAGTTCTCAGAGTGTCCGTTTCAGTCTGCATGACATTTTCTCTATTTGCAGAGCATCTTTCTCATCATTAAGGGAATCTATCTCTTTTTTTAGGGCATCCTTTTGTTCTCAACATTATTCAACTGCACCATTAATTCAGCGTTTTTCGTGCTGATCAACCTGTTTTCCTTGTTAGCCGCATCAAGTCCAGAAGAGAGCTTGCGCGCCCTTGCATTAGATGACTCGACATGTTGCTGCATGGTCATCATTCCGAACAAAGTTTACAGACAGATGCAAGAATACTAATTATGCCGAACGTACATCCGAGGAAGTTAGAATATAAAAAATTTTGATATTAGCAAAAGAAGGATAGAAAATTACCTCCATAGCAGCCATAGGGAAACGGCTGAAAGTATCCTTTTAAGTTAGTTTCTTTTACATTTGAACACCCATAGGAGACCACAGATGCTTATAGTAGGCAAAAGTGGTCGGACAATCTTTGAATATGGTATCATTGGAAGTAACAATCGATCCATCTACCCGGACGAATCAAGGAGTCCATGGAACCGCCTCGGGAAGTGATGAGGAAGTTCCATCTGTTCCAACGGTAACAATGGGCACTCCCTGTGAGGGAACAGGAGCAGTCACCCTTTAGGTCGTAACCTTTTGTGATAGAGGAATTTTATTACAGTTGGACCTACCTTCTAGTCGAGGTTTTTTTCCTTGACTCATATTCAAAACAAACGCTTGGATCAAAGAAGGGTTTTTAGAGCCAGGAATGTTGACTAGGGCAACCAGAGATGGATTAGTGCTCGGATTGATGATGGGAACAACATTTGAGGTGGTAGCAGAGGCAAAAGTCAGGGCAGAAGCAGAAGCCGAGGCAAAGACATAGCCACTCCTGAGGTCTTTCTCTTACTCAACGAAGGAATCTAAATTGGTCCATAATTACACCCAAAAGTGATATGTCACTAAGATTCTCAGGTATGAGAAGTTTTGAGCAAAAAGGAATGTCACTTAAAATTTTCTCCTCCAGATGATCGAGTTTATCCTTACAAATGTTATAACCCAATTCGTTATGAGGAGTACCCAGAGTATCGAAAAGAAAAGAATAGAAGCATGGAAGACAAATTTCACAAGGGCATTCACTCTTATGAGTTTTAAATTTCTTATATAGAGGGACAGAACACTCCCTATAGGTGGTCGGGATGGGATATTCCCTAGCAGCCGGAGTATACCAAGCCCCTCTGACCCCGATTATGTTTTTCTTCCATTCTTTCTCAGAATCGAGTTTATCAGTACATATGGATCATTTCTCAATAGGGAATAAATGATAATACATATCGATCAATCTAATCTTACTGACTTTATAACAAAGAAGGAGATCTAAAATGTCAAGATCTAAGCCCTTGTCACGGTTCAGAATCAAAAGAATAGACAAAACCCTAAAAAAGTTAGGGTTTACTTGAAGAGGGGAAAGGTTTGATCTGATGAAGACGTAACGAAAGAAAGGATGCAAAGGAAATCTGATAATGTTCAGATGAAGAAGAGAAAACAAGATCTCACCAGGAAGAAAACCTTCGCCAGTCCTAACATTCACATTCCTGTGATATACCCTAATAAATACTTCAATAAGGATTTCGTTTTTTGAACGAAATTGTAATGACTCGGTCATTTTCCTTCCTTTCATTTTTCCTCAAATTTTACAGATATTTTTTTTTCTGTTGCCTTTCCTTTTTCTGTGTTCTGTTTTTCATCTCTTAGTGTCATCTTGAGTGCTCGGAAATGGTTTTCAATACTCTTTCCTTTGGATTGACGACTTCCTTTGAGGATCGAGTCATTTTCACATTCTCACTTTTATAACACTATTCACCTTTCGTCTTTTTCCCATTTTTTTTTGTTTTTCTTTGAATAACCTCACGATATTTAAATTCCATGCTATATGTATTTTTACTTTTGTATAAAAGCATGTTAGATATGTGCTTTCACCCTTAGGGGTGTGGATGCACACTTCTTTAGAATTTCTCTTTCTTTTAGGGTCATTTGTGTAATTACTGTAAAGTAATTATTTTTCATCTTGGGGACCGTTTTACAATTTAATTTGGAAGATATTTTTCAAAAAGAACCTTTTTGCAATTTTTGAAAAGTGTGACAAGTGTCACACTCCTGTGGAACCACTTGTTGACATTTTGGTGGAACTACTTGGAAGCTTAATCTCTTGACATGTGGAGGGTGGAGATTGAACCACTTATTGACCTAGGATAGGTGCACTTGTTGGCTTGGATGGTTGACAAGTGTAGGCTTAGGATTAAGCCTACAATGGATGCTTGGATGAGTGACAAGTGTATGCTCCAAATTAATTCTTGCAATTATTTTTGGGCCACTTTGGGATTATGGTTTTAAATTGGGGTTTTTAAGCAATTGACCATAGATGTGTGTGTTGACCATGGTGTACGATCACATAGTGAGTAGAGGATTTCTATTTCCTCCACTCACCCATTTTAACATTATGTCATTTTTTTTTCTCATCACAAACCCTAGCCTCCATGGATGGAACTTGAAGCCTTAGACCTTGACCTTGATTTTTTAGGGTCTTCCACTTACCTTAGACCATAAAGCTTGGAATACTTTTTGTTCCCCTCATCCTCCTCTACATAACCCTTGAAGGGTTTGCCATTTTTGTGTTGATTTGCCTTGGATTCAAGAGGAACAATCCTCTTGTGAGGTAGGGGATGTTCTAAGTTATGTTTTTGATGTTTTATATGCTTTATATCTTGATAACAATAAAATGCATGTCTCTAATCTAAAATTTAAATGAGTAATTAATAGTGTCTTGTATGAAATCAAGCTAGGACATGATTTTTTTGGAAAAGCCATGACTTGATTCATAACATATATTAACTTGAAATCATTTTGGGTTGTTTTGATATCTAAAGGAATTTATAAATTAATTTGATTAATTTTTATTCATGTGTTTCCATGATTTAAATTAGGTTTTAAAGGAATATATGTAATGATCATGATAAGTTCTTGAAAATATATTATATTGAGCATATTTGGATGAGAAATGAAATCTAGAAATTTATTTAAATTTTATGTAATTAAATTCTATTTAATTACATAAATTCTATTTGATTACTCCATTGATGTAATTAAGTTTTGACTTGATATTAGTGATTATCACGATTTAATCTTTGTTATAGATTAATTTGGGATTATTTGAACAACTTTTGAAAATTAGAGATTTAATTAATTTAAATTAATTAAATTCTACATGATGATGTCTTGCTCATTTTGCTCTTTTAATTTGATATATGTAATGAGCATGTTATATTGTTTAACATATAAAAATTTGAGGTTATTTGATATTGATTTGAAATCTAGAAAATTTAATTATTATTGTTTAATTAAATTATATCTAATGGCTCCATGGACCTAGTTGTGTTTTAGAAGTTGTTTCTATTTTCAAATCAAGGACTTACATTTGTTGTATATTCACTTAGTTATGTTTGGAGCATAGGATAACATTGTTGTTATATTTATATTCATGAGAGCATGTTTTCTTTATGGATTATATTGTTGTCTTGTGTAATGAGTTGCACATTTTGTATTTGACATCGTTTCATGCCATAGTAGTTGTGAACTTAGAGCAAGTATTGTATGTGTTTCCAAATTTGGTTGTGCGTGGTAGATAGTTGATTATACTGTATATACATGTTGATATATACGTTGTTGCACAGCTTGTTGATTTTGGAATCTCGGGGATGTCGTTGTTTGACTACGGCTAGGATATGGTTCTAGTACGGGGGAATGTCCTCTGATAGTCTAGTGCGTACATAGGGCAGTTATCCATGGGTTAGTAACCCTAAAATAACTTCAGTGTCGGTCTGATCTGGCGTGATGTCCAAGTATCCACCTTGTTGATTTCGTATTTCATTTCAAGTTGATAACTATATGATGTTGTAACTTGTTGTTCCTTATTTGATTTCCTATTTTTAGTTTCAAGGTGTTAACATTGAGAATTTGTGCTTTATGCGTTATATTGGAAGTTCCAATGTTGGTAAAATTGCATCGGTATTGTGATTTGTATTTTGTTGTTCTAATGTAGCTTATGACGATTCCTTAGACTCATTTGGAATATAGACGCTAGGTGGCATGAACCGCTTTAGTTGATTTCATATCTTGGATTTCAAGTTAATGATTTTGAGGATCTATATCTTGTTGCTTCGTATTACATGCTCCTATGTTGTTACTTCCATAGATATTGTGAATTTTGCTAGAAATGATCTAAGGTAGCTTAGGATGCTTCCTGAGTCTCACCTTTGACATAGACGTTAGGTGGCACGGCCCCTTTTAAATTGTTTCAAGTTAATGTAAAAATCTCTAAAGAAAATCGAGTCTATGTATGCTCATTCTCTACGAGTAAACTTGTTTACATATCCCGAAGTTACTGGGGCATTTGTTCAGGTACGAAGACTTGGTTCGTAATGTTCATTATTGCTTGGATGATTGTAGACTTGTAGCTTTTAAGTTTCCATTTCACGCAATTGTTAGCATGAAATGTCATTTTGTAGCCTTATATGTCAAAACTTGTATTTGTTGTCTAAACTATGTAATGTGCACTTAAATGCACCTTTTGACACTTTTTAGATGTATATGTAATGAGGCCAAAGGCCAAAGACACTTATATGACATGTATATTGGTTTAACTTCATAGTTTGTTTATGGAATATATGAAATTTCAAGGATTAAACACAATTTGTAAATGACATGCCATGAGGCCTTAAGGCCATTTTTTGCTTATTTTCCTTGATTGATTAGATTGTACCCTTAAATATGTTCCACACACTTGCAAATGATTAGTTAAGCTACCTAGGTTCTTGAGACTTGTTTTCCAAATTCTGTTTCTACGTTTTGGGGTTCAAAAATCCGCGCCGGGGTAGCAACTGCCAGGCCCCTCCGGTTTTGGTAGGGCCCATCAAAAATATCCAGCCCACTGCGGGATTTAGCGGGCGCCCATAGGATTTGTGCATGGTTTGGGCGGGCGCCCGCCATGGCAGGTCCTGCTCCAAATATCTTTCTTTAGAGGGCCATATCTCACTCGTTTTAGCTCCGAATTGGTCTGTCCTTGAGTTTAAACTGACCACGTCGAAATAAGCTTTCCAATGGTACCAATTAGAGCTTTCGATTCCATTTGTAACTCAAGTTATTCAAGTTTTAGTGAGGTAGTGTTAGGATTTGATTTGAATCGGAAAGGGGTTTTCTTTCCTTAAGTTCAAGACTTGATATCTTCTTCGTCCGGACTCCAAATCAAGTCATTCTTGAGTCCATTTTTATTAATTTTTTGTTGTCTTTCCAATGGTATGCTTGGTAGCATCCAATTCTCTATGAAATGACCATTTTTCCCCTAGGTTCATTCTTGTTCGTTTTTTAGACGTCTTTTCCGCATTCGCATTCTTTGGGTTTTATGATCTCATTGAGGATCACATTTGTGTTTTATAAATATGTAGTATCTCTAGAGACCATTGTTACACCTTTTGCTTCCGTATTCTAGATTCATTGTTGGATTTATGTTCGGTTTATCATAGGACGCACTGGCCTAAAAACCAAGGCCGTTACAAGTGGTATCAGAGCTCATAGGTTTGAAAACCTTAGGACAACGGGTTTTGGGTACATATCATGTTTGTGTTGCCATGCTCTATGTGTTTATATGCTCCATGATAACATGTTTTGGTTTGATAACATGTTTATGAGCTTACATGTTACATGTGGTATGCCGTTTGTTTATGATGATTTAATTCTTTTGTAATGAGTATGACATATGATGTATGATAGATTTGAATTGTATAGGCATGATTATTTTGCATATTTGACAGGACTTGGGATTAGTCATGTGATGTTTGAGTCACTGTTTAGTTGTTTGGTGAGTTGCACTTAGTACGATGGTTGGTGTGTCTGGTTTTGTTTAGGCACTCTTCTTTAAGGTTGTTGGTGATTGTCCACATGGTTTTACGGTAGTGTAGGTTATTGTCGACTTAGCATTGGTTTTAAGGTAGGTGGTGGGTCACCTTTTGTTTGGGCTCTTGTGAGTTGAGTCGTTAAGCGTAACCTTAGAGCTTTTGGATCAATTATGGATTTATTGGTTTTAGGCCATGATGAGGTTATGGACCTCTTAAGATCCTTAGTTGCTTAGGATGGTTCCTCTGAGATTGTAATTTTCGTAGGCGAGTGCGTTTGTGAGCGGTTGCATGGCACTGTCATGCTATTGTGCTGGCTAGCTACGAGCGCAGTTCGGATGGAATCA
Source organism: Cornus florida (assembly GCF_030987335.1). Taxonomy (NCBI): domain Eukaryota; kingdom Viridiplantae; phylum Streptophyta; class Magnoliopsida; order Cornales; family Cornaceae; genus Cornus; species Cornus florida. The sequence continues at coordinate 61,627,115 of NW_026775578.1, forward strand.
ACATTGGTTTTTGTTCCAATAGGTGTAGTCTTTTTGGTTGGCGATGATGTGGGTTTTGTTTTAAGCGTCTGGTGTTGAGATGGTGATTGATGGTCATTTTAAGGACGATTTTGGAGATTGATTTGGTTGTCTAATTGTATGGCTAAAGTAGCCATTTCGTTTGAGTTCTCCTTACGTGATGATGCTTTTGGGATCGAGTCAATTGATCGATGTTTTGGGTTAGTGAGAGCATTGCATTATTAGTGTCACTTGTAGTGTCACCTTTAGATTCGGAGATGGATTGTTACAATCTTACCATTGTGGTAAATCTTACGTTTGTTTTGAGATAGCTTATTGTCGCATTGATTTTTGGAGTTAGATTGTGGCTAAGACTGGTCTTTCCTTTTACCTAAACACTCTAGGACACAATGTCCATAAGGTTCATTGTTGAATCATTCTATCTTTTGCAATTTTGTTTACTACCATGTTAGTAGTATGATTAATGTTATTGTGATGCCTGAGTAGGTGGAAGTGTCCACATTTATCTTCTTGTTGTGTGACTTTAGCATGCCTTACATATATGCTTAGAGATGTCATGTTGTTACTGTGCTTTAGTGACATGCTTTTGTGTTTACGTGGAGACGTGCCGCATGTACCCTTGATCTTATCTATGTGAGTAGATTTACTTATTTGGTAGTTGTATTCCTTATCAGATGCATGACTTCCATGTTTGGTTTTCCCTTTTTGTTTCCCTAGGTTGCACGTAGTTGTATGCCGATTTCTGCAATGGTTTCATTGTAAAATTCCTTGTAAAGGGGTTATCACATTTGTTTTGTCTTGAGCTGTCTACTTCCTTAAAGTGGGAGGAATGCTCCATTTACGTGTTCGTCGTGTTAACACTTGTAAGAGAATAGGGTTTCTCCTCTTTTTCAAGGTTTATGTTTGGGACTTCACAAGGAGTGAGTCTATTCTCTTCGTCACTTTGTGCACGATTTTGGGGTTGGTTGGTCCGTGAGGATCGCCGTTGTTGTTTTGAGTCCTTGGTAAGGATTTGTTGGATTTTGGTTGACTTACTCCCATATCGGGGGCGAAGCCTTTGACTTTGTTGTCTTTTGTTTCAGAGGTGGAGTCATGGTGTTGTCCTTCTTAGGACTGGTGGTTCCTTTCCTTCGTGTCTTCCCTTGGGGAGTTATTGTCGTGGTTGCTGACGGAGTTATGGTGCTCAGAGTGAGTTAATTGGTGTGAGATCATTTATGGGGACTTGTGTCCACTTGATTGAGGATTTTTTTGACTCGTTGTATAAGTTTGACGTTGTTTAGGGATATCTTTTAGAGACTTCTTTCAGTTTTAGAGACCTAGATATGGTTGACACTTAGAAGAGGTTTTGGAGGATCGCTGTTGGATATGGCTTGTTTGTGGAGTTTTCTTGTCCTAGTTATGACTAGGCATAGTCTTGAGGAATCGTAGTTCCAGTGGTTGCTTATGGATCGATGGAAATTGAGGAATTTTAATTTAGCTTGGTGATGCCAAGCATAGTTTCAAGAGATTCGTTTTATGACCTTAGTTGTCAGGATTTAGATGTGTGTGCCACTTGGTGGACTTGTATTTCGAGGATTTAGTTATCCATAATAGAGATGTGGATCTGATGTTTGATTACAGTGTAGTCTTGTGGTTGATCTGTTTCAGGGAGATATGAAGGACCTTCGATGAAATGTCTTGTAATGAGGTTCGTTTTGATTTCTGAAGGTTTTGATTTGCTTTTCAGGCTTTGAATTCTTGATTAATGTTGTTGGTAATAGTATTTTGAGACGTTGGAGATGTTGGTTTTGCTATATTGAGGATTTAAGGCCTTAAGCGTAGCGGTACCTGTGGCATTGTTGTCAGAGTTTTGGGATTGGCCAGAATGGTTCGGCCGAACATCTTTGGACCATATCTCAACTCTCACAAAATGTTGGTCTCCGTAGTGCTTTTGGTGATGATCATTTTTGACATTGATGTCATTTGTTTCGAGAGGTTTCATGGGTAGACCTAGTGGAGACAAGTTATGAACTGGTGCCTTACACTGTCATGCTACCATACAAGTTGTGTACTGTGGGCGGGTGCTAGTTGCCGTCGATGTTACCTTACTGACGAGTAAGTGTGGGCGGGTACTAGGCACTGTCATTGCTACCACACATTTGAATACATCGTGGGTAGGTTCTGGTCGCTATTCGTACTACCATGTTGTCTTTGTTCAGTACCTTGATTTGATATGTGATTATCTTGGAGTTTTTTTAGTGGTTGTTTTTGGATCCGTATGATGGTTCGTTAGGAAGGATGCTTACGGTTGTGGTCTTCCGTTCCTTTGTTTGACCTTGGGTTCAGTGTGGGAGTTTCGACTTGTCGTGTGGCCGTGTGGCCATCATTCACTTGAAAGTGGTCGTCATGAGCATGTGGTGCAAATGACATTGGTTTGGGGATTCTCCTTCATTTTTGGGATTGCTTTTGTAGCTTGATGTGTGGGATACTCGGAGATGTACTCTGTAGTTACCCTGGTTTCGCCTATTGTTTTGTTAGGCCTGGATTTCGAGGATGAAATCCCTTTAAGGTGGGAATGTTGTAATGACCCAGTCATTTTCCTTCCTTTCATTTTTCCTCAAATTTTACGGATAATTTTTTTTCGTTGCCTTTCCTTTTTCTGTGTTCTGTTTCTCGTCTCCTAGTGTCATCTTGAGTGCTCGGAAATGGTTTCCAATACTATTTCCTTTGGATTGACGACTTCCTTTGAGTATCGAGTCATTTTCACATTTTCACTTTTGTGACACTATTCACCTTTTATCTTTTTCCCCCTTTTTTTTGTTTTTCTTTGCATAACCTCACTTTTTGTGCTTAGATTTGATTCCGACTTTACATGCATCCATGATATTTAAATTCCATGCTATGTGTATTTTTACTTTTGTAGAAAAGCATGCTAGATATGTACTTTCACCCTTAGGGGTGTGGATGCAAACTTCTTCGGAATTTCTCTTTCTTTTGGGGTCATTTTTGTAATTACTGTAAAGTAATTATTTTTCATCTTGGGGACCGTTTTGCAATTTAATTTGGAAGATATTTTTCAAAAACGACCTTTTCGCAATTTTTGGAAAGTGTGACAAGTGTCACACTTCAATGGAACCACTTGTTGACATTTTGGTGGAATCACTTGGAAGCTTAATCTCTTGACATGTGGAGGGTGGAGATTGAACCACTTGTTGACCTAGGATAGGTGCACTTGTTGGCTTGGATGGTTGACAAGTGTAAGCTTAGGATTAAGCCTACAATGAATGCTTCAATGAGTGACAAGTGTATGCTCCAAATAAAGTCTTGCAATTATTTTTGGGCCACTTTGGGATTATGGTTTTAAAGAGGGGTTTTTGAGCAATTGACCATAGATGTGTGTGTTGACCATGGTGTAGGATCACATAGTGAGTGGAGGATTTCTATTTCCTCCACTCACCCATTTTCACATTATGTCATTTTTCTTTCTCATCACAAACCCTAGCCTCCATGGATGGAGCTTGAAGCTTTAGGCCTTGACATTGATTTTTGAGGGCCTTCCACTTACCTTAGACCATAAAGTTTGGAATACTTTTTATTCCCCTCATCCTCCTCTACATAACCCTTGAAGGGTTTGCCATTTTTGTGTTGATTTGCCTTGGATTCAAGAGGAACAATCCTCTTGTGAGGTAGGGGATGTTTTAAGTTATGTTTTTGATGTTTTATATGCTTTATATCTTGATAACAATGAAATGCATGTCTCTAATCTAAATTTTAAGTGAGTAGTTAATGGTGTTTTGTATGAAATCAAGCTAGGACATGATTTTTTAGGAAAGGCCATGACTTGATTCATAACATATATTAACTTGAAATCATTTTGGGTTGTTTTGAAATCTAGAGGAATTTATAAATTAATTTGATTAATTTTTATTTATGTGTTTCCATGATTTAAATTAGGTTTTGAAGGAATATATATAATGATCATGATAAGTTATTCAACATATATTAAATTGAGCATATTTGGGTGAGAAATGAAATCTAGAGATTTATTTAAGTTTTATGTAATTAAATTATATTAATTACTCCATTGATGTAATTAGGTTTTGACTTGATATTAATGATTATCATGATTTAATTTTTGTTATATATTAATTTGGGTTCATTGGAACAACTTTTGAAAATTAGAGATTTAATTAATTTAAATTAATTAAATTCTACATCATGCTGTCTTACTCATTTTACTCTTTTAATTTGATATATGTAATGAGCATGTTATGTTGTTTAATATATAAAAATTTGAGGTTATTTGATATTGATTTGAAATCAAGAGAATTTAATTATTCTTGATTAATTAAATTCTATCTAATGGCTCCATGGGCCTAGTTGCGTTTTAGAAGTTGTTTCTATATTCAAATCATGGACTTAAACTTGTTGTATATTCATTTGGTTATGTTTGGAGTATAGGATAACATTGTTGTTATATTTATATTTATGAGAGCATGTTTTCTTTTTGGATTATATTATTGTCTTGTGTAATGAGTTGCACATTTTGTATTTGACATCTTTTCATGCCATAGTAGTTGTGGACTTAGAGCATGTATTGTATGTGTTTCCAAATTTGGTTGTGCGTGGTAGATAGTTGATTATATTATATATACATATTGATATATACGATGTTGCACAACTTGTTGATTTTGGAAACTTGGGGATGTCGTTGTTCGACTACGGCTAGAACATGGTTCTAGTATGGGGGAATGTCCTTTTATAGTCTAGTGTGCACATAGGGCGGTTACCCATGGGCTAGTAACCCTAAAGTAACTTTGGTGTCGGTCTGATCCTGCGTGATGTCCAAGTATCCACCTTATTGATTTCGCATTTCATTTCAAGTTGATAACTATATGATGTTGTAACTTGTTATTCCTTATTTGATTTCCCATTTTCAATTTCAAGGTGTTAACTTTGAGAATTTGTACTTTATGCGTTGTATTGGAAGTTCTAATGTTGGTTAAATTGCATCGGTATTGTGATTTGTGTTTTGTTGTTCTAATGTAGCCTATAACGATTCATTAGACTCATTTGGAACATAGACGCTAGGTGGCATGAACCACTTTAGTTGATTTCGTATCTTGGATTTCAAGTTAATGATTTTGAGGATCTATATCTTGTTGCTTCGTATTACATGCTCCTATATCGTTACTTCCATAGATATTGTGAATTTTGCTAGAAATGATCTAAGGTAGCTTAGGATGCTCCTTAAGTCTCACCTTTGACATAGACGTTAGATGGCATGGCCCCTTCTGAATTGTTTCAAGTTAATGTAAAAATCTCTAAAGAAAATCGAGTCTATGCATACTCATTTTCTACGAGTAAACTTGTTTACTCACCCCGAAGTTACTGGGGCATTTGTTCAGGTACGAAGACTTGGTTCGTGATGTTCATCATTGCTTGGATGATTGTAGACTTGTAGCTTTTAAGTTTCCATTTCACGCAATTGTTAGCATGAAATGTCATTTTGTAGCCTTATATGTCAAAACTTGTATTTGTTGTCAAAACTATGTAATGTGTACTCAAGTGCACCTTTTGACACTGTTTAGATGTATATGTAATGAGGCCAAGGGCCAAAGACACTTATATGACATGTATGTTGGTTGAACTTCATAGTTTGTTTATGGAATATATAAAATTTCAAGGATTGAACATAATTTGTAAATGACATGCCATGAGGTCTTAAGGCCATCTTTTGCTTATTTTCCTTGATTGATTAGATTGTACCCTTAAGTATGTTCCACACACTTGCAAATGATTAGTTAAGCTACCTAGGTTCTTGAGACTTGTTTTCCAAATTCTGTTTCTACGTTTTGGGGTTCAAAAATCCACGCCGGGGTAGCAACTGCCAGGCCCCACCGGTTTTGGTAGGGCCCATCAAAAATCTCCAGCCCACTGCGGGATTTGGCGGGCGCCCGCAGGATTTGTGCCTGGTTTGGGCAGGCGCCCGCCATGGCAGGTCCTGCTCCAAACATCTTCCTTTAGAAGGCCATATATCACTCGTTTTAGCTCCAAATCGGTCCGTCCTTGAGTTTAAACTGACCGCGTCGAAATAAGCTTTCCAATGGTACCAATAGAGCTTCAGATTCCATTTGTAACTCAAGTTATTCAAGTTTCTTCTTCATCCGGACTCCGAATCAAGTCATTCTTGACTCCATTTTTATTAATTTTTTGTTGTATTTCCAATGGTATACTTGGTAGCTTCCATTTCTCTATGAAATGACCATTTTTCCCCTAGGTTCATTCTTGTCCGTTTTTGAGACGTCGTTTCCGCATTCGTATTCTTTGGGGGTTTTGTGATCTAATTGAGGATCACATTGGTGTTTTATAAATTTGTAATATCTCTAGAGACCATTGTTACACCTTTTGCTTTTGCATTCTGGATTCATTGTTGGATTTATGTTCGGTTTATCATAAGACGCACTGGCCTAAAAACCAGGGCCGTTACAAAAGAAGTTCCAAGTCAATTGCTATAGCAGCGATGATCAGAACCCTCTAAAGAATATATTTAACTTTCTGAGAAATATAAGGAGAGCAGGACTAACCTTAAGAGTTTGGGTTTACTAAAGATATTATGGAAGAGCTGGGCAAGAGAAACCTTTAATAAAGACTCGCCGGAGAAGACTTGATATTGCCGGAGAAAATGGGTTATGATTTAATTGACAAGAGAAAGGATTGGAAGTACATGCCAAGTGGTTTTTAAAGGAAAGATGGTCCCAATGGTCGAAGGGTCGGGAAAGTAAAAAAAGATTTCAAAATTCAAAACATCGACTTTTGAACCGATCGTTCACTCCCACATGTCACTGTCTCGAGCAGTCGTGCCCACATCACCGTCTCGAGCAATCATATTATAATTAAACTTCATTAGTAATCTCACCCTAATCAATTAGGGAGAGATTAGGGGGCAGGTGATGATACCAAAAATAGCTTGGGCCAGATATGACCCATCTTACTAAAGAATGGATTGGGAGAGAGAAGTGGACCCGATTGGATAACAGCCCAGGAGGCCCAATCTCCATGAAGATGATTTCCAAGCCCAAACTAAAAGGAAAGAAATGAACCAGCACTAAAAGAAAAGCCTAGAAGATCAGCCCAACATAAAAGAGGAAAAAGGAAGATTCTAGAGCAATTGTGAAAGTCTATAAATAGAGTGAAAAGATACGGAAAAGGGGTTAAGATATTTTGAAGTGTAAGGAATTAGTTTTCCAAATAGAGAGAACATTTTTCATTGCATCTTCAATGTTTGTGGTCGCTGGTCGATCATATATATATATATATATATATATAATATAGTATGAGTGTGTAGAGATATATGTATTCAACATACTCAAATTCTTAGAATATAAATTGCTATTAAAGGTTAAGTTATTTGAGAATTGGTTATGCCAAGCTTCAACACATGCATAGATGCATAAACTTAATTATTTATCTATGTTTTTCCAGTGAGAGAGAGAGAATTACCTGAAGGAATAGATTAATCTGTTCATTGGTAAGCCTCATTTCAATCAAAGCATCTAAGACATCTCGTCTACCTGAAACATTATTTGTATTTTTCCTTCTTTCTTCTACAATATCAACCCAAACAACACATATTTTCTCAAAGTTATCCATCAATTTCTTATACAAGTTTTGAAAGTCACATCCACTAAAAATAGGATACAAGTCCACTAACTGTGGCACCCCAGCAAACTCTCCAGATCTACTAATGTATTTATTCATGCCCTCACCCAAACCCTTACCCTCAAAGTCTGTTAAATCCATTGAAAGGATTGCATAACTCAAGATATTCAAAACACAAGCAAAAAGTAGTGATCTCTTGCTCCCCATGGAGTAAAAAAATTCTTCCGCACTTTCTATAGTGGTCATTAGATTAAATCTAATGGTCAAATTCCAAACCCACCTATATAGTTTCCTTTTAATAAAAAACCACTATCATTATTTCTAGTTTTTAAATTTAAAATTTACCAATACCACTAATTACAACTATAAAAGGTAAGTACCAAACAAATAAAAATATAAATTACTTCACCTCTAGAACGTCTCACCACCACTAATCGGAATTTTTATTTTCTTTGATGTCTTTGCTATTACTTTACATATTAGTTGTCTTTCATACTTTTTTTGCTTACCAAAAAAAAAATGATGATATTGAGAAAAAAAAAATTGATGATAATAATAGCAGTATTAAAGAAAAAACTAAGAAAAACAACTAATTCACAACGGAAATCTGAAATTTCATAGAATAATATAATTTTTTGTCGTGAATCTCCTCATTATGTCAATAAATTTTTGTTATTATAGTAGAACTGGAAAAAAGATTTTGTATGACTTATTATGACAAATGAGTAATTGGAATGTGTTTACAACTAGTTAAAATATGGAATAAAATAAAACAAAACTAACAAGAAAGATGGAATAATTTGTGACAAAAGGGTTAGAGAACAGTAGATTGAATTTCTAATTTTTAAATAACATGCATTTAGGGAGGTATACAATAATTTAAATTGTGAAGTGTTATGCAAATCACAGGTTACTTTAAGTTAATCAAGTAGATAAAAAAAATATATATAGATTTTATTTTTTATTTTATTTTTTATTTTTTTAGTTGACGTTTTATATGTCAATAGTGTAATTTTTTAATTTCTTTTTCACACTCAAACAAATACGCAATGTCAACTTTAGTATCAAATCATGGATGCAATTCTCTAACACTTATAATTTTTTTTAAAGAAAATAAAATTCCAATTAGTGATGAGACGTGATGTAACAACCCGAACTCATGGATCCGAATTGTTAACTGGGTCCTTACCCGAAACCAAGAACACATTAAGGGTAAAATGGTCATTTTACATTTTTTTAGAGGATAATCCATCCTTAAACTAGTCAAATGAAGTTAAGTGATCAAAGCTGATAAACATTTTTTTTTTTTTTTTTTTTACTGGAGGACTTGAACCTAATCCCCACATTTGGAATAGGTTCCAAATGGGCAAAATGCCCAAACGTGAATCTTGATACCCTCTGAACCTGTTCCTTGAATACTAAACAGGTTCCAATTATCCAGAACCTAAAAAAAATGCCCTGAAAAGCTCATGGTTAAGCATTTGTGCAATTAGGCACTCCTTTGGTCCTTTAGTGACCTTGATCTAAGTTCAAAACCTGTCCCAATACAATGCAAGGTAATGCTCTACATGTCATGATCACTTACTTCGACAATTTAATAGCATGCAACATCATTTCTCCCATTCAAGTAAGATATATTACATAGTCTTCACATTTTATCCATATTTACATCAAAATAAAGCAAAAGGTTCATAGTTAAATTACATGGCCATGCTAAAAAATCTTAATACATGTCAAGATGTTGCTTTACAAAAAAAATGGCCCAAGTATACAAAATGGTTGCAAAAAAACACATTTCAATTTCCTTTCTCATGCTTGTGGAGGGTGTCCTCCACCACCTCCTTCCTGAGACCTGAAAAATGTTAATAATAAGGGGTGAGTAAAATTGCTCAGTAGGTAGTGCCTAAGATACACCTCTTGAGACCCGTGAATCCACACAATGAATAGAAAATAGAGAAGCGGGATCATGCAACACTGAGGAAGAATACAATACAACTTCCGAATAAAAACAAATAATGTTGTGCCATGAAATGCAATGTCGTGCTATGTCGCTCCCCATTTCAAAAACATCCATCACTTTTCAAACCGTTAACATAACCCGCCTGTTGGTGACTCTGCAGCGACATGAGAGAAGGATTGGCTACTGTTCCTAACGCTTGGTACCTCCACGGCGTCATTTGGGGCCCAGATAGCTCAACCACGCTAGGGTAATTTCCCTAGTTCCTTCTAGGTTACGTTAACACCATGACCCTTTGGTGACTCCGCGGCAACCAGGTTTTTCACAAAACCATTTTTATCAAATCTTTTTCCCAAAAATCCCCTTTTTCATTTCAAGACAATTCTTTCCCATTTTCCTTACCCAATGCTATGCATGAGTGCATCATGCTTGTCAACAATATCATAAAGAGGAATCACATTCCATACAAGTCATGTGTTCACAATATAGCAAGCTTTGCAGTAAATTTCTAAAAAAAACAACATGTCTCAATATTGAAAATTTAACAAAATCAAACACAATAGGCATAGAAATTCACCACTTAAACATGCTTTCTCATACAATATCAATTAATTCACATAGTTACATGCTTTATCTACACAATTAAGTCATTTAAAGGAGAAAAAAAAAAAAAAAAGAAAAAAAGAAAAAAGAAAAAACTAGTTTATCAGCTTTGATCACTTAACTTCATTTGACTAGTTTAAGGATGGATTACCCTCTAAAAAATGTAAAATGACCATTTTACCCCTAGTGTGTTATCGGTTTCAGGTAAGGACTTGGTTAACAATTTGGACCCACGGATCCGAGTCGTTACAAACTTGGTATCGGAGCGATGGTTCGAAAACTATTAGGACGATGGGTAGAGGCCTACATAGGGTTGCATGGGAAGTTGTTTGCATTGTTTATATGGGTGTTTGCTACGTGTTTTTACTATTTAAAGAAGCATGCTTAACTGTTTAAATGCTTATATGCTTACGTGTTTATATTAAAGTGCTTCTTGCATAGTTTCGCGTGCTAAGTGTTAGTACGGCATCATTTCATGTTGAGTCGTCCACGGTGGACCTTAGTGTCATGTCATTGAACCGTTTCCTTGTTTTATAGTACGATGCCACCTCGAAGGGAACCTAGAGGAGTTGGCTCTAGGCCAACTAGGGGTGACGTTGGTGAGAGCTCTAACTCCAATCCAGCGAAGCAAAATGAGGAGGATACACTTTTTAGGGATTTGATTACCCCAAGAGGTGTTTCCACCAGAAGGGATGATGTTAAAGCACCCGTTGAGGAGGGTGAAGGTTCAGCGGAACTAATATTGAACGGTTTGCTACAGAATGCCTTGAGGGCAACAATTGCTACTCTTCCGCAACCGGTACCATAATGGGTAGTTCAGGTGGAGGAGATGCCAGCACAGAAACGTTTTAAGTTGATTTCAGGGTTTTCTAAGTTGATGCCAATGATGTTCGAAGGTGGTGCAGATCCGATGGTAGCGGACGACTACATGGATCAAGTGGAAACTCAATTGACCTCTATAGATGTGACGGATGATTATGTGAAAATCATCCTAGCCACCTACAAGTTTTCCAAGGATATGCCAATCTTTGGTGGAAGTCAGTCACCAACCGGTATAAAGTGGAAGAGATGAGTTGGGAGAAGTTTAAAGAGTTGTTCTATAAGAAGTACTTTCCAATCACTAAGAGATGGGAGCTAAGGGATCAGTTTAATGGCCTTATCCAAGGCAATATGTCAGTGACAGAGTAAGAAAACAAGTTCACGTCTCTTTCTCGCTTTGCTTTAGAGTTAGTGAGCAATGAGGTTGACAAAACAAGGAAATTTGTCTCTGGCCTTCCTTACCAAATGAGGTTGTTCATTACGGCCCAGTATTTCAAAGTCTACTCAGAAGCAGTGGAAAGGGCTTTAATGCTTAAGGCAGAAGCTGAGGATAGAAATATAAGAAAGGAATAGTGAAGACAAAAGAGGAATACCGGATCATCATCAGACGGACCTTCATAGAAAAAGAACAATGGTAGTTCATCCCAGTTTCAGGGGCAACAATCTGTACGATCCGCTCCTACCACTCCCATACCAGTTGGGTCTAATAAAAGTGGAGTCATTTGCTTTCAGTGTCAGCAGCCTGGACATTACAAGTCCAATTGTCCCATAAGATCGTCTTCAATTTCTTCAGCTCCGAGAGCTTGTTATGGTAGTGGCCAGCAGGGCCATTTGATTCGAGACTGTCCAAATCGGGGGGCAGGCACCGGTAGTGGCAAAGGGTCACAACAAAGGCCGTCACAGTTGACTACAGCTAAGTCAGGCTTCAGACCACTGCCACCACCACAGCCTGCCATGTCTTCACAGGGATTACGACCAGCTAGGAGGGATACTTTTGTTATGTCAGTGCAGCAATCAGGTGTTCAAGTTGGTAGTTCTCAAGCATAGGCACCACAAGGACATATCTTTGCACTTGCACCGACTGATGCATTCTTCGAGGTATCTTTCTAGTGTTTGGTTCTTGGACTCATGTTCTCTTTGACTCTGGTGTATCTCATTCTTTCATTTCATCATCATTTGTACTTGCATCGGGGTTAGAGGTCAATTTCATGGATCGGGTATTATGTGGTGATACACTAGTTGGGGTTTCAATGTCTTTAAGCCGAGTTGTGAAGGATTGTTCTATTGTGATAGCCGGGCGGACTTTTGTGTTTGACCTTATCCTCCTGGAGATTACTAGCTTTGACGTCATTCTTGGGATGGATTAGTTGGCTTCATTTCGTGCTACGATCGATTGTTTCAGAGGAAGGGTCACAGTTTACACTCTCAAGGGGGATTACTTCTTTTTCGTGGGAGATCGGAGTGATTCCCACATTTCATCATTTTATGGAATTTGTGGAAAAGGTCGTGGTGATTACTTTTTGGCTAGTCTTTTAGCCGAAGAAGATGATGTTGTGGAAATGGTTTATCCAACAGTTATTTGTGACTTCTCGGATGTTTTTCCGGAGGATTTGACAGAGTTGCCTCCACATCGAGAAGTGGAGTCCACTATTGATTTGATGCCTAGTACCATGCTGATTTCTATGGCACCGTATCATATGGCACCAGTTGAATTGAAATAATTGAAAAGGCAACTTCATGATTTGAGGATGAAAGGTTTCATCCGACCGAGTGTGTTACCGTGGGGCGCACTGGTCTTATTTGATAAGAAGAAAGTTGGTTCTTTGAGGTTGTGCATTATTTACCGGAAGTTGAATCATGCCACCATCAAGAACAAGTATCATTTGCCAAGGATAGATGATTTATTTGATCAGTTAAGAGGAGACAGTTGTTTCTCGGAGATTAACTTGAGGTCTGGCTACTATCAGTTGCGGGTTAAGGATGAGGATATCCCGAATACAGCGTTCCGTACACGATATGGACACTATGAATTCCTTGTTATGCCTTTTGGCTTGACTAATGTGCCAGCGGCATTCATAGACTTGATGAACCATGTTTTCCACGACTACTTAGATCAGTTTGTGGTAGTTTTCGTGGATGACATTCTTGTGTATTCGCAGACTCGGGAGGAGCACGAGGTCCATTTGAGTACTGTATTGCAGATTTTGCGGGAGCACCGGTTGTATGCCAAATATGAGAAGTGTGAGTTTTGGCTACAAGAGGTGAAATTTTTGGGACATGTTATTTCGGAAGGTGGAGTGTCAATAGATCCATCGAAGATAGAAGTAGTTTTGAATTAGGAACAACCCAAGAATGTTTTTGAGATCCGGAGTTTTCTTAGCCTAGTGGGTTGCTATCGGAGATTTGTGAAAGATTTCTTCCCGTTTGGCAGCGCCTATGACTCACTTGACTCGGAAAGGGATCAAGTTTGTGTGGAATGAAGCCTATGAGTCATCCTTTCAGGAATTGAAAACGAGGTTGACTACGGCTCCAATGTTGGTGATACCTGAGTGTGGCTTGGGTTATGTGATCTATTGTGATGCTTTACGTGATGGTTTGGGATGTGTACTGATGCATGATGGTAGAGTAATGGCTTATGGGTATCGATAGTTAAACTCATGAGTACAACTACCCTACTCATGATTTAGAGTTGGCAGCAGTTATATTTGCCTTAAAGTGTTGGAGACATTATTTGTATAGTAAGCGATTCGAAGTGTTATAGATCACAAAAGTCTCAAGTACCTTTTCTCCTAAAAGGACTTGAACAACAGACAAAGGCGATGGGTTAAGTTCTTGGAAGATTACAACTCTGACTTGCAGTATCATCCGGGCAAGGAAAATATGGTAGTAGATGCCTTAAGCCGGAAATCTCGTGGTACTTTGGCTAGTTTGGCCATTCAAAAGTGGAAGATGCTTGAAGACTTAGCATAGATGGGATTGTGTTGTTATGATGACGGTGGCAGTGAATTGGCATTCTTGTTTAGTCTTGTGGCTCAGCCTACTCTTGTCGGACAAGTGATTGAGTCACAGAGACATGATTTGGATTTGGACGCCATTTACACTTTGATTTCTGGTAGTGAGATAGTAAAGGATTGGACACTATATATTGATGGAGGTCTATGGTACAAAGACTTGTTAGTTGTTTCCATAGGATGTCGTAAGGACGTCTTACGGGAGTTTCACACTTCCCGCTTTGCAGTTCATCCAGGTGGTACTAAAATGTATCACAATTTGAGACACCAATATTGGTGGAATGGAATGAAGCAGGATGTTGCACAATTTGTGACTAGATGCCTTACCTGTCAACAGGTGAAGACTGAGTATCAGAGACCAGTCGGTTTATTACAGCCATTGCCTGTGGCACAGTGGAAATGGGAGCAGATTGCTATGAATTTTGTGATAGGTCTTCCAAGGTCACGAAAGGGCAATGAAGCTGTATGGGTCATTATTGATAGACTAACCAAGATGGCTCACTTCTTGCCTATTAAGGCAACAGATGACGCAGAGGCGCTTGGCATGCTATATGTTAAAGAGATTGTGTGGTTACATGGAATTCCAGTAACCATTGTTTCAGATAGGGATACCAAGTTTACTTCGAAGTTCTGGAAAAGACTTCAAACAGCATTTGGCTCAGCGTTACACCTTAGTACAACATTCTATCCACAGACAAACAGCTAGTCGGAACGTACTATCCAAATCTTAGAGGATATGCTTCGGGCTTGTGTACTTGATTTAGGTGGTAATTGGGAAGATCATCTACCACTTATTGAATTTGCCTACAACAACAATTACCGGGCGAGCATTAAGATGGCTCCATTTGAGGTGTTGTATGGTAGACCCTGTAGTTCTCCAGTTTATTGGACTGAGGTAGGCGAGACAGCCGTTTTAGGACCCGACATTATACTCGAGACTACTGAGAAGATTAAGCTAATATGACAAAGGTTGCTCACAGCTCAGAGCCGATAGAAGAGTTATGTAGATAGACAGATATGACCGCTATCTTTTGAGGTGGGAGACCACATTTTTCTACGGGTTTCTCTACGGAAGGGATTAATGAGGTTCAGGAAGAGTGGCAAGTTGTCGCCACAATTCATTAGACCGTTTGAAATCTTGGACTGTGTAGGAGAGGTTGCCTAAAGACTTGCATTGCCACCACAGATGGACAAGGTCCATAACGTGTTTTATGTGTCGATGTTACGGAAGTATAAACCGGATCTGTCTCACATTTTGAGTTGGGTTGATGTGGACATTGATGAGGATGTCTCCTACGAAGAGGGACCAGTCCAAATCTTTGACACACGGTAGAAGGTGTTAAGAGATAAGGCGATACCGCTAGTAAAAGTTATTTGGAGACATCACAGAGTTAAGGAGGCTACTTGGGAGCTTGAACAGGAGGTTCGCTCCAAGTATCCAGCGTTATTTTTCCCTCGGGTATGGCTTGATTTTAAGGAAAAAATCTTTTAAGGAGGGTAGATTGTGAAGTTTCTCATTTTTTTCATTTTTTTCATTTTCGTGCGTTTTTTGAATTTTCTGAATTTGTTTAATTTTAGTACCTCGTTTTGTATGTTACGCAGGCACCGAGGGGTGTTTTAGTTATTTCCTCGAGCCAAGGGTTCTAGTGATGTAGTTTTTTAATCATTATAAGTTATTTAGAAATAGTGGTGTCATACTAGAAATTTTTCGAGGTCGGAATGATTTTCGGGTTCAGGGACTTCTCCCGGTTTTTCCATTTTAAGTGAGGATCATAATGGACTTTTCTCATGCATATACATACATCTATATATATGTTAGAGGTAGATATTTATGGGATGTAGATGGTATTGTGTGGAACGAGGAAGGGCACAAAGGTAACTTAGCATAAAGTGGTAATCAACCACAAGGTGATATGTGGCACATTATTGGCCTTGGAATCAAAGTTGCATAGACCATCACCACCTTCTCTCTCTCCCCCCATTTCAGCACACCCATTTTCCTCTCTCTCTTCACTTTAATTCTCTCTTCCTAGAACCATCTATGCACACATATATGTCTATATAATTTCAAGCCTTGATTTGAGGTGTTTGGAGTGAGTTTTGAGGAAGGCAAGGAGAGATAGTTGAGGAGAGCTTCCATTTGGCACCCATATTGCTAGGGTTTAGGAGAGTTCAAAAATTTGGCTTAGCCTTAGGCCTTGTTTGGTTAATCACTTTGAGGTAGGGGTTTTTAATCCACAACTTTTTGCTCCTTTGTGAAATTTTCTGTGTTTTGTTATATAGCATACTCAATTGTGTTGAATCTTCCTTTAAATGACTTAATTGTGTAGATAAAGAATGTAACTATGTGAATTAATTGATGTTGTATGAGAAAGCATGTTTAAATGATGAATTTCTATGCCTATTGTGTTTGATTTTGTTAAATTTTCAATATTGAGACGTGTTGTTTTTTTATATAAATTTCTTGCAAAGCTTGCTATATTGTGAACACATGACTTGTATGGTATATGATTCTTCTTTATGATATTTTTGACAAGCATGATGCATTCATGCATAGCATTGGGTAAGGAAAATGGGAAAGAATTATTTTGAAATGAAAAAGGGGATTTTTGGGAAAAAGATTTGATAAAAATGGTTTTGTGAAAAATTCGGTCGCCGCAGAGTCACCAAAGGGCCATAGTGTTAACGTAATCTAGAGGGAACTAGGGAAATTACCTTAGCGTGGTTGAGCTATCTGGGCCCCAAATGACGCCATGGAGGTACCAAGGGTCAGGAACAGTAACCAATCATTCTCTCGTGTCGCTGCGGAGTCACCAACGGATGGGTTATGTTAACGGTTTGAAAAGTGATGGATGTTTTTGAAATGGGGAATGACATAGCACAGCATTGCATTTCATGGCACAACATTATTTGTTTTTATTCGAAAATTGTATTGTATTCTTCCTCAGTGTAGCATGATCCCGCTTCTCTATTGTCTATTCATTGTGTGGATTCACGGGGTCTCAAGAGGTGTGTCTTAGGCACTACCTACTGAGTAATTTTGCTCACCCCTTATTATTAACATTTTTTAGGTCTCGGGAAGGAGGTGGTGGAAGACACCCCTCCACAAGCATGAGAAAGGAAATTGAAGTGTGTTTTTTTGCAACCATTTTGTAGACTTGGGCCATTTTTTTGTAAAGCAACATCTTAACATGTATTAAGATTGTTTAGCATGGCCATGTAATTTAACTATGAACCTTTTGCACTATTTCGATGTAAATATGGATAAAATGTGAAGATTATGTAATATATCTTACTTGAATGGGAGAAATGATGTTGCATGCTATTAAATTGTCGAAGTAAGTGATCATGACATGTAGAG
Source organism: Cornus florida (assembly GCF_030987335.1). Lineage (NCBI taxonomy): Eukaryota > Viridiplantae > Streptophyta > Magnoliopsida > Cornales > Cornaceae > Cornus > Cornus florida. The sequence continues at coordinate 61,644,525 of NW_026775578.1, forward strand.
CATTACCTTGTATTGTATTAGGACAGGTTTTGAACTTGGATTAAGGTCACTAAAGGACCAAAGGAGTGTCTAAGTGCACAAATGCTTAACCATAAGCTTTTCAGGGCATTCTTTTTAGGTTCTGGATAATTGGAACCTGTTCAGTATTCAAGGAACAGGTTCAAAGGGTATCAAGATTCACATTTGGGCATTCTACCCATTTTGAACCTATTCCAAATGTGGGGATCAGGTTCAAGTCCTCTAGTTTAAAAATAAATAAATAAATAAATAAAAACTAGATTACCAACTTTGATCACTTAACTTCATTTGACTAGTTTAAGGATGGATTACCCTCTAAAAAATATAAAATGTCCATTTTACCCCTAGTGTGTTCTCGGTTTCGGGTAAGGACCCGGTTAACAATTTGGACCCACGGGTTCGGGTTGTTACACGTGATTTCCAGAGGTGAAGAGATTTCTATTTTTATTTTTTTAGTACTTACTGTTCATTCTTATAATTAATGGTATTGGTAAATATTAAATTTGGAAACTTAAAATAGTGATAATGGTTTTGTATTGAAAGGAAAAATATAGGTGGGTTTAGAATGTGACTATTAGATTTAATCTAATGGTCACTATAAAAGCTGCGGAAGAATTTTCTTACTCCATAGGGAGCAAGAGATCACTACTCCACAAGTAAATACTTTCTTATTTATCTTCCCCAATTGGCCTACCTCTACACTTAAATATTTCACAAACTCCATCACTTTTTTCTCTCTCAATTTCACTTGGGATTACGTCATTTTGGTCGAAACGACCTCTGTCCGATAAATGGTTCATAGGATCCTCCAACCGTCGTTGCACTCTCCGCTAAATAAAATATTTAAGTTGTGAAGTTTTGAGCCCTTTACCTGAATTGCATTTGGAACTGACCGTCCTAAAAGTGCACGCTCGTTGTAGACATTAAAATTTCATGGACTTTTGTTTTGATAAATTGACCCATCAAATATGGGTCTCATGTTTAATTAAATTATTTTATTAGCTTAAACTTGGTTCACTTAAATTATTTAATTAGCTCAGCCCAGAGATTAAACAAAAAGATAATTATTCTTAATAAAATATATTTGGAATAATTATAGATAATTATCACAATATAACTGGCCCGATCCAGTTATAATTATGTCCTTATCAAGAGACGACACGTGTCATCATCCTATTAATCCAAGAAGCCTATAAATAGAGGTAAGGAGGAAAAAGAAATGGTCCAGAAATTGAGAGACTCAGAATCCAGAAGGCTAGAAATCCAAAGGGACAGAAATTGAGAATTCTAGAAATCTAGAATTCCAGAAAAAAAAATACAGAAGCTCTGCCGACATTCATCCCTAACACCCAAACCTAAAGGCAAAGAGTAACAGGCACATCAAATCGTGTTGTTCTTCATCAACATTCCATGGTGATCAACAACAAGCATACCAAATCATGCCGTTCTTCATCAAAATTCCTCAAATTGAACAGAGAACAACAAACACATCCAAAGTCGTTTCGTTCTTCCTCAAATTCAAGAAAGAATAACAAGCACATCAAAATCATGCTGTTCTTTCTTCGTGATTCAACAAGTTTGAAGAAGCACTATACAATACTGTTTGAGATCAAGTTTCGTCAGCCCTGGATTAGAAATAATTAATGGTCTTCCTCAACTACAAATACTTGAAAAAGATTGTCAACAACCCAGTTCAAGATCAAGCTCCAACAGCCTTTAGATCCAACCAACAAAGGAGATCGATTCAGAGGATATTTTCTTTATTTTATAAAGAATATCTCAGAGGATTGTACTTGAATTTTTATAAATTAATAAATTATTATTTGTTCCCTATTTCGTTCTTTTATTTGTAGACTACGAAATTTGTGTGTACAGTCGTTGATCTTGAGAATTTCTTCAGCTACTTCAGGGGATGACCCAACCACAACGAGTTGTGCACCGAACTGTATTGACATGAGTCGACCATGGACTTTGGCTAGCTTGGCAAGGTTCACATGGGGACTCTTACCCACTTGGAGGATGTTGCCTAAGATAGGCCATGCATAGGGACCTGGTGGAAGTGGTGATTCTTTCAGTGTCTTAATACGTTTGAAGATTACAAAGGTAAGGAAGGTGAGTAGGATGAGAGGGAAAAAAATATTGGTCTCTCCTATTTTTAGTGTTGTTAGATCCATAATGATCTTAATAACACTCCTCAACTAAATTGTACCATAACTATGATGGCTATGATTTATATAGAGGGCTAAGCTAAAAATATTCATTTAAGGGGTCAAAATAGTAATTTAAAATTAAATCTCAAAAATATCTATGTAATTAAATACTTATGGTGCAATGTTGTGTGTCAGTTTATTACCACTCGCAATAGCACGAATCTTTGTAGGATAGTACTATATAGAAGGTGTCGATCCCATAGGGAGATGAGTGTTCTTTACTTCATTTTTAACTAATCAAACTTATTTCTTGGTTTACAAGTTACTGGTTGAATTGATTGATTGATTGGTTGTCACGAACATAAAATAAAATTAAACTAAAATTAAACTAAAGTGATCAGAGAGAGAAAGATCTTAGGGCTTTGACTTCATCACAACCTTCATACTATGGTTAACTATTTCAACTATGGGGATTTAACAATTTATATTTCAAATGAATTGAACTCAATAACATTCGTTCAATTCAATTTTTAAAGAAAGATGTTTTATAAATTACAGTCAACTATAACCTATCTGCGGTTAGCATAGACTATCCACCTACCTACTTTAACTACTTTAACTAATTTTGTAAATAATCCATCTTTCCTAAGCATAGACTATAAATATATTCATTTTAAAAAAACATTGGAACACCATTACATGATCTTCATTCTTATATCCGGCAGGGCTCCACCAGATATCCTCCAATAAGAATGGGATGAGTATAGTTTACGAACAGTTATATCTAAGACAATGTAATAACTTTTTAGAAACTATTTAAAACATTAAAATCCAAATGAGTTGTCTCAATTGCTCATAATCATGTAATCCGAAATATAATATATATTAAAAATATCCCAGAGTTAAAACAATCAAACAATAGTACTTATATCGGGTTACATCAGCGCCCGAAGAGAGGAATTAGCTACTTATGACGATGCAGAATATCATCTGTGTTGTTGTCGTCTTCATCGTCACGGGTGACACTTCTCTTCTTAGGATCTTCACCTTCTAAGATTATGGAAACCCTAAAAGCCGCCACCACAATATCAACCTTCTGAATAATACGAGAAAAAAGAACTTCTTTTATCAAGGCATGTGCCTTCTTTTATAGAAGAAATAAGAGTTTGGTGGGCTTTTAGGTCTTCTGAACCATCTAGAGTGAAATACGACATGGAAAAGAATAATTCCTGTAATCTTTAAATCCAATCTGTCTTGGAAAGCTCGAGCTTAAGAAATAGAGCTCAAGCTATGGGGCTCAGGCTCGAGCTTTAGGAACAAAGCTTGAGCTTTCTTGAATTATTGCTCGAGCTTCAAAAGACGGTGCTCGATCTTCACTTTTATACTTAGTTAAATTTCTTCAACTATTTTCCAAAGCGTCTTTTCCATCAACACTTAGAATATTTTGGGATTTTTTTCTTTTAACATTGCTCAATCCAAGCTTCATAGGGCTCGAGCTTTAGGTACCATGCTCTAGCTTTTAGGACTCAAGGCTCGAGCTTTGAATGATAGTGCTCGATCCTTGAGGTCTGGCACGAGGCCCTAGGAGCTTGGTTTTCTTTAAAATCAACTTTTCAAATTCCGACGCCTCATGCTCGAGCTTGAAGGCCAAGGCTAGAGCACCCTGGGATAAGGCTCGAGCACCACTGAGTAAGGCTCGACCTCTAGAGGTACAAGGTTCGAGCTTTAATGCCTTGTTGATTTTCTTCTTTTTCTTGCAAGCTCGAGCCTTAGAACTTAGGCTCGAGCTTTGATACTTGAATTCTTCTAAACTTCACTATTTAAGCTCTCGGCTTGTTTTGAATGACCGGTAATGACTCTGTAAGCTTCAGTATTAGTATTTTCATCATAAAGCCCCGGTTTTAATCGTTTCTATGAGAAAGTACCGATAAACACACAATAAGCATAAATCAGTCTAAAAATGGATAGAAGTATCACTTTAGGCCTTAACATACGTATATTTAGGGTCTCGAATATGCAATATTCAGCGCTTATCATGAAATTGAGTAGAAAATATTGAACTTTCCAAAAAAAAAAATTGTGTTAATTTTTCATTTTATTTTTGTTATTACATTCATGGTGGTATCAATTAGACTGCAGATTGGATTGTACCGCCACCATTGCATTTTAAAAGACTTAACTGAATTATCCTAAATCCTTTCTTATTGTTTAATAAGCATAGATGTCGGTTGATTACTCATTGGAGAAAGTGCCCAATGATTACGATATATTTCCTTACTCTCAAAATATCTGACACTTGAATAATGATATTTGACTTAAATAGGTTTGGCGACGAGAAGTCATCTATCACCCCTTCATCAGCATACAAACACCGCTAGACTAGTAAATCCCCTAAGCTATCCTTACTAGCATGATGAACATCATTCCCAATATCGACTTTGAACCATTATCCAAGGGGTAATCTCACCCACCTCGGGGATGACCACGCTCAGAGTCTAGCAAGAAATTTGATTATGCCCTGCGTACCACACCTAAAGTAGGATGAGGGAAGCTTTATGAATTAAGTTGGGCTAATATTGTTGGAAGCTAGTTCTAAAAATTAGTATTTTAGGTGTGAATGAAAATTATTTGTAACCAGGCCCAATCCTATGTATATAAGCGGTTGTTAATTTTTAATTTTTAATATATTTTTTTTATATTATGCCCTCCTATAATTATTAGTTTTCAAAAAAAAATTTAAACTTTTTCTATTTTTTATTTTTTTTTCTCTTCAAATTTCTTTAATTACCTTTTTAAAAAGGTTAAATTCCCCTTATTCAAAATTCATTTTTCTTTCCCTTTTTCTTCTTATTCTTATTTTTTTTTAAAAATCCCACTGCCCCCTCAATTCAAATCATGGCTCCGCCCCTTTCTACAACTAATTTATAGGTGAGTACAACATAAAGGTTGCATGCAAACTCCAAAATTCAGGTTATTTAATATAGCCTATACTGATCCTTTAACATAGTTTTAATGTTTAATGTGGTTGAGGATTGGTTACAAAGTAAAGATAACATGATTGAGAAGGTAGAATCATGTTCACTTGTGAGTTTAAGCTACAGAGGTTTTTGAAACACAAACACATCCATTACATTGGAGACTGTGAGTGACTATGTGTTGAACAAACGGTTAATAAACTAAAAAGATGCATTGGATAACAATACATGCGTGAATGGGAGTGTTGGTTGAAAAGGTACAATCGAATAGACATAACCTATTGGACTGGATATGTCTAGTGATCAAGAGACGCCATGTGAACCATTGCAACCTATTAGAATAGATGTATCTGGTGATGAATAGACATATATAAATGATTGTATCTAGTGATGAAGAGACACAACCAATTCGAAAAATCACTTCTATGTTTATAAATACCCCATTGGGCTGCCAAAATTCAATCGTTCAATTCATTTTCTTCTCTCTCTCTCTCTAGTGTTGAACCAAACCCAAGGGCATTCAAGTCATAGGTCAAATGGTCCAAGTCACTTAGACCATAATCTAATTTCATCGAGTCATATTAAAATTGGTCCGAACCATTTGTTTCGGATTGCACTCAATTCAGCATTTATATAGTATAGATGCATTTTTGAGTCAGAGAGTATTACACAGAGGAGGTTCATCGTATCCACGATTTTGTAGTGCTACTACTGGTGGATATAGACCATTGTATTCTGGGAGACAAGCGCCACAAAGTCCGTCAGTACCATGCGGGGCGTAAATTGTCTTAAAGATATAATATACAATACTAGCCTCGATCCAGATTCTTTATTTTTTATTATTATTATTTTATTACTTTAATTTGCATATTTAATTAAATATCGAATTGCGTATTTAATTAATTATTTTTTAGCATATTATTAATTATCTCATGGCGTATTAGTATAAGATTAGTTATATTTTAAATGTTATTTGAAACATATATTTTTCAACAATCTTAAGACAATTTATTCCTTTTGTAGATTTTATTATATACTTCTGTTTAAGATATAAACAAGTAGATATTATACTAATAATTGAAATTTAATAAAATAATATTATATACATTATTATATGATAATATGTTAAATATTGATGTGTTTAATATTATGTGAAATTGAAGCATGTTATATAAGTAGATTATTTAATTCTTTATATAATTCAATATTGGTTGAATTATTTTAATTTTATAATATGATATTATGTAGTATATTATATTATCTTAAATTTGTACCAACTAGATGTGGAAAAAGGTACTTCGTTACTTTTATCAATGATTGCACAAGATACTGTTATGTATATTTGCTACGAAACAAAGATGAATTTTTTGTAATGTTTAAACATTACAAAAAATGAGATTGAGAATCAACTTTACAAAAAGATTAAGGTACTAAGAAATGATGGAAGCGGTAAATACGAAGCACCGTTTATTGATTTTTGTTCAAAACATGGTATTATTCATCAAACTATCACTCCTTATACACCTCAACAAAACGGAATTGCTGAACATAAAAACAGTACTTTAAAAGAAAACAAATGTGACACCATATGAATTATGGAAAGGTCAAAAACCTTCCTATAAATTCTTAAAAGTGTATGGGTGCCTAACTTTGATAGGGCCTAAAATCTTTGATGGTATTTTCATAGGTTATGCACATAAAAGTAGTAAACATCGTTTCCTTGTGTATAAACTAGACATTCTTGATATTCACGTCAATACTATTATTAAGTCTAGGAATACTTATTTCTTTGAGGATATATTTCCTTGTAAAGATACATAAGATAAAGATTCTCTTAAAAAAAATTATGATACAAGATGATATAGACCAAGAGTTTATAAATAATGAAAATAAGGATGAACTTAGACATAGCAAAAGGGCTAGAACGTCTAAATCTTTTGGTCCTAATTTTCTAACGTATTCATGGTTAGATTAATTATGTGATATAATATTAAATTATATTGTTATATTTGTTTATGTGAGTTCAATATTGTTTTTATAAGTGTTTACAATACTTAACTTTTGCTTAAGCAATAAATGAGCGATAATAAAATAATGACTCTTAAAGATTCCTTTAATGAAACTGGAGAAAAATCTCAAAAAAATCAATACTTAACTTTTGCTTAAGAAATTAGCCATCAATTTTGTCTTATAACCATCGTACACCTCAAAATCACCAACTACAGCACACTTCCAAGCTCTAGAAGATCTCCTAAGCTAAACAGGCTTAGGAACTAGATTGGAAACTGAAAGAAGATCCTGCAAATGAGAAATAACTAAATGAGTGGGAATAGCTAAAAGAGTGGTAGTTTTAACTGAAACCACTAAAGAAAGTGGAATGAAGCCTGACATAAATGGAATAAATGCTGAAAATCACTCTTCTTCAAAAGAAATTACAATATCTTAAACTCCCATTGGATTCACCACTCTCATTAAATCTATATGGCATATTCCAATAATCTCCATAGGTCTACAGGACAGTAAAATCTCGAATCCTTTAATATTTCAAGATGTCTAATAAAATAATCATTGATTGTGTGAGTATCAAGATCCTTGATATTTGCATTATATAATTCTATCTCAATAAGACATCCCCACACTTTCTCATTTCTGCAACTTTGTTTTGCACAAGAGAACTAGGAATGGTGTATAATGGCACAATGTTTTACTCTTTAAGTATGTACTGAAAGTATTACGATTTACACCCTCCTTACCATTCTCCCATCAAAACTCACAACCTTAGGGCTGATATCTTAAAACTTTAATCATTATACCAAATTACTTTCAACTTTAGTCTGGTATATTTTACACACATCAAGTACGTGCTTCGAACTTCTGGTGGATTAAGTACACAATCATACCTTGAGAACCTATCAATGAAGACAATGAAATACATTTACCGAACTCGAGCTACAATAGGAAATGGACCATAAATTTCGGTATAAATATAATCCAAAAGACCAAATGACTAACTAGCCTCAAAATTGTGTTTCTTCTCTATATATCTTCCTATCGACACAGTCAACACGTTAATCATAATCTGAAAATTTTAGTGGTCCAATAATACCATCCTTAACCAAGTATTCAAGTTTCTTTCGAGAAACATTCCCCAATATCCTATGCATAGCATAGATGAATCATTTCTAACTCAAGCACATTTTAATTCGGAAGGCATTAAGTTTATTGAAAAACAAGAATCAGGTAGGATCACACCCGAATCCATCCACCATGTCTATACCTATACTTTTACCAAGTTAGGCTCAAATATTAATATGGCAATTTTCTTTTATGCTTAGTTTTTCTTTTTCACCTCAATAGTCTTTTTTTATTATTATTATTTTTTTATATCCTTTTATTTCTACAGAACTAACATTTATCATTCCAAAATTAATGTTTTTTTATGTATTGTTCTGCCTTTCTTTATTCTGTTTGGCCTTATATACTTTCTTGCTACCTAGTTTATTCTTGAAACTATTCTTGCTATCACGGCAAGATGAGCTGACTCAGCTTTAACACCCTTGAGTCATTCCCCTTTAATCACACAAAGTGCTAACAGCTGGTTAATGCCACATTTAACTTCTTGTGAATTATAATTCACTTTGAAAAACTAGGAAAAAAAAATAATTAGATCACCATGTGGACTAATAACTTATCATCATATATGATTCCCTACTACCAAGCTTACAAATCTTATAGATGGACTCCTTCACTGAACCTTTGCCGTCATATCTGACTAACATAAACTATTTTAGATAATAGTATTGTAGTTATTTCTTAATTCCCATTAACTCTTTCTTAATTAAATCAAGAAGCTCATTGGCGCGCAGTATAAAAAACCAGAATACCACCCTGAATTGTATCACCAATAGAAGCATAAATTAACCTAATGACATGGTAGTACCTTTAGTCTACCTAAAAATGCAACAACTTTTCTACCTAAGAAGACTCTGCACTAGGCATATGGGTTTCTTTCTCAAAAAAGCACAAACTCGTAGTCCAAGAAACCCAATATAATATCAAAACCTATTTTCTAGGCAATATAATTTTAACCATGGTTCAATCCCTATAAGTTATCTTTAAATTACAGAAGCGTCTGTAACCTGAATAAATGTTATATTGAATAACAACATATAAACTAATATGTCACAGCTTTAGGGATTATTACTTTAATTCGTGCTTGGGGTACGTTTTAAGCCGAATTTCTTAGGGTGTTTTACAATGTGCAAAAACCGTCCACCTTGCACGAACAGATAAAATGCCATAAAAAAAAAAAAAATCACCTTTTGACAGAAATTTAGATTTTACTTTACCCCCCAAACCTGTAATAAAATCACACTTAAACCTATTTGATTATACTTGAATTATTGGTAAACACTTCCATTACCTTTTGGCAAGAGAGTTATTTAGTTATAATTCAAATACTCTCAAATATTCTACTCACTTATATCACACTAAGACATTGATCACCTTTTGGCATAACTAATGCTCTCATGTAGGTAAGTGCACCGTGAGACCTCAATAAGACTAATGTCTTAAAATAATAACCTCCGAGAGCGTGCCACTTTTTGGCAGGTATCACCCATTTTGGCTACCATCTTTGAAACGGTCACTTTACCGGTCTTTCTAAACCCCAAGGAAGAACCTATGTTGTAGAAATTCCATTTATTTAAGTTCAACAATTTCTTTATAATGCACATAAACTAAACTCAAATATTATGGAACACTTTATTTTACTGTAATATAAATAGCTTTAACACAAATAAAATTAAGTCTCCTCATACATATCATGAAATTATAGGGAACAATATAATAACATGCACATCAATCAATCAAGATTTAAAAATCTTAATTCTTTCTACACTTTAATTGAAATAAAATAACAAAAAGTTTGATGCATGTATATTATATATCTGATAAACAATTTAAAGTACTTGAATTTTTAAATCAATTAGGTTAATACTGCTTGCTTATGGCACGCAAGCCCTATAGGTTTTTTAACCTAAAATTAAATAATTAAAACTTGAATATTTAAGTCAATTAGATCAATAATACTTGCTTATGGCACTCAAGCCCCCATAAGTTTTTTAACTTAAAATTGAACAAGTATTACTTAATAAAATATTGGACATAAGGCGTGGCTAGACTACCACACAACTTCACGGTCTCTAATATGTATATATTACATGAAATAGTTTATCCATACACAATATATATTAGGTAAACAAATGATTCCATGATGGTGCACATAATCCAAAATTTATAATCTCTCTACATGAATAATTTCATAAAAAACAATTCAAAAAGAATTGTTTTTGAATCACTAAATGAATTAATATAATAAAAGGACAAACTTTCAATTCCCTTAATTAAGTCATGTACCAGATATATACATATATATACATATATATATATATATGTATATATATGTATATGTATATATATATTAGAACAAAGTATAATACGGCAATACGCAATCTTGTACAATCATGTCAACTGGGTCAGAATTAAGCAATATCCATGCTCCAACATATAGATTGAATATTATATAAATTATATATTATTCAAATGTTCAATCAAACTTCAAATTTGAAGATGATATCATCCAATACTTATCCTAATAAACAATTCAAAAAAGGAATCGATGAATAAATTCATATTCTAATAAACAATTCATTCATTTATATCAATGAATGACCTAAATATAATGGGTCAAGTGCAAAAAAACACCTCTCAAGTATGCTTATAGTGCATATCGCACCCCTCCCGTGCAAAAAACACCCCTCAAGTTTCAATTTGGTGCAATCAAGTCCCTTGGCACATTTAAAACAAAATTTGACTAAAATACCCTTAGTTAATAATTTTATAAAATATATAAAAATACAAAATTTTGTCAAAAGACAAAAAAGGACAATAAATAGTGATGCAATAAACAATGATGCACACCCATTCTGCAATTCGGTCCTGCGAATCCACGAGCACCACCGGTAGCCGTGGCACCACTGCGACAGCTCCAATTTCTGGAATTGGTGATACAGGCGGCCGATCATAAGCAAGCCAAATCACAAAATTCTCAACAGATATGTATTGATTTACAAAATTCGTATCAAATCTCAACATAATTCTCAACCCCAGATTACAAGCAACCCAATCACAATAATTGATTTGCAAAATCCAATCGAAAGCAAACCCAATTGAAGTGTCCAAGGATTTAGCAGAGTTCAACGAAAAAATCAAGATTGAAGTGTCGAAGGATTTTTTGCCACTCGTCGTTTCCACCTCCGACAGTCCCAATCGTCGGCTTTGGCGAGAGCTAAAAACCCCATCATCGGAAACACCGGTGAGCAAAGATGGTGTAGCGGGAGGTGACGGAATGGACCGGCTGTGAGCGACGGAATAGACCGGCATTGATGATGGAGGCGGCGGCGAGCTTGGCTTTGATGGAACGACTGCAGAGAGGACGGACGGTGGTAAGAATGGTGAGAAGACGGGCTCGGCTGTGGAGAGCTTGGCCAGTGGAATCAGTGGCCAGCGAGCAAGGGAGGGCTCAGCGATGTAGCGGCGGTGACGGCAGACATGCTATGGAGAGTGGTGGGTGACGGCTGTGGAGAGCTTGGATTAAGTTTTACATAGGTTGTAGGATTAATCGGTGTGAATTCCCTTCTTTTCTGGTTATCCCAGCACATGCATGAACTAGTTCGCCATTTTGCTGCCGCCTCGAATAATTCAAGAAAAGGACCGGCCATGATGATACTTTGTTTCCATAGTTATAGTGCCGGGTGACTCCTTTTGGGGGGTGTATCTTGCCCTAAGGATGAGTTCCATTTAGTCGTTTCGACGTTGAATCAGTTTGACTTTTGTGCAAGAAGATGACCCCTGCTCTCTGAGGCACCATATAGCCATCTAGAGGAGAGAGAGAAGAATGGGTATTTTTGGAAGACTAAAAGGGCAAAATGGATATTAGAGTAATAATTAATGTAAGATTTTTGACAAAGGGTTAATTTTGCACAATTTCAAAAGATTAGGGGTGTTTATTGCACACTTTTATAAATAGGGAGTAAAAGTGCTACTAAAAGTATACTTGAGCAGTGTTTTCTACACTTTTCCCAAATATAATAAAATAATAAAAAGTTTTAATTTTGTCATTCAGTCATGTACTTATAATGGTGTGTGAGTATCAATAAGTCTAAATATAAATCAATTATATATACATCCATATATTAATACATGTATTTGTCGTTCAACATGCAACAAGTTGGGTTTCTGAAATCTAGATGTGTCACGTATGTACACTGAACAAAGACTTGTACAATTGCATATGGTCCCACACAAACATCTCACGTCATATATATATATATATATATATATATATACATATTTTAGAACAAAATATAATTTGGTAATACGCATTATTGTATGATCATGTCAACTGGATGAAAGAGTTAAGCAATATCCATGCTCCAAATTAAATATTATATAAATTATATATTATTCAAATGTTCAATCAAATTTTAAATTTGACATCTTATCAAACAGGTTATCTATATACTACATGCGATCAACAGTAATTCATTAATTATTGAAACTTTTCCTGTTTTTCATCTTAGAAGATAATTGTTAGGATATGTGTGCCCTAGCATAGCAAATTCTAATTTTGGATTGTAAAACTCATGGTTTCTTATCTGGATATTATTATTAAAGCATTATACAATTGGTGAATGGAATGTATTATTTTTTGATTCATTATGGAATTGATTGTGTCCACTTGATTACAAAATATATTTATATATATATGTAATGGCAATTAATACTATGTTATAAATTAGTAATTATAAATGGTTTAAAGTCGGTAATTATGGATGGACATTTAATTAGTTAAAACTTAAACCGAGTCTACGATAAATTGAGATATATTGCGAGAGCTGTCGTATGCAATTGCTCTCTGATCGGTTGATTAACTATACATCAACCTTCACAATAGCACGAATCATTGTAAAATAGGGCTATTGGTCGGGTAAGTCGAACCACTGGGACTGCGCTAGTCTAATACAACCTAAATATCTAGAATCATTCTTAGAATGATGAAGGGTTTATAGAGGTTTTGTTGGATGTCACTTAAACTAGGAAATTAAAAGTGCATAAAACAATAAATTGCAAGAATTCAAGGGAGTGAAGTACAAGTAAAGAAGGCTAGGGAAATGAATCCACCTCCATCCCTATACACATGCTAGGTTAAGATTAATTTAAGGAAAAAAACAACATATATGATAGTAATGATACATAACAATACTAGGTTGCTATAATATCCTCAAGAAGTTCATTTAAATAGAAAGGCAAGAATAAACCATCAAAGGTTCACATGATCAACTACCTAAACTAAAATGTAGCTTAGAACATGCTTACTAAGTCAAGGATTATCAAGCCGTAATTTAAATGGTGAATGCACATAAAGCTAAGAATCAAGTATAGACCATCAAAGGGAAACCCTAAGCCATGAACTATCTAGGTTCTCCAACTCCATGCCATTAAAACCATTCCATGATCTAACTTCCATTGTCACCATGGAAGTGCAAGCAATATGATTAAGAAAAGTAACCATCCAAGACAAGATGAATAACTCACAATAATCATTTATAAACATTTAACATTCATTACAACAAAAATGAGGCTCTTGATCATAGAAAGACTATCAAAAATACATTGTAATCCCCAAAAATAAACTATACTTACACATGCTTACAAGGGAGGGGTTTCATCACCTCCCTATATGAGGTTTAGTTGCCCATTGGTGAGCTAGAAGAAGGAAGAAGCATCATCCCCATCTCTATTTTCGTGCACCCTCTTTGGAGCTTGAAGAACACCTTCTTTTCTTGCGCTCCTCTCTCTCCTCTATCTTGCAAAATGTAGCTTATGAGATGTGTGGCTCTTATCCCTCTTATCTACCACCAAACTAGGCTCTCTCTCTCCTCCAAAAACATCCCCAACCACCTCATAAAAGAGGGCCATCCAAAATTAGAAATTTCAGAGCACAAGTGGGCTGTCTCGTGGAGCAAACTGCCCAAATTTCGAGTGCTCGAAATAAGGCCTCGAGCACTCGAATTTAGTGTAAAAAGCTCCATGCTTCACTTGCTCCGCCCAGACCTACTTTGATGAAATGGCCATAACTCTGCGCTCCGAACTCCAAATGATGAACTGTTTAAAGATTTGGAGAGCTGATTCAGAGCTTTAAAAACTTCATGTTTTGATGAAGACCCAAATCTCAAGTCTGGTTGGTCGAAAATGGGGAGAAAGGCAGTACTTCAGTGCTGCCAGGTAGTTCTGCGCACCTCTGGTAACAAGGCCATAACTCTCTGCTCCAAGTTCCGAATGATGAACCGTTTGAAGATTTAGAAATTTAATTCAGAGCTCTAAATGTTTTATGTTATGATGGAAGTCCAGTTCTTGAGTTTTCTAGGTCAAAAGTGGCAATCAAAATTGAGCTTCACTGCTGCCAGAATTTCAGAATTGGCTCCCCTCTTTTGTAGACATGTTACTCCACCCAAAAAGCCCTCTCTCTCCTCCAAGAAACATCCCCAACCAACTCATAAAGAGAGCATACAAAGTTAGCAAATTTCTGAGCACAAGTGGCTGATCTCGTGAAGCAATCTGCCCTAATTTCGAGCACTCGAAATAAGGCCTCGAGCACTCGAAAATTGGCCAGAATGCCCTATGCTTGGTTTGCTCCGCCTGGACCTACTTTGGTAAAACTACCATAACTTTGCGCTCTGAACTCCAAATGATGAACCGTTTGAAGATTTGGAAAGCCAAATCAGACTCTAAAAACTTTATGTTTTAGCGGAGATCCAATTCTCAAGGATGGTTGGTCGAAAATGAAGATCAAAGCAGAATTTCATTGCTGCCAGGCAGTTCTGCGCACCTCTGGTAACAAGGCCATAACTCTCTGCTCCGAGCTTCGAATGACAAACCGCTTAAAGATTTGGAAAGCTGATTCAGAGCTCTAAATATGCCATTTTATAATGGAAGTCCAGTTCTGAGTTTGCAAGGTCAAAATGGCGAGCAAAGTCCTGACTCCACTGTTGCCAGAAATTCAGAATTGTGCCTTTTGATGGCCAAAACTCTACAAAGCCTTGATTTTGCTCCTTTTTTGGCAAATGGACCTGAAAATATATACATACACACAAATGAAGATAATCTACTTAAATAATCAAACGATTGACTTAACTAAAGCAATTTAGGGCGCTTGAATATACAATATTCGGCGCTTATCACTCTCTATCACAGTCATGGCTTTTGACTCTCAAGCATGAGAGAAGTATAGACTCTTTTATTAATTAATAATTACTTTGATTTGTTCGGCGGATACCTCGGGATCCTTAGATCGACACTTTGGGTAGTTATGTAATTAATAATTAGAGGTCTATATTCTCAATATTTGCATCAATGATATTTGTATTTATTTTGTTTTGATTATGGTTGATCACAAATTAAATTCAAAGGCCTTCGTATGTTTTAGACAAATGTTTTCTATATATATTTATTTAATAAATTATTATTATTTTTTGTCAAATAAATATATTATTGTGATTGAGCCGAAAATAATCAAAGGTAACAAAATAATTATATTAATTATGTTGTCGGATTGATGACTTTAATTATCCGATAAATAATTAAGCATAGAGGGGTCAAAGTGCAACATTGACTTAGAGGTTTTTTACTATTTAATTGGAGTGCAATTACTTTCTTTTAGTGGAGTAGAAATTAATTTATGAATTAATTAAATTGGGTCCATGGTTTAATGGACCGGACCAATTATTAATTTATAGGAGCCAAGAAAATAGTAAGCCCAAAAGGATTCTCACCAATAGCCCAAGTTGATATTGGAGTCATGTTAGAATTGAGAAAGTTGAATTAGAGATGGAGAATGATTTACTGTTTCCTTATTCTTGTTTTTATTTTGCCTATATATACATGAGTTCATGTATATTTTAGGGGTGACTTTGAGAACAAGAAAAAGGAATACACTTTCTCTCTCTAGATTTTAGGGTTTTGTTTTCTCTTCTAAAGGAGGCTACCACCAGCCTAGATTCCAAGGTCATTCATCAAGGCATATTGGTGATTCCTAAAGGGAAGATAATAATCAAAAAGAAGGAGAAATGATCTTGCTAAAGGGATCTACAATAAGTGAGAACATTCATTTTAGAGGAAAGTTCAAAAGGTTTACTCAGACCTTTGATGTAAGTATTCAATCTGTTTATTGAATTATGCATCATCTTTTATTTATCTTTGCATAAAACTTGTCTCTATGTGATGAATCAAGATTTATGATTGTAAATCCCTCAAAAAAGTTTTAAAAACTTGGACGTTTCCCAACAGTGGTATCAGAGCACATGGTTTGATTCATTACTAGAGAACATGTGTTTATAAGAATCATATTCATGGATCCAAATTATATATACATATATAAAATTATTGATATATGTTGATGTATGATTTATTATGTTGATATATATTAATACATGATGATGTATGTATAATTGTGAATGGATGATGATGTGTGTTTGGGCCATGGATGAAGCTTATAGGTATATAAAATGTAATTAAGGCTTTGTTTTAGCCGTTTGAAAATTCAATGATGTAATTTAATTTTTTTCATTGTATTTCAAATTGTAAGTATTTATTAAAGCAATGTAATATTCATCAAAGGATGCTATGAAGCTTCAAGAGGGTCCGAAAGGGTTAAATTATGCTTCAGTAATTTTCTGGAATTTTTCTGAATTTTTCGGAATTTTTCTGGAATTTTTTGAGGCTTAATTTAATTTTCTGGGAATTTTTCTGGAATTTTTTTGGTGTTTTTCCGGTGGCCGGAGCATCGCCGGTGGCGAGAAAAGGCGTCGGAGGAGGCTGGAATCACATGTGATGCAGGTAAGGTGAGCCTGGCGCGTGTTCCTCACGCGCCAGGAAGTGGCAAATAAAGGACAAGCTGGCGCGTGGATCTCACGCGCCAACCAAGGAGGTGTTACCCTCCACGCGCGTGAAGGCGCGTGGAGGCGCGTCCCACGCGCCCTAGACGGGTAGGAACGTGTGAGGGCGCGTCCCACGCGCCCCCAGCGCGTGCCGGCGCTTGGGGTTGCGTGGGAGCGCGTGCCGAGTCTTGCAGCCTGCCTTAAGCGCATGCCAGCGCGTGTGGGGTCCTCCGGGCTTGTTCCAAGCGGCGTTTTGCTTCTCTTGACGCTTACAAGCTTCCTATGGGTGTTTACAGACAGTTGAAGGACGCCCGTACAGCAAGAATAGTTTTTAAATGTTAAAAGCTGAATCCATTGGCCATTTATATTGCTTCTGTCTATTATTTAATGCATGGAATAATTTAATGCTTATTATAATTGTTCATGCATTGGATCCATGATTTTTAACTAAATGGCTTGATTTATATTAATTAAATTATGAAGATAAATTGGATTAGATTGCTAATTAATTTGAGGGCATTTATTGGGAAACAGAAAAATTATTTTTTTGTAAATTATTTTTTTGCCTCAAATTAAATATTAGTAAATCATTTAAAATCCATATATTTTCTAAATTTAATTGGATTAAAATCAAGGCGTTTTACATGCATTAAATCATGAATTAAAAACCCTAGGTTTATAGTATTATAAATTGAGTGGGAGCGGGGATTTTTATACATTACCCCATGGCCTTCGTAATTATAACCATTGTGATTAGATCTTTAAAAATAAGGCTTCACGCATGATTTAAAGAGTCTAGATTACAAGAATGGTTGTCTCACAAAAATATATTTATTAAATAACCATTATAGTTAGATCTTTAAAAATAAGGCCCTACGCATGATTTAAAGAGTCTAAGCTATTAATGGCAATATATTTAATATTTGTTTTTTCGTTGGAGCATTAATTATGTTATACACTCAATCTAAAATCAATAGTATTAGCTCCCCAACGGAGTGGTTTATACTAGGTGATTTTAGAAAGGCTAAATCTAATCGGGAATTATTTCATATATAGATAAGGCATTGTCTAAAGAGATATGGAAATAATGAGTTGTTCTCGTCAATAAGTAATAATGAATTCTGCCAACCGGATAAGTTATTGGCATATTGATTGTCCGATTTTTCATGCAATGTGGTTAAGGGACCCACAATTAATTAATTATTTTATACTTGCATGATTATTATTATTCACTTTATTTATTGTATGAATGCTTTTATTTTCAAATTTATCATGACTAGTCCATTCAGTCCACTTGCAAACATACTAAAAGAAAATCGATTAATTGGACCTAATTATATCGATTGGAAAAGGCAACTAGATATTGTACTCACATATGAGGGGTTGAATTATGTGCTTACTACTCCCAGACCTTCTCCACCTTTGCCTGAGGATCCTCCTGAGGAGCATGAAGTTTTTAAGAAATGGAATAAAGCAGATGAGATGACTAGGTGCTACATTCTTGCTTCACTCTCGAATGTACTCCAAAGTTAACATCTTCTATATCTCACTTCTGCAGACATCATGCTTAACCTTAAGGAAATGTTTGGGCAAATTGGTAAGAGTGCACGCCAACATGCTATGACAAATTTGATGACCATTAAGATGGTCCAAGGTACTTCAGTTCGGGAACATGCTTTAAAAATGATTGGTTTTTTAAATGAACTGGAGATCCTTGGATGCAACTTGGATGGTGAATTTCAGGTTGACATGATTATCGCTTCATTGCCAGACTCATTTAACTCTTTTAGGGTTAATTATTATATGAATAAGCTTGAGTACACACTCGCTGAACTATTGAATGAGTTGGTAACCTTTGAAGAGATAATCAAAAGTAAGGGTGCATCTATCAACTACACTCAGTCTGCTGGACCATCCACTTCTAGGCCCAAGAGGAGGGGCAAGAAAAAGAAGAAGGATGGTGCCAAAACTGTGGTTGTGCCAAACAAAGTAATCCAAAAGGATAAGGGAAAGAAGAAAGTGCGGGTTGAAGGCGAAGGAAACTGCTTCCATTGCGGTCAACCGGGTCACTAGAAACCTAACTGCCCAACACTTCGCACACAAGGCAAAGGAAAAGGTATATTCATTGTTGAGGCATGTAATGTGGTTGAATCTATAGATTCCTGGTGCATAGATTCTGGAGCCACTAATCATGTTTGCAATTCATTGCAGGGATTCTAGGAGTCCAGAAGCCTCAATGAAGGAGAGATATACTTGCATATGGGATCTAATGCCAAGGTGGAAGCTAAAGCAGTGGGAGTGGTTCATATGCAGTTTGATAGTGGGAGGAGTCTTATTTTAGAAGATTGTCTTTATGCGCCAAATGTTAGGCGTAATTTAATTTCAGTTTCTTCGTTAGTTTGCAAAAATTATATTTTTACTTTTGGAAAAAATGTTTTAATTAAATTAAATGGTTGTGTTATAACTTCTAGTGCATTGAAAGATAATCTATATGTTTTAACTCTTAGCTCATATGAATTAAATGCAATTTCATCTAGATTGAATGTTAAAAGAAAAGCAGTTTCTCCAAACTCATTATATCATTGGCATCTACGATTAGGTCACATCAATCAAAATAGGATTCAAAGGTTGGTTAAAGAAGGTTTATTACCTTGTGAGGCAGAGAAGCCTATGCCAACTTGTGAATCCTGTATTGAAGGAAAGATGACTCGAAGGGCTTACTCAGCCAAAGGATATAGAGCTAAAGAACAATTAGAGTTAGTGCACACAGACGTGTGTGGTCCCATGAACACCCAAGCGAGAGGAGGGTTTGAGTACTTCATCACTTTCATTGATGATTATTCACGTTTTAGATATATTTACCTAATGCGACACAAGTCAGAAGCTTATGGAAAATTCCGTGAGATTCAGGCGGAAGTGGAGCGTAGATTAGGTAAACTTATCAAAACACTTCGATCTGATCGAGGAGGTGAATACCTCTTGGGGGAGTTCAAGGATCATATGGTCAATGAGGGTATTGTGCGCTAGTTATCCGCACCTGACTGCCCTCAACAGAATGGAGTGGCAGAAAGGAGAAACAGAACTTTACTTAACATAGTTAGATCTATGATGAGTTTTGCTACATTACCTCTATCATTTTGGGGATTAGCTTTAGAATCAGCGATGTATATTTTGAACTGTGTTCCATCTAAGTCTGTTTCAGGAACACCATATGAGCTGTGGTTTGGACATAAACCTAGTTTAAATCATATGCATATATGGGGGTGTCCAACACACGTGCGAAAGAAACAGGCAGACAAGTTAGAAGCAAGCATGCTTGTTTGTTGGCTATCCTAAGGGCACTAGAGGTGGATTATTTTATGATCCCAGGGACAATAAGGTTATTGTCAGCACTCATGCTGTTTACCTGGAGGAGGATTATATTATGAACCACAGACCTAGTAGCCAGATAGTGTTAGAGGAGATGGTTGGCACGTCAGATATACCCCCTGTGGACACACCTAATATAAATACTGAGAATGATGAGACACAAGAAGTCCCTGTTGAATTACCATCATCTAGTACATCGATTCCTGCACCGGTCCTTCGGCATAGTGGGAGGATTATCATCCAACCCGAAAAACTCACACTTTTGGGTGAGGTCTATAAGGCCGTCCCCGATAAGCATGAGTCGGACCCAGTAAGCTATGCGGAAGCGTTGATCGATATAGATGCGAATCGTTGGAAAGATGCCATGAAATCAGAGTTGGAATCGATGTATTACAACAAAGTCTGGGATATTGTAGAACTTCCTAGTGGGGTTCAGCCCATTGGTTATAAGTGGATCTACAAATGAAAGAGAAGAATGGATGGGAATGTTGAAACATTCAAAGCTAGACTGGTTGCCAAAGGCTTCACTCAACGTGAAGGTATTGATTATGAGGATACATTCTCACCAGTTGCAATGCTTAAATCTATTCGCATTCTTTTGGCCATTAGTGCTTATTATGACTATGAGATATGGCAGATGGATGTTAAAATGGCATTTTTAAATGGCCATCTTGAACAAGACATCTACATGAGGCAACCGGACGGTTTCGTGGTTAAAGGTCGTGAGGACTATGTATGTAAGTTGAATAGGTCTATTTATGGACTTAAGCAAGCTTCACGCACATGGAACATTTGTTTTGATCAGGCAGTCAAATTATTTGGCTTTGAACAAAACGTGTTTGAACCTTGCGTTTACAAGAAAAAACAGGGTAATGTCATCATGATTCTCGTTTTATATGTTGATGACATCTTACTCATTGGTAATGATGTAGAAGCATTGTCATCAGTTAAAAGGTGGTTGTTCAATAAATTTGAGAGGAAAGATCTTGGAGAAACAAGTTATATTCTTGGGATCAAGCTTATGCGAGATCAAGTTAAAAAGAAAATAGGCTTGTCTCAAGAGTCTTACATTGACAAAGTTCTGATCAGGTTTGGAATGGAAAACTCTAAGAAAGGGTTTTTGCCATTTAGACATGGGGTGGCTCTTTCTAATGACCAGTTTCCCAAGACTGATAAGGAAATTGAGCAAATGAGGCAGGTACCATATGCTTCGGCAGTTGGTAGTCTCATGTATGCCATGGTCTGTACCAGACCGAACATTTGCTACTCTGTAGGGATTGTCAGTAGATATCAGTCCAATCCTGGACTTGTTCATTGACGACGGCCGTTCCTATACGCCAAACTGAATGTAGTGAATGTGTGGTTCAAGAAAAACCTTTTATGTTAAATTTAAATTTATAAAAACCACTACCAACACTACTACTAACGTAGCAAGAGTGAGTAGGGATCGTCCCAAGGGACTATACGTGTTGGAATTTCAACTTCGACTCTAGTGTACCAAATGATTGCAAAAGAGAATTAGGTTGGTTGATTACTTCTAGAAAAGAATTAATTAAAATGCAATAAGATAAAGAGTAAGTAAGAAGGAAAGGTCTTGGGGTGTAGAGATCACCACCAAACAATACTATTCCAAACCATAATCAAGTGACTAATGAGGGAAATGAATGTGTTGCAACAATGTTGTGTGTGTAAAAGACATTCAATTGGTAAGAGTGACTCAACAAGTGCAAATTGTCTCAATCAACATGTGTGAGGCCACAATACATCTATTGGTAGAGGAATATATTGTCTAGACATCATGTGAAGAGAACAAAATATCAAATCAAGTCATTGAATCTTTCATTAAGCTCATAGTCCAAGCAATCCATAAGGATGACTTAGTTAAACATGCATTATCTAAACATCATGTGAGAGGCCACAATTTATCTATTGGGAGAGGAATAAATTGTCTAAACACATGTGAAAGATACAACATATCATAACTAATCATTAATCCTTCATTAAGCTCAAAATTCCATTGCACCGCAATATTAGAGCATATGCTTCTTGCATTCAAAAGCATGGAACATCAAAGAACAAGCATGAATTGTTTCCCCAACTAACACTACACTACTTAAAAGAGAAACACAATCCATCAAGGAATAAGTATGAACCATCTAGAGACATAACAAGAGCATTACATTAAGAACTTCATATTTTGGCAATCTCAAGATTAAAGGCATTAATACACATAGACATGCATCAATAACTTTAAATCTAGAGGTGAGCATCTACTCTAGCATACATAGACATATAGATAGAGAAAATGATCAATTAGAAGCATTAATCCATAGAACTCAATGAATAATCAAGATCTTCATAAGTTCAAGAATTAAAATATGCATTACAACACTAATCCCTCAAAATTACACAAGATTAGGTAAAGAAAGCATGTTTGGGGCTAACTCTAGCCCTAAGAGGATGTCTAGCCACTCATGATGATAAAGTTTCAACCCTCAAGGGCTAAACCCATGGTGAAGATCTGCTCCTTGATGATGAAAGTCTCCTCCAAAGGTTGCTCTAGCTTCCTCCCTTCTTCCTCTCCAAGAATAACCTCCAAAAAAAATGATTTTCAATGTGTGACAAGAGACTCTAGACTCCTCTCCAAAAAGTGTATCATATTCCTTATGTAGGTAGGTCAAATACACCCTATGATGAGCTGTGGTCGTGCAAGGCATATTCTCCAATGATTGGGTGAAGGACGGAATAAATGAGCTGGACTTTAACTTTTTCTCGCTGGAGGAAGTTCGATCGATCGAACCTTAACTTGGATCGATCGAAGATGGGTTCGATCGATCGAACTGCATCTTGGATCGATCGAAGTGGTCTGACTCCTCCGGATAAGGACAAGGCTGAGATATTTCGAAGATATTTATGGGGAAAAGGACAAAAGTGGTTGATAGGCGTACAGCTGTGGATAAGATCAATCATTTGAATAGGACAAAATAGGGTTCGATCGATCGAAGGTGATGTTGGATCGATCGAACTTGGAATTTCAGCAAAGGCCAAGGTTGGATCTATCGAGAAGTACTGTGATCGATCATAGATGTTCTATCGATCGAACTCTAAGTTGGATCGATCGAACTTTTCAACTGCACAACTTAATTCTTTTTTGCTCCTTTCTTTCTCCACTTTGCTCCCTCCTTTGGTTTATCTCAAGATTGCTTCAATTAAGCTCTTATTTGGCTGAGTTAGCTCAATTTTGGGATTAGTGCCTGAAAATATAAATAACACGTAATAAGTCTAAAACGGCAAAGTAAGATAGATAAAGGTACTAGAATGCTTAAGCTTAACGGGTTTAAATGTGCACTTTTCAGTGCTCATCAATCATTGGTCAGCTGTGAAGAATATCTTAAAATACCTTAGAAGAACTAAGAATCTAATGCTCATTTATGGAGGTGATGATCTGGTTCCAGTCGGATATACGGATTCTGATTTTCAATCAGATCCAGATGCCAGGAGATTTACATCTGGATATGTGTTTAAGTTCAATGGAGGGGCAGTTAGTTGGAAGAGTGTCAAGTAGGGTTGCACTGCTGACTCAACCATGGAAGCAGAATACATTGCAGCCTCTGAGGCAGCAAAAGAAGCTGTTTGGTTGAGAAACTTTCTAATTGAACTGGAGGTTGTGGAGCACCTAGATCGGCCTATGACGCTTCATTGCGACAATAGTGTAGCTATAGCCCAAACCAAGGACCCAAAATTTCATAAAGGAACAAGACACATTCAGAGGAAACGTCATGTGGTTCGTGATATAGTAAAGCGATGAGATATACTTATGGCCAAGATTGCATCGGAACATAACCTTGCTGATCCATTCACAAAGGCTTTACCGATCAAGATGTTTGATCGTCATATGGAGAACATGGGAGTTAGATGTGATTCGAATTAGCTATAAGTGCAAGTGGGAGCTGTTAGGATATGTGTGCCCTAACATAGCAAATTCTAATTTTGGATTGTAAAACTCATGGTTTCTTATCTGGATATTATTATTAAAGCATTCTACAATTGGTGAATGGAATGTATTATTTTTCGATTCATTATGGAATTGATTGTGTCCACTTGATTACAAAATATATTTATATATGTATGTAATGGCAATTAATACTATGTTATAAATTAGTAATCATAAATGGTTTAAAGTCGGTAATTATGGATGGACATTTAATTAGTTAAGACTTAAACCGAGTCCACGATAGATTGAAATATATTGCGAGAGCTGTCGTATGCAATTGCTCTCTATCACAGTCATGGCTTTTGACTCTCAAGCATGAGAGAAGTATAGACTCTTTTATTAATTAATAATTACTTTGATTTGTTCGGCGGATACCTTGGGATCCTTAGATCGACACTTTGGGTAGTTATGTAATTAATAATTCGAGGTCTATATTCTCAATATTTGCATCAGTGCTATTTGTATTTATTTTGTTTTGATTATGGTTGATCACAAATTAAATTCGAAGACCTTCGTATGCTTTAGACAAATGTTTTCTATATATATTTATTTAATAAATTATTATTATTTTTTGTCAAATAAATATTTTATTGTGATCGAGTCGAAAATAATCAAAGGTAACAAAATAATTATATTAATTATGTTGTCGGATTGATGACTTTAATTATCCGATAAATAATTAAGCATAGAGGGGTCAAAGTGCAACATTGACTTAGAGGTTTTTTACTATTTAATTGGAGTGCAATTAATTTCTTTTAGTGGAGTAGAAATTAATTTATGAATTAATTGAATTGGGTCCATGGTTTAATGGACCGGACCAATTATTAATTTATAGGAGCCAAGAAAATAGTAAGCCCAAAAGGATTCTCACCAATAGCCCAAGTTGATATTGGAGTCATGTTAGAATTGAGAAAGTTGAATTAGAGATGGAGAATGATTTATTATTTCCTTATTTTTATTTTTATTTTGCTTATATATACATGAGTTCATGTATATTTTAGGGGTGACTTTGAGAACAAGAAAAAGGAATACACTTTCTCTCTCTAGATTTTAGGGTTTTGTTTTCTCTTCTAAAGGAAGCTACCACCAGCATAGATTCCAAGGTCATTCATCAAGGCATATTGGTGATTCCTAAAGGGAAGATAATAATCAAAAAGAATGAGAAATAATCTTACTAAAGGGATCTACAATAAGTGAGAATATTCACTTTAGAGGAAAGTTCAAAAGGTTTACTCAGACCTTTGATGTAAGTATTCAATCTGTTTATTGAATTATGCATCATCTTTTATTTATCTTTGCATAAAACTTGTCTCTATGTGATGAATCAAGATCTATGATCGTAAATCCCTCAAAAAAATTTTAAAAACTTGCACGTTTCCCAACAATAATATCATCCAATACCTATCTCAATAAAAAATTTTAAAAAAAGAATTAATGAATAAATTCATATTCTAATAAACAATTCATTCCTTTATATCAATGAATGACCTAAATATAATAAAGTAATAAAAATTTCCAATTTTGTCATTCAGTCGTGTACTGATAATGGTGTGTGATTATCAATAAGTATAAATATAAATCAATTATATATACATCCATATATTAATACATGTATTTGTCGTTCAACATGTAACAAGTTGAGATTCTTAAATCTAGATGTGTCATGTATGTACACTCAACCAAGACTTGTACAATTGCATATCGTGCTCGATATTTAAATAAAAACTCAACAATGGCATGTTGACATTTCCAAATTAAACAAGTTTTTGCACATAAGCGACAAACAAAAAGACTAAACAAGACGGCATATTTAGAACAAAGACAAACGGTACATTACAATATTATTTTAACATTAATGAAGGTACTCACAATGGAGATCGATCATTGGCGTTGTTACTCGTATTATTATTTCAATCACACAAGAATAGTTGCCTTTAACGCTTTAAATTATTGTCAAACTATAAATGTCTCATTCTTGACAGCTTATAGCAAACAAATCTGAAAATAACTTGCTTGTTTATGTCTACAATTTTGTTATTGACATGAGAAATCACAGATGAAATGAAAATAAGTTGCTTGTTTATTCATTAGCTAACACATAATCCTGGAACAAAACATAAGTACTTGACGACCAACTATTGGTACGTACAAATCATAATCATTACAAAATCAGGATTCTTGACGAGCCTTCAACTATTTTCGTATCTCAGGAATAAGGCACAGTGGTTCTTTCTTTAGCATGGTGAAATCAAAGATCTCATTCATGTCAATCTCCGAAGCTTTGATGTTGCCCGGAAGAATCCAATCGAAGTGGTGGACTAAAGAAGCTACCATTAGGGGAATTACCCTAGAAGCCAGAGGTGCTCCCGGACACATCCTCCTCCCTGAACCAAATGGTACGTATTCGAAATTGATCCCCTTGTAGTCATACCCCGACTTGAGGAATCTCTCTGGTTTAAAGCTCAATGGATCGTCCCACACAATGGGGTCTCTGGCAATTGCCCACATGTTCACCAGCACTTGACTGTCCTTGGGAATGGTGTAGCCCATCACCTCGCATGTTTCTACAGCGCGGTGAGGTATGAACAGTGGTGCGGGAGGATGCAACCTTAATATCTCCTTAACACATGCTTCAAGGTAAGGTAGGTCGGGCAAATTTGATTCTCTGATTGTGTTTTTACCGATCACTTCTGTGAGTTCATTGCGAAGTTTCTCCATGGCCTCTTCATTTCGAAGAAGTTCTGTAAGCGTCCATTCAGTCGTTGCACTTGAAGATTCTATACCAGCAGCAAATAGCTCCTACAGAAGAATGAATTTGTTCGTTTAATTAATAAATAAGCCAAAACATAGTACATGCACGTCTCTGCTATGAGTGTGTGCATGTATGGTCACACGTATACATATTACAATTGCAAGCACAAATTGCTTCAACATATATATATACATATATATATAGATGCATAAAAATATTTATCTATGTTTTTCTAAGGGAGAAAGAGAGAGAGAGTTACCAAAAACAATGGATTGATCTGTTCAGTGGTTAACCCCATTCCAACCAAGCATCCAGGAAATCACGTCTACCTGAAACGTCAATTCCTTTTTTCCTTCTTTCATCTACAGTATCAAACCAAACAGCATACATTCTATCTAAGATATCCATCGACTTCTTATAAAAGCTTTGCACATCCCATCCACTCAAAATGGGATACAAGTCTGATAATTGTGGCACACCACCCAACTCAGCAAATGTCCTAACGTATTGGAACATGCCCTCACCCAAACCCTTACCCTCAAAGTCTGTTAAATCAGTTGAAAAAAATGCATTACTCAAGATATTTAGAGCACACACTAATCCTATCTCTTTTATCTTCACTATTTGGCCAGTTTTCCCGCCCAAATATTTCACCAACTCCATCACTTTCTTCTCTCTCACTTCAACTTGGGACTGCATCACTTTGCTCGAAAAGAGCTCCGTCCGGTAAAGGTTCCGCACCACCCTCCAGTCATCGTCGCACTGATTGCTATATACAAGATTTAAGTTGTGAAGTTTTGAGCCCTTTATTTGATATGAATTTGGCACCATCCGTCCTGAAAGTGCACGGTCATTGATCTTGAGGATTTCTGCAGCGGCTTCCGGGGAGGACCCGACCACGACGAGCTGTGCACCGTACCGGAGAGACATGAGCGGGCCATGAACTTTGGCTAGCTTGGCCAGTGTTACATGGGGGCTTTTACCCATTTGGAAAAGGTTGCCTATGATGGGCCATGAATAGGGACCTGGTGGAAGTGGTGGTCCTTTGGGTGCTGCCTTAATGCTCTTCAAGATGAGAAAGGTGAGGAGGAAGGGGAGTAGGATGAGAGGGAAGAGGAGATTGGTGTCTCCTATTGCTAGTGTTGTTAGATCCATGATGATCTTGTTATCAGTACTGCAACTGAATGCACCATCTCCATGGCTATATATACGTGATATGTGGGGTCACACAATTCATTAAAGTCAAATAGTCTCAATTATATGTTTATATAATTAATTAAATGTTTTATTAGATCCATGATGCTCTAGATAACACTGCAACCGAATCACCGTGGCTTTGATTTATACGTCACTTAATTGACGAAAAGTGAAATTACAGTACTTCAGGTAGTATGTTTGAATAATCAAATGCTTATGGCGGAATTGACTGAAAAGGACTGATTTGTGCCTTTAAATTATTTATTTATTGTTATTATATTTATGGCGGCCTGAATATGAGGAAGGAGAGTAGGATGAGAGGGAAGAAGAGACTGGTCCCGGACCCTCCTACTGCTAGTGTTGTTAATGCTAGTTTGTTGGAGCCGTGATGTTCTTGATAACACTGCAATTGAATTGCAACGTGGAAACAACCTAACGTATACTCCACGCAGTACTCAAAAAGTGTTTAAAAATATATTTCTTCTTTTAAAATTGTACAAAACTACCCTTTAATACTAATAATCTTAGTCGAATAATACTTGTTTTAGGCCGTATAAGAAGTAATCCTCTTCTTATGATGAGATAGTCAATAAAATATTAACAAGTGTTAAAATTTTAAAAGAAAAAAAATGATGACCACAGGGAATAGAAACTGATCATTCCTTCTTTCCTTCTCTCACGTAGTGATATATATTACTTCTGTGTTTTGAATCTAAAATCAAATAATGTTTTGCGCTTTAGTGAATTAAACCATATGAGTTGTGAGTTGAATTGATCAATGGCAACGTCTTCATATCAGGACAAATAGTTCACCATTCCACCGTTGATAGCCTTCGAGTCCGTATTCCTCTACATCGATATCGTCTTTTATGGACAGTGGTGGTGGTGGGCTAATGTATCGCTCGTGTTCATCTTCAGTTGTGTCGTTTTACGGCTCCGACAATGGGTTCAACCCCAGATCTGTGACACTGAGTCGGAATTTGGAACGATACCATGGAACTCGTACGCCGGTGGCTTTCAGGAGGAGCCGATTGAATAGCCTATAGATACTTCTTAAAGTTTTTATTGCCTGTAGTCTTTATTATTTTTTTCTTTTAAAATTTAAACACCTGTTAATATTTTATTGGGTCACCTCATCATAAGAAGGAAGTTTCTTCTTATACGGCCTAAGACAAATATTGTTCATCTTAGTATATCGGTGTTATGTGCACATTAAATATATAACAACTCACTTTTAAGAATTTTATCTCACCTTTTCGAAAATATAATTTCTCTCTATATATTTTCGATAACAGTATATTATCCCTCTGTATTTTCTCTAAAAAAAAAAAAAAAAAAAAAAAAAAAAAAAACCATATTGTTGTCGCAAGTTTCAAATTAATGTAGTATATCATGTGAAATGAAAACCTCAGTTATTTTTTATAATTATAAAAATATATATATATTCCTAATTAAATTTTAATATAGTTATTATTAATAACTAAATATATAATTAAAAAAGTTAATTTAAAAATATTTATTCATTATATAAACAATATGCATTTAATTTTTTTCACTTTAGAATTTGCGATAAATTTTCACAAATATTTGAGTGTTCCATTACCTACAGTTATTGGAAAAAAAAAAATATTTGAGGTTCCATTACCTACTGTTATTATATTATTCAAATTGCAATAAAATTACATTCCCAATTAAATCTAACTTTTAAGATCAAAAGAGTCAAAACAATAATAGTTTATAAAGTACAAAAAAAGGCCCCTATAGTATGTTTACAGTAAGTATCATACCCTTCATATGCTAATTAACTATTTTCGTCATTTCATAAAATGATATATTTTTAAATAATATGTAAAATGTGTATATAAAAGCAATTTAATTAAACTATAACTTAAATGTGTCAGGAGAAACCTATTTGTACCAAATAAAGGTTTCAAGAGTGTTCTGTAGGAGGAGTGTGATATGTATTGTAAGCATATTATACAGTGTTTCTTGCACTTGGCCCCTCTAGATAACTAAATTGTTGAAAAGTCAAATTATCTCAATTATTTTATTTGAATATTTAAATGGTGAATAATGATATTTCCACAAAGAGTTAGTAGAATTGTTAGACTTATTTTATCTCATTAGTCAATTCATGCTAAATATAAATCTTTTTAACTTTACTGGGCATTATTTGCTCTTTATTTATTATGAAACATATTTTCTAATCCCAAACTCTTAATTTGTCCCACTAAGAGTATTCCTGCTTATTTTGGGAGGACATTTGGAGTCTTGGAAAAGTCATTAAGCACGTTATTTGTCTTGGAAAAGTCGTTAAGCACGACTAGGATGACAGGGATTTGTCTTGGGAAAGTTATAAGCACTGCACAATAACAATAAGGTACACGTAAGTGTACTTTTCACCCTTATCTTTACCTATGGCGTCAACAGAGTTGGTGGGAGGAGAGTTGCTAAGTACTACAATTATATCTGAGAGTTTAAATGATGGGTAGTTGCGAAAATTCTCACTAAAAAAAATAAGTTACATATAACTTTTACCATAGTACCAATTTATCGAAAGATTCTATATAATTCGTATTATTAATTAATTATACCTCGTCACATAAACAAGTCCAGAGATCGAGGAGACAATGCCTCACAAACAAATTTAAAATTTTTTTTTTATAACCCTTTAAAATAATCATTTTTCAAAATTGTATTCCTAAAACTAATAAAAAAAATTCAGTTGGACCCTCCCAAAATTTTTGACACTTATTAATTGTCTTTAAATTAGTGATTTTGGAAATAAATATATATATCTTATCTCCTTGAAACTCATAAAAAAATTCACCTTAAACTTTTTTAGCCTTACTTTTAAAGATATTATTTCTACATTTGTAATTACATTTACATGTATAATCTACCTTATATGCGTTCAAGAGAGAGAGAGAAAAATTTTCGTGTTTAACAAAAATTCATGAACCCATTGCTAGTGAGTAGTGTTATTAGATCCACGATGTTCTTCATAACACTGCAACTGAATTGCAACGTCACCATGGCTTACATATGGGTCATTTAATTGATGAAAAGTCAAATAATCTCAATTAAAATGGATTGATCTGTTGGCTTATGGTGGAATTTACTAAAATGGATTGATCTGTCGGCTTGAATGTGAGGCAGGAGAGTAGGGCTGCTTGAATGTGAGGAAGGACGGTAGGATGAGAGTTATGAAGCATGTAAACTTCTACAAAACAGCTTTATTTGCATTTTTGTTTTTATTCGACATCCGCACATGTTGGATACTCTTCAAAAATATATTTGACACTTCATATACTATTTATTAGTAAATAAAGATAAATTTTTAAGTACACTTTTTGAACTATTTGGGACACTTTTTTTAACACTTCTTAGGCCGACATTTTCAAACATCTTTAACACAAATCTATCTGGTAATATTGAAAATAATGTGAACACATTTTAAAATGTTTAATTTTTTTCTTTAACAAAAATTGACATTATACATATATGATTATAAATAAAGTATTAAATAATATTTGTTCATTTAAGATAAAAATATTAGTATGATAAAGTAATGAAATAATTATATGTATATATATGATATGAAAGTCATTACAATACTTAATATAAAAATTAGAAATGAATTAAAATTTTATAATATTATTACTCAATACAACACTTACTTAATCTGTCCCTAGTGGTTGTTTGATGCTTTGCTTCTCGACCCTATCTTTTTTAATCTTGAATGATATAATTCGTTTGTTGGTTGGTGTTAAATATATATATAAACTTAGAATTATACATAAGTCGTGTCCAAAACATATTCTTGTCCTTGTTTTTAAAATTTTAATGTGTTAATGTATTCATATTGTATTGTGTTGATGTCAGTGCAACATAAAATGCGAGAATATATATAAGGTTTACTTGGTTACTACAAATTCAAAAAATAGGTAATTACGAATTATGACATAGAATTTCTCGTAATTACCCATCATTTGAACTTGTAGTCACCAAGTAAACATCCGCCTACTCATTCCTATAATATAAATAACATTTTATGTCAAATTATATAATAGAGATGCTCAGATGTACAAATTCAAATATAAAATATAATGGTGTCCAGTTATCTTACCAACTCAAGCAACTTGTGGGGACGAGAAAAGAAGAGATTGGTCTCTCTCGTGCTAGTGTTGTTTGACCGTTGATGTTGGAACAGAACTGAACCATCACCAACTCTTTGATACATGTGGGTCGCTTAAGTGTTGAAAAGTCAAATATGGTGGAATTGGCTTAAAAAGATTCACCTGCCCCTTTAAATTATTTATTTAATGTTATTATTTTCATGGCGGCTTCAATGTAGGCTATGAAAAATTATTACTCTCTTCATCAATAATTAGGTTCCAACTATTATGAAACAAGCAGAGGAAGTAATCACTAATTAACACTGCAACTGAATTGCAACGTCACCATGGCTTACATATGGGTCATTTAATTGACGAAAAGTCAAATAATCTCAATTACTTATTTTTGAATCATTAAATGCTAATGGTGGAATTTACTAAAATGGATTGATCTGTCGGCTTGAATGTGAGGAAGGAGAGTAGGGCGGCTTGAATGTGGGAAAGGACAGTAGGATGAGAGTTGTGAAGCATGTAAACTTCTACGAAACAGCCTTATTTGAATTGTGTTCTTATTGGACATAGACACTTGTTCAATGCTCTTCCAACACATATTCAACACTTCATATACTATTTATTCGTAAATAAAGTTAAATTTTTATTATTTTGTACACTTTTTGAACTCTTTGAGACACTTTTTTAACACTTCTTGAATTCTTAGGCCGACATTCTAAAATGTTTAATTTTTTTCTTTAACAAAAATTGGCATTATACACGTATGATCACAAAGTATTAAATGATATTTGGTCATTTAAAATAAAAACATTAGTACGACAAAGTAGTGCAATAATTATACATATGATATGAAAGTCATTACAACACTTAGTATAAAAATTAGAAATGAATTAAAATTTTATAATACTATTACTCAATACAACATTTACTAAATCTGTCCCTAGTGGTTGTTTGATGTTTTGCTTTTCGACTGTATCTTTTTCTAATCTTGAATGTCATGATTCGTTTGTTGGTGTTAAAAAAATATATATATTTGTAAATAAATAAAAATTTATAATTATACATAAGTCATGTCCAAAACATATTAATGTCTTAGTTTTCAAAATTTTAACGTGTCAATGTATTCGTGTTGTATTGTGTCGTTGTCCCTGTAAAATAAAATAAAAGAAAATAAGGTTTTTTTTTTTTATTATTATTTTTTTAATATGGAAACTCTCGCAACCACCTGCCTTTTGAATTTGTAGTTACCAAGTAAACCTCCGGCTACCTACTCTAACTCTACATTACAAATAACATTTTATGTCAAATTATATAATAAAGATGTACGAATTCAAATCTAGAATATGATGGTATTCAGGTCGTTACCTTACTAATTCTAGCACACGGTGAGCGCGAGAATGAACCAATGCCAACTCTTTGATACACGTGGGTCACTTAATTGATGAAAAATCAAATATGGTGGAATTGGCTTAAAAAGATTGGCCTGCCCCTTTAAATTATTTATTATTGTTATTATTTTCATGGTGGCTTCAGCGTTGGGGGTGGGTGGACTATGAGAAATTATTACTCCCTTCGTCAGATAATAATTGGGTTCGAAGTATTTTATTTCGTTGATCACTAATTAAAACATAAACTAGTGTTTGCTTGTGTGTCAATTTATGATTTTTCCGAATCACTAATTGGAGGAGAAAATATATGACACCTCCGGTATTTAGTATGTGATGTCTCGATTAATGCATAATTACATTTTCTTTTTTAAAACTTTTTAATTCTCCATTATCTAGATAAATTGAAAGTTTCAAAGAGTATTCATAGGCTAGAAGTATCACATGTAAGAGCATCTCTAGGGCAGCCCAATCAGGCAATTTTGGCCCATTTTGGTGACCCAGCCTGCCCTATTGTGGATTGCCAAAAGTGGGTTACGAACTTTGAATCGGGGAATGGATCATCAAAAACGACGACCCAAATGGCGATCATGGGCCCATTTATTTTATTAATTTTTTTTTTTTTTTTTTTTAATGTTGTGACCCAAAACATTGTAATACATAAACCGATTTAAAGACGTGTTTGACTGGAAAAAAAATTCCATAAACCAACTTTTGGAGATTTTCTGGCCTTTTTTTTTCCCCCTCAACACAACTGAACCAAAGAGCCGATAAGGCACTGTTTGATGGACACAATCAATGCCTTAGAAGGCATTTTTGGGCCAAAAAAAAAAAAAACTTTAAAAAAAATGGAGAAAAGTGAATTTTTTTTTTTTTTTCTTTTTAAATTTTAAATGGTCCTACTAATAACTCAAGCTTCCCATGGGATTAACTCAAGTTCCCATATGATTGTTCTTAATTCCTAGTTGATTTTAATAATGGTATTGTATTATTTAATTTTTTCTAAAAAAATTCATATTGTATTGTATTGTTTTAATTTTTATAATCCATAACAATTACTACATTATTTAATTTTTTGTATGATAACCATTAGAAAAATATAGCCGATAGGAAAAAGTTAAAAAAAAATATTACTCTAATATTTTTAAAAAGTGGAAACGCACCATTGGAATATATGTGATAGCTAAAATTTGGAGAGTCTAAAAAATTGACGTGGCTCTTGAAAAATTCTAACGGAATACAATTCCGGAGAACTTAATTTTAGAAATGCCAATGGACATGCTTTAATGTAAGTACTCTTACATTATTATGTACTTTCTCCTAATCCGTGTCCATGTAATAATTCCCAGTGGGCCATCGCCATTGCCATCGCCATCGCCATCGCCATCGCCATAGCCATTAGGGCTTCAAATGAATTGAGCCGATCAAGCCGAGCCGAGGTATGCTCTGCTCGATTCACCAGAATTCGGGAGGTGCTAGCTAAGCTCGGGCTCGCCAGAATATCGCCGAGCTCTGGCTCGGCTCGGTTCGGGTTTGTTTGCACCATTTCTTGCTTAAAATTTTTAATTTTAATTTTACATGCAATTTGTGGATCGGAAGAAGAGGAAGAGATGAACACATATCCACACACACACACACACACATATGCATACTGTGAGGTTGTCTGAGATAATCATCAGCCTGTGCATTGTTCCTTTTTTGCAATTCATTTCATTATTCATCCCTTATTGTCTTTGAAGAATACGAAAAATTGAAGGGCTAGTGAAGGGAGAGGCTACTCATCGTTGATCAATGCAAAGAGTGACAAGAAAAAAAAGAAGAAAAAAAGCGCCGTCGATCTCTGGAAATATTGAAGGGCCAGGGAGAGGCTAGTCGAATGGTCGTCACCCATCGTTGTAGAGAGACAAAAAGAAGAATGGAAGATGAAAGGTCGAATGGGGTTGTGATGCATATGATGTATCATTGTAAACAATGATATAAGATTTAGGGTTTGTTTTGTGTTAACCAACTTAACATAACTGGGTTTGTCTGTTGCATCTTTTAATTGAAATATAGGCCATTTTGTGTTCTACTTTTCATTTAGGTAATATACATGTGTTTTACAAATGACCTTATGTTGTTCAATGGATCAAATTTGTTGGGTTGGATCAAAAACTTATAAATGACTAATAAACGAGCTTGTTCACGGGCTTAATGAGCTGAGCCTACCATTGTTCAGGCTCAACTCGTTTATTAAATGAGCTTAAAATTTGTGCACAACCTCAGCTCGTTTGCTAAACGAACGAACCCGAACCGAGCCCTTAATGAACTGAACCCAACCTGTTCATGAACAACTCGGTTCAGCTCTAATAGCCTATCACCATTCCATTTGAAAAGAGTCATTTCTTGGTCTAGCAACAGTCAATTTGAGGAACACTTTTTTTTTGTTTCTGTTACAATATTAAATATACCATTATTTACAAGAAATTTAGAGAGTGTCATTCCCAAAGTAAAAGCTATATATGGCTCAATTTAATGACACTAATTGTAATTTCATACAAAAATATAGTCATTACTAACTGTAATACACGAACATTATTGTCCTTATTTCAAATATAGTCATTACTTTTGTATGAAACTACAGTCAGTGCCATGTAAAATTCAACCTATAACTTTCACTTTGACAATGACATAGACATTCACTGCAAATTTCTTGTAAATGGAGGGTATATATAAGACTGTAACAAAAATAAATAAATAAATAAATAAAGTGAAACCTCTTATTGGCTTTTGAGGATACCAAAAATGACCTGGGCCGAGTATGATCCAGATTGATAAGAGCGGGTCAGGCCAAAGCAACCGCTCTGGACCAAAGGCCTATTTGATTTCCTAATTCAGCGCTGAATGTAGAACACGGTAAGTGATTTTTTTCAAATAAGTTTGTTTGATAAAATTTTAGGATACCGCTTAACATGGTAAGTACCGTTTAAAAGACGCCAAAATTTTAAGTGCAAGGAAGGTCACTTATCGCTTATCGCAGAACACGGTAAGTGGTTGGGTTTAAAAAATAACTTTTTAATAACTATTTTACCCTTATATAATTGTGTTATTTCTTTTCGGGTTTCTCTCTGCGATTTTTCTAATGAAAATGAATTACATGTAACAAATTCCAAAAAAATAAAAAAAACATAATTTTACCTAATATATTTTAATTTTTAAACACGTATATAGCCTTGTGGTTACCATTTATTTATAGAATAGAATTTTATTCAATTTCACATACTTTCTTTAATATTTTTAACACTATTTTTATACCCACATCATTTTTATACCCTACAAAAATATTATGTAATTATTTATATAATAGAATTCTATTGTCAGAGAAGAATTGTCTTTCACATACTTTCCTAACACTCTTTTCAATACTCTACCACGTAGTCCAAAACCCATATATTTTAAATTTTACTTTCTTTAATCTTTTGTAATATTCTTTTTGATATCCAAAACCTATATATTTTAAATTTTTATTAATTATTTATATAATTGAATTAATTTTTTATTTTTATTTTTTATTAATCGTGGGTGTCCGGGCCCGCTTGCGCGCACCTCGACTAATCCCACAAGTCCCTGAAAATATATAATAGAATTATATTCCTAGATAAGAATTCTTTTTCACTTTCCTTAATTTTTGTAACACATTTTTTAATACCCTACATAAATATTATGTAATTCAAAATACATATATTTTAAATTTTACTTTCTTTAATTTCTGTAACACCATACCTACATAAATATTATGTAATCCAAAACCAATAGATTTAAATTTTTCATCAAATATTTATATAATAGAATTTTATTCCTAAATAAGAATTCTTTTTCAAGTATTTTCCTTAATCTTTGTAACACCCTTTTCAATACCCCACCTAACTATTATTCAATCCAAAACTCATATATTTTAAATATTATGTAATACAAAATCCATAAATTTATTTATTTCATTGAGTGAATGTGGTTGTTTTATTACTATTTTTGTGTTATAAATATAAAATTGTTATGAGTATCAGATATTGAGGGCAAAAATATAATATGTATGACTTTCAGACTTCAGCCTTTGTATATAACAAACAATCTTAATGAATTCAGCACTTAAAATTAAGATGTAATCAAACAGGTTTTCAAATTAATATATTCAGTGCTTAAAGTTTCAGCGCTTAAAATTCAGTATTTCAAACTTTCAGTGCTTAATTTTCAGTTTTATCAAACAGCACCCAAGTCTTTACTAGTAAAGCCCAGGACGGGGAAATTATGTTGGAAGCCTGATTTAAGATAAAAGAGTTGAGCCCATAACTAAGAAAAGCCCAGAAGAACAGCCTAGTGCAAGGACATAGTTAGGAAGCTTCTAGAAGATCTGTAACAGTCTATAAATAGACTGAAAATAGAGGGAAAAGGGGTTGAAAAATCTTTGAAGTGTAGAATTACTCTTTCTAAATTGAGAGCAAGAATTTCTTGCATCTTCAATGGCGCCGTCCATGAGAACGATGAAGGTTAATTCGCGTTCGATCAAGATTGATTTAATCAAGACTGATTTGTGAAGAAGAAGTTTGATCTCTGGAAGCTGGATTGAGGTCAACGAGATTATATTCTATCTTATAAAGACTTGGTTCTAGTCGAACTTTGGAGATTGGAATCAAATCTGAAAAATCTCGATCTGTTTACCAAGATCAGATTTGACAAGTTCACGGCAAGAATAGAATCAACAGATTATAGATCAGATCCGGCGGAAAGAGATTGGAATTCAGCTAGTTTGAGGCCAGATCTAGTGCGTTTTCATTAGCAGCGGTCAGATCCGATCAAGAATTCACGGTTGATGACTCTGCTTTGATCAGGAACGATGATAGGAGGTGAGAATTCTAATCCACTAGAGATGGCCAGCAGACGAAGCTTGATGAGTATGATCGAAGCTCTGAGAAGAGAGAATGCAAAATTGAGAGCTGGAATGGAGCATTGGGAAGCTCCGGCTATTCCATGACTGTTGTATCTCGCAATAGAATGATTCCGTGTAGGATAGCTCTACGTAAAGAGGATGTCGAACCCACAGGGAGATGAGATTTGCATTAGTCTTTATTTTAGTCCTAATGGTTTACAGGTAACTTGGTTAGAAAGTTTGTTCACGATTTAACAAATTAAAATTAAAACAAAATATTTAACTAGAGCGCATTAAACTAAATTAAATGATCAGAGAGAGAGATCTTAGGGCTTTGACTTCACCACAATCATTATACTATGGTCAATTGAATCAACTCTGGGAATTTAACCAATTATGTTTTCAAATGAATTGAACTCACTAACATTCGTTCAATTCGGAGTTTAAAGAAAGATGTTTTACAAAATTAGTTAACTATAACATGTCTGCGGTTAGCGAAGACTATCCACCTACCTACTCTAACTACTTTGTAAACAATCCACCTTTCCTAAGCATAGACTATGAAAACCTTCTTTTGCAAAAAACATTAGAGTACCATTATATGACCTCTATTCTTGTGTCCGGCAGGGCTCCACCAAATACCGTTCAACAAGATAGGTTGGGAATAGAACATAAACTATCACATCTAAGACAAGGGAATAACAGTTTATATTTTACTAAAGCATAAAAACCACTTGAGTTGTCTCAAGTGCTCATAGTTATATAATCAAGAAAACATCATATTAAAATAAAATCCTAGAGTTAAAACAATCAAACCATAATATCAGATTGGGTTACATCAGTGCCCTAAGAGAGGGAGGAATTAGCTACTCATGACAAGGGAATAACAGTTTATATTCTACTAAAGCATAAAAATCACTTGAGTTGTCTTAAGTGCTCATAGTTATATAATCAAGAAAACATTATATTAAAATAAAATCCTAAAGTTAAAACAATCCAACCATAATATCAGATTAGGTTACATCAGTGCCCTAAGAGGGAGGAATTAGCTACTCATGACGAGGTTGGATATCATCTGTGTTGGAGTTGTCTCCATAGTCACGAATGGCACTTCTCTTCTCAGGATCTTCACTTTCAAGGTTGTAAGAACCCCAAAAGCCACCACGCTATTAGCATTTTGAATAATACCGTAAAAAGGAATTGAAATTTTGGACCTCTTCTATCAAGGCTTACGCCTTCTTTTATAAAAGAAAATAAGGATCTGGTGGGCTTTTAGGTCTTCTAGCCCATCTGGGATGGGATACGGCTGATAAAGAGAGCAATCCCGTACTTTAAATTTGACATGTCATGGAAGGCTCGAGCTTTAGGAACAAAGGCTCGAGCTTTAAGGTTCAGGCTCGAGCTTTAGGAACAAGGCTCGAGCTTCTCTGGATTGATGCTCGAGCTTCTAGAATTGGTGCTCAATCTTCACTTTGACACTTAGCTAAATTTCTTCAACTATTTTCCGGAACATCTTTTTCTTTAACACTTAGAATATTTTTGGGGTTCATCACTTTTAACATTGCTCGATCCAAACTTCATAGGCTCGAGCACTAGGTACCAGGCTCGAGCATTTAAGGCTTAAGGCTCAAGCATCAGTGGATGGTGCTTGATCCTGGAGGTAAGGCACGAGACCTGGGAGCATTGCCTTCTAATTAAAATCAACTCTTTAATTTCCGATGCCTCATGCTCGAGCTTGAGGGTCAGGCTCGAGCACCCTTAGGTAAGGCTCGAGCACCCTAAATTAGGGCTCGAGCACCAAGGTTCAAGGCTCGAGCTTTTGGGCCTTGTTAACTTTTATTCTCTTCTTTGTTGTGATGCTCGAGCCTCAACACTTGGGCTCGAGCTATAGGGCTTGAATTGCTTTAAACTTCACCATTTAAGCTCTCGGCTTGCTATGAATGACCGGCAACGACTCTGTAAGCTTTGATATTAATAAGTGCCGAATATTGCATATTCAAACGCCCTAAATCGCATTAGTAAGTCCATTATTTGATTATTTTATGTAGATTATCTTCATTTGCATATTTTTATATATTTTCAGGTTCATTGGCCAAAAAGGAGCAAAAATGATGTTTTGTTGAATCTTTGAATAACAATGTGCTCAAAGCTAAGGTTCTGGCAGCAGTGGAGTTTGACTTTGCTTGCCATTTTTTACCTAACAAACTTAATAACTGGACTTCCATTAAAACATGGCATATTTAGAGCTTTGAATTAGCTTTCCAAATCTTCAAATGGTTAATCATTTGGAGTTTGGAGCAGAAAGTTATAGCTATTTTACCAAAGTAGTGCAAAGCAGATCAAGAGAAGAGAGCAAGCTAATGGAACTTCGAGCGCTCAAAGGGCTTACTTCGAGCGCTCAAACTTTGGGCAGAATGCTCTCTGGGATCCATCACTTTAGCCCACTTGCTCCTTGATTCCCTTATTTCTGATTTTCATCTTTATAGGTTGGTTGGAGATGTCTTTTGGTGGGAGTTAAGCCTTGTTTGGTAGGGTTTAGTAGGATGATGTCTACAAGAAGGTGAGGGGAACCACATATCAATATCATATCTCATTTTGCAAGATTGAGGGAGAGAAGAAAAGAGGAGGAGAAGATAGAGTTCTGGTGGCCAAGGAAAGGGAGCTCGAAAATGGAGGTTGCATCCAAGCTTCTTCTTTCTTCTAAAGCTCCCATAGGTAACTAAACCTCCATCTAGGGAGGTGATGAGGCTCCTCCCTTGTAAGCATGTTCTAATTTAGGTTATATTTTGGGGCAACAATGTATATTTTTGGTCTTTCCATGATCTAGAGCCCTCTATTTGTTGTAATGGATTTTAAATGTTTATAAATGGTTATTTTGAGTTATTCATCTTGTCTT
Organism: Cornus florida; assembly: GCF_030987335.1. Lineage (NCBI taxonomy): Eukaryota > Viridiplantae > Streptophyta > Magnoliopsida > Cornales > Cornaceae > Cornus > Cornus florida. The sequence goes on from NW_026775578.1 coordinate 61,686,293, forward strand.
AGATAGTTACTTTTCCTAATCACATTGCTTGCACTTTCATAGTGACAATGGAAGTTAGATCATGGAATGGTTTTAATGGCATGGAGTTGGAGAACCTAGATAGTTCATTGCTTAGGGTTCCCCTTTGATGGTCTATGCTTGATTCTTAGCTTAATGTGCATTCATCATTTAATTTAGGGCTTGATAATCCTTGACTTAGTAAGCATGTTCTAGGCTACAATTTAGTTTAGGTAGTTGATCATGTGAATCTTTGATGGTTTATTATTGCTTTTTTATTTAATGAACTTCTTGAGGATATTATAGCAACCAAGTGTTGCTATGTATCATGACCATAATATATGTTGTTTTTCCCCTAAATTAATCCTAACCTAGCATGTGTATAGGGATGGAGCCGGATTCACTTCCCTAGTCCTCTTTACTTGTATTTCATCTCCTTTAAATTCTTGCAAGCTTTTATTTTATGTATCTTAATTTCATAGCTTAAGTGACAACCAACAAATCCTCTATGAACACGTTCGTATCATTCTAAAAAGACTCTAGACACTTAGGTTACCATAGATTAGCGCAGTCCCAGTGGTTCGACTTACCCGACCAATAGCCCTATTTTGTAATGATTCGTGCTATTGTGAAGGTTAATTTATTATAAATCGAATTCTCAACCGATCAATTTTTGGCGCCGTTGCTGGGGACTTACACATGGTTTAGCAACCGAAGTTCTAGGGTTCATTTTGGATTGATTGTCAATATTGTGAATTGTGAATATTTCTTATGTTGTTTGACCATCTTGTGTTGTAAGTGAGATTCTAGGGACTCGAAGCTCGCCGAGGGAAAGCTAGCTAATTTGTAAGTCTAGAGGACCCCAGGTAAGTCTTTTGACCTTCTAGTTTCGACATTGTGAATATCGTGTATGTGTTAAATTTAGTGATAGTTAAATTGTGAGCCCTTGTCGAGGCTATTTTATTGTATATTTTTAATTGCAAGCATCGGTCCTTGTCGTGGCCAATTTTATTTCTGTCTTGATAATTGAGGAAAAAGGGAACATCGTATGTGGAGTTATGGATAATGAATTGTTGTGATGATTGTGTTACGAATTGTTGATGTTTGGCCGTAGATCACTTTCTCTACCCACAATTGACTCGCCAATTGATATAAATTCACTTGAAAGAATTCTTATACGAAACCTTAGGGAATCCTCTTATACAAGAGAACTTGAAACTGAATTTAACACAATGGTGAATAATGAAGAAAATCTGGGGAATCAAGGGGTTAATAATGATAGGGCCGAAATTCCAAATGTAGAGCCAATGACTCTCAGAGACCATTTCATCCCTACCACCTATGCTTCACCCTCATGCATAGTGATGCCAAACATCGATGCGGCTCAATATGAGATCAAATCAAGTACCATTCAAATGCTTACATCTTTCCATGGCCTTGATAATGAAGATCCATATAAACATCTTGATGAGTTCTTTGAGATCTGTTCAACCATCAGGTTGCACGGTTTCCCTGAAAATGCACTCTATTTGCATCTTTTCCCATTTTCCTTAAAAATAGGGCGAAGTATTGGCTGAACTCCCTTCCTGCAAATTCCATCATTTATTGGGCTCAGTTACAGCAAGAATTCCTTAAGAAGTACTATCTGGTGAGTAAAACCAACCAAATGAGGCGTTCCACTCTTAGCTTTTCTCAAACGGATGGAGAATAACTCCACGAGACTTGGGAAAGGCTACAAGATCTTCTTAAAAAATGTCCGCATCATTTGATTCCAAAATGGCAATTAGTGCAAGCTTTCTATGCTGGCTTGACCGAACCCCATAGATTCATGGTTGACTCTTCTTATGGTGGGATGTTCATGTCCAAGAATGCGAATGAGGCTTGGACCCTACTAGAGAATTTAAGCGAAAATTCACTTCAACATAATTCTCGTAGGGCCCCGACCTCAACCAATGCAAAGAATACCAACCCTTGTTAACTAAAGTCAATAAGGGAGGAATCATCTCAAGTGGATGCCATAGCTCATAAATTCTATCAATTGATGGCACCACATCTCTCTCCTTCATTATCTCAAAATTCAGCAAGTTCGGTATGCTCATCATGTATTAGTCCATTCCATCTCACGGAAGATTGCCCCACACCGGAGCAATTTTCTAATCCAAATCAAGAGCAAGCTAATGCCATGTTCTCAAGATCTGGGAATAATCCCTATTCCAAGACCTACAATCCGGGATGGCGAGATCACCCGAATTTCTCGTGGAAGCAACAAGCCCCACATAATTCGTAATTCCAAAATCCGGGGCATCAAAATCAGCCCCCTCCTCAATTTCAAAATAGGCAATTTCTAGCCTCTTCAAGCTACCGTCCTTCGTACAATCCAAATGTCTCCAATCAACCTCCGGTGTACCCAACTGATTAAATTGTGGCTGCAAACAAGTAAATGATAGAATCATTAAACAAGCAAATTATGGATTCCAACAAGCAACTCTTGACATCTTTGCAGCCTACTCTTTAAATGGTTCACTCTCATACTCAATCCATAGCTAAGCTCGAAAATCAAGTGGGCCAAATAGCTAACTCTGTGAACCAATTGCTTCAAAAGGACAAAGGAAAGCTTCCTGCTCAACCATTTGAAAATCCTAGAGGGATGCATGCGATTGATGAAACCCCTCCATCGAGTGGGCCGAGTCATGAGTATGTTCAAGCAATCACCACCCTTAGGAGTGGTAAAGTGGTTGACAACAAGGTTGATGGAGACAAAAATGAAAAAGAACCTCCTTTAAAAAATCCAAATTCAAGTTCTTCAAATCAAATTCCAAGCTCTTCTCATCCAAATACCATTCACGAAAATCCCACACATGTTAACCCAAATGTAGAAACTACTTATGAGCCAAAAGCTCTATTTCTTCAATGTCTTCAAGAGTCAACACATATTGGGAACAAGAATTGTAAAATTCAAGACATGTGGGAAGTTTTTAAGCAAGTGAAGATCAACTTGCCCTTCTTGGATGCTATCAAGCAAATCCCTCCCTATGCAAAATTTCTTAAAGACTTGTGCACTCAAAAGCGCACTTCTAAAAATCATTTGCCAAAGAAAGTGAGGTTAACTGAAAAATGTTAGTGCTATCATTCAGCACAGCACTCCTCCAAAGTATAAGGATCCGGGTGCCCCCACAATCTCTTGTGTCATTGGTGACAACAAAATTGAGAGGGCCCTCCTTAACTTAGGAGCTAGTGTGAATTTAATTCCATACTCAGTTTACTTACAGCTTGGCTTGGGAGATCTAAAGCCGACTTCCGTGGTTTTGTAACTTACCGATAGATCGGTCAAGCATCCACGAGGCATTCTCGAGGATGTTATCATCAAAGTGGACAAATTCTACTTCCCGGTAGACTTTGTGGTTCTTGACACAGAACCGGTCCATGATCCAAAAAAGCACATTCCCGTGATCCTTGGTAGGCCATTCTTAGCTACGGCTAATGCATCAATTAATTGCCAAACCGGGGTGATGGACATTGCTTTTGGAAACATGTTTGTCAAACTCCACATCTTTTATGCAACTTAACATCCTTCCAATGAGGATGATTGTTTCCTTGTTGATGTCATTGATGAAATGGTCGAAGAATCTCTCCCCTTCATTCTAAGCAAGGACCCCCTTGAAACTTGCATGTCTCATTTTGACTTCTCAAACTTTGACATTGATCAATCCATCCAAGAAGTTAATTCTCTACTTGATGTTGATGCTATCATGGATATTCCCCCTTGGAAAATTCTAAAAGAGCCGCTTCCTCAGCTCTCCACTACTCCTCAAGTTCCATCTCTGAAATCTCCACCATAACTTCAGCTTAAGTTGCTCCCGGCCCATCTTTAGTATGTATTCCTTGGTTCAAATCAAACTCTCCTGGTCATCATTGCATCGGACCTTCTAAAGGACCAAGAAACCAACCTTTTAGCGGTGTTATAAGAGCACAAAGAAGCTATTGGTTGGGCAGTGGCTAACTTGAAAGGAATTGACCCCTCCATTTGTATGCACCGCATTCATATAGAGGAGGACGCAAAGCTTACTAGAGAGGTTCAGCGCCGGTTAAATCCTAACATGAAGGAAGTGGTAATAAAGGAAGTGATAAAATTGCTAGATGCGGGAATCATCTACCCCATCTCTGATAGCAAGTGGGTAAGCCCCACACAAGTTGTTCCCAAGAAATCCGGTCTCACCGTTGTTGAAAATTCAGCGGGTGAGCTCGTGCCACAACGAACCACCACCGGGTGGCGTGTGTGCATTGACTACGGGAAGCTCAATTCTTCAACTAGGAAAGATCATTTCCACTCCCATTTATTGATCAAATCCTAGAAAGGCTAACCGGCCAAAGCTACTATTGTTTTCTTGACGGTTATTTCGGCTATAACCAAGTGGCAATCACCCCCCAAGATCAAGAGAAAACAACATTCACATGTCCCTTTGGAACTTTTGCATATCGACGCATACCTTTTGGGCTATGTAATGCTCCGGCAACGTTTCAAAGGTGTATGATGTCCATATTTTCCGATATGGTTGAAAAATTCTTGGAAGTTTTCATGGACGATTTTTCCGTCTTTGGGTCCTCCTTTGATTCTTGTCTCAAAAATTTATCTCTTATGCTCTAAAGATACAAGGAGACAAATCTAATTCTAAGCTGGGAGAAAAGTCATTTCATGGTCCAAGAAGGCATTGTTCTAGGACATGTCATCTCTAAACGGGGAATCGAGGTAGACAAGGCCAAAGTTGAGTTAATCTCTAATCTTCCTCCTCCGAATTCCATTCGTCAAATCCGTTCTTTTCTTGGCCATACCGGATTCTATCTTCGCTTCATCAAAGACTTTAGCAAAATCTCACGGCCCTTGTGTAATCTCTTAGCCAATGATGCTCCATTCAATTTTGATGAAGCTTGTATGGGAGATTTCATTAAACTTTGCACTCTCCTCTCATCTGCCCCAATAATGAAACCGCCTAATTGGTCTCTTCCTTTTGAGATCATGTGTGATGCATCTGACTATGCATTAGACGCGGTTTTGGGCCAATGTGTGGACAAACTCCCATACGTCATTTATTACGCTAGTCGAACTCTTTCTGATGCTCAATTAAATAACACCACTACTGAAAAAGAGTTGCTAGCTGTAGTTTACGCCTTGGACAAATTTCGCTCCTATCTTCTAGGTTCCAAGGTCATAGTTTTCTAGAATCATGCAGCCCTTCGGCACTTGTTAACAAAGAAAGAAACCAAACCTCGCTTGATTTGATGGATACTCTTACTTCAAGAGTTTGACATTGAAATCTGGGATAAAAAAGGGGCAGACAATGTTATCGCCGATCATCTCTCTCGCTTACTCATTGAAAAATCTTCAGATTTCGCCGCCGTCCGTGATTCCTTTCTGGATGAGCAACTCTTCCAGATTTCTCATGCAAATCTTCTATGGTTTACGGATATTGTCAACTACCTTGCAGTAGGTAAAATTCCAACTCATTGGTCCAAACAAGAGAAGGACCGGTTCTTCTCCCCAGTCAAGCATTTCTTTTGGGAAGATCCGGAACTATTCAAGTATTACCAGGACCAAATCATCCAGCGATGCATTCCTGAAACTAAGATCACAAGCATCCTCAATTTCTCTCATACTCTTGCTTGTGGAGGCCATTTCAGTGCCAAAAAGACCGCTCACAAAGTTCTTCAAAGCGGATTCTATTGGCCCTCCTTGTTTCGAGATGCATACAATTTCTGTAAATCATGTGAAAAATGCCAAAGGCTCGGATCCATGTCCCGAAGAGACATGATGCCCCTCACTTCCATCTTAATAATAAAAAATTTTGATGTGTGGGGAATCAACTTCATAGGACCATTTCCACCTTCTTATGGCTATGAGTACATCCTTGTAGCGATGGACTATGTTTCCAAATGGGTGGAAGCCACGGCTACCAGAACCAGTGATCATAAAGTCGTGATCGAGTTCATTCAATCTAACATCTTTAGTCATTTTGGTACGCCCCGAGCAATCATCAGCAATGGCGGATCACATTTCAGAAATCGTTATCTTAAATCCGTCCTTTCTAAGTATTCCGTCATTCATAAGGTTGTTACACCTTACCATCCTCAAACGAGTGGTCAAGTAGAGGTTTTTAACCGGGAGATTAAGCACATTTTGGAAAAAACGGTTCGACTGGACCGTAAAGATTGGTCGCTAAGACTAAATGATGCACTTTGGGCTTACCGGACGGTTAACAAGACACCCATTAGCATGTTGTCATATTGACTTGTCTTTGGCAAAGCGTGTCATCTCCCGGTAGAATTAGAGTACCGTGCTTTTTGGGCCATATAAAGGCTAAATTTTGATCTCAAACAGGCCGGCTCTAATTGTGTTTTGCAACTAAATGAACTTGAGGAAATCCGAAATGATACATATGAAAGTGCAAAAATCTATAAGGTAAAGACTAGAGCTTTTCATGACAAGCACATTGTTAGCAAGTCTTTCGCCCCGGGATAAAAGGTTTGGCTTTTCAATTCCCGTTTGAAACTCTTTCCAGGTAAACTTTGGTTAAGATGGGATGGTCCATACATCGTCACTACTGTCTTTCCTCATGGAGCAATCGAACTCCAAGATCCTGCAAATGGATCGCTCTTCAAGGTTAATGGCCAAAGGCTTAAGCCTTGCATTGACAGCATAGTCCCAACCCAAAAAATTGAGAAAGTCCTCTTGACGGACCCAATTTACGAGGATTAATGCCTGCTCTAGCTTCGTCTAGCTATCGACTTTAAATTTAGCAAAGCAAGGGAAACAATTCTTCCTGTTTCCAGGCTTCTCTACTTTTCAAATTACTCGTGCCTTGAAATTTTCTAGAAAACGGTTTATAAAAGCCAAAAGTTTAATTTTTCTAGAAATCTTCTCAGTTGTATTCCACAATTTTCGACGGGCTTCTTAGACTATCTCAACTCTAATTTTCTTTACAGGATGTTTCCATCTCTTTCCAGCAATTTCATCGGATCTTTGGAATGCTACACATGTGTGTAACCTCTCATTTTTAATGCATTGTTGGATCATGGTTCCTCAATTTCCATCCATGCATTGAAGAGATGTTGAAAAATTTGCAATTTCAGTCATTTCACCCAGGCTTTTGCTCACTGGTCCAATTTCGAGCACTCGAAGTCCAAGCTTCGAGCACTCGAAGCTTTCATTTTTCGTTCAAACGGCTATTGCCTCAAGTTCGAGCGCTCGAAGACATCACTTCGAGTGCTCGAAAGCCCATCCATGCCCACTGTCCAAACTTCGAGCGCTCGAAGAGTCACTTTCGAGCGCTCGAACTCCCCCACTCCTTTTAAATCTCGACTCTCTCTCTCTCCAGCTTCTTTCAGTTACATCACCCCACTCCTCCATTTCCCTCTTCCTCTCCTCCATTATTTCCCTCCCACCTCCACACTCCTTCCATCACCCCACGAGCTCAACCCTTCCTACTTCCTCTCTTCCTCAATCTCTTCTCAATGCCATCTTCGCCCGTTTCCCCCCGGCTCCATAGCTAGTTGCCCGTGTTGGACTTTATCTTTTTGTTTCACATGTGTATATTTCTCCTTTTTGTTTTTGTTTTACTTTTAAACTTTAGGACTATGCTATGCACGAGTTGCTCTAGTTAGACATGATTGACTTTCAGTTCCTTTTGTAATCATGTCCACTTCATTTTAAATGCAAATTCTCTAGCTTTTCTGTTATCTTCTGTTCAGCATTTTTCCTTCTATGTTTTAATGATCATTAATATTTTCGTAGTTGTTTCTGCCTTTTCTTCGTGTCCCATTTTAGGTGGCATATTTCTAGTTTGGGGGCCTCTCTTTGTTAGATTTTGCTTGGGAGTTTTTCTTCCCCTCACCATGCACTTTCCTCCTACTGGGTATTTTTGTTCCTCTTATTCTCTGTCATTTTTTTGGTCATCGCTATTAGTTGTTGTCCCACATTGAGGACAATGTGTAATTCAAGTTTGGGGGTGCAATATTGCATTTTTGGTTCCACATTTTTACTAAGCAATGATAGTATAAATTGAAACTTGTCGGAGATGAAGCATATGTTTAATACCTTGTATATAGAAGCAATTGTGAATTTTTTTGAAAATAAAGAAATATTTGAATTTAAAATGATCATGTGGATTCAAATTAGTCTGTATAAATGTCTCAATTAGATTCTCGCTAGATTTTACACTCTTTTATGCTTCACAATGCACCGATGCACATCAGAAACTTAACTGTGAGGCATGCAACTTGATTGACCTTGACCCTGACCTAGTTAATCTGAGTTGATGAACCTATTGGATGGATACCTTTGGTATGATTTTTCTAAGTTGATAAAAAAAAAAAAAACAAAAAAAAAAAAAAAGAAAGAAAGAAGTAAAGAAGAAAAAAATAATGACCAGTTTGAGTTTGTAGCCTTTCCGACTTGAGTTATTAAGCCCTAGGAGTGTCTTTACACTCAGCACCCTAAAGCCATCTGGTTGGGAGTTGTTGGCCTAACGCTTGTTACATGGGTTGGTTAGAAAGCTTAAAAGACTTGGACATTGCACGGTCATTCAAAAAAAAAAATGTATATATATTGTAATAAACATGGTTCGTTGGAGTTTGTAGCCTTGCCAATTCAAGCTATTATGCCCTAGGAGTGTCTTTACACTCAGCACCCCAAAGCCATATGGTTTGGGAGTTGTTGGCCTAACGCTTGCTGCATGGGTTGGTTAGAAAGCTTAAAGGATTTCAGCATTGCACAATCATTTTTTGTATCATTTTTGAGTTATAATAAATTGTCAGCAAGCAACAAAAGTTGTCTTGTAAATAAATTCATGCCTTAGGGATTTCATTTAAAAGGGAATCCAATGATTTGAAGACTCGTGCCTTGGAATTGGAAAAAAAAGTAAAAGCCGCATGTTGAGAATCCAATCTACTTTCACTGAAGTTAGAGTTGATTTCCATTCAAGAGATGACAATTGAGTTATTTATATAGACTAGGATGTCGATGCATGTATGTTGAATTGTGTTTAGCCAATTTTTGTATCAATGCTTTATATATGCATGGTAGTCTACTTAATGACCCTGTCTCCAGTCCTTTGTTTGTTTCAAGTTGTTTTTGAGCTATGTATATATTTCATTTTGTCATGGTTGATATTTTTGTGGTAGCATTCCCATTGTTGTCATTTCATTGAGTCTTTCATTTGGTTTTGCTAAGGGACTAGAAAAATGTAAGTTTGGGGGTGTGATAAGCTCCGAATATTGCATATTCAAGCGCCCTAAATCGCATTAGTAAGTCCATTATTTGATTATTTTATGTAGATTATCTTCATTTGCATGTTTTTATATATTTTCAGGTTCATTGGCCAAAAAGAAGCAAAAATGATGTTTTGTTGAATCTTTGAATAACAATGTGCTCAAAGCTGAGGTTCTGGCAGTAGTGGAGTTTGACTTTGCTTAACATTTTTGACCTAACAAACTCGAGAACTAGACTTTTATTAAAACATGGTATATTTAGAGATTTGAATTAGCTTTCCAAATCTTCAAACAGTTCATCATTTGGAGTTCAGAGCAGAAAGTTATGGCTATTTTACCAAAGTAGTGCAAAGCAGATCAAGAGAAGAGAGCAAGCTGATGGAACTTCGAGCACTCGAAGGGCATACTTTGAGTGGTCGAACTTTAGGCAGAATGCTCTCCGGGATCCATCACTTCAGCCCACTTGCTCCTTGATTCCCTCATTTTTGATTTCCATCTTTATGGGTAGGTTGGAGATGTCTTTTGGTGGGAGTTGAGCCTTGTTTGGTAGGGTTTGGTAGGATGATGTCTACAAGAAGGTGAGGGGAACCACATATCAATATCATATCTTATTTTGCAAGATTGAGGGAGAGAAGAAAAGAGGAGGAGAAGATAGAGTTCTGGTGGCCAAGGAAAGGGAGCTCGAAAATGGAGGTTGCATCCAAGCTTCTTCCTTCTTCTAAAGCTCCCATGCTAAACCTCCATCTAGGGAGGTGATGAGGCCCCTCCCTTCTAAGCATGTTCTAATTTAGGTTATATTTTGGGGCAACAATGTATATTTTTGGTCTTTCCATGATCTAGAGCCCTCTATTTGTTGTAATGGATTTTAAATGTTTATAAATGGTTATTTTGAGTTATTCATCTTGTCTTAGATGGTTACTTTTCCTAATCATATTGCTTGCACTTTCATAGTGACAATGGAAGTTAGATCATGGAATGGTTTTAATGGCATGGAGTTGGAGAACCTAAATAGTTCATTGCTTAGGGTTCCCCTTTGATGGTCTATGTTTGATTCTTAGCTTCATGTGCATTCATCATTTAATTTAGGGCTTGATAATCCTTGACTTAGTAAGCATGTTCTAGGCTACATTTTAGTTTAGGTAGTTAATCATATGAATCTTTGATGGTTTATTCTTACCTTTTTATTTAATGAACTTCTTGAGGATATTATAGCAACCAAGTGTTGCCATGTATCATGACCATAATATATGTTGTTTTTCCCCTAAATTAATCCTAACCTAGTATGTGTATAGGGATGGAGCCGGATTCACTTCCCTAGTCCTCTTTACTTGTATTTCATCTCCTTTAAATTCTTGCAAGCTTTTATTTTATGCATCTTAATTTCATAGCTTAAGTGACAACCAACAAATCCTCTATGAACACCCCGTATCATTCTAAAAAGACTCTAGACACTTAGGTTGCCATAGATTAGAGCAGTCCCAGTGGTTCGACTTACCCGACCAATAGCCCTATTTTGTAATGATTCGTGCTATTGCGAAGGTTGATTTATTATAGATCGAATTCTCAACCGATCAGATATCATCATAAAGTCCCGGTTTTAACTATTTTTTTGGGAAAGTACCTACAAACATACATTAAACATAAATTAGTCTAACTATGGATAGAAGTATCATTTTAGGCCTTAACATATACGTATTTAGGGGCTCAAATATGCATATATTCAGCGCTCATCACACCCCCAGACTTACATATTGCTAGTCCCTTAGCAATACAGAACTGAAAAGCCGTTTTCGTGGGAATCATAGTTGTATTTAGCTTATCCAACAAGCCTTTAAACCCCTAGGTTACCCCTAGTGGACGAGTTGTAGTCTCGTGAGGGTTTTCAGTGAAGATACCCACTAACTTCTTAAATCTGTGCCTTAATGCACAGTAAGCTTAATCAAGTCCGTTTTCAGATCATATCATCCCTGCAGTTCTTTAATTAGTCAAATACAGCAAGTATACCAATCATGTAATCAGAAAAACTTTCAACTTCCAATTTCAATTAAGCAACCATAGTCCCCATCTATCAGTTTAATCATTCATTTAACAATCTTAATCTCTAAAACACTATGAAAGTGATCATATAATTCAACATGTGGCTTACTGTCCATACTTGCATTTATTCCTTGCTATTCCTCAATTCACAGGTAAACTTTTCAAATTCCAACTCCCAAGGTATTTTTTTTTCCCAGGTATGCATTTTTTCAAAAAGGATACTGTGCAATGTTCAGGTTTATTAAGCTTTCTAAATCACCCATGTAACGAACTTTCAGCCAATGATTCCCAGACCAGATGATCTTAGGGCATTAAGTGGTTAAACACCCCTAATGACTTAATTGTTCAAGTAATCTAGGCAACCTAAACCCCTTATGTAATAAGCTTTCAGTCAATGACTCATAGACCAGATGATCTTAGGGCATTAGATGTCAGAACACACCCCTAAGGACTTAATCATTCAAGTAATCTAAGTAAAAACCTGAACTTGATCATTTTCTATTTTTTTTTTTTTCTTTTTCATCCAGTTAATTTTTTTTTTTTTTTTTTTTTTTTTTTTTTTTTTTTTTTTTTTCTTTTATATTGGTGAAGTTTTTTTTTTTCTTTATTGCATTGCATATAAACCAAATTTTTTTCTATTTCTTTTTTTTTTTTTTCCTTTTTTATTTTTATTTTTTTATTATTGCCTCGGTCATCAAAACTATCAAATCTACCTAATCATCTCAGTCTAACTTAAAACAAAACAAGACTTCCAATTTCTACCCCACAGAATTCATGCAAGTGTGAATATGTGCAAAGTGTAGCATCTCAGAGATCAACATCATTAAACAATAATCATTCTAACAAAGTGGACCACAGGCCACCAACTGATTTCAAAAATTTTCAAGAAATCCCTTTCACAGTAATTTAGCATACAAACCATTTCCAACTAACATCAGGCTGCAAATAGAGTATATAACCATCAACAGACTCAAACACATGCTCAAACACATACTTATATCATCAAATAACAAATCGTCTCCTTGTGTAAGCAAAAATTGTAAATTTTAAATTTTAAATTTCCCAACACAAACCTTACCCCCAAACTTATTATGCACATTGTCCTCAATGTGTCAGAACAAAAGAGTATTAGAAAGATATTACCATACAAGTAGACCAACAAAGATATGACAAAATAATGCACAGATGGGTAAAAATGAATATCCAACATCTTCTCCTTCAACATAGTGGTTCCTCAAAACCATTCAATGGTGTTTTCAGCCAAATCACCCCTAAACTTAATTTGTTATATCTGGCAAAATCAATAAATTCCAACACACATCAGAGTATCAAATATATGGAGTAAGCATAAAGAAATATCAACACAAGGAGAATATAAGCAAAAAACATGTATATATATCAAAAATTAGTACAATACTTTTGAAAAAAAGACTTAGGGTAGATATACATCATATGGAAATAAATACATCAAAAAGACTGCCCTAGTCAACAAAAATATAGAAAATCCCTAGAAAGCTAATCCATAGGTAGTGGGGGTGGATCAGAAGAACTAGATAGAGTGGACGGAGTGCGGCGAAGTAACTCCTCTAATTTTTGGATTTTTGTTATTTTTCAATTTTTATTTTCTTTTTCAATTTTATTCAAACCTAAACTATCCTAAACCTAAATGAAGATTAAAATAAACCTAAAACCTAGAAAAGCAAATAACTAAATCAAATCTAAAGTAATCAAATAAAAATCAAATAAAACTATAGTACAACATACAAATGCTAAGTTTAACGTCGATAGCTCGACATCATGCTATGTTTAACATCGATAGCTCGACGAAAATTGAATTCTCTAGTCCAAGTAAGTAAATAGGATCATAGAGTTCTACTGCCTCCACCGTGCCTCTCTGCACACTACCCTCTATGTAGGGCTTTAATCTCTGTCCATTGACCTTAAACAATATTCCAGTCTTACAATCTTGTATCTCAATTTCACCATAAGGTGTAATAGAAATAACCATGTATGGACCTTCCCAACGTGACTTTAACTTTCCAGGAAAAAGTTTTAGTCATGTATTAAACAACCAAACCTTCTTCCCAGGCTCAAAAGTCTTACGCAAGACATGCTTGTCATGAAATACCTTAGTCTTTGATTTGTAAACCTTATCACTCTCATAAGTATCATTAAGTAATTCTTCAAGCTCAGTAGTTGAAGCTTCCTGTTAGAACTAGCAGATGTCATATCAAAGTTGAGCTTTTTTATGGCCCAGAAAGCTCTGTGTTCTAACTCTACAAGAAGATGGTACCCTTTACCATAGACAAGACGGTAAGTTGACATACCAATCGGAGTCTTATATGCCGTTCGGCAAGCCCACAAAGCATCGTTCAGTCTAAAAGACCAATCTTTATGATCTGGCTTAACCATTTTCTCAAGAATTCTCTTAATTTCATGATTGGATAGCTCAACTTGTCCACTTGTTTGGGGATGATAGGGAGAATCAACTTTATGAGTGACGGAGTATCTTTGTACCAAAGTACAGAAATATCTATTACAGAAATGAGCACCCCCATCACTAATAATAGCTCGTGGCATACCAAACTGACTAAAAATGTTTGTTTGAATGAACTCAATCACGACTGCGTGATTGGCGGTTTTAGTAGCCACTACTTTAACCCATTTAGACACATAATCAACAAAAGGACCCATGAAATCATTACCCCAAACATCAAAAACCTCAATAATTAAGATTGGAGTCAAGGGCATCATATTTATTCTAGAAATTGATCCTAGCTGTTGACATCTAAGGCACGACCTACATAATAAGTATGCATCCCGAAAGAGCGAAGGCCAAAAGAAACCACATTGAAGAATTTTAGCAGCAGTTTTCTTTGCACTGAAATGACCTCCACATGCCGAACTATGACAGAAGGTCAGAAAACTATGAAACTCACTCTCAGGAACACATCTACGAATGATTTGATCAGCACAGTATTTAAATAGTTGGGGATCTTCCCAATAGTACATCCTAATTTAGGAAAAGAATCAATTTTTTTCCTACTTTGACCAAGACAAAGAAATTTTACCTATTGCGAGGTAATTCACAATATCAGTAAACCAAACAGTTGTTCATCCAGAAAGGAATCATAAACTGGAAGTGAAGTTGAGGTATCTGCAATCAGAATCCTAGACAGATGGTCAGCTATAACATTCTCTGACCCTTTTTTATCCCGGATTTCATAATCAAACTCTTGAAGCAAGAGGATCCATAAAATCAAATGGGGTTTGGTTTCCTTTTTAGAAAGAAGATGTTTCAAAGTAGAATGATCATAATAGAATACGACTTTGGAACCTAATAGATATGATCTGAATTTGTCCAAAGCAAAGACAACTGCAAGCAACTCTTTTTCAGTTGTGGTATAATTTAATTGTGCATCTGAAAGAGTTTTGATCACATAGTAAATAACATGAGGAAGCTTATCTACTCATTATCCTAAGACAACACCCATAACATAATTAGATGCGTAACACATAATATCAAATGGAATGCCCCAATCCGGAGGATTCATTATAGAAGCTAAAGAAAGAAAAGAGCGAAGCTTTTGAAAAGCTTCAAGGCATGATTCATCAAAGACAAAAGGAGCATCATTTGCAAGTAGATTACACAAAGGGCAGGAAATTTGGCTGAAATCTTTAATGAAGCGTCGATAGAACCCGGCGTGCCCAAGAAATGATCACACTCCCCTTACGGAGGTAGGAAGAGGCAATTTAGAGATCAAATCTACTTTAGCTCTACCAACTTCAATTCCTCTCTCTGAAATGATATGACCTAAAACAATACCCTTTTGAACCATAAAATGGCTCTTCTCCCAACTAAGAATAAGATAGGTTTCCCTACAACGCTGAAGCACTAGGGAAAGATTTTGGAGACAGTTTTCGAATGTTGACCCGAAAACAGAGAAGTCATCTATAAAGACTTAGAGAAACTTTTCAACCACGTCCAAAAAGATAGACATCATACACTTCTGGAATGTTGCTGGCACATTACACATTCCAAAAGGCATCCATCTATATGCAAACGTACCGAATGGACAAGTGAAAGTAGTTTTCTTTTGATCCTTAGGATCAATGGCCACCTGATTATAGCCGGAATATCCGTCTAAAAAGCAATAATAGCTCTAGCCAGCCAATCGTTTTAAAATCTGATCAATGAATGGAAGTGGAAAATTATCTTTTCTAGTAGCAGAGTTGAGTTTTCGGTAATCAATACACACACGCCATCTAGTGGTGATGCGCTGTGGAACTAATTCACCCTCGGAATTCTCAACTACTATAATACCTGCCTTTTTGGGTACTACCTGAGTAGGACTCACCCACTTGCTATCTGAGATAGGGTAGATTATTCCCGCATCTAGAAACTTCACAACTTCCTTCAAAACTACCTCCTTCATATTAGGATTCAATCTTCGTTGGAGTTCCCGAGGTATTTGAGAATCCTCCTCCAAATGAATCTGATGCATGCAAATTGTGGGACTAATTCCTTTCAAATCAGCCACACTCCACCCAATAGCCTCTTTATTTTTCTCAAGAACTTTTAAGATACTACTTTTTTGGGAACTTGTAAGATTGGAAGCAATGATCACTGGGAGAGTATCATTTAAACCCAAGAAAGCATACTTGAGCTTTTCCGGTAGTGGCTTAAGCTCAAGCTTAGGTGGAGACTCTAAAGAAAGAATAAGCAGAGTACTAGAAAGTGGTGGAAGAGGCTCTAACCTAGATTTCCATGGAGGAAAATCTGTGATAGGAGTGGAATTGAGCAAAGAATTCACTTCAGCTATTGAAATCAATATCAAAATCTAATATTGAAGTGATTCAGACAAGCTTCTAAAGGATCCTTGGATAAAATAGTTGGGAGTGATTCCTCAACCAACTCATCAATAACATCAAGGAAGAAGCATTCACTATCATCGTGGGGATGATGAATAGCATTAAAGGTGTTTAACTTAACTTTCATATTTCCAAAAGATAAATCCATGGCTCCAGTCCTACAGTTAATGCAAGTATTTGCTGTGGATAGAAAAGGTCACCCAAAAATGACTGGAATATACTTTTTGGAATCGTAGACCGGTTCTATATCAAGAACTAGAAAGTTGACTGGAAAATAGAACTTATCCACTTTTATGAGTACATCTTTAACAATACCTCGTGGTTGTCTGACAGAACGGTCAGTAAGCTATAGAACAACCGATGTAGGTTTTAACTCTCCCAAACCTAACTTCTCATACACCGAGTAAGGAATAAGATTCACACTTGCTCCAAGGTTAAGAAGTGCTCGCTTTATCACATTGTTTCCAATGATGCAAGAAATTGTAGGAGCACCAGGATCTTTAACCTTGAGAGAAGTGTTATACTTAAGAATAGCACTGACCTGCTTGGTGAGACAAACTTTCTTCGGAACTTGGTTTCTGGATTTTCTCTTAAAGTGCACAAGTCCTTTAGAAATTTGGAGTATGCTGGGATTTGCTTTATAGAATCAAGCAGAGGAAGATTAATTTTGACCTGTTTAAAGACCTCCATCATATCTTGAATTTTTTCCCCTTGTTTACCAAAGTGGGAGGGTTCTTTGATACGTTCAGGATAAGGCGCTTTGGGCTCATAAGCTGTCTAAGGGGTAGGAGTAGATGAAGAAGTGACTCCACCATCAACTCTTCTTGTGGATTGTGGAATTGAATTTGAGGAAACATCCTTGGGATATAGATTCTGAATGATAAGAACAATGGGAATCCTAGCCTTTCTTTTTCCTCCTGTCCTTTTTCAACTTGGTTATCAACCACTCTACCACACCTTAATGTAATGATAGTCTGAACTTATTCATTATGAATACCTGAGGAATTGGTTCATCAATCATGTAAGTCTGCCATTTCGGGTTGGCTATTGGCTGACTAGGCAGCTTTCCATCCTCTTTTCGAGATAAAGTACTCGTTATTTGCCTAACTTATGCCTTTAGCTCTGTTATGGCCTGAGAATGAGTATTAAGAAGTTGGGTATTAGCTTTAATCTCAACAAGAGCATTGAGTACTTGTTCCTCAAAAGCAAAATTTCTAGGAGAAGGTGAAAGATTAAGAGCTTGAGTGGGTTGATTCCTAAACTGAGGTGGACGGTAAATACCAGATTGGTTGAAAGAATTATTTTGTGGCATAGGATTGGATGAATTTTGGTACTGCCCTTGAGATTAGGGAGTAATGTTTCCTTGATTTTGATTACGCTATGATAGATTTGGATGATCTCTCCAGCTTGGATTATATGTAGAAGAATATGGATTATAAGTTGGTCTAGAGAATGTAGCATTCACTTACTCTTGTGGGATCTCAGATGATTGTCCTAGCATAGGGCAAGCGTCAGCAAAATGGTTAGGATTAACACAGATGGAATAAACTTCCTTTGGCAAGACAGTTTGTGGATTAGTAATAGGAGCAAAACCAGATGATAGGATTTGATCAAACCTACGGTTCATGGCTTCTATTTGAGCAGCTAACTTACTAAATTTATCTACCTCATAAAGACCTAGACCTAGAGGAAGAAGCATGTTGCACTGAGTTTTCATTTAGGGCCTCAAACAGTTCCTAAGCATCAGCCGGACTCTTACGCAGAAAAGCTCCATTGCTGGAAGCATCAACCATACTTCACTTCCCGATGCCAAAATTCACACTTCTCGAACTTGGCATATAACTCGTGCTCATAGAGCGTCTGTAAGACTATGCAAAGATGTCTAGTATGATCGTCCTCTGACTTTGAATAAATCAAAATGTCATCTATGAAAACAATGATAAATTGATCTAAGTAAGCCCTGAAGACTTGGTTCATTAAATCCATGAAGACTGCCGGTGCATTAGTCAGTTCGAAAGGCATAACACAAAACTCATAAGAACCATTTCTAGTGAGAAACGCTATCCTCGGAACATCTTGCTCCCGAACCCGAAGTTGATGATATCCAGAGCGCAAATTAATCTTAGAAAAATAGGTAGCTCCTTTCAACTGATTAAAAAGATCATCAATCCTGGGTAAAGGATACTTGTTACGTATGGTAACCTTGTTCAACTCCCTGTAATCTATAGACAGGCGAAGTGAATTATCATTCTTTTTTACAAACAAAACTGGTGCTCCCCAGGGTGAAGTACTCCTATGAATAAAACCTTGGTTGAGTAATTGCTGAATCTGATCCCTCAGCTCTCGCATCTCCACTGGTGCCATCATGTGTGGTGCTTTAGCAATAGGCATAGTGCCCGAAGCTAAGTCAATCATAAAGTCGATCTCGCGACTAGTTGGCGACCCTAGAATCTCCTTAAAAACATCCAGAAAGTCCTGTACAATTGGTATGCGATCCAATGACACAGTAACCTCCTCTTCCGTTTCCTCACCCATATGAAACAAATAAGTGCTAGTGACCCCGTTAGAACGTGGCATAGCGACAACATATATATCTTATCTAAGTATGTTGAACACAATAGACCTATCAAAATAATTAACTTGGGTATGGTAGTGCGATAACCAATCCATCCCAAGTATCACATCATAAGTGTGCATGTCCAGGACTAATAGATTGGCTAGAAATCTAAGTCTACCAATATCTAGTGTCACAGGCCCATCGCTCTCATACAATATGGCTATATTGCCTAAGGTGTAGAAATACCCTGAGGTTTACTGCATACCCGCATCATCATCCTAGATAAAGTAATAAAAGATCTAAATACAAATAAGTGTGTAGCACCAGTATCAAATAAAACATGCCCCAATGAACCATGAATAGGAAACATACCCTCAATAGCCTGAGGTGCCTGAATATCCTGTGGCATGGGGTTGTACACCCTGCCGTAATACAACTGCTGCGATGCCTGTCCCTGAGGCTGTGGCGGTGCCGGTAATACCAGATATGTCTGTCCCTGAATCCGTGGAACCAATGGAGCGGGTATAGGTACCGGTGCCCTCTATCCCTGCTGTACATACTGTCCCTATCCCTATCCCGCTTTAGGAAACTGTTTGGAATTGTGTCCAAACTCTCTGTAAGTATAACAACTACTCTTACAGGTGCTAAACTATCCCCTCTACAATCCATCCTACCAAATTGATTCCCACAAGTTGCTTTTATAACTCGTTGGTAATCGTCCC
Source organism: Cornus florida (assembly GCF_030987335.1). Classification (NCBI taxonomy): domain Eukaryota; kingdom Viridiplantae; phylum Streptophyta; class Magnoliopsida; order Cornales; family Cornaceae; genus Cornus; species Cornus florida. The sequence goes on from NW_026775578.1 coordinate 61,705,739, forward strand.
ATCTCAACACAACGAACCTATAAGCAAAGCTTTGTTTGCTTGCTCAAATACAAATCACTCCACTGTGATTTTCCTTCATTATCGCAACATACACATTCCAATATAGTTTAATAAAACCATTCATGTATACATCACAAAAATACTATCATCATACACAATAGAGATAGCCAAAACCACTAGTTTACTTTATTAAGAACTTCTTTAAATCGTAAACCTCCAAAAGAATAATTGTCATATATTATTTAAAATACTACTAGCGTACGTGATTAAATCTGTACTACACTTTTACTAATACCTTCACTACTACTAGTAATGAAAATCATATTACTCTTAAAAGAGCATTCATTCTTGAAAACCGGTACCCTCCATCCTTATCTTCTTCGGGGTCTTCCTCTCTACTTGCTCAGTTTTGAGCACCATCGAAGTTATGTTGGGTCCACAGTATGGTGGCCAATCTCGCACACCATAAACCTTCCTTGACTTAAACTTCGAAGCAACACCTATTGGAACCAATTCCTTGGTCTCCAATTCCCCCTTCTTGGTCGACCTTCACAGGGGAATCATCGGAGTAACCTTCTTCTTCCTTGGGTCCTTCTTTGCTTTCATCGTAGACCACATCTTTTTCCTAGTGCCAACATTCTGAAATTACAGAATAAGATTGACATCAGTATGTTCTAAGCGAACCGTAAAGGACTACAATGAATCCTACACTTAAGCTCTAATCAAGAGGAAAAGCTATGCGGAAGTCTTAATATGAAATACCCTAGAGACACTTGAACCTGGAGTGCTCTGATACCAACTGTGATACCTCTCGACTCCGAGACATGGGTTGATCAGACCCAAGCCCAAACCCGAGGGAATATCAAACAATCAATATATAAACGAACACAGAATATAAAAAGAATTAAGAAATAAATATTAAAGCTGAAAGAATTACTAATATAAAATCCTCAACTCGGGAATCCATCTAGTGGACCCCTAAACAAAATCCCAACTGAACATAAACAACTAAAAATAAAATCCAAATTTGAAACATGGAAAGAAATCATACGTCGTCAGTAGAGTGAATGATCGTTTCTGCTCAGCTGAACAATCCCTAAGACTGGAACCGTCCGATACCTGAAAAATATAAGAGTGGGTTAGGCCCACGAACAAGTTCCATTCTAACTGCAATCCATACAGTGACCCGATACGTAGATACACCCTAGATATCTCAATAATATCTATTTAGTCCATACATACATATATCCACACTAAGGGACATTCACTGAATTACAAAGGGGGTCTTAACCTGAATAGAATGCAACATGCAAAATGCACCTGAGTGGGCATGACTACCTAAGCCTAACAGGGTACACCTCAACATATCATAGCCAGCTACACATCCACTGCATATACGCGCCCTAACCATCGACTTTGAGACTCAAGCTCATATCGTGGTACCATAATCATATATTTAAAGTCCGTCCAAAACCAGAGTATGTCATTCAATTTTTTGTTGATCTAACATAAGATTTATAATCCGATTAGCCACTCAACTTATTCAGTTGATCTGACTTAACCACAAGTAACAATTAATCCATGTAGTCACTCAACTTACTCAGTTGATCTGACCAAAATATAAGTAGGATTCAATTTTTACAATCCATTATCTTATTCCAACGAGGTAGGTGTCAGCGTTTTGAGCTAAACCATCCCTAGTATGCCATCGTCCTATACCGGTGCATACAATCCACAACATCTATGTAAATTACAGAACATAAATAATAGTTTAGCAATTAAATTACAAAACCATAATCCAGATAATTGCAGAATAGTGTTTAATATTTCAGCAATTACAATCCAAGCCTTAATTCATGTAATTGCAAAAAAGAGTTTAATATTTCAACAATTAAAATCCAGAGTATGCATAGATCAAATCTGATAAATAACTGACCCTATTGTGCATCCAAAACAAGATTTATAATCATGCTATAATCCATTAAATTGCCAAATTAAAATTAAGCAATTAATTTCCTTCCACCCGTTAACAGCATGCAAAGTTGTATACTTTTCTACTGTTCCATCCATTGGCCTATATGTATAATTTATGCCATATGAGGTTTTAATACTCCACGAAATTACATTTAAAACCCTCTAGTAAAGTCTTAAAACAATTCTGAAAAGTTAAACTCGTCCAAACAGTGCAGAAAAATATTCCAGAACGCACAAACATAAGAGAACCTGCTCTCAGAACTTGAAAACAGGCTTCATACCTCTTGGAGCCGGCCCTAGAGGGGTGGGAGCCGGCTCTACATCCCCTAGAGCCGGCTCTTCACTTGGGGGAGCCGGCTCCCTCTTCCATAAAGCTAGCTCTCTCCCTCTCTGAGAGCCCTGAACCTTCTCTAGCCTTCTGCTTCGTCTCCGACCACTTCCAACCCTTCTATTCTTTGTAAATACTGAACCTAAGGGTCTAAATTGCATCTTATATCATCCCAGTTATTTATTTAAAATAGTTTTCATTAAAAAGAACCATATAAACAATTACCGATTTAACATGCTTTACGATTAAACACTGAAATCCAATTTTGCAACAACAGTTCCAGACAAAAATAAATACATACAGGCTAATAAATAGCATATACTAAACTTGCAAGATTCATTTAATGTCCAATTAAAATCCTAGAGATCATCTAGGTGTACAGAACACAGGCCAAGGGGAGAGAGACATAATAGAACTTACCTGTGTGGTTTTGGAACCAAAACCTTGTCGCCGTCTTCCTAAGCTTTCCAACGACGTCCGGTTACTATCAACTCAGTGATGAGCGCTAAAAAGTACAATTTTAAACCCCTTAAGCTTGAGTATTCTAGGACCTTTATCTATCTTATTTTCCCGTTTTAGTACTTATTTGTGTTTTTGTCTATTTCAGGTCAATAATGTTAAAATGGGCTAAAAATGGTTTCTTAAGGCCTTTTTGGAGTCAAACTAAGTCTTAGTGATGATTCGGAGCAAAAAGAGGCTGATGCTGAAAATCTGCCAAGTTGGATCGATCCAACTTTTTCTGAGATCGGTCATTTTTTTTGAGATCGATCAAAGTTGGATCGATCGAAAATCAAAGTTGGATCAATCGAACTTTTATCTGATCGATCGAACTTTTTCTCTAATCGATTGAACTTTTGCTGGCAGCGAGCTGTCTTATTCCCGTGCGCGCCCAAAAGTCCACCTACCACATAGTACAGGATTAGATATTTTTGAGGCTATATTCCTGACTTAATGACTAAGAAAAGGACCTTCTATATAAAGGGAAGTGACCCATTTTGTAAAAGAGCTTTTTTTCTTTTTATTTTTTACATTGTATTTTTTATTTCTCTCTAGCAAAGTTAGAGATTAGGGTTAGAAGAAAAGAGGGAAGTGGAGGCACATCTCAAGATCCATCTCTATACCACTTTCTCTCCATCTCTAGAGCTTCAAAGAAAAAGAAGAAGAAGAGGAAGAAGAAGATAGAACCATATTTGGAGCTTGATTCCATAACCACATCCACCTCCTCCATGATTGGCTAGATCTACACTTAGGGCTTGGATGAGCCCTAAGTCTTGTGTAATCTAAACCCTTGTATTTCTATTTTTGGGGATTTATATATATATTGTTGTGATTAGTGTTCTAGCCTTGTGAATTTGATGAATCTTGGTATATATCTATGATTTCTATAGTCTAATTCTTCCTATTAATTCTCTAGTTTATTTAGATGTCTATGTGTGATTAAATTAGGAATTATGTCTCACATGATTCATATGGTTTAATTCTTCCTATTGATTCTATTTGTAATTACATGTTATCTTATGTGTGATTATTTGGAAAATGATCTCTACACTAGTTTTTCTATATTAATTGCATGTCTATGTGTGGTTGATTGAGAATCTAGTGATGGCTAAGCATGGGTTTTCATTAAATGGGTTTGTCAATTAATTTGATGGTTTATACTTATGCTTAATGGGTCGTTCTACAATTTAATTTATGCTTGTAGGTAGGTAGACAATCTATGCTTGCTTAGATATTCCATGGCTTATTATTGCAAATTCCATGATTCTTTAGATTGATGTGTGCTACAATTGTTACTAGTTAGATAGGTCATGCTTAAAATTGATGGGTTATGCTACACTTAGTTTAGGTAGACAATTCATACATAAATTAGATGGTCCATGCTTAATATTGCAATTGGTAGTCGCATTTTGTTCACAGTAATGTATTCCCCATTAATGGAAAGCAAGTGGTTAATTACATGAGCTTAGTGGTGATTCCAACACCCTAAGACCTCTCTTCATATCTCTTAAATCCCTATCTCAACTTAGTTTGTTTACTTGCATTTTTATTTCATTGCATCTTAGTTTAATCAACCAATCTCTCTCCTTTGCAATCAATTGATACATTAGAGTTGAAGTTAAATTCCAACACGTATAATCCCTTGGGACGATCCCTACTCACTCTTACTACATTAGTACTAGTATTGGTAGTGGTTTTTATAAATTTAAACTTGACCCAGAAGGCTTTTCTTGAACCGCACATTCACTACGTTATTTTGGCGTATATCAAGCGGCCTCCTCACTTAACCTCCTATTGCTCAACCTTCCCTCCTCCTAGGTCTGACCTTTAAGCCACAACCGGAACCCTCACCGAACTTGCTCTGTTTTCTCACAAGTCTCTATTATGTCGCTTTGCCTTCACTGTGCCGTGAATAGGGTTCTAAAACCCTAGGCAGACGTATGACATATATATTTATAGGCAATTACAAAACCCAAGTCCAATTAAAACCCTAGACTGAAAACCTAATTAAAAACGTAAACTGAAAACCTAATTAAATCCTAGCCGGCCACCACGTGAATTATAAAAGAATAATAAAACCTAAATTAAACATTAATAAAACCCTAATGTACTCCAATTAATGCATGTAAATAATTAAAACAATTACTTCAATGAAAGAAAATAATAATTCAATTAAAGAAAAATAAAAACACACTTAAATAAAATAATTCATCAATTAATTCAAATAACAGGCAAATAAACAATTAACAAATAAAAATGCAAGTAAATAATTATTAAAATACCGAGACTATCCTTTTAAAATTAGGGGTATTACAAGCACTAGGTACCAGGCTCGAGCATTTGAGGCTTAAGGCTCGAGCATCAGTGGATGGTGCTCGATCCTATAGGTGAGGCACGAGACCTGGGAGCATTGCCTTTTAATTAAAATCAACTCTTTAATTTCTGACGCCTCATACTTGAGCTTGAGGATCAAGGCTCGAGCACCCTAAATTAGGGCTCGAGCACCAAGGTTCAAGGCTCGAGCTTTTGGGCCTTGTTGACTTTTATTCTCTTCTTTGTTGTGATGCTTGAGCCTCAACACTTGGGCTCAAGCTCTGGGGCTTGAATTGCTTCAAACTTCACCATTTAAGCTCTCGGCTTGCTCTGAATGACCGGTAACGACTCTGTAAGCTTCGATATCATCATAAAGTCTCGGTTTTAACTATTTTTCTGGGAAAGTACCTACAAACACTATTTAAATATAAATTAGTCTAACTATAGATAAAAGTATCACTTTAGGCCTTAACATATACGTATTTAGGGGCTCAAATATGCATATATTCAGCGTTCATCAACGACTACCTCCACTAGGGGAGCGAGTTATGCAACCCAATGTTGCTCACCAAGGTGAGCAGGAAGGTAACTATCGCATGGATCCTCATTGCGAGGAGATCAGGCCAGGCGATTTGCCACCAAATGCTCATCACGTGGAGGATCGAGAAGGATCTATACATCTGGATCCGCATCGTGAGTGGATCTGGTAAGAAGAATCCATGGAGTATGGTCAGAACAAGGCTACACCGTCATGGCAAAGGGAGTTAACAGAGGAACGGTTTTATGATCCTTCATATCGACCATCAATGGCCACATATGAATATAGAGGTCTGGACAGGGGGTCTGTTGAATAGAAGACATTTTCAAAGTATCCAAGGAAGAATGAAGCCCTCCGTTCATCAGCAAGAATGGTTGCTTCACCATTTACTGACGAGATCCTGAACGCTCCGAATCCGAGGAAGTTTTCCGTGCCAGTTTTCATTCTGTTTGATGGAACGAGTGACCCGATCGATCACATTTACCACATTCAGTTGAAAATGGCTCTGAACACGGAGAATGATCCTTTGATGTGCAAGTGCTTTCCTATAAGTTTGACCGGGCCAGCGCTCAATTGGTTAAAGAATTTGGCCAAAGGTTCAATCGCTAGCTTCCAGGACCTGTGTGACAAATTCATAAGCCAGTATTATGAGAATAAACGCCCGGCCAAAGATGTCTCAAGCCTTTTTATAATGAAGCAGTATGAAGAGGAGCGACTCTAAGCTTTCCTCACCAGGTTCAACCTCGTCAAGAGCATGGTAATGGAATGTCATCCATCCATGGCGGTTCAAGCATTCAAGCTAATAATGAACCGAGGGACACCGTTCCACAAAAGTTTGGTGGTAAATACGCAGAAGACCATGGACGAGCTGAATGAGAGAGCTGACAGTTTTATACATTTGGAAGAAGAAGAAGCAGCTAATGCAAGGAAGATGTCGATTATCTTAATGGATGTGAAGTCCAAAACCAAAATCTGGCAAAAACAAGTTCCGCCACAGTGTTAGATCTCCTGGAAAGCAAAGAAAAGGCCTAGAGAAGAAGAGTTGGTTACTCCACTAAAATTCATTCTCGTAAGGTTGTATAAGGGGAACAAAGATAAGTTTTGCTCCCCCCTACTAATTAGACAACCTCTCGAACAGAGAGATTAATCTAAGCATTGTGCTTTCCATAGTGATTTTGGTCATCAGACTAATGAATGCAGGAAATTAAGGAGGCAGGTGGAGATGCTGATAGCAAGGGGAGAGTTTGCAGGATATATTCAAGGGCCGACGGTGGAGTAGAACTGACTGGTAAAACAAGTGAAGAGGAATCAAAAGCCGAGCTACCATAACGCACAGCCTATTCGGATAATAAATGCAATTCATGGCCGACCTAAGCCAATCGAAGAGTCACAAGAACTACTTGGAACGCGCCTCCGCTAAGCGCAGATGAAGAGAAGGATAGGCAGTGTAAAAGCTCTACACCAGCAGAGCACATCGGTTTAGATAAAATTCACTAGAACGGATCTATGGCATGTATAGGTCCCACATAAAGATCTTCTAGTAGTCAGTTTGGTAGTGGCAGAATGCTTGGTGTGGAGAGTTCTGATTAATCCAGGTAGCAGTGCGAATGTCATGTTTAACCGGCTCAAGATCAAGCCAAAAAAGCTCAAACCCACCAGAAATCCATTGCTGGAGTTCGATGGGAAATGGGTAGAGCCCATTGGTATGGTAGAATTTCCAGTACAAGCTGTTGAAAGAATTCTGACAGAGAGCTTTGTGGTCGTTGAGATCCATCCGTCTTACAATCTCTTGATGGGAAGAGGATGGATCCACAGGGTCTAAAGTGTCCCATCAACTCTACACCAGGTGATGAGATGTTTGAGCCTAGATGGGAGCAAGGTGATTAACATCCATGGGGATCAGGTCGCAGCCAAGGAATGCTACTCCGTGACAATGAAAACTACTGGTAAGGGAAAAGCTCTAGCCCGATCTGACAATCCGAGATAGCAATTACATGAACCTCCCCCCAAAGCGATTAAGGGGGAGGATGAACCTTTGGTTCTTACCAAAGAGCCCCTTATTGATGTGCAGATAGATCCTCATAAGCCAGACAGAACAACAAGGGTAGGGTTAGGGCTTATAGAGGGAAAGACATAGCAGTTAATTGATTTCCTGTCTCAGAACGCAGATGTGTTCTCTTGGAGCCATTCAGACATGCCAAGAATCAGTTCATCCATGTCTTGTCATTCCTTCAATGTAGACCTGAACGCCAAGCCTATAAGACAGAAGAAGAGCAAGTTCATCCTAGAGCGCAATCGAATCATAGCTGATGAGGTTGATCGATTGCTAGATGCAGGATTCATCAGAGAAGTTCAGTACCAGGTTTGGCTCTCAAATATAGTTGTTGTGCAGAAGAAGAATGGGAAATGGAGAGTGTGTATTGACTTCACTAATTTGAACAAAGCATGCCTGAAGGATAGCTTCTCGTTGCCCAAGATTGATTAAATGGTGGATGCTACTACTGGATACGAATGAGTAACCTTCCTAGATGCTTACTCAGGCTACAACCAAATCCCTATGGACCTGAATGATGAAGAGAAAACTTCTTTTGTCACTGAACGAGGAATCTACTGCTACAAAGTCATACCGTTCGGACTAAAGAATGTTATAGCTACTTATCAAAGGCTGGTCAGCAAGATTTTCAAAAATCAAGTAGGGAAGACTGTAGAGGCCTATATTGATGACATGGTGGTAAAGAGTAAGAAGAAGGACGATTACCTAGAACACTTACAAGATGTATTCGGGCTGTTGAGGATGTATAAAATGAAGCTTAATCCAACCAAGTGCTCGTTCGGCGTAGGTTCTGGGCAGTTCCTGGGACACGTGGCCAATAACAGAGGAATTAAAATTACCCCAGCCCAAGTAGAAGCTCTGACCAAAAATGCAGAACTAAGAATGGTCAAGGAAGTGCAAGTATTCACAGGTCAAATAGATGCACTGAGTCGATTCATTTTTAAGCTGTCAGATCGCTGTAAACCATTTTTTGATACAATAAGAGGCTATGGAAATCAGGTCTGGGGGGATGAGCAACGACAGGCACTGACCAGCTTGAAAGAATATATGCTGAACCCTCCAGTCTTGTCTGCCCCCGAGCCAGGTGAAAAGCTCTTTATATACCTTAGTGTGTCCAACATCGCAACGAGTGCCGTTTTGGTACGCTGCAAAAAAGGTAAGTAGTTCCCAGTGTTCTATGTTAGTAAAACAATGGCCAAGCTGGAAAGAATATATTCAAAGGCTGAATGAGTGATCCTATCATTGGTAAATGCAAAAAGGAAACTCAGGCATTACTTTGAGTCCCATCCTATCGTCGTTCTGACCGCCCTACCTTTAAGGATGATCCTGCATAAGCCAGATCTGTCAGGAAGAATTACAAAGTGGGCCATAGAGTTGATCTTAACATAACATACGAACCCAAAACGGCTATTAAAGGACAAGCGGTGGCTGATTTCCTGCTGGAATACGATATAGAAGACATAGAAGAAGATCTTGGAGGTACTTCATGGAAGCTCTTCATAGATGGCTCTTCAAATCAAAAGGGGGCAGGAATTGGGATCAAACTGCAAACACTAGAGGGCACCATGCTGAGTCAAGCGGTCAGACTTGAGTTTAGCGCAACCAATAATGAGGCTGAATATGAAGCATTGCTAGCTGGACTAAAGTTGGCTAAAGAATTGAAGGTCAAAAGTCTAGTTGCTTTTAGTGATTCACAGTTGATCATTTGGCAGGTGACTGGGGAATACGGAACTAAAGATGAGACAATGGAGGCATACCGTTTTGCCGTTCTGCACGAATCAAAAGACTTCGATCAGATCAAATTCATCCAGTTGTCGAGGGAATATAATAAAGATGCCGATCGATTGGCTTGCAGTGCTTCAAGTTCTGGAGAAACATTGGCTAGGGTTATCCCAGTTGATGTGTTACGTTAGCCATCCATCTGTGATGAACCGTCCAGTTCAGACCTTCGGCAAGTTAATGTCATACCATACTAGCCGAGCTGGATTGACCCAATCATGGCTTTAAAACGCGATGGCGTGCTGCACGAACGGAAAGATGAGGCAAGGAAAATCAGATCAAATGCTACCAAGTATGTTATTGTGCACAATTAATTGTATAGAAGGTCTTTCTCCGGACCATACTTGAAATGTGTCACCCCTATGGAAGCTAGGCAGATCTTGCGAACTATCCATGAGGGTGTGTGTGGCAATCATTCCAGAGGAAGATCTTTAGCACACAAAGCGATGATGTAGGGATTTTTTTGGCCGAACATGTCGTGGGACGCGGAAGAATTCTCTTGAAGATGCGATAAATGCCAAAGGTTCGGACCATTGATTCACCAACCACCTGAAGACTTACACGTAATGGCCAAACCATGGCCTTTTGTGTAATGGGGGATGGATGTGGTTGGCCCTCTGCCGACCGCGAGGTTACAGAACAAATACATTCTGCTAGCGACAGATTACTTTAACAAATGGGTGGAGGCAGAGCCATATCCTAGTGTGACCCAAATTCAAGTAAGACACTTCATTTGGAGTAATATTATTTGTCACTTTGGCGTACCAAGGTCGATCATTATGGACAATGGGACTCATCTCGATAGCAAGGAAGTGAGGGAGTTGCTAGAAGAGTATGGAATTAATCAAAAGTTGGCAGCGGTCAGCCATCCGCAGGTATATGGTCAAGCTAAGATCATAAGTAGAATAATCTTTACTTGTATCAAGAAGAAGCTTGAAGATGAAAAAGGGAAATGGTTGGACGAGCGTCTGAACATCTTGTGGGCTTATAGAACAACCCCGAGATGACCGACCAGGGAGAGTCCATTCGCTATGGTGTACGGCACTGAGGCAGTAATACCAGTCGAGTACTTAGTTCTAACTATTTGAAGTTTAGCATGGAATCAAGAGCAGAACGATAGCATGTTGAAGTTTAACCTCGATCTGCTGGAAGAAAAAAGAGATGCAGCAGTAATAAGGCTCGCATCTTATCAGCAGACACTTGTGAATAGCCACAACAAAAGGGTGAAGTATAGTGACTTTGCACCTAACAACCTGGTTCTGAAAAAGAAGGTGGGGATTGTCAAAAAGATGATGTCACCATGGGAAGGCCCATACAGAGTGGCAGAAGCCATAGGAAAAGGGGCATACGTGTTAGAGACTATGGCTGGAAGATTGGTCAACAAAATTTGGAATGCCACATCTCTGAAAAGGTACTACTAGTAAAAAATTGAATTACATTTTAAGTAATATTAATTCAGAGTTAAGCTCATACAAATGTATAGACTTTCTAAGGATATATAAAAGGAATTCAGTTGGTTTCAAAAATTGAATTGAGCAAAGAACATTTTACTTTTAAAAACAAAAAAGTGGCAAGTGACATTCTAGCTGAGCGCCAAGCACTTAGCCAAGTAAGTAGCAAATGACACTAAGAGCTGAACGCCAAACACTTGCGCAGAAATAAAAAAGTGGCAAGTGGCATTTGATGAGCGCTGAATATATGCATATTCGAGCCCCTAAGTATGTATATGTTAGGGCCTAAAGTGATACTTCTATCAATTATTAGACTAATTTATACTTAATGTGTGTTTCAGGTACTTTCCCAGATAAATGATTAAAACCGAGATTTTATACTGATATCAAAGCTTACAGAGTCGTTGCCAGTCATTCAGAGCAATTCGGGAGCTAAATTAGTGAAGTTAGAAGCAATTGAAGCCTTAGAGCTCGAGCCTAAGTGTTGAGGGTCGAGTATTACAACAAAGAAAAGAAAAAAATTAAACAAGGCCAAATGCTCGAGCATCAGTACCTTGATGCTCGAGCCTTACTGCAAAGATGGTCGAGCAATACTACAAGGGTGCTCGAGCCTTAACCAAAGGTGCTCTAGCATTGACCCTAAAGCTTGAGCATGATGTGTCAGAAATTAATGAGTTGATTTTGAATTAAAGGATAAGCTCCCAAGTCTCGTGCATCACTTCCATGATCGAACACTATCAACATGAGGATTAAGCATCATCCCTTGAAGCTCGAGCAATGAGCCCCAGATGCTCAGGCATGGTACCTAGTGCTCGAGCCCAAGAAGCTTGGATCTAGCAATGTTAAAGGAAAAAGACGCTTCGGAAAATAATTGGAGAAAATTAGCTAAGTGTCAATGTGATGATCGAGCACCATTCATTGATGCTCGAGCATTTATCCAGAATTGCTCGAGCATGTGTTCTTGAAGCTTGAGCATAAGCCCTGAAGCTCGAGCGTCCGTTCCTGAAGCTCGAGCATTGCATGACATGTCAGACTAAAAGCTACGGGATTTCTCTTTTTAGCCATCGTATATCATCCCAGTTAGGCTAAAAGACTTAAAAGCCCACCAAATACATATTTTCTTCTATAAAAGGAGGCGTAAGCCCTGATAAAAGAAGTCTGAAATTCCAATCTCTTTTAAGGTGTTATTCAGAAGGCTGAAGGTGTGGTGGCTTTTAGGGTTCCTACAACCTTAAAAGTGCAGATCTTGAGAAGAGAGGTGTCGTCCGTGACGAAGGAGATGAACTCAACACAGATGCTATCCAACCTTGTCATGAGTAGCTAATCCCTTTCTTAGGGCACTGATGTAACCCAACGTTATATTATGGTTTAATCGTTTTGACTCTGGGTTTATTTTAATATACATGTTTTCTTGATTATATGACTATGAGCACTTGAGACAACTTAAGTGGTGTTTCATGCATTAGTAAACTATAAATTGTTATTACCTTGTCTTAGATATAATAATTTATATTCTATTCTTAACCTACCTTATTGTACGGTATCTGGCGGAGCCCTACCGGACACAAGGATGGAGGTTATATAATGGTATTGCAATGTATTTTGCAAAAGAATATTTTCATAATCTATGCTTAGGAAAGGTGGTTCATTCACACAGTAGTTAAAGTAGGTAGAGTAGGTAGGTGAATAGTCCATGCTAACCACAGATAAGTTATAGTTAGCTAAATTTGTAAAACATCTTTCTTTAAACTCTGAACTGAACGAATGTTATTGAGTTCTATTCATTTGAAAACAAAATTAGTTAAAATCCCAGAGTTGATTCAATTGACCATAGTATAACGATTGTGGTGAAGTCAAGCCCTAAGATCATTCCCTCTCTGATCATTCAATTTAGTTTAATTTGCTTTAATTTAATATTTTATTTAATTCAAGTTTGTTAAATAGTGACAACCAACAAACTCTATAACCAAGTTTTCTGTAAACCATAAAACTAATTTAAAGGCTAATACAATTCACATTTCTCTGTGGATTCAACATCTTCTTTGCATAGAGCTCTATCCTGCACGATATCATACGATTGCGAGAGGCACATCAATTTTTGGCACTGTTGCCGGGGAGATTGTTTTTGTTTAGTTTTTAATTAGTTATTTTGGTTTACCGGTCTTCGGATTTTCTGATATCTCACCTTATTTCTTTTTCTTTTCAGGTACAAATTAGCGGTGAGGACAAAGACGCTTAAGGGAGAAAAGCTTCGGTTTATTAAACCTTTTGTGAGTTCTTTCTGTTTTTCTGTTACTTAGAATCTTTTATTTTTGTTACTATTAGGATTAATGGAACCAGTGCATGTTAACTCGCCAAACTAGGTCAAAACCTTTGGTGCATGATCCTGAAAGAGAGAGAACTTTAAGTCAATTAAGAAAGCTTAAAAAACTCTTGAACAATATTGATAGTTCCTTTGAAAGTATGGCTGAGTAACGTGATGCATCGGGTAATAATGGTAATGGTAATGGAGAACAAGTTCCACCTGTTCCTCCACAACAACCATAATTGAGGGATTATTTCATTCCTACCACATATATTTCCCCTTCGTGCTTTATTTTTCCAGATGCTGATGCAACCCACTTTGAGATCAAGCCTGCTATGATCCAAATGCTTCTTATAAGCACTTGGATGTGTTTTTAGAATTGTGTTCAACTACCAAGTGGACCACTCTATCCAATGATTATTCAGAATGCGTCTTTTCCAGTTTTCCCTCAAAGACAAAGCAAGAACTTGGTTGCAATCCCTTCTAACAAATTCCATATCTTCATGGGACATGTTGCAACAAGAGTTTTTAAAGAAAGACTACACTGTGGGTAAAACCACACAAATGAGGAGAGAAATCATGGCATTTTCCCAAATCCTGGGAGAATAACTTCATGATGCATGGGAGAGATATAATGATCTTCTGAGAAAGTGTCCACACCATGATATTGCTCAATGGCACTTAATACAGATTTTCTATGATAGTCTTATAGATTCTTATAGAAATATGGTTGATGCTTATAGCAATGGAGCTTTTCTGCGTAAGAGTCCGGTGGATGCTTAGGAACTGTTTGAGGCCCTAAGTGAAAACTCAGTACAACATGCTTCTTCCTTTAGGTCTAGGTCTTTACCTGGAATGCATAAGGTTGAAAAACTTTATGAGGTAGATAAATCTAGTAAGTTAACCGCTCAAATAGAAGCCTTGAACCGTAGTTTGATCAAATCCTATCATCTGGCTTTACTCCTATTGCTAATCCACAAATTGCCTTGCCAAAGGAAGTTTGTTTCATCTGTGTTAATCCTAACCATTTTTCCTACACTTGCCCTATGCTGGGACAATCATCTAAGATCCCATAGGAGCAAGTGAATGCTGTATTCTCTAGACCTGCTTATAATCCATATTCTGCTACATACATTCCTGGCTGGAGAGATCATCCCAATCTGTCATGGCGTAATCCAAATCAAAAATATTGCTCCCCAATCTCCGGGGCAGTATTAAAATTCATCCAATCCTATGCCACAAAATAATCAATCAATCTAGTGTTTACCGTCCACCTCAGTTTAGGAATCAACCTACTCAAACTCCTAATATTTCACCTTTTCCTAAGTATTCATCTGCTTTTGAGGAATAAGTACTCAATGCTCTAGGTGAAATTAAAGCTAATACCTAACTTCTTAATTCTCATTCTCAAGCCATAGCAAAGCTAGAGGCACAAGTTGGGCAAATAGTGAGTAATTTATCTCGAAGAGAGGATGGAAAACTGCCTAGTCAGCTAACAGCCAACCGGAAAGGGCAAACTTACATAATTAATGGAACCAATTCCTCAGGCATTCATCATGAGCAATTTCAGGCTATCACTACATGGAGGAGTGGTAGAGTGGTTGATAACCAAGTTGAGAAAGGACAGGAGAAAAAAGAAAGGCTTAGGATTCCCATAATTCCTATCATTTATAATCTACATCCGAAGGATATTTCCTCAAGTGCTATTCCACAATCCGCAAGAGGAGTTGAAGGTGGAGTCACTTCTTTATCTCCTCCTAACCCTGAGACAGCTTATGAGCCAAAAGTGCCTTATCCTGAACATCTCAAGGAACCCTCCTACTTGGTAAACAATGGGAGAAAATTCAAGATATGATGGAGGTCTTTAAACAGGTCAAAATCAATCTTCCTTTGCTTGATGCCATAAAGCAAATTCTAGCCTACTCCAAATTTATAAAGGACTTGTGTACTCTTAGGAGAAAATCCAGAAGCCAAGTTCCTAAGAAAGTTTGTCTCACCGAGCATGTTAGTGTTATTCTTAAGTACAACACTCCTTTAAAGGTTAAAGATCCTAGAGCTCCTACAATTTCTTGCACCATTGGAAACAATGTGATAGAGCAAGCACTTCTTGACCTTGGAGCGAGTGTTAATCTTATTCCTTACTCAAGGTATGAAAAGTTAGGTTTGGGAGAGTTAAAACCTACGTCGGTTGTTCTATAGCTTGCTGACCATTCTGTCAGACAACCACGAGGTATTGTTGAAGATGTACTCATAAAAGTGGACAAGTTCTATTTTTCGGTCGATTTTCTAGTTCTTAATACAAAACCGGTCCACGATTCCAAAAAGTATATTCCAGTCATTCTTAGGCGACCTTTTCTATCCACAGCAAATGCTTGCATTAACTGTAAGACTGGAGCCTAGATTTATCTTTTGGAAATATGAAAGTCAATCTAAACATCTTCAATGTTATTCATCATCCCCACGATGATAGTGAATGTTTCTTACTTGATGTTATTAATGAGTTGGTTGAGGAATCACTCCCAACTATTTTATCCAAGGATCCTTTAAAAGCATGTTTAAATCACTTCAATTATGAAGATTTTGATATTAATTCTTCAATAGCTGAAGTGAATTCTTTGCTAGATTCCACTCCTATCATAGATTTTCCTCCATGGAAATCTAGGTTAGAACCACTTCCACCACTTTCTAGTACTCCGCCTATTCCTTCTTTAGAGTCTCCACCTAAGCTTGAGCTTAAGCCACTACCAGAAAAGCTTAAGTATGCTTTCTTAGGTTTAAATGACACCCTCCCGGTGATCACTACTTCCAATCTTACAAGTTCCCAAGAAAGTAGTCTCTTAAAAGTTCTTGAGCAAAATAAAGAGGCTATTGGGTGGAGTGTGGTTGATTTGAAAAGGAATTAGTCCCACAATTTGCATGCATCAGATTCATTTGGAGGAGGATTATTGAACATCTCGGGAACTCCAACGAAGATTGAATCCTTATATGAAGGAGGAAGTGTTGAAGGAAGTTGTGCAGTTGCTAGATGCAAGAATAATTTACCCCATCTCAGATAGTAAATGGGTGAGTCCTACTCAGGTAGTACCTAATAAGACAGGTATTACAGTAGTTGAGAATTTTGAGGGTGAATTAGTTCCACAGTGCACCACCACTGGATGGTGTGTGTGTGTTGATTACCAAAAACTCAACTCCACTACTAGAAAAGATCATTTTCCACTCTATTCATTGATCAGATTCTAGAGCGTTTGGCTGGCCAGAGCTATTATTACTTTTTAGACGGATATTCCGGCTATAATCAGGTGGCCATTGATCCTAAAGATCAAGAGAAAACTACTTTCACTTGTCCATTCGGTACGTTTGCATATAAACGGATGCCTTTCGGATTATGTAATGCGCCAGCAACATTCCAGATGTATGATGTCTATCTTTTCGGACATGGTTGAAAAGTTTCTTGAGGTCTTTATAAATGACTTCTCTGTTTTTGGGTCCACATTCGAAAACTGTCTTCAAAATCTTTCCCTAATGCTTCAACGTTGTAGAGAAACGAATCATTCTTAGTTGGGAGAAGAGCCATTTTATGGTTCAAGAGGGTATTATTTTAGGACATATTATTTCAAAAAGAGGTATTGAAGTTGATAGAGCTAAAGTAGATTTGATCTCCAAATTGCTTCCTCCTACCTCCGTAAGGGGAGTGCGATCATTTCTTGGGCACGCCGGGTTCTATCGACGCTTTAGACTTCAGTAAAATTTCCCGTCCTTTATGTAATCTACTTGCAAAGGATGCTCCTTTTGTCTTTGATGAATCATGTCTTGAAGCTTTCCATAAGCTTCGCTCTCTTTTTTCTTCAGCTCCTATCATGAATCCTCCAGATTGGGCTCTTCCATTTGAGATTATGTGTGACGTATCTGATTATGCTATAGGTGCTGTCTTGGGACAACGAGTGGATAAACTTCCTCATGTTATCTACTATGCTAGTAAAACTCTTTCAGATGCACAATTGAATTATACTACTACTAAAAAAGAGTGACTTGCAGTTGTCTTTGCTTTGGATAAATTCAGATCATATCTATTGGGTTCCAAAGTCATAATCTATTCTGATCATTCTGCATTGAAACATCTTATGTCTAAAAAGGAAACCAAACCCCATTTGATTCGATGGATCCTCTTGTTTCAAGAGTTTGATTACGAAATCCGGGATAAGAAAGGATCAGAGAATGTTGTAGCTAACCATCTTTCTAGAATTCTGATTGAGGATACCTCAACTTCACTTCTAGTCTGTGATTCATTCCCGGATGAATAATTGTTTGAGGTTTCTCATAAGGATTTGCCTTGGTTTGCTGTTATTGTGAATTACCTTGCAATAGGCAAAATTCCTTTGTCTTGGTCAAAGTAGGAAAAAGATCGATTCTTCTCCCAAATTAAGATGTATTATTAGGAAGATCCTTAGCTATTCAACTATTGTGCTGATCAAATCATTCGTAGATGTGTTCCTGAGAGTGAGTTTCATAGTATTCTGACCTTCTGTCATAATTTGGCATGTGAAGGTCATTTCAGTGCAAGGAAAACTACGGCTAAAATTCTTCAGTACGGTTTCTTTTGGCCTTCACTATTTCGGGATGCATATTTATTCTGTAGATCATGCCTTAGATGTCAGCAACTAAGATCAATTTCTAGAAGAAATATGATGCCCTTAACTCCAGTCTTAGTTATTGAGGTTTTTGATGTTTGGGGTATTGATTTCATGGGTCCTTTTGTTCTATCCAATAAAAATGAGTACATTCTTGTGGCTATTGACTATATGTCCAAATGGGTTGAAGTAGTAGCTACTAAAACCGCTGATCATGCAGTTGTGGTTGAGTTCATTCAAAAGAACATTTTTAGTCGGTTCGGTATGTCACGAGCTATTATTAGTGATGAAGGTTTTCACTTCTATAATAAGTATTTCCGTACCTTAATGCAAAGATACTCTATCACCCATAAAGTTGCTTCTGCCTATCATCTCCAAATAAGTGGCCAAGTAGAAATATCCAATCATGAAATTAAGAGAATTCTTGAGAAAATTGTTATGCTAGATCGTAAAGATTGATCTTATAGATTGAACGATGCTTTGTGTGCTTACTGTACTACCTATAAGACTCTGATTGGTATGTCACCTTACCGTCTTGTCTACGGTAAAGGGTGCCATCTTCCTGTAGAATTAGAACACAGAGCTTTCTGGGCCATTAAAAAGCTCAACTTTGATATGACATCTGCTGGTTTTAACAGGAAGCTTCAATTAACTGAGCTTGAAGAATTATGTAATGATGCTTATGAGAATGCTAAGGTTTACAGAGCAAAGACTAAGGCATTTCATGACAAGCATATCTTGCGTAAGACTTTTGAGCCTGGGAAGAAGGTTTGGTTGTTTAATACACGATTGAAACTTTTTCCTGGATAGTTAAAATCATGTTGGGAAGGTCCATACATGGTTATTTCTGTTACACCTTATGGTGTAATAGAGATACAAGATTGCAAGACTGGACAATTGTCCAAGGTTAATGGACAGAGACTTAAACCCTACATAGAGGGTAGTGTGCAGAGAGGCAAAGTTGAGGTAGTGGAACTTCATGATCCTATTTTCCTTGGACTAGGGAGGTTAGGTTTTCGTCGAGCTATCGACGTTAAACTTAGCACGCTGTCGAGCTATCGACATTAAACTTAGCATTTGTATGTTGTACTGTAGTTTATTTTGATTTTGATTTTATTATTTTCAGTTTTTTATTTAATTATTTTACATTTTTAGGTTTTAGGTTTGTTTTAGTCTTCATTTAGATTTAGGTTAGTTTAAGTTTGAATAAAATGGAAAAAGAAAATAAAAATTGAAAAAATTTAAAAATCCAAAAGTCCAAAAATTTGTCTCCATGCTTGAGCATCATTAGCTACATGCTCAAGCATCAGCAACTACAGGCTCGAGCATCCGTACCTTAAGCTCAAGCTTTTAATCATCGTAAGATCTAGGGTTTTCAGCGGCTATGCTTGAGCATCCCACTTGATGCTCAAGCCTCTGTACTTTACTATTAAAAAAACCGTCAAGCCATAGATGAAACCCTCGTGCCTTGGCCTATTTTTGCAGCCATACACACTCCAATCTCTCCACTATCTCCCTATTGTTTGTGTCCATCATTTTAGGCATCGATTCCATATCAAAAAGGTATGAATCTTTCCATTCCTCTCGGTTTTTATATAGATGTATATATATGTATATATTTTCTATATATACACTGACTTTATCCCAAAGTGATTCCCAAATCCCTTCAAAACTTCCTTTTAAACTTATATAATCCAATCTAATCTTGAATCAATCATCCAACCTTGTAGAAATTCCAAATCTCAAAAGGATTTGAAGACCACAGGTTGGGTCAATTAAAGGATTGAAGTGCGAATATAGGAAGTTTTGGGGTTGTTGTGTGGTTGTAGAGGAGTGTTGGGGTGGATTTGGATTAATTCGGGGTGATTTTGGAGGATTGTTGACGAGTTTTGCTTCGGTTGAAAACCAGGAAGCTCGAGCCTTCAGATTGAGGCTCGAGCATTTGCTTGCAGCGGGCTCGAGTATCAGGACATAAAGCTCAAGCATTAGCTAGTCCAAGGCTCGAGCATCAGTACCTCAGGCTAGAGTATTGGTGCATAGATTAGGGGTTTAGCTTGGATATTCTTCTTAGATTATAGAAATGCCGAGACGGCCGAGGCAGATAGTTATTAGGACGACGGCTATGGCATTAGATGATTCATGGCGGTATAACAAGATCTGTGATGAGACAGATTTATTTTAGAGGATTTTCAGAGGCACCGCGATACATTCTGGGCAGTGGAGGCCCTACAGGCTCGCCAGCTTTTTGGGTTTTTTAGGCATCCAGCATAGATTTCCTACCCCAGGCTGGTGCGAGCTTTCTATCGCTCCTTACGGTTCCATGCAGGAGACGAGGAGGAGGATGAGAATGACCACTTCACAACCACAGCCGAGGGCATATAGCTGACACTGAGCTGTGACACTATTGCTTAGGCTATAGGTTGCCATCATAGGTGCCCAGCCACTCTTCAGGCCAGATTTCCACAGGTTCCCCTGGGCACGACCCGGGAAGAGATGGTCCATGCTTTGGGCCAGGGGCGACATGCCTTTACTTTAGAGACGATCCAGAAGTCACAGCTTTTGAGACATTTCTGGTTTTTGGATACAGTCCTTGTGGCCAACGCACGCCCTATTGGACACAAGATAGGGCGATGTGCTGAGATGGTGGATATGACTTATGCATTCCACGCCGGCTACTAGGTGTCTATTCCCCAGTTAGTTTTGGTACAGCTCCACCGGTTATATAAGGAGATGGGAGAGGCTCAACGCCCTCCTATTCATCATCTTCACTTTCCAAAGCTGGTCACACTTCTGATGGAGATAGCGGGGGTTTCGATACCCTTGAATAAGGTTGATGTTACGGTCTTCACCTAGTATCGTTTCACGTACTGGAACAATGTTTTCGGTCATATACCCAAAGAGATAAAGCTGGAGTGGGGTGTTGATGATGAGATCCGAGAGGATCGACGGCGTAGGTACGCCGAAGCAAGGGGTGTGCCTTACGAGCTGCATGTTCCACCTTATCCACCCCTGCCTACTATTCTTTCTACCGACCCTGTTGTTATGGTTATAACAGCGGTAGATGAGGATGGGGATGATGACGATGATGATGAGGCTATGGATGAGAAGATGTATCTTTCCAATTCTAGACCTTCAGGTGAGGAGGAGACCCGCTTCTACAGCACAGCCTGAGAGTTCTTCTCAGGCTTTAATTAGAGCTTTACAGGACAGGGTGGCTGAGCTGCAGGATGGCCAGACAGTGCTGCGTCAGATGTTGATTGTGCAGCAGAGCATATTGGAGGAGTTATTTCGTCGCACTCCGTCGACCCATCTACCTCCTCCGTTCCACCACCACCACCACCACCTATGGATTAGTTTTAGGACTTTTCTGTAGTTTTGTTGACTAGTACAGTTCTTTTTGCTGTACTTATTTCCATATGACGTATATCTGCCCTAAGTCGTTCTTTTAAAAAGCATTGTACTGATTTTAAACATATATATACATGCTTTTTGTTCTATTATCCTTGTGTTTATATTTGATGTGTGTTAGAGTTTATTGATTTTACCAAATACAACAGATTAAGTTTAGGGGTGCTTTTGAGAGAAACCACTATGTTGAAGGAAACAATGCTGAACACTCATTTTTACCCTTCTGTGCATTACATTGTTATATTTTTGTTGGTCTGCTTGTATGGTAATATCTTTCTCACTCTCTTTTCTTTTTACACATTGAGGACAATGTGCACAATAAGTTGGGGGGTAAGGTTGGCTTGGAAAATTTTATTAATTTTTCTTCTGCTTACACAAGGATATGGTTTGCTATTTGATGATATAAGCATGTGTTTGAGTCTATTGATGGTTATATACTCTGTTTGTAGTCTGAAGTTGGTTAGAAATGGTTTGTATGCTAAATTATTGTGAAAATGAGTCCTTGAATTTTTTTGAAATTGGTTGGTAACCTGTGGTTCACTCTGTTAAGATAATTGTTGTTTAATGATGCAGATCTCTGAGATGCTACACTTTGCACAATATTCACACTTGCATGAAGTCTGTGGGGTAGAAATTGGAAGTCTTGTTTTGTTTTGAGTTAGACTAAGATGATCAGGTAGATTTGACAGTTTTGATAACCGAGGCATTAGAAAAAAAATGGAGAAAATTTGATATGTATGCAACAAAGAAAAAAGTTCACCAATGTGGATGAAAAATAAAAAAAATAATAATAAAACAGAAAAGGAAAGAAAAGTAGAAAAAGATCAAGTTTAGGTTTGTACTTAGATTGCTTGAATGATTAAGTCCTTAGGAGTGTGTTTTGACACCTAATGCCCTAAGACCGTCTGGTCTGGGAGTCATTGGCTGAAAGCTTGTTACATAAGAGGTTTAGGTTGCCTAGATTACTTGAACAATTAAGTCATTAGGGGTGTTTTAACACTTAATGCCCTAAGATCATCTGGTCTGGGAGTCATTGGCTGAAAGTTTGCTACAAGGGTAATTTAGAAAGCTTAATAAACCTGGACATTGCACAAGTATCCTTTTTGAAAAATAAAAAATAAAAAAAATTACATACCAAAAAAAAAAGAAAATAATTAAAATGCCTTGGGAGTTGGAATTTGAAGAGTCTCTTGTGAATTAAGGAATGACAAGGAATAAATGTAAGTATGGACAGTAAGCCATACGATGAATTGCAGGATCACTTTCAAAAAGCATATTTAAAGGTTAAAATTGTTGAATAAATTGTTAAACTGATATGTGGGGACTATGGTTGCTTAATTGAGATTGAAAGTTGAAAGTTTTTCTGATTGCACGATTGGTATACTTGCTGTATTTGACTGATGAATGAATTACAGGGATGATATGATTTGAAAACAGGCTTGAATAAGCTTACTATACATTAAAGGCACTAATGTGAGGAGTTTATGGGTATCTTCGCTGGAAACCCTCATGAGACTACAACTCGTCCACTAGGGGTAACCTAAGGGTTTAAAGGCTTGTTGCATAAGCTAAATGCAACCGTTATTCCCACAAAAACGGCTTTTTAGTTCTATATTGCTAAGGGACTAGCAATATATAAGTTTGTGGGTGTGATGAGCGCTGAATATATGCATATTCGAGCTCCTAAGTAAGTATATGTTAGGGCTTAAAGTGATACTTCTATCCACTATTAGACTAATTTATGCTTAATGTGTGTTTTAGGTACTTTCCCTGATACATGATTAAAACCGGGATTTTATGCCAATATCGAAGCTTACAGAGTCGTTGCCGGTCATTCAGAGTAATTCGAGAGCTAAATTGGTGAAGTTAGAAGCAATTGAAGCCTTAGAGCTCGAGCCCAAGTGTTGAGGGTCGAGTATTACAACAAAGAAAAGAAGAAAAGTCAACAAGACCAAATGCTCGAGCATAAGTACCTTGATGCTCGAGCCTTACTGCAAAGATGCTCGAGCAATACTGCAGGGGTGCTCGAGCCTTAACCAAAGGTGCTCGAGCCTTGACCCTGAAGCTCAAGCATAATACGTCGAAAATTAATAAGTTGATTTTGAATTAAAGGCTATGCTCCCAGGTCTCGTGCATCACTTTCATAATCGAGCACTATCAACACGAGGATCAAGCATCATCCCTTGAAGCTCGAGCAATAAGCCCCAGATGCTCGAGCATGGTCCCTAGTGCTCGAGCCCAAGAAGCTTGGATCGAGCAATGTTAAAGGAAAAAGACATTTCGGAAAATAATTGGAGAAAATTGGCTTAGTGTCAATGTGATGATCGAGCACCATTCATTGATGCTCGAGCGTTTATCCAGAATTGCTCGAGCATGTGTTCCTGAAGCTCGAACATAAGCCCTAAAGCTCGAGCGTCCATTCTTGAAGCTTGAGCATTGTATGACATGTCAGACTAAAAGCTGCGGGATTTCTCTTTTTAGCACCGTATATCCTCCCAGTTGGGCCAGAAGACCTAAAACCTCACCAAATACATATTTTCTTCTATAGAAGAAGGCATAAGCCTTGGTAGAAGAGGTCCGAAATTCCAATCTCTTTTAAGGTATTATTCAGAAGGCTGAAGGTGTGGTGGCTTTTAGGGTTCCTACAACCTTAAAAGTTCAGATCCTGAGAAGAGAGGTGTCGTCCGTGACGAAGGAGATGAACTCAACACAGATGCTATCCAACCTTGTCATGAGTAGCTAATCCCTTTCTTAGGGCACTGATGTAACCCAACGTTATATTATGGTTTGATTGTTATGACTCTAGGCTTATTTTAATATACATGTTTTCTTGATTATATGACTATGAGCACTTAAGAAAACTCAAGTGGTTTTTCATGCATTAGTAGACTATAAATTGTTATTACTTTGTCTTAGATATAATAATTTATATTCTATTCTTAACCTACCTTGTTGTACGGCATCTGGCAGAGCCATGCCGGACACAAGGATAGAGGTCATAGAATGGTATTCCAATGTATTTTGCAAAAGAACTTTTTCATAATCTATGGTTAGGAAAGGTGGTTCATTCACACAATAGTTAAAGTAGGTAAAGTAGGTAGGTAAATAGTCCACGCTAACTATAAATAGGTTAAAGTTAGCTAAATTTGTAAAACATCTTTCTTTAAACTCCGAACTGAACGAATGTTATTGAGTTCAGTTCATTTGAAAACAAAATTAGTTAAAATCCCAAAGATGATTCAATTCACCATAGTATAACCATTATGGTGAAGTCAAAGCCCTAAGATCTTTCCCTCTCTGATGATTCAATTTAGTTTAATTTGCTTTAATTTAATATTTTGTTTAATTCAAGTTTGTTAAATAATGACAACCAACAAACTATATAACCAAGTTTTCTATAAACCATAAAACTAATTTAAAGGCTAATATAAATCACATCTCTCTGTGGGTTTGACATACTCTTTGCATAGAGCTATATCCTACATGATATCGTACGATTGTGAGAGACACATTAACATTCTAGCCGAGCGCTAAGCACTTAACCAAGTAAGTGGCAAATGGCACTAAGAGCCGAACACCAAACACTTGCGCAGAAACAAAAATGTGGTAAGTGGCATTCTAGCCGAGCGCCAAGTAAGTGGCAAATGGCACTAAGAGCCGAACACCAAACACTTGCGCAGAAACAAAAAAATGACAAGTGGCAAATGGCATTCTAGCCGAGCGCCAAGCACATAGCCATGTAAGTGGCAAATGGCACTAAGAGCCGAACGCCAAACACTTACGCAGAAGCAAAAAAGTGGCAAGTGGCATTCTAGCCAAGCGCCAAGCACTTAACCAAGTAAGTGGCAAATGGCACTAAGAGTCGAACGCCAAACACTTGTGCAGAAGCAAAAAAGTGGCAAGTGGCATTCTAGCCGAGCGCCAAGCACTTAGCCAAGTTAGTGGCAAATGACATTAAGACCCGAACGCCAAACACTTACGCAGAAACAAAAAAGTGGCAAGTGGCATTCCAGCCGAGCGCCAAACACTTAGCCAAGTAAGTGGCAAATGGCACCACGAGTCGAACGCCATACACTTGCACAACGTAAAAGCCAAGTGGAATTCTAGCCGAGTGCCAGGCACTTAGCCAAGTAAGTGGCAAATGGCACCATGTGCCGAACGCCAAACACTTGAGTGAAATGAAAACCAAATAGAAAAATTAAACTATCAACTCATTCAAGTATAGGTTGAAGAATAGAAGCTTTGCAAAACAGAATGGTCATTTCATTCATCATAAAATAGTTCTTGAAATACATGAGTTGGCATTGAAATAAAAGGGAAAATAACTACAAAAGTCTGTAGAACGCTAGTCTGCAGTATCCTCTCTTATGCCAGATCCATTGCCTGCCCCATCACTACTAGCTGGCTCGTTGTTTCCCTCTCCATCATTGGTTACATCACCGTCTCTGGAGGGAGAGTCAAGATGGATGATCTCCTCAGTTGGTAAAGCTTTATTAAAGGCAACAAATGTGGAAGGAATGATGGTGGTGATGGGAGGAACATTCAAAGGATGAAAATGTGGGATGACACCTGAAGCTGCAATTTCATTGCACTCAATAAAAATGTTTTCAGCAGGAGCAGGGAGTGGATCTTGATAAGTGTTCGGCGGGTTAATATCCGGGGAGGCATCTAGTTCATCTGGACCCACACAAGTTCTTGATTCACCCTCAAGAGGAGAACGATCAATAAAACCATCTCTGTACGCCTTGGCATATCTAAAAGCCCATATCTTGGTGAAACGAACATGGAAAGCTCTAATGCCACCATTAACTCTGCCTATGACATTCAACTGAGCAGAGCGTTCATTTAAGAACTTCTCTTCATAATTGGAATGGGTCAACCGTTTAGCGATCAGAGTGCGATGAAGGTCCCCCTTTTCTGCCATCAATGCATTCCTTTCTGTCTGTGCGACGTTCTTTTTTATCTTTAGAACGTCAGCCTCATCTTAGAGAGAATCCTGTTCATCCTTTAGAGCATCCCTCTAAGCCCTTAAAGCATTCCTCTCAGCCCTCAGAGCGTCCATCTCCTTCTCTGACTCATTTAGCTTAACCAGCAGCTCTATGTTTTTGGCCTCGGTTACCCTTTCTAATTCAATAGATCTTTTAAGACCAACAGAGAGGGATTTGATCTTCTTGTTCAGAGTTTCAATACTCTTCTAGAAAGTGAACATCCCAAATAGAGTCTGCACAAAGGAAAAGGTGTTCTGATAAGTACAAATGTCAAGTAATTAGAACGGGAAAAACAAAAAAGTAAAAAGGGGAGGGAGAATTACCTCAACAGCAGCTGCTGGGAAGCGTTGGTACATTTCATTGAAGGTCATTTTGTTCTGAACCTTAATGTCTTTGGGAGTCCAGAAGCCCTTGTAGAAGGCAAATGATGTGACTGGGTCTTTGAACAAAGAATCTGTGGGACCAATAAGTGACCCATCCTTACGACTAAGCAAGGGACACCATGGGGTCACTGTTGGTGAAGAGCTGAAGGTTCTAGTTGATTCACCCTCCGGAATGGATAGCTGAGGAGATGGGATAAAATTGGTGACCGTGAAAGAAGTCCAGGCCCTTCGGGCTGGAGGGAGGTCACTTTGATCAGAGCCACCCTCAGGCATGGGTCTTTTCCCCAGTCTTCTTTCTGAAACATCATCTTGGGTGGGAGGAGATCCTTCAACGTTTTGAGAAGAACCCCCAACATTCTGAGCACTATGTGGGAAGGCTTCAGTCAAAGTGTCAGAGGGTTCATTGTTCGGCATGACAGGCTGAACTTCAGCTGAGGTTGATGCAGAGGGCCCAACGATCGGACGCTCAGTAGTCTGGGCCATAACAAGGATGGTTGAGGTGGCCGTAGTGATGGCTGGTGTAGTTGAAGGAGTGGGGGCAAAACGTCTCCTCCTGCTGAAAGAAGGAATTTGGATATTCTCCATGGTGGATCCAAAGATGGATATGTCAGAGAGATTGTCAAGGGTGAGCAGGTCAGTGGCTGAGGGGATGTTATTCAGAACTTTCTCCTTCAGAATGTCAAGCTTGGCCCTGTAAATGCTGTAAACCAATTCGTTATGATTTATTTAAAGGCATTTACAAAGAAAAGTACAAAAACGAGGAAGGCAAGATTCACAATGGTAGTCAATGAGATGTTTCTTAAATTTCTTATACTGAAGGATAGAGCACTCTCCAAAAGCGGTTGGGATAGGGAAGGTCTGAGGGAATGGAGTTCGCCAATTTTTGCTGACCCCAATTAGGTTTTTCCTTCAACCCTTTTCAAATGAGAGCTTGTCCGTACAGATAGATCGCTTCTCGATAGGAAAGAAGTGAAAATACATTTTGTTGGTTCTGATTTTGGTAACTCGGTAGCAAAGGAAAAGGTCTTTGATATTTAAGTTAAGACCCCTATCACGATTTAAAATTAAAAGGACCGATATTACCCTAAGGAAGTTAGGGTTAACCTGAAGAGGGGAAAGCCCTAATTTACTAAAGACATAACAAAAGAATGGGTGTAAGGGAAATCTGATTACATTCAAATGAAGAACCGAGAAGAGAATCTCCCTAGGAAGGAGACCCTTGCCGGAGCTCTCATACAGATCCGTGGGATAAACCCTGAGGGAGACGTCATTTGGGATGTTGTTCCTTGAACGAATAGCATCCAAATCAAGGGGAGCCATTAAAAAAAGGGGAAGAAATTTTTAGGTGTAAAATTCCTTTCTTCTAAAGAGAATAGCAAGAGAAAGGAACTAACCTTGGAAAGGGAGTTTGCAAAGTACCCTGTAACAAAGCGAAAGTCGAATCGGAAAGGGAAAAACCCGCCGGAGAATACAGGTAGGTGACAGAGATAATCGAAGAAGATGACACTAGAGGATAGAGGTGATAAAGGTTGAAGAAAGACAAAAAATAAGAAGTTGGGGTTTTTAAAGTGTGAAAATGGTTTAACATCTAAGAAGCTATGGTAAAGATGGCACAGCAGATCTCAAAGCATGGGTCTCAGAACCAACCGTTCGCTCCCCACGTCATCGCTTCGAGCCGTCATGTCATGATTATGTCCTTTCGATAATCTCACCCTAATTAATTAGGGAGAGATTATGGGGGCAGATGAGGATACCAAAAATGACCTGGGCCGGGTACGATCCAGATTGATAACAGCGGGTTGGGCAAGAGCAACCACTCTGGACTAAGTCTTCACTAGTCAAGCTCAAGACTGGGAAATTATGTTAGAAGCCCAATTTTAGATAAAAGGAGTTAGGCCCATAACCAAGAAGAGCCCAGAAGAACAGCCCAGTGCAATGAGTTATTTAGGAAGCTTCTAGAAGATCTGTAACAATCTATAAATAGACTAAAAATAGAGGGAAAAGAGGTTGGAAAATCTTTGAAGTGTAGAATTACTCTTTCTAAATTAGAGCAAAATTTCTTGCATCTTCAGCTTTGTAGCGTGACTGTGGACTGTGGAGTGCCTATAGCATTGCTCTAAGCGGAGGTGTAGGGTGATCAGTGATTACTCAGTGGGGACAAATGGTCAAATACTTTATTATGATCACATACTAAAAGTAGCAACATTTCTATATTTGGAATACGGCTGAAGCATGCTTTATAATAATTCAACATTAAAAAAATGCAACATTACTGTAGCTGAAAATTTTTACACCCAAACACTTAAGGAAAATAGTAAGCTAAAAATCAAAGACTTGGAATACATGTAAATGAATCAGACAGTAGAAGGAGTATTTTCTGTGGAATTCGATGCCTCCTTATTCTCATTCAGGCTCTATTTATAAGCTTTTCTTAAAAATTTACATGAAGCCGTTTCTTGGCTTTTATTCCCAAACGTGGGTATTTATGCCTATTGATCGTGTGTGCATCATTATGGTAGACGTCATGGAATTTTAGGCTTTGTTAAGAATGGGCTTTCTATTCAGCTTTTATGTTAAGTGGAAGTTTCTCCATTTAATTAGGCTGAACTGGTACCTGCTCATGACTTCTTCTGTTGGGCTTCCAAATGACTGTGGGCTTTTAGTTGTCTTAATTTGGTTTTAGGCTACTTTTTTGCTGCCACGTGGTGTGTTGTGAATGGTGGGGTTTTTTCCCTCCACACTTTGCCCCTAATTCCTTTTATGAATTTCATTCATATAAGGAATTATAACTACTTTTGGGAAGTCAAAAAGTTTTCACAGCTATTACTGCTTAGCATTACCATTTGTGCTGCTGATTTTAAGGCCTCGTGTTCATCCTTCCGTTACCTGTTTCCTTTTACTTATATGTTGGGTTTTTATCATTTGGGCATCTGCATCTGTGGTTTTATTCCCGAGTTTTGATGAGAGTCTGATTACTGCTTCGACATCTCCTTCCATCTGCTGAGGTTAGTTTTTCTTCTCGTTCCATCTTTCTTACATTATGAGTCAAGAGAGCAGTGAACGAACTCATAGTGTTCATATGTCTGATTCTAAGTCGGGAACTGCGGTGGCGAATCTGAGTGATTATACCGAGGGTCCTATAGTCCTCTCCACAGATATTGTAGAATGGAAGTCCTTTTCGATTTCTCAGTTGAGAAAGAAGAATCGCGTTCCTTCTGACGTTACCCTTAAGGAGTATGATTATGATTTGAATTTTTAGTATAGGTGAGGGTTTGGAAGTAGGCGAGATGCTCTTCTCAGCTTTACATTTTCCTGCCTTTTAATTCCCCCTTAGTCCTTTTTACCTTCAAGTCTTGTCGGTGTTGAATCTGGCCCCTCTTCAGGTTAACTCTAATTTCTTCCATATTCTCTCCTATCTTCTTGCTTTGAACAGGGTTCGAGGTTTGACCTTGAATCTTGCCGATCTTCTATTTTATTACTTACTTGATAGATTGAAAGGCGGAGAGGGTAGATTGAAAGTAGGACTCTTTTCTCTCACCTTAGTATTTCTGACAAGGAGTGGAAAGATAAAATTGTTAAGGTCGGAGGGGCGTGGCGATCTTTGTCCGCTCAGGATTTATTCATTTGATCGAGCTTTCATGCTCCATCCGTTCCCGCATTCGATGATTCGGGTGAGTCTTCTTGCTTCATCTATATTGTAAAGCATTTACATTTTTGACTTCCTGGGTCACGAAATTGACTTTTTCTCTTCAAAATTTGCAGATAGTCTCCTTGATTATTTGCAGGAAAGAGTTTGGAGCGACATTCCTTCTGCTAAGGTCCTTCTCTCTTCTTCTTTTCTTGAGATGATTTCGAAGGATTCTCCTGTAATTGTTCAAAATCCCGAGGAGCCCATTAATCTTGGTGTTTCTGATTCCAAGGCTATCCTTTTATCATTTGCCCCTCTTTCCCTTTCTCAATCAGCGATGAAACTTCCTCCTCCAAAGCCTTGTACGACTAAGAAGGAGAGGGAGGCAGCTGTTAAATTGTTACAGGAAATAAAGAACCTCCTTGTTGAGGTCAGCAAGCTTTCCTCTTCTCAAAAGCAAAAAGGGGTTCAGTCAGGGACTAAGCGTCCCTTAGCGAAGGATGATTCTCCTTCAAAGCGCCCTAAGCTTGTGGCTGGAGCTTTTGGGGGTAAAAGTGCCCTAATTCCTAGTGCTACTGATGTTGCCGGGGGTGATTTTGCCGGGTCTACAAAGAAATGGTTCCCCGAAATGATGAAGGCTGATGGGTCTCCTATCACCATCGGTGACTCTAGAGCTGAAGACTCGGAGACGTTGAAGGGTTTAGCCAGAGGGATGTGGCCTCCCAAAGATGAAACTTTATAACAAAAATTGAGTGTTGATGATCTGTTGTCTCTTACTCCCAAGTCCATAATGGAGGTAATTCTTCCTAATTCCTTTTCTTCTTTTTTCCTTAGGTTTATTTTTTGACAGTTCTCTATTGTTTGTGCACAGAGCTCTTTCTTGATGTTCGCTCTTATAAAGAAGCTGTACCGACCCGAGTTCTGATTCAACCCAGTGGATCATTGATGAACCGAAGATTGACCCGATAACGGATCTAGATGCGGAAGCAAGAAACAAGACATCGGTCTCCCAAGGCACTACACGCCTTTCAGACACTTTAATGACCTTCCCTGAGGTCAAGGAACCTAAAAAAAGTAGGTGCGGAAGCAAAAGATAAACCAAGTCTCACGAAATATAGATCATCTCTCAAACACAAATGCGACCTTCCATGAAGTCACGGAACCCAAAGAAATAACCAGAAGCGGAAACTAGGATAAAAAGGTTAAATGATGCCATATGGTACCAATGACAACCAAGGGAACAAAGTCTAGTTCAAACTAGACCATGTACGCCATTAAATGGCCTGTACAAGATCAACGAGGTCAAGTGGGAATGAGTGAAACAAGGTTAACCTGTCTAGGCAACAAACCAAGCAAGACCCACAACACAACTCCATTTTGGTCGACCAAAATAGAGCATCGGTCTGCCAAAATGAGCCAGGAAAAGAGAAGGAATGAACCTTCAATTCGGTCGACCGAAGTGACAAGTCGGTCGACCAGTTTGAGGCTCAAGATCAAAAATGGTGCTTCGGTTGACCGAAGTAGAGAACTGGTTGACTGAAATGAGTCTCTTCAGTGAAAATGGCTACTAGAATTGGAGTTTTTGCTGAACAATTGAAACTAAAGGAGAATTGGTCGACCGAACTGGCATTTCAGTCGACCGAAATGGCTCGAGAATGTGCATATGAACCTGTTATGCATCAAAAATAAAGAAAAGACCCTAAGTCTTATATGAATCCCCCATGGCATGATCAAATTACATTATAAGCTAATGTGTGATGTGAACATACACGCAAGTGTAATATTTTAAACATGTTACAATGGCCTACAGCCTTATTACATCACATTTACAAGATTTGACATGCCAAACCTCCAAGGTTGATAAAAATACATTTCAAAGGCAAAACTTGAAATTTAAATACATACACTTGAACTTTAAAGTTTGTGGCCCTTGGCCTCATGTCATACATGTGGAATACCGCGAAAAGAGTGTATTTAGGTACGCATTACATAAATGGAATCAAAGAATACACGTTTGATACATAAGGCTACCAAATGATATTTCATGCTAACACTTGCATGAAATGGAAACTCGAAGCTACAAGCCATCCCAATGAATGACAAGCATCACGAACCAAGTCTTCGTACCTGAACAAATCCCCCAGTAACTTCGGGGTGAGTAAACAAGTTTACTTATAGAGAATGAGCATGCATCGACTCGATTTCTTTCAGATTTTTAGACTAACATGAAATAGTTCAAAAGGGATCATGTCACCTAGCGTCTATGTCAAAGTGAGACTCAGGAATCATCCTAAGCTATCCTAGAGTACAAACAACAAGAATCATCATACATATACATGTATGAAACAAATTAAGATTGGGATAATCCAAGGAACACGACGAGAATGATGCTTGATTATAAGTCAACATGAATTGCATTATCAATACAATTAAGCAAGGTTTAGAACAATCTATACAACACGACAAGAAAGGACACTTGAATACGGGCTAACAGGGATTACATTATCGATGCAATTAACATGATTGGGATATTTCAATTGACAAGACGAGAGAAATGCATGGAATCAAGATCATAGCATAATATCTATGCAGGTAAACAAGATTGGAACATTCCAATTAGCAAGACAAGAGTAATACATGAAATCAAGAATAATGCATAATATCTATGCAATTTAACATGATTGGAGCATTCTAATTTAACAAGACAAGAAGTATACATGGACATGAGTTAACTAGAATTACATTATTGATGCAATTAACATAATTGGGGCATTCCAATTAACACGATATGAGTAATACACGAAATCAAGAACAAGGCATAATATCTATGCAATTAAACAAGGATGGAACATTCCATGAAACACGAAAAGAGTTATACATAAGATCAAGAACAGGGCATAATATATATGCAAGTAAACAAGATTGGAGCATTTCACATACACGAAAAGTTTAAATCTTCAAGGAATAGCAACTTGAAATTTAAAGAGTAAAATCAACCAATGTGGAAAACTCGAATATCGCCCGGATTAAAACCATACTTTTGAGATCACTTTAGGACTACTAACCCATGGGTACCTTTCCCCTAGTGCGCACTATAATGTAGGAGGACATTCCCCCGTACTAGAACCAAGCCCTAGCCATGTCAATTCTTGATTGATATCCCAAGTCCCAAAATCAACAAGTTGTGCAAGTCAAGATTGTATCAAATACAAGAAATGCATTAACCACGTTTCATGCAAAACCAAGATTTTGGAACACACAAGTCATGCCCTAAGTTCTCAACTATAATGGCATGTGAAATGTCAAGAAATCAAAGTATGTATCTATATAGATTAAAACCAAGATGTATACATATCACATGGAATCCATTAAAGGAAAAATACCACAAGTATAAGATACATGATTCAAGTACTTACCCAGCAACACATGAGTGATCGAATCATTCTAAGACAAAAGTGCAGTCTGTGAAGTACTTTTATGAAACCAAGTTACAAGGGTCATGATTAAATCGATGGAAGCATAAAAGAAAATTTAATCGACTAAAGGGATTAAATCATCAAGATTACAAGGTAAGTCCAATGTCAAGTTACAAGTTCACTTCCTACGAGATACAACCATGTGAATTAGATTCCATACTAAGGAAATAAATAAATGCAAGTCTCAAAACTTATCCGATTATTCTCAATTTGATACATGTGAAGGAACTTGTCAAGGAAAGCATGGATACTAAGTTAGAAAGTTAATCAAGACCAAGGAACCATTGAATGGATTTTAATTAAAATCTCTAGGTTTTGAAATTCATCCAAATGTTCTCAATTTATTATATGTTATACAACATGTCAAGACTTGATTTAAAAGCATGATACAAGTGAATTCCATGCAATGTACGGCCATGAGTATTAAACTTTAATACTAAAAAAATAATAATTGAAAGGTTTCAAAACCTAATCAAATATTCTAGATTTAATATATGTGAAACTATTTGACATGCATATCAAGAATATCAAGTCGGAATTCAAATGGAGTGAATAGTATGCATGGAATAAATTAATTAATCAATTAATTAAATATTTTCTAGATTTTAAAACACCTTCGATTACTCTCAAATTCACCTATGTTGAAGAGCATGCTAGGACCTAATATAATATGCTAACACACATTGATTTCAAACTAGTTAAGGCCACATGAATTAATCTTTCACTTAAGGTAAATATTAAATAAAATCTTCAATACCTATTCAAATACCCTCAATTTAATATATGTCAATGAATATGTCAAGGGGTAATATTCTATTATGTCACATGTTTAAAATAAGCTATGGACAACCGGTAAAATTAAATCTTACACAAAGAAATAATAAATCAAAGTTTCTAGATTTGATACATAATCATGTAAATGAGTTGTCTATGCATCACAAGCATGCAAGATAGCAAGAAAATATATTATAACACCCCCTACCTCAATTTGAGATGAAAATCTCAAAAGCCCACTGAAATAGAAGTGCTCCGAATCCGACGATACTAAAGGGTTTTGTCGGGGACAACACGATGAACAAGAATCCGAAGGAAGCCCCATGAAAATCATAACTTGACTTTAAACCCAAACTCAAAATTTGGTCAGAAATGGGTTCTAGTAAGGGTGAAAGGTAGAGCTCGTCGAGGGGAATAATAAGCGTGAAGGCCGAAGACTTTTCACTTAGGAAATCAAGTGGAGGAGAAGAAGAAAAGGTGGCAGCCCCATGGGCATCCATGGCTGCCAGCCAATAGAGGAAGAAGAAGAAGAAAATCTGATTTTTCTTCTTTAAGTCCCCTATTTATAGAAAAACTCAAAAAGTGCCCCAAAAGGGCCCCGCCGGGTCTGGAAAAGTGGATTTTGAGCAAACGCGCTCAAAAGGTAAAACTCTGTGAATGAAAAAGATTCAAAATGAGAAAACATGAATAACGAAAGAAACGGCGTCAAAAATCGAGTCCCGAACAGAGAGATATGCCCCGAACAAGTTCGACGGCAACTAGGACCAGAAATTCTAAAACTGGAGAAAAATGATTAGAACAGAATTCTAAGAGTACACGACTCAATAAAATGTGAAAATAAATCCTGTACGAGGATCCAGGCTCCAGGTGAGGTATTTTTGCAATAATTTTAGTTAATTGCATAATGGCCCCTCCAAAAAGGGTTAACTGCACTAATGACCCACCCAGAATGAAAATATCTTCCAAAAATATTTTCTTAGATAACCCTGATATAAAATATCTTCAAAAGATATTTACAAAAAATACCCCAAGAAAAGAAAATAATTCCAAAGAACTATGCATCCATGCCCCTATGGACACTGGGAGCAACCAGAGTACTTTCTTATAAAAGTAAAGATACGTATTTCGTGGAAACCACTTAAACTGAAGACACGTGAAGTCAAAAACCAACTCCGAGCATGAAAAGTGAGGTTTTGCCAACAAAGTGACAAACGGGGAAAAGACATAATAGGGAAAAAGACGAAATAGGGAAAAGGACAAAAGTGAATAGTGTCTGAAAAGTGAAAATGTGGAAATGACTCGGTCCTCAAAGGAAGTTGTTAATCCACACGAAAGAGTCTCACAAACCATTTTCGAGCACTCGAGATGACACTAAACGACGAGAAACAGAACTCAGGAAGGAAAATTAAACGGAAAAAATTTATCCGTAAAATTTCAGAAAAAGGAAAGGAAGGTAAATGACCGGGTCATTACAGAAGCTGTTAGCTGACTCCTTTCAGGCGAACCAGTCTGTAGCCCTTCAAAAGAGGGTAAGTGTTTTAGAGGCTTCCCTTGCCGAGGAGAAGAGAGAGAAGGTCCAACAGCTTAAGTCAATTGAGTACTTTGACAAGAGAGCTAAGGAACTTGAGCACAAAGTGGCTGAGCCTAACTTATAGCTTGGGAAGGCAAACTCTCTTATTCAAACCTGCAAGGATGGGGGTTTAGAGATGTTCAACCATTTTTCCCAAATTGCAAATCTTCGCTATGCCAAAGGCTTCAGGCTTGGATTTGTTCAGAGGCAACTTCCTTCTGAGGAGAGAGATTATGGCGATGCTGATGAGCATGATGCCAAACAGGGGCTCTTGGTTGTTGGTGAATATGCCGAGCCCTCGGCTGGCCCTACAGAGATTGAATTTGCTGCTCTGCTGAAGAGCGAGGTGGCCGCTGAAGTTCTGCCTACTTTCAAATATCCTTCAGGTTCTTAGGGGTTACCTACTATGTCGCTTGATGCCCCTTCCTCTACTCCAGCCAGGGTAGAGTTGGTTAATACTTTTACGCAGAGGTTTAATGTGAAAGGTGGAGCTGAGCCTGAGAGTAACCCTGCGTAGTTCCTCGTTTTTTTTTTTTTTTTTTGTTTTTTTTTTTTTTTTTTTTTGTAGAAACTCCCCCCCCCCCTTCTGAAGAACATAGAAGTTTCTTTCTGTAATCTTTGGGATCGCCTTTGCTTGTGTTCTTGCTTGTGATTTGATACATTTGTATATTTTCTGATCGGCTCTTGTGTCCACTTGGCTTTTTGCACTTGATTATTTTTCTGACTAATTCTGATCAGGCGTTAGGCTATTAGGGCCTTTGCCAATTTTTCGATCGACTTTTGGGGCCGTTCGGCTTTTTAGGACTTGTGCAATTTTACTGATTAACCCCGTTCGGGCGTTAGGCTCTTGTGGCCTTCGCCTATTTTGCGATCGGCTCTTGGGGTCGTTCGGCTTTTTAAGACTTGAGCAGTTTCATTGGTCAAGCCCGTTCGGGCGTTAGGCTCTTGGGGCCTTCGCCTGTTTTGCGATAGACTCTTGGGGCCGTTCAGTTTTTTAGGACTTGAGCAGTTTCACTGGTCAAGCCCGTTCAGGCGTTAGGCTCTTAGGGCCTTCGCCTATTTTACGATCGGCTCTTAGGGCCGTTCAGCTTTTTAGGACTTGAGCAGTTTTATTGATCAAGCCCGTTCGGACGTTAGGCTCTTGGGGCCTTCGCCTATTTTACGATCGGCTCTTCGGGCCGTTTGGCTTTTTTGGACTTGAGCAGTTTCACTGGTCAAGCCCGTTCAGGCGTTAGGCTCTTGGGGCCTTCGCCTATTTTGCGATCGGCTCTTGGGGTCGTTCGGCTTTTTAGGACTTGAGCAGTTTTATTGATCAAGCCCGTTTAAGCGTTAGGCTCTTGGGGTCTTTGCCTATTTTGCGATCGGCTTTTGGGGCCGTTTGACTTTTTAGAACTTGACCAGTTTCACTGGTCAAGCCCGTTCAGGCGTTAGGCTCTTGAGGCCTTCGCCTATTTTGCGATCGGCTCTTAAGGTCGTTCGGCTTTTTAGGACTTGAGTAATTTCATTGATCAAGCCCGTTCGGGCGTTAGGCTCTTAGGGTCTTCGCCTATTTTGCAATCGGCTCTTGGGACAATTCAGCTTTTTAAGATAGTTTCACTGGTCAAGCCCATTCAGGCGTTAGGCTCTTGGGGCTTTCGCCTATTTTGTGATCGGCTCTTGAAGCCGTTCGGCCTTTTAGGACTTGAGAAGTTTCACTGGCCAAGCCCATTAGAGCGTTAAGCTCTTGGGGCCTTCGCCTGTTTGTAAGTCCGTCTTGAGTGTTTTGACGTGGGTCGACCCTTTTTTATTGGGCCTTTGTGGTCAAAACAAGTGTCGGATCTTCTTCATAAGGGCGTTCTTTTGCTGATGTTAAAATCAAACGATTTTGTTTTATAGAAAACACCCATTTTTTGTTTAAAGTGAGATAGCTATTTGGAAAGAAGCGATCTATCCCAAAAGAAAGCAGGGAAGGCTCTGAATTACGGACCCTTCGATAGTTGGCTATGACTATCCATAGGTCTCATAATTCAGGGCCCTCGCCCGCTAGTTGTATATCAAGCAGGTCATATTTTAATAATAAATGATTCTTTTCCTTTTTTATCGATGTGGGATCTCGATTTCTAGAAACTGGAAAACATCTTTTCATTTGAAAAAATGTAGGGAGTGTGTTGTAATACCCCTATATTTTAGAGGAATTATTTAATTGAATTAATTGTCTTTAAATGAATTTAATGGATTTATTTATTTTAAATTAATTATTTGTTTACTTATTTATTTGATTTAATGATATGATGATGTACTTGATTTTCGATTGATTTGTTGGCGTGTTAATTTTTATTTGTATGGTATGACTTGATTGATAATTCTTATTTGATTATGTGCTACATGTATTTAGTTGTTTTAATATTATTTATTTATTTATTTAATTATTTGTGTAAGTTTAATAGACTGAGTTTGGATTATTTGGACCAAAGGATTTAGGTCTTGGGCTGGAGAAAGAAGCCTTAATGGATTTGGGATGGTATAAAGACCCATGGATTTATGCATGAGTGTATATATATATATATATATATATATATATATATATATATATATATATATATTATGCATATTAAATAGATTATATAAATATTTATATAATTATATAGAGAATTATATATTTATAGTAAGTATATATGTATAGTAATATATGCATATATATGGTAAGTATCAGTTAAAAAGGATTTATAAATATATATTACATAATATATATATATATATATATATATATATATATATATATATATATTATGCATATTAAATGGATTATATAAATATTTATATAATTATATAGAGAATTATATATTTATAGTAAGTATATATGTATAGTAATATATGCATATATATGGTAAGTATCAGTTAAAAAGGATTTATAAATATATATTACATAATATATATATATATATATATATATATATATATATATATATTTATATTTATATTTATATGTGTCATATATATTAATATAACTAGAGTCCTACATGGAGGAGGTTTTGAATTGACAATATATAATATTTATTTTTTTTATTGTGTGAGGAATATATATATATATATATATAATATGTGTATATATTTTATTTAAGATTATTATTATTTTTATTTGGGTAGTCATACTAGGAATAGGATTAGGGTATTAACGTGTGTAAATATACACATAAGGTTATATTGTTAAAAAGATTTTCACATTAGAAAAAAATAAGAGAAGCAGAAAAAAAGAAGAATGGAAGGCTAACAAAGAAAATGCCAGATTAGAGAAAGAGGACGTCGGATTTGGAAGAGACAACCAAGGTTGAAGCGTCGGTTTTGTTTCGAAACCTTCAGGCAAGTACTTTTCTAACTCTCCTCCTAGAACCCATAAATTTAGCACCTTGGGTATCAAAATCTATAGATTAAATTGGCATGCTAATCACCTAGACATAGGATAAATGCATATGAAGAAATTGATTAGAAGAAAAGGAAGAATCCTTTTTCAACTAGGAAACTTTTTCTAATTCCTGTTTTAGTATTTTGTCTGTATCTCTTTCCTCGAATGCCAAAACGGCTCAAATCTTCTCAATCAAATGGAAATTCTATTATCTACAATTTTGTATTTCACGAAAATTTCGTGAAACGGATGTTTACCTTGTCAAAACTGAGTTGGAAGACAGTATGAATTTTGTGTATATATATATATATATATATATATATCTTATCCCATAATTGTTTTAACGAATTTGGATAATTTGTATTAGTTTGGTGTTGACTAAATAATTCTTAATATTTATATTTAACGTGTAACGTATTATTTGGACATTGCTAAATTGTGTAACCTACGTGTTATATACGTCTACATATTATACTGCCACATATAAATAAATAAATATAACCTAATCAACTAATAAGTTGTTCATTAATATTTATCATGTTTATAAATGTGAAGGTGGTGTTGATGAAATCATAATAGGTTGTTTATTTAAATTAATTATATGCTTATAACTTCCATGGAGTGCCTATGTATGATTTATTTCATAGTTAATTGTAAAGTTTGGTATATGGTTAAATTGGAGGCATGGATGAGTTGCAAAAGATATAAATAAATTGTCTTATTAATTGTATGAATAAAATACATACATGGAAAGCGTGGATGAATTGCTAATTAATAGTATGGATAAAAAACATACTTTTGGAAGCATAGATGAGTTGCCAAGACATAAACAAATTGTCATTTAATAGGCATGGTTGATTTGTCAAAGTATAAATGTATTACTTGTAGAGGCATGGTTGAGTTGCTATCGTATAAATAAATATACTTCTAGAGGCATGGTTGATTTGCAAAAACATAAATAAATATTTGTGGAGGCATGGATGATTTGTCAAATTATAAATAAATTGCTAGGTAAGTTAGATGATTAAATATATATCTATAGATATTGTGTTTATAAGTTGGAGGTGATAAATATTTTTATTAGAATAAACTAATGTTTAAAGGATAATATATTATTTTATAGTATTGATAAAATAATATTAGTGAAGGCATGGATGAGTTGCCAAAATATAAATCTTTGTTTGGTGATATTTATAAATAAAATCATACATTAGTGAATATTGGGATTTGGATTGAAGAAAAATATTTCTTGGATTATTAGTTATTATTTAAATGGTCAAATAACTATTTAAATATGAAATTTAGGTTTAAAAGAGTTTTCTCTTAAAAGTGGAATGCACTTGATGGTTAGTTTAAATATGGAGGTAGTCTTATCATTGTTTACGGTCTTGGATTTCAAGGAATATATTAATGAACATATTATTTATATATTTATATATATAATATATATATAGCATCTTATATTAAAGGTTAAAACTTTAATTAGGATGATTTTGGTTAGAAATGTTTTATTTATTGGTTTTCAGAGGCTTGGTAGAAGGAACTTGCTAGTGGGTCTAACCCATGATTTATTTTTCAAATTATTAGAAGTTCTAGTCTCGAGGTTGAGGATCCGCAGCTGGGAGACTGTCATTCATCTACTCATCTTGTTTACTTTTTAGTATTATTATTTATTATTGGATGTCTAGTGAATTGATAATTTATGATTTAGGGGTCCTTAACTTATAGGATTCCCGAATTGTATTTGAGAATTTTAAATTCATGGAATTTATTTTTGTAAAGGAGGTTTATTTTATTAATAGAATTTCATTTAGCGATTTATTCATTCTTTTTATTCTTTTTGTATTCTGTGTTTGTTTAAATACTAAATTGTTTTGATATTCCCGTATTTTCGGGTGTGGGCCTGGCCAACCAACACGTGCAAATTCGGGGGTATCACATGTGTGGAGACCTCTAACAATGGGGCACTTCAATGTCATACATAGAATCCCATTGTCAATGGGTCCCACATACTGATAAGGAGGTAAGTGAGGATCCTTATAAGAAAAGGATTAGATTCTATTTTTTAAACGATGTGGGACATCGTCTCAAGTGGGTGAGGAGGTTTTACTTTTTCATGAAAGAGATTTTTTTTTAAAAATAAAAAATAAAAAGTGTGAAGTGGAGACCCCTGATGGTGGGTCCCTTTACAGGTCGCCTACCATCAAGGGGCCCACTCCACTGTTTTGATTTGGTGTTTATTTTATTTTAAATAGCAACTAAAAGTTTTGTTCATATCCGATGTGGGACTTTCGAAAAAGACTAGCAGCTTTATTTGTTCTGAAGAAAAGTACTAGAAAGCATTGTACAATTGCTTTATTAAAAGTATCTTTTCAAATTCATTGCATTCCTTGATTTGGCTATTTCTGTGCCATCCAGGTGTTAGAGTCTGTAAGCTCTTTTTCCAATCACGTCTGAGATTCGGTATGGGCCTTCCTAGTTGGGTTCCAGTTTGCCGACATACTTTTCCAATTTCAGGAATACCAAATCTCCCGGATTGAAACTTCGCCTTCTGACTTTTTTTATTGTAGCTGCTTGCTATCCTTTACTAATAGGCTGCTAGTCGAATGGCAGCCGCTTCTCTTTTCTCTTCCAAGAGATCGGGATTGTGTTCCAGAAGTTGGTTATTTGATCTTTGTTCCCGAGTCAAGCTTCGGATAGTGGGCACCATTACTTCGGTGAGTATCACGACTTCGGTTCCGTAAGCTAAAGAGAATGGA
The DNA here is from genome assembly GCF_030987335.1 of Cornus florida. Taxonomy (NCBI): domain Eukaryota; kingdom Viridiplantae; phylum Streptophyta; class Magnoliopsida; order Cornales; family Cornaceae; genus Cornus; species Cornus florida. The sequence continues at coordinate 61,747,974 of NW_026775578.1, forward strand.
GTATCGCTGGTGGGGCGTCTCGGAGTGGTTCTGTATGCCCATAGGACATTTGGCAATTCATTTAACCATTTTCCTTTCTTATCTTCGAGCTTCTTTTTTATGCAGGCGAAGATTGTTCTGTTAGTTATTTCTGCCAGTCCATTTCCTTGTGGATGATACACGGCAGAGACTTTTTGATTGATCATGTATTTGTTGAAGAACTGCTTAGTGCTTCGATTATCCAGGTTTGGTCCGTTGTCCATAATGATGGACCTTGGGACTCCAAATTTGCATATCAGATTGTTCCAAATGAATTTTTTCACTTGGACATTAGTTACGCTCACGTATGCTTCTGCTTCCACCCATTTAGTGAAGTAGTCAGTAGCTAATAAGACATACTTCTTTTGTGAGGCGGCCATTGGTAGAGGTTCTACTACGTTCATCACCCATTGAGCGAATGGCCATGGGCTGCTGATGGTGTGTATCTCTTCTGGGGGCTGACGGATAATAGGGGCATACCTTTAGCATTTGTCACATCTTCAGGAATATTCCTCTACTTCCCTCGCCATGTAGGGTCAGAAGTAGCCTTGAGTTAGGGCTTTATGAGCTAACGACCTTCCTCTGGAGTGGCTCCCATATTCGTAGACTCCGTAGGGGTTAGGCATTTGAGGTAAGGTCCAGAATGCGATCTTCTGAAGAGTTATCCTCCTATTAATGAATATTTGGCGGCTTTCAGTCATAGCTGTCGGGCTACTTCCTTAGACTCAGGGAGTTCCCCTCTTGCAAGGTATGCCTGTATGGGATCTATCTAACTTGGTTCCCATAGTATAATGAACACCTACTCCCCTCTTGCAACGCTTGGTGTATCTGGGACATCAATGGGGATGACTCGAGTTAATGATTCGTCCGCCATAGACGCTGCGCCGACCAGTCGATCAGCTATCGGGTTTTCTTGCCTCGGGATTTGTTGAAACTTGACTAAGTCAAAGTATTTTGCTAGCTTTGCAACTTCTTCCTAGTACGCACGCATTCTTTCTTCTTTGGGGGCATACTCTTCTATCACCTGCTTGATAATGAGCTGTGAGTCGCTATAAACCCTGAGGTGTTTTACTTGGAGTTCCTTGGCCAGTCTAAACCCTGCCTGCAGTGCCTCATACTCTGTTTCATTGTTTGTAACTGGGAACTCTAGTCAGATTGACTGCTGGAGCTTGGTCCCTTCGGGAGTTCTTACTTCCAGACCTGCCCCAGCTCTGTTCTGGCTAGAGGAACCATCAACATATAATTCCTAGCACGGGTTTTCTGCGATCTGCTACTCTTCTTCCGGATCAATATCCAAGAAAAAATCTCCAACTACTTTCCCCTTCTTCGCGGTGCGTAGTTCATACCAAATGTCGAAGGAACTTAGCTCGATTACCCATTTGGTGATTCGATGACAGATCTGGCTCACTGAGGATTACTCTGATAGGATGCATCTTGGGAACTATTATCTGATGAGCCTTGAAGTAATGCCGAAGCTTTCTTTTGGACTGGACTAGGGCAAGGATAATTTTTTCTACTGTTAAGTACCTTCTTTCTACGTCAGTCATGACCCTGCTCGAGTAGAAGACCGGGTGCTACTTTTTTCCACTTCTCTTATTAGAGCTGAACTGGTCACTGACTGAGATACTGCCAGATAGAGATACAACGGTTCTTTAGGATCTGGGGTAGATAAAATTGGGGGGTTTGTTATGTATTCTTTGAGCCTTGTGAGAGCTTCTCATTGCTCCGTCCCCCAAATTTCTCCTTTTCTTGCTTTTATTGCATCAAAGAATGGCTTACATTTGTCTGACAATCTGGATATGAAACGGTTGAGGGCTGCTACCCTACCGGTGAGGATTTGAACTTCCTTTATGGTTCGAGGCTCTTTGCTCTTTAGTAGCTTTGCCAGCTGGGTAGGACTTGCCTCTATTCCCCTCTTGTTTACTAGGTGACCAAGGAACCGGCCTGAGGATACCCCGAATGAACATTTTGCTAGATTTAACATCATTTTATTGCTTCTAAGGGTATCAAACACATCTTGCAAATGTTATCGATGATCTTTCTTGTTCTTGCTTTTGACAACCATATCGTCTATGTAAGCTTCGACCATTCGGCCGATCTATTTTTTGAACACCTTGTTGACTAGCCGTTGATATGTGGCTCCCGCGTTTTCAACCTGTAGGTCCCTTGTTTGGTAATGAAAGAAGTCTTCTCTTCATCCGAAGGGTTCATCAGGATCTTGTTGTAACCTGAATAAGCATCAAGAAAAGTTAATTTTTCATACCCGGTTGTAGCGTCTACTATTTAATCGATTTTGGGAAGCGGGAAGCTATCCTTCAGGTAAGCTTTATTTAGGTTGGTAAAGTCAATGCATACCCTCCATTTGCCATTCTTCTTTTGGACTACCACTACATTTAACAGCCATTAGGGATACTGGACTTCTCTGATAAACCCTGCTTCTAAAAGCCGGTTGACCTCTTCAGCAATGATTTTGTTTCTTTCAAGGGTGAATCTTTTCTGTTTCTGCTTCGCTGGGTAATGGTTTGGGTCCACGTTTAGGCTATGACAGGCTATCCGAGGGTCAATTCCGGGCATATCCCAGTGATTCCAAGCAAAGATGTCAGCATTTTGCCTCAAAATCTCTGTCAGCTCCTCTTTCTCCTGGGCTGATTGGAGTGTCCCTATGTAGGTTAACTTATGCTCATCCCCTGAGACTATTTGCATGGCCTCTAGGGGTTCTTCAGTCGGGCATTCCTTTTTGGGCTCCTCCCTTCCCTTAGGAGAGGAAGAGTCCCGTAGTTGCTATTTCAGCGTTTGCTTACCCTTATTGTTTGGGCAAACCGTTGTATGATAGCATTCCTTTGTTGTTACTTGATCCCCCTAAATATCGATAACTTCTTTACCATTCGGACCAACGCACCTCATGACTTAATGTAGAGTTGATGGGACTCTTTCCATGCAGTGGATCCACCCTCGGCCCATTAACAAATTGTAGGTTGGATGAATATCCACCACCACGAAATTCTCCTTCAAAGATCTTTTGGCCGTAGTGACTGATAGTGTGATTACACCTATGGGCTCTACTTTTCTACTGTCGAACCTAACTAGGGGGTTCCTGGTGGGACGAATTTGATCTGTGGCTAGTTTCAATTGATTTAAAGTCCATTTTGTTATAATGTTTACACTACTGCTGAGGTCGATCAGTACTCGTCTGACCAAGCAATTAGCTACTAGTAAGCTGATCACTAATGGGTCTTTATGTGGGTACTATACCCTTTTGAGATCTTTGTTTTGAAAAGAAACCTGTGTTGGGCTAGGTCTGCAGCCTACAGCATTGATCTCGCCAATCCTTCGCAACTTATGGGCTTGTTTGAGCTGGATCCTGTAAAAATTCTCTAGTTGCTCATCCTCCTCTGGACGGCCATGAATCGTATTGATTACTCGGATAGGATGATTTTCTGTCGCAGCCTTTGGAGTTGCTCGGGGTCGCTCATGCTGCCTCTATTGTCCCGGGTTAATCAAATAGTCTGCCAATTCACCTTTGGCTATTAATGCTTTTACTTGCCTTCTCAAGCTCCTGCAATCATTGGTTAAATGACCAAAATCACTATGAAATGCACAGTGTTTACTTTGGTCTTTCTGCTCCATTGGTTATCTGATCGGAGGTGGGATTTGGAAGATGTTTCTCGCCTTAGTCTCTTGATATAGTTTGGCTAGCGTTAATCTGAGTGGTGTGACCCTTTCGGCCGTTCGAGATTTTTTCTTGGGGGTTCTTTCTTCAATGCTCGGAGGTTTACGATGGACTCTTGACGTGCTCGGTCGTTTTTTGGGTCTGCTCTCCATAGTGACCAGAGTTGCCCTTTGCTACTTAGTTACCTCATTTTCTTTGAGCCTGATATAGTTTTGTGCTCGCGAATTCAGCTCGGACATGTTAGTCAGAGTTTTCTTTACCAGAGAGGAATGAAAACGTGAGCCTTGCACCATGGCTATCTTGAATGCCTCTATGGCCATATCCTGGTTGCAATCTAGGATGCTGGAGGACTCCATATTGAACCGAGTGAGGAAGGCTTGCAAGCTCTCCCCCTTCATCTATCGGATTGTGAAAAGACTGGCGATGGTTTTTTTCCGTTTCTTATTTCGGCAGTACTGGGCTAGAAACGCCACGCACAATGATTCGAAGTTTGGAATTGACTTGCATGGGCAATTTTTTAATCACTCCAGGGCCACCCCTGTCAAACTAGATGGGAATATTTTGCACATGAACGGATCATTGTGTGCCTCTTGTGTCATTTCCTAAGTGTAATGGTTTTGATTTTGGAGAGGATCTCCAGTTCTATTGAATTTAATGAACTTTGGTATCATGAATTTCCTGGGCCTCACAACTCGTTCTATCTCAATGGTAAAGGGAGTCTTCACTATTGATGCAGTGAATTCCCTTACCATGTCCTCGGGTGTTTGGGCTTTCAGTCCTTTGATTCCCTAGTCCATTTCCTTTCAGAGCCTTGCGATAATCACTTCCTGAGGAGGGTTGATCAGTCGCTGGGATCCGTACTTCCTTCCTGCCTGAATCAGCATCGTTCGATGGATGTACCCTAGCAGCTTGAGGTCCTCCCATGCTTGAATTTCCAATGATGCGAGATTGGCTCACTGTATCGTTGGCGTCATCCAACGTTTCGTTGAGCTGTTGCTGCAGGACCCTCTGTTGGAGAAGAGGGTTATTGAGGATTACAGGGCCTGGCTTTGGAGGAGGATTCTCGTTCAGTCATCCAAGCGGTAAGTCGATTGGACGCCGTTCGGGTGGTAGGTAGATCGGGTCCCGTTCGGGTGGTAGGTCGATCGAACGATCATCCCATCGAGCGTCTCCCCGAAGTCTTTCGTTTTCCTCACGTAAGGTATTGATTTACGCTATGTTGGCTTCTTGAGCTCGTCTTAGTGCGTTAATCAGTTCTGCACTGGCTTCGTTGGCTTGTTGAAGGACGTCAAGTTGTACTTGTATCTCTTCACGTATTTTCTGCATGGTCTCCAGTTGTTGCGGCTATGCGATGTCTGATCTTGTTGGCATTTTGGATTTGAGCCACTTGTAAGTAGTAGAAAAATGGATTTTTGTATGGAATTCCAACAGATGGCACCAAGGTGTAGGTGCAAATTTTTACACCCAATCACTTAAGGAAAATAGTAAGCTAAAAATCAAAGACTTGGAATAGATGTAAACGAATCAAACAGCAGAAGGAGTATTTTCAGTGGAATTCGATGCCTCCTCATTCTCATTCAAGCTCTATTTATAAACTTTTCTCAGAGATTTACATGGAGCCGTTTCTTAGCTTTTATTCCTAAACGTGGGTATTTATGCCTACTAATCATGTGTGCATCATTATGGCAGACGCTATAGAATTTTAGGCTTGGTTAAGGTTGGACCTTCTATTCAGCTTTAATATTAAGTGCAACTTTCTCCATTTAATTGGGCTGAACTGGTACCTACTCATGGCTTCTTCTATTGGGCTTCCAAATGACTGTGGACTTCTAGTTGTCTTAATTTGGTTGTGGGCTACTTTTTTGCTGCCACGTGGTGTGTTGTGATTGGTGGGGTTTTTTCCCTCCACAATTACTATGAAAGATGTTGATTGATCACCACTCAGAAGAATGCATTATTTTATGTTTTTGGCAATGTTAAGAGTTATTTAACTCCATATGAAACATTCACAGTTCAAAATAAGAATTATTTAACCCCAAGTGAAACATTCACAGTTCATTGCTAAAACTAACATTCATTACTCAGAATGATGTACCAGTGAAAAAGGAGTAAGCTTGATATATAATCTTACAAAATTCACTAAATTATAGGGTTAATTTCATTCATACCCCATCAGGTATGGCTTTTTTTTACACTTAAATCTCTTTCGAAATTAATTATCACTCACATTACAAACTTTTGTTCTGTTTTTCACTCACACCTCAACCGTTAGTTGAACAGTTCTAATATGATGTTAAATGACTTAAATACCCTTTAGTTTTGGTCAAAATAACTCTTTAGCCTAAAGAATTAGATTAAAAGACTAAAATATCCTTCAAAATTTTGTAAATTTACAAATTATACATATATATATATATATACACACACAAAGATAGACAAATATATACAAACACAGACAGATACATAAGCACGACACCACCACCACCAACACTGGCAAAGATCTTGGCGTAAGAGACGGCGGCGGAGCAAGCACGGGAAAGAGGAAAAGACAGCGGGGCAGGTGAGCCATCCTGGTAACGAGCTCCCGAGCAGCGACAACGATGATGTCGGCGCAGGAGATGACGGCAGGGCAGGCGACATCGAGGGCAGTCTTGGCATGGACGACGACATCGAAGGCGTTGCCGGGGAGGGATAGGTATGTTGAAGTTGGTGTCGCACTCAGCCTTGTTGATGGGAGTGGAGGAGATGAGGACGGAGGCATCGCAACCCTCTTATTCATTATCTTCCTTTCGACCAATGGTGCCGATGTGATCCTCTCACTATCCTTCAATTCTGATATGAGTTCAGAAGAATTTGGGATATGGCAAAATCTGGGGTGGCCGTGAAATTTTGGTGGTGGTGAGAGAGGAAATTGAATAAAAATTGAGTTGGTCGTGGGGTTACAGTGATGGCCATGGCTCTAATTGTGAAATCGAGGTCCAGGAAGGTTCGTAATAATGCCGTAGTACTCGATTCTGGTGGGTGAGGCATCCAAGGGTGATAAAGCCACCAAATGGAGTTGCAATTGCAAACCAAGAAATTGCGATTGCGAACGAAAAACGAGAACCTAGGTCGGTGATGTCATTTCCGGTGAGCCCTTCTCCCGTGGCGGGTGTGGGGGTTGTGGTGGTAGGTAGGTGTAATGATAAAGGGTATATTAGTCATTTATGCAATCTGATATTTGGGAGTAAAATAGATTACAAAATTAAGGGTAAAATTATCTTTTTATATATTTTTAACGAAAATTGTAGCGAAAAAGTGAAAATGGACCTAAGTAATAGTTATTTTCGAAAGATGTTTGAGGGTAAAAAAATTGCCAGACCTATCCAAAAGTGAAAGTTCAGAAAGGATCAATGCGATCGGTGACCAGATTCACTTTTTCTAGGAGTGTGAGTGAAATTGCCCCTAAATTATATTGTGTATTGGTGATCATATTTGAAATAATTGGTAACCTAAATCCGAGATTAAAACTTCAGCCTAAAGAGTACAAAAATTAATCTTGAACCCAAAAAGTATGATCACTGTTTCATGTCTAGTAATTAAAAACTTGATTATTGATTTTTTAGTGTACAGTAAAATAATATCAATCAAACTTTCATTATAAGCATTTATTTATTTCTTTCCATAAAGGCTTCAATGGAAGCATTGTGATTCTTAATATTAAAAAGAAAAAGAAGAGAATAAAATTTATTCACATCTAGGTTATTGAAACCTCGGATGCTTTTAGACAATTCCTCCAAAATGTCTGTAAACCAAACAAATCATATATTGAGATAAATAATACTACTATGAGTTGTCTCTAATTATATCTTTTTTAAGCAATGAAAATGATGCACAAATTATATCATCATATTGACATCAAAGTTTATAGTGTAATTTAGTGAAATGAAAAAGTATATAAAACTTTGACTGATTTTAATAATTTTCTCTAAATAAATTTTAGTATGAAATTTTAACTATACAATCATCATCCAATCCTCTTTTAACCGTTAGATTCATTTGTAAAGGATTAGGACAAACGACAAATAGCTTATCTTATTTGATAAACCTTATGATAGCATTACTTAATTGAGATGAAGGCTAATTCCAAATTCAACGACTGAGCATTAATAACACTAGGTAGGGGTGGGACTTGGGTGAGATTAATCTGAGCAATTTAATTTTCGCTACAAAAATTTATCGAATTGAATAAGGTACTTAAGACTATGGAATGATGTTGGGTTTAAACTTAAGAACCCGAATTTATTTTTGACGGAATTTCAGCAAATGTTTCAATAACCCGAGGAACCCGAAAATCCAAAGAAATTTTTATGAGGGGAGCGGCTTTTTAATTTGTGGGACAAACTTTTATAGTAGGTCTATTTTTGTAATTTCAATGGAATTTTCTTCATAAATTTAAAGTATAAAATGCAAAAAAAAAAAAAAAAAAATCAATAGGTACAAATCGAAATTTTAGTTGAGGCATCTTCATAAATTCATAAAAAATTTGAAATATAAAATGTAAAAAAAAAAAAAAAAAATCCAGCGGGGACAAATTGTAATTTTAGTGGGGACATCTTTATAAATTCTAGAAAATTAGTGGTAAAAAATAAAAATTTACAAAATTCAATGGGGACATCCGCCCCCACAGGTCCTATGTGGCCGGACATGACGAGTTTCTCAAAACTTGAATCTGGCATGGGTTAAGATGTTAAAATATTGAGTTGTTCGTAGCTAATCCTTAGCCATCCCAAGTCCCACCCCTCCAGGTCGTAATATTTGGACCCCAATTATCTTGATCCTTGATTGCAATATACTAAAATTATATTCAATTTTAAGATAAACAATACATTTTAGGGAGGCGATATCTGCACTCCACTTTTCAACGTTTACACTATAATCTTAATGACATTTCTGACCCTCACTTTACCAGTAAATAATTATTATTTTTTAAATGACAAAACTATCCTTTTAGATTTCCTCTCCTTATCTCTAATCTTTATTATTTTAGGTCTCTTTTGACAAGACAAAAAATTAATTGTATAATTTTTTATTTTTATTATTTTTTTTTTTTACGGGACCAAGAAATAAATATTTATGTTGAATAAATTGACTCTGTTAACTGGACCAAAAAAATAAAAAGTAACCATTAAAAAATTTATCTCTTTTGACATGAAAAAAGAAACCCAAAAAACAATATTTATTGAAGAAATGATCTTTTTTTGTCAAGATCCCCCCAAGAAAAAAAAAAAAAAAAAAAAAAAAAAAAAAAAAAAAAAAAAGTATGGAAAGAAGAGGATTGAATTTATTTTTTATATCTATATTGTATAAATTATCTCTTTTGATAAGACCAAAAAAAAAAAATTATTTTTATCTAATAAATTATTTCTTTTGGGAGACTAAAAAAATTATCAAAAAAAAAAAAAAAGTTACCTCTTTTGACTGAAAAAAAAAAAGTTAACTTTGTTGAATAATATCCCTTTCAATTGTACAAAAAAAAAAAAAAAAAAAAAAAAAAAAAAAAAAAAAAAAAAATCATTATAGAATAAATTATTTCTTTTGACTGTCAAAAATTAAATTATTAGTATGGAATAAATAATTTTCTTTGAGAGGAGCTCTGAAAATAACAAATAGAAAGGAAAAAAAATAGTAAATAAAGTAAAGAAGGTAAAAATATGTTAAAGTTGAATAAAGGGTAGTTATGACATTATAAATTAGGAATAGTACATTAATGAATTTAAGGACCTTCTTGCCATTTCTTTTTTTAAAATAAATAAATAAATGTAATGCAATTGGGAAAAAGTGAAGTGCGAATATCGACTCCCTACATTTTATGATCGCTATTCTAAAACGCCACACCACACTTGGTTACAAATCCATTACATGCCTCCACATACCCAATTCATGTCAATTCAGAAACAAATCTTATATCATATTATAATTGAATTGTTTGAATTAATTCTACAACTCAAAGAAATTAACTAATCCGCAAAGGATAGCTTAATTTTATAAGAAAACTAAAAAAATAAAGAAACTACTTAAAATTAAACTCTTAAAAAATTATAATAAATAAATAAATAAAAAACTTAATTCATAAAATTATGAAATATATGTTACATAACAAAGGAAAAAAATAATTATATAATTTATTCTCTTACGAGTATTGGTCGCACATGGCATACCTAATCAATAAAAACTATCAAATTAATCTATCCTACATAATAAAATAAAAAACCAACAAAAACTACTAAATCTATCCTGCATAAAAAAAACAAGGGTAAAGTACAATGACATCCCCTGAGGTTTGGTATAAGGACAACCATATACAAATTACTCTATTTTTGGACAATGACACCCCTTTAGGTTTGATAAAATTAACAAAGACACTCTGACAATGATGAATTGACTTAATTACCCTTGGACATATTAAACAATTTTTTATTGACTTAGATACCTTTGGATTAAATAGCTTTAAATGGGTTACCGAATACAACCCATCTGAGAAGCCCAACCCAATTTTTTTCTCTCCTCACCCTTTTTTTCTTTTTCCCCTCTCAAACCCTAACCCAAAAAAGCCACCATTACTTTGCTAGTAAATCCATGACCTCTCCCTCAAACCTACCATCATCTCCATCCCCAAAACCACCATCGTTGCCATCCCCAAAACCACCACCACTGTGTATTCACCCACCAACGCCACCGCCACCACAACTAGTGTCGCCACATCCACCTCCATAACTTCCAATATCCCAACTGTCACAATCTGGGGTTTCCTCTTCTCTACCAAGCACTTTCTCTCTCTAATCTAGGTTGTGTAGTTGTAGGGACCAAGAAGTCATCGTCGTCGCCGCCGCCGCCACCATCGTCACAAATTGTCATCATTGCAAATCCGGCTAATGAACCACCTGTTGACCATAAGAGTTCATCCAACGACAATCTATGTGTTTTGATGATAATAAACCATTAATAGTGTTTAAGGACTAATGTTCACATTGAGTGCTATAGATGATTTACATTCAAAGAAGAACCTCAATGAAGATCATAAAGATCATTCCAAGTATTCCTACTCACATCATGGAAAGTAAGGATACAAAGATTAAAGTTGCAAGGAAAGACAGCTCGGACTACAACAAGCAAAAAAAGTTACTCTAAGAAAGAAAGAAAGCAATACTACCTCAAAGCCTACACGATCATGGACAAAGCATGAAGAAAGGGGTAGATAGGATGGTAAGTATTTAGGATTCAATGTCAAAGTCTTTATGAATCCATTTAAAGCTCATCTCTATAGGACCATGCATATCATTGTGTTCCTATATCCATTAGTAATAGAATATACACTTCATTCATATATAATTGAGACATGAGTCTTTGCTAAAGAATGAGTTGGTTCAAGCTTGCATAAGCTTTGAAAAAACTCATCACGTGTGCTAGAAATGCTAAAACCATGCACATCAATCACATGATTCATATTAGTCAAAGATTATGGCATATGAAGCCTTCATTACCATAAGTTGGTAATGGATATTAGGACCCCAGAATGCGCGTCATGAAAAACTATGTTTTTGGCTAAGTATGAAAAATAGATTTTTAAAATAATGGTTATTTCAAAATAATTTTTTTCGGTAATAACTCCTTATACTTCAAATAGTCTAAACTAATTTTATCAGAATTTATGACCATATCTACATTGGTCTACATAAGGATTCATTTTTACCAAAACTGTCGAAAATCCAAATTTGTGCTAAAATTGAATTTTTACATTTTGATTTAGTTGGATTTCAATTTTCTTATATTTTTTATTGAATCCAAATGGGGGGTACTTCCTTATTTACATTGTAAACTTAAAGTAAATGGACATATAAATAATGGAAAGACATTTACTTAAACAGTTTTCATTTTATGATAAAATGCCATTTATGGAGCAGCAACTAAGTCGACTCCCTCTGTTGTCAACAAAAGCTGCTGCTAAATCTTTCTGCATTTTAGTCTATGACTTTCTATATGTGTCTAGACCACAAACAATTATGATTTTAATTGGTGGTAGTCAACTAAAGCTCCTACAGATTTATTTTTTCTTCAGACAATACTTATGCAAGTTTCTCACCTATGCGCATACTGATATCTGCTACAGATTTATTTTTCCTTCAGTCAATGCTTCTGCAGTGTCTCACCAATGCGCATACTGATTTATTGGTTGTTCTCTAGCTGTATTAAATTAAATTGTTTTGAAGTCAACAATTAGTTTGTGTTTCAAAGGGACATATGCAATGCACATTTTTTTAACTTTGAAATATGCCAAATGCATCGATATTTTGTTCAAAAAATTCTTGATATGTCCTAATCATGGAGAAGTTTTCATAACGGTTATTAGCAACAAAAAAGTCTATATATGCTTAGATATGTTGTCTGTAAAATATGAGCTAGAGCATTAAAACAAAGAGCGATATTCAGATCATTTTACAGAGCAAAAGTTTAGCTATCTTTCATTCATACACTAAGCTACAATTCTGCTATTACTTCTCTGTCACATTTACATCATTTAGAAAGTGAGCTTCACTTGTATCTTTTGACTCTCTATAGGCTTCTAATTAAGGTTTGCTCTCCAATTGTAAAGAGAAGCCATAGTGGATTAGGAAGTCTCAAGAGGGGTCTTGAGCCGAGGAGTAAGAGTTTCGGAACCTCGCTAAAATCGCCGTGTCTATGTTTGCAAATTCTCTTCCCTTATCTCTTTTATAATTGTGCCATTATATTGTTGAATTCATATATCTATTGTTACACAATTGTTATAAGATACTTGCTGAAAATTGGAGTTCTATAAACTTAAAATCAACCATTGCTAGCTTCTACATTTATATGCTGATTTTGTTTAGCTCATACTTGTCAAATAGAAATTGCATCTTACACATCTACTTAATTATTAGACAAGGACTCTATTCACCCCCTCTAGAGTGCATTCTTGGGCAACAAGTGGTATCAGAGCCTAAATTCTATTTAAACGACTTAACCGTCTTATAATATGATCATGTCTAAGATTGGCTCATTGTCTTTTCTAAAAGGACAGTCTAACAATAGACCTCCTTTATTTGATGGTAATGAATTTAATTATTGGAAAAATAGAATGAGAGTTTTTCTAGAAAATGTTGACATTGAAGTATGAAATGTTGTTGAATTTGGAAACAATGTTCCAACCAAAACAGTAGAAGGAGAGAAAATTCCCAAACCAAAATTAGAATGGGATGCCAATGATTGTAGACTAGTTCAATGTAATTCGAAGGCCAAAAACAATCTCTACTGTGCATTAAGTAAAGATGAGTACAATAAAATTTGTGATTGTGACACCGCCAAAAAAATTTCGGACAAACTCATAATCACCTATGAAGGAACTAGTCAAGTCAAGAATACTAAAATTCATAGACTTGTGCATCAATATAAACTATTTAGCATGAATGAAAATGAATCTATTAATGAAATGTTTTCTCGTTTTACTAACATCATTAACCCCTTGAAGAATCTCGGTAGGGTATATCCCTCTTCCGATCATGTTAAAAAGATCTTGTGGGCTCTTCCAAAAAGTTGGAACTCAAAAGTTACCGCTATTCAAGAAGCCAAATATATTGAGAAGCTATCTCTAGATGAACTCCTTGGGTATTTTCTATCATATGAGATAACTATGAAGGACCAATCAACTAAGGAAGCCATTCAATCCAAGACTACCGCTCTCTAAGCCACCACAAATGAAGTAGTGTCTAAAGACGCTATCGAAAATGATGAAGAAATTGCCCTTGCCACTCTCTCCTTCAAAAGAAGAATACAACAAAAGAGGCAATTTCAAAAGGAGTCCATCATCATCATCACGTGACTCCTCTCAAAAAGAGCAGTCCACATGCTTCCATTGTGGAAAATCGGGGCACTTTAAAGCTAATAGTTTTATCTACAAAAATGAAAAAGAAGAAAGATCCAAGAAGAAATCTATGAAAGCCTCATGGGAAGATGATGACTCTCTCACCTCCGGAAGTAATGATAACCTTGTTATAAACAATTTAGCAAACCTTTGCCTTATGGAAAATGACGATGAGGTAAACTCTTCCTCTGACTCTTCTTTTGAACAAGATATTTCTTTCAATTATTTACTTGATGAATATAATGGGTTACAAGATGCTTTTCAAGAACTCCATAAAGAACTAGGAAAAATGGTTTTGAAATGTGCTTCTTTCAAAAGAGAAAACTTCATTCTTTCAAATAATCTTGAAAAAGCTAAAAATGAAAATAATTTTCTGAAAAATGAAATAGAGTTAGTCTCTCTCAAGGAACCTAGTAATCTCATTTTTGAAAATAAGACACTAAATCTAATTATTAAGGATCAATTGAACATCATTACTAAATTTACTCAAGGTAAAGAAAATTTGAGAATGATGCTTGGAAATCGACAAAGTGCATTTTTCAAAAATGGCTTAGGATAAATTCTTCACTCTAAAGATGCATGTCTACTAAAAAGAAGAAAGCCCTTGTTTGAGCACTTTGTCAAGAGTAATACTCAATCCCCACCATGTAATCACCATGAAAACAATAGATCTCTGAAAAAGAAATGGAAGCCTTTTAGAACCACATTAATTTGGGTTCCCAAAGGATCTTATATTCGTCAAACTAACCCATATGAACCCAAAAACGTTTGGGTACCAAAGGAAGATCATACTAATCTATTTTGCTGGTGTGCATATAGTCCTCTCCCTCTTTTAAGGACAAATGGTTCCTTGATAGTGGCTGCTCTCGTCACATAACTGGTGATCGCTCAAAATTCTCAGCACTAAGACCTCACAAAGGGGAAATGTTACATTTGGTAACAACTCCAAGGGAAAGGTAATCGGCATTGGAACAATAGGTATATCTTCAACCTTATCCATTGACAATGTGCTACATGTTAAAGGTCTTAAACAAAACTTGTTTAGTATTAGTCAATTATGTGACAAAGGTTTTAATGTGTTATTTAAATCGGATAAATGGATTGTTGAGAAAGATGGAATTCAAATTTTCAATGCTCTTAGAAATGAAAATTTATATACTTTGCTCTTATGTGAATTGCATGACCAAAATGTTAAATGCTTTGTATCGTTTAGTGATAATAGTTGGTTATAGCATAAAAGACTTGGTCACAATAGCATGGACTCAATTTCAAAATTATCTAAATTTGAGTTAGTTAAAGGCCTCCCAAAGACTAACATTGTCAAAGACAAAACTTATGGTGCTTGCCAACTAAGCAAACAAAACAAGTCTTCTTTCAAAAAGAAAAAGGTATAACAACTTCACATCCACTCGAGTTAATTCACATGGATTTATTTGGGCTGGAAATAATTCACTTGGGTATTTTTTATTACATACAAAAATGAAACCTTCTCAATCTCTTCTAGATTTTGTAGAAGAGTGGAAAATGAAAAGGAATGTAAGATCAAATGCATTAGAAGTGATAGAGAAAGAGAATTTGACAATCAAGATGTTGAAAGGTTTTGTGATGAAAATGAATATGATCATAACCTTTCAGCACCTAGGACTCCTCAACAAAATGGAGTTGTTGAAAGGAAAAATAGGTCTCTTCAAGAAATGGCTAGGACTATGCTTAATGAGCATTTGTCTCCTAGATCTCTATGGGCTGAATCGTTAATACTTCTTATTTTTTTATTAATAGGGTTATTATTAGAAAAATTCTTAACAAGACTCCCAATGAGCTTTGGAATCAAAAGAAGCCCAACATTGCGTATTTTAAAGTTTTTGGATGTAAATGTTTTGTGCATAACAATAAGGATAATTTAGGAAAGTTTGAACCCAAATCCGATGAAGGCACTTTCCTTGGTTATTCTTCTAAATGTAGAGCATATAAAGTGTTCAATAAAAGAACACAAGTTGTGCTTGAATCAATTCATGTAGTCTTTGATGAAGTTGATTTTCCACGGCCAAATATCCCCTTGGATGATGATAATGTGAAGATTGAAATTGACAAAAATGTTGACAACATTGACATTGATAATCTTAAACTTGACAATTCCCAAAAAGGTAATGCAAGTGAGAATCTCTCTAATAATGACAACCCTCCTAAGGAATGGAAGTTTGGCAATGATCATCCCATTAATCAAATAATTGGTGATCCATCCAAAGGGGTAGGCACAAGGTTACAACTTAAAAATCTTTGCAATTATGTGGCGGTTTTTCTTATCTTGAACCTAAAAATATTCATGAAACTGAAAATGATGAGTCTTGGATTTTGGCCATGCAAGAAGAGCTTAATCAATTTGAAAGAAACAAAGTATGGGAATTAGTTCCTAGACCTAAAGACAAGACCATTATAGGTACTAAATGGATATTTAGGAACAAAAAGGATGAATCGGGAAATATTGTGAGAAGCAAGGCAAGGCTTGTTGCTCAAGGTTATACTTAAGAAAAATGTATTGATTATGAGGAAACCTTTGCTCCCATAGCTAGGCTTGAAGCTATTAGAATGCTCCTTCCATTTGCATCATACAAAAACTTCAAATTGTTTCAAATGGATGTAAAAAGTGCATTTTTAAATGGTTTCATAGATGAAGAAGTTTATTTAGAACAACCACCGAGCTTTGAAAGCAATGATTGACCTAATCATGTGTTTAAATTGTCCAAAGCTCTCTACGATTTAAAGCAAGCTCTAAGAGCTTGGTATGAAAAACTTAGGGGTTTTCTACTTCGAAATGGTTTTATTAGGGGTAAAATTGATAATACACTATTTACCAAAACCATTAATAGTAACTTGTTGATTATTCAAATTTACGTTTATGATATTATCTTTGGATCAACTAATAGTTTGTTATGTGAAGAGTTTGCTTCAATCATGCAAAACAAGTTTGAAATAAGTATGATGGGAGAACTTAACTTCTTCTTAAGGTTGCAAATCAAACAAACACTTGATGGCATTTTCATTTGCCAATCCAAATACGTTAAAGATTTGCTAAAGAAATTTGGCTTGGAGGACGCCAAACATGCCAAAACTCTAATAAGTCATTCCTTAAAAATTGATTAGGATGAGAAAGGCATAGATGTAGATATCAAAAAATATAAATGTATGATTGGTAGCCTCTTATATTTAACGGCAAGTAGACATTATGTTTTGTGTTTGCTTATGTGCTAAATTTCATTTATGTCCTAAAGAATCTTGTTTAAGTGCTGTAAAACGTATTTTTAAATATCTATGCCGCACTATTGATGTTGGTTTATGGTATCTTAGACACACTTCATTTAAACTAGTTGGCTATTCTAATGCAGACTTTGCCAGATGCAAAATAGATAGGAAAAGCACCAGTGGGACTTGCCATCTTCTAGGTCAATTTCTTATATCTTAGTCATGCAGGAAGCATAATTCAATGGCTTTATCAACGGCGGAAGCCGAATATATGGCTGCGGTTAGTTGTTGTACTCAAACACTCTGTATTAAGCTACAACTTGAGGATTTTGGGCTGGTATATGATCATATTCCCATCAAATATGACAATACCAATGCTATATGCATTTCCAAAAATCCAATTCAGCATTCAAAAACCAAGCATATTGAAATTCGAAACCATTTCCTTAGAGATCATTTGTTTAAAGGTGACATTGAATTAGAATTCATCTCCATTGACAAACAAATGGCTGATATCATTACAAAACCTCTTTATGAAGATAGATTGATGAGAGCTGAAAAGTGCGCATTTAAACCCCTTAAGCTTGAGTATTCTAGAACTTTTATCTATCTTATTTCCCGTCTTAGACTAATTTCATGTTATTGCTTTTTTCAGGCACTTATCCCCAAAATAATTCAATTCAGCCAAATTAGAGCCTAAAAGAAGCTATCTCAGGCTGAATGGAAGAATGGAGCAAAGTGGATGCAAAATGGTGAAAATAGCAAGCTTCGATCGATCTGACCAATCTTTGATCGATCTCACAGTGATCAATCCAGCCTCATTAAGATAGATCAAACCCCTTGTCCTTATCCTCAAGAATTTCCATCTTCGATCGATCTCACTATTCTTTCGATCGATCGAACTTCCTTGATCTTATCCTCACCTACCACTTTTGTCTTTTCCCCAAAATATCTCAGAGATTTATCGTATTCCAAAAAGGCGCCGTTAAGGATTGATCGATCTGGTCCTACTTTGATGGATCTGGCCACAGTTCGATCGCTCTCATCTGAATTCGATTGATCGAACCTCTTCAAGTCCGAAATAAACAGAGTCCAGCTCATTAAAAGATGGCTCATGGTGCAATCATTGAAACGGCCCTAGTGCACGAGACCTAACCATTGGGTCTGACACTTGAGCTACCTATATAAGGATTTTGAGTTATTTTTACATCATAACACACATATCTCATAGAGAGAAATCATGGAGAGGAGGCTAGAGATTAGAGAGCTATACACCATTTTAGGAAATCTTCCATTCATCTAGGGTTTCCATCGAGAAGGAGATCATTCCTACCATGGAGATAGCCCTTGAGGGTTGGATGACTACATCAATGAGTGGCTAAACATCTACTTGGGGCTAGAGTAGCCCTTAAGTTTGCTTCCTAGACCTAGTCTTTTGTATATTTTTTGGGATGTAATTGTAATAAATGTTTTGATATTGAATTTATATATATATCTTGTGGTTTCTACTTGATGTGTATGGGTTAATGCTTCCAATTGATTATCTATTGCTACTCATATGTCTATGTATGCTAGAATGGATGATTCATGTGTTTTTCTCTAGATTTAATGAAATTTATGCATGCCTAAGTGTATTAATGAAATTAATCTAGAGATGATCAAAACATAGTGCTTAATTGAACACTCTTGTAATTTATTTGATGGTTCACATTTGTTTCTTGATGGATTATGCTACACATTTAGCTTAATTAATTTAGATGTAGTGTAGTTGCTTTAAATTCCTAGATAGGTGGACAATCTATTCTTGCTCCTTGGTGTTCCATACTTATGAATGCAAAGGGTGTATGTCTATAGATAGTTGTGTGTGCATAAATTATGGTTTCATTTGATAGGTTATGCTTTCCATTTGAATTGGCTAGACAATCTGTACTTATTTGCCATCCATGCTTAGTTTCAATTAATGTCACACACACACACACAAGTTGCTATTTAATTTCCCCATTGATGTACAATTACTAGTGTCTAGTGAAGTCAAGCATAGTGATGAGCTCTAAAATCCAAGTCCTCTCCTCTATATATTTTTCTCTGCTTTCTAAATTATTTTCTTTGCTTGCTTTAATTTTAATTGTGATGTAATTTAATTAACCAAACAAACCACATTTTGATCACTCGACCTACTAATCCAACCTTGTTTCCATTTCAAATATGCAACTAATCCCTTAGGACTATCCATACTCACCTTAGCTATATTTTTAGTTAGAGTTAGTAGTGGCATTTTATAAATTCAAACTTGGCCACACTTTCATTGCAATTTGGTTGTACCGTGACAGCGATTACACCAAGTTTTGGCGCCGTTACCGGGGATTGATTTGGCAACGCCGTGTTTTGAAAATAATTAGGAATTAGTACTCTTTTGATCGTATTTTACTTTATTTTATTTTTAGTTACTTATTGAGTTTGTTCTTGATTGGCTAGGTAAATTGAGCAAAGGAAGTCAAGCAAAGGAGAATTGAAAAGCAAGGAGCTAAGCTAAGCATAAAAGGGCTAAAATCTAAAAATTTGCACGGCATAGCAAAGCTTGAAATTAAAAGTTAAATTGAAGTTGGTTAAGGACCCTTTGTAAGCTCTTTCTAACTCAATCTCTAGTTAAATCATCGGCCTGCGTGCAGGCATGTTTTTACTTTCTTAGATAGATTGTGAGCCCGTGTGGAGGCAATTTACTTTTCTTTGCATATTGTTCAAAGTATGGGAGTATGGGATCAATATATGTGGAGGAGTATTTATTATTGATTTGTTATGAAGGCGAAGTGATTGCTATTTGCTTATTTCTTGTTTTTGTTCTGTTTATGCATGCATAGTCGTAGGTCATTAAATCTAACTCTTGTCCCTCTTAATTTGAATCTTGAATCCATTGTTCATAATCCAAGGGGAAGGGGTAGCTCTAGTCACTCCAATTTTCCAATGGAGGAGCAAAACAATGACTATGTGGAGGACCTTGGTCACATAGACCAACAAGGTATCCTCCACCCTAATGTGCATCATGACAATATTCAAGTACCATTAGGCATACCTAGACCATTCATTCCACCGTAACAACAAGGCCAAATTCCATTGGGAATGCCTCAGCCAATTTTTGCTCCACAACCTCCCATTATACAAGACAACCAAGGTGTTTGTGTAGCACCACCGGTTGTGAATGCTCCCATTGCTTTGCGTGATCATTATGTGCCTAATGAATATAATGCACCCACTTGTATTCAATTGCCCATATTTAGAGCACATCACTATGAGATTAAACCACAAATTATTCAAATGCTTCCCAACTATCTTGGACTTCCGAGTGAAGAACCTTACAAGCATTTGGATGAGTTTCATGAAGTGTGTTCCACCGTGAAATACACGGACATGCCAGAAGAAGTGTTAAGGCTCAAAATTTTTCCTTTTACCCTTAAGGACAAGGCAAAATATTGGTTCAACAATCTTAGGCCTTTTTCGATAACTTCTTGGGCAGAATTGCAATAAGAGTTTATGAAGACGTACTATCTGGTATCAAAGACCAATGCTATGAGAACTTCCATTCGTGAATTTTCTCAAGGGGAAGGGGAATTGTTTCATGAGGCATGGGAAAGATTTAATGACTTGCTTAGGAAATGTTTTCATCATGACATTCCTAAATGGCAATTAGTCCAATACTACTTTAAAAGTTTGCTGGATAATAAAAAAAGGAATGGTTGATGCATCCATGGGTGGTTCTTATCTTGATAAACATAAAAATGATGTTTGGCAACTGTATGAAAGCATGAGTGAGAATTCAATGCATAGATCTTTGTCCTCTAAAAATGGTAGAAATTTAGGTGGAAGGAAGAGTGTCGGCTTATATCAAGTTGACAATTCCAATGACATAGTTTCCGAGGTGAAATCTTTATCTCAAAGGTTTGATCAATTTTTGATCAACCAAAATTCGGCAAATCAAGTACCTTCCTCCCCTAATCATGCTCATCATCATAATTCTAATAATCATGCATGACTTGTTCTAGTGTCTAACATTCTAGTTCTAATTGTCCCCATGGACATGTGCAAAGTGAGAACAATGAACAAGCAAATGTCGTCTTTGTCAACCACGAGAATAATCCCTATGGCTCACACTATAATCCCGGATGGAGGAACCATCCAAACTTCTCTTGGAAAAGCCAAGGGGAAGGCTCAAACCCTCTCCAAGGTGGTTTTCAAAGCAAGTATGTTCCACCTCCAATGCAAAGCCAAGGTTCCCAAGGTTATAGATCTTCTTTTCAATCATCATATGGAAATCAATTTACTAACTCTCATTTTCCTAATCAATCGTCGTATTCTCAAAGAAACTAAAGGAGTCCCGCTTTTGAGGAGAAATTGTTGACCGCTTTGGGTACTTTGGAGGCAAGCACTCAATTATTTCATTCCCATTCCCAATCCAATGCTAAGCTAGAAACCCAAGTCGGGAAAATAACTAATACTTTGAATGCTAAAGAGAAAGGAAAGATGACTCTAAATGCCCAACCAAAGCAACAATTTGTTATAGAAACCAATTACTCATCAGAAGGTCACACCATTGAGCATGTCAATGTGGTGACAACCTTGAGAAGTGGGAAAATTGTTGACAACCAAGTTGGAATCCACAATGAAGAGAGTGAACCGGTATAACCAAAAGTTGACACCCGTCCCATTTCACATTTTATTCCTCCTTCATTGCATGTGCATGATCATCTTGTTGAGAAAGTTATGAAAAATGATTTGAAAGATGAATTGAACAATGATTTCAAAAATTCTTGTGTTGAAAGTGATTCAAAGGAAAATTTTAAAAAAGCTTTTGAGCCTAAAGCTCTATTTCTGGATGCCTGGAAAGGATCCATTTCTCTTGAAAAACAAAAGACCAAGACTAATGAAATAATTGAAGTGTTTAGGCAAGTAAAGATCAATCTTCTGCTTTTGGATGCAATCAAATAAAATTCTGGCTTATGCCAAGTTCTTGAAAGATTTTTGCACCCAAAAGAGGAAGAACACAAGCCAAGCACCAAGGAAAGTGGTCTTAACCGAGCAAATAAGCTCCATTTTGCAACATAACACTCTCCCAAAGTTTAAGGACCCCGGTTCACCTACTACTTCTTGCATCATTGGTGACCATGTCATTAATCGGGCACTTTTAGATTTAGGAGCAAGTGTTAACCTTCTTCCATATTCAGTGTATGTCAAATTGGGCTTAAAAGACTTAAAACCGATGTCGGTAGTTTTGCAACTTGCTGACCGATCCATCAAAAAGCCCCGGGGTATTATTAAGGATGTGTTGATTAAGATTGATAAGTTCTCCTTCCCCGTTGATTTTGTTGTCATTGACACGGAACCAGTCCCGAACCCCAAGAGCCAAATTCCCATTATCCTTGGCCATCCCTTCTTGGCAACCGCAAATACCAACATCAATTATAGGACAGGGATAATGAAAATATCATTTGGGCATATGAAAGTGAAGTTGAACATCTTTAATCCAACCTCGAGTTCAATAGACAAGCACGAAGAAGTGTGTGTTGTTGAAAAGTGTCTTGATAGTGAAATTGAAAGTTTTGAGTCTTTGCATGGAAGTAAAATTTCCAAAAGTTTATCTTCCAAAATGATTTCTAAAGATGTTGTTTCAAAAACAAGTGTTGAAAGGGCATAGAAGCCCAAAACTTGCATAAACCAAGGACAATCAATCTCTTTTGATTCAAATCCAACAAGTTCCTTAGAGAACAATTTGTTGGGTGGGATTCAAAGTGACTTTCACCCAGTCAAGAAGGGGATGCTAACAAGATTTTTGATCCAAACTAAAAGAGCCCAATGTCTTGCTAGAGACATTAAAGACTAGTGCAATTTGTAGGGTTTACAACCCTTTCCTCCCCCATTTTTATTTTACCTTTCATTTCTTGCGTCGTCTAGATATATTCTAGGTTCATACACATTGTTAGGGACTGATTGAGAATGCGTGCCTTGTCATAATCAAATTAAGCATTTTGGGCCTGTTCGATCGATCTCGGAAGAGGTTCGATCGATCGAACATTCATCTCTGCATCCAATCATCTCTCAATCCCATTGTACGAGAATTTCCTGCATATTTCACCTCTCTGTGTATCGTGTGAACTTCATTTTAGATCGATCTGAGTGTTCCAAGATCGATTGAGATTTTCCTCAGATCAATCTTCCTTCCATACCTAGAAATTTTTTTGAACCCATCAAAAATTAACCTCTCTGTGTAGCGATCGAACTTGTCTGCAGGTTTTCACCTGTTGGATCGATCGATCTAAATGCATCCTGATTGATTTTAACTTTAAAAAAAAATAAAAATATTCAAAAATATTTTATTTTATTTTACCTTTATTTTTCTTTTTATTTTTATTTTACCTTTATTTTATTTTATTTTATAAAATTCGAAAATATTTTATTTTATTCTAAAAATATAAAAAATCAAATCAAATAAAAAAAATCAAAAATCCAAAAAAATATATATTTTTTTTTTGAAAAATTCAAAAAATTTCAAAAATACTTTGTCGTTTTGTCCAGATCGATCCAACATTCAATGTCTATACCTGGCTGCATTATCACTTGCATAGATTCATGTGATTCATTCTGAGTTGTCTATCAAAACTTAACAAACATGTTTCTATTTGTGTGCTTCAATTCTTTATTTCATATACTATATCTGTTACTAACTCCAATTGCAAGTATTTCTTTCTTTTGCAGGCTATGGCCCGAGTCAAGACTATTACCAACCGGCAGTATCAGCGCCGAGTGAGGCAGTGTATAGAGGAGCCTGAGCAGCATAAGGAGCCAGCTCCAGCTCAGTCTGAGCGCTATGCTTCTTCTGCTTCTGCATCTTCATCTTCTTCATCAGCAGATGTAGCTAAGCACATGCCATCTCTTTCACCACCTCTAGCACAGCCCGGCCAGGTCCGAGATAGACCTATTAGGAGATATTCACGCCTTATAGTGGCGCATGAGTCTGTCTTCGACATTACTTTCTTCTCCCGGTCGATTCTGACCAGGGCAGCTTTAGATGATATTGACCACCGTGGCATTTCCGCTATTCTAGCCCCGGTAGCCTACCCTGTTTACCCGTGGCTTGTCCGGTTGTTCTACCAGAACCTCTGACCGGCCTTGAGTAATCTATCGGAGTTGTAGACTACTATTGATGGCTATCTCATCTATATCACTGTTGAAACTTTGGCCACATCGATGCCCGTACGTCTGCCCTCCCAATCTTCATTATCCTAGTCTCTGGACGCTATCTTACGCAGATATGGCCGTTGCTCTGACTGGCCATTACAGTGATGGAGAGACATTTGCCACTTGGACTTATTTTCCTGACGATTTATGGTTCTTTGATTCGGTTCTGTACCAAAATGTATTCATGGCGGGCCATAAGATCCAGAGGCGTTCAGACTTTCTTGCTGCCCTTTACGCCTTCTATACAGGGCATTGGTTTTCTGTTCCTGCACTCATTTGGAGTGTTATAATGCGATTGTATGCGAGCTACATCAGTAAGACCAAGCCTGGGTGAGCCACTTTCCTTCCCTTCGGACATTTTATTACCTAGATTATCTGAGACCAGCATTATCCTTTCCATGTAGCAAAGCATCCTGAGTCAGGAGCTTGCCTCTATGGCAAGAAGGATTGGAATAAGAGCTATAATGCTCTCATAAAGAGTCTCGAGAATGAGGCCATCTTGGCAGCTGAGGAGGCAGAGTTAGCAGAGATAGAGGAGCAGCGGGCAGCGGTAGTAACAGCAGCAGCAGATGATCTAACAGAGCCACAGGTGGCTGCGGATACATATATGGATATAAATCTAGAGCGAGAGCCTCCAGTAGAGTCACCACATCATCCTTCGACAGGGTCACCACTACATTCTCAGGAGTAGGGTCAGGATATACCTCCGTTTCATGATCCAGTTATTCCTGACTCTTCAGTTTCGACACCTAGCCTAGAAGAGATATCCAGACCTTAGAGGATGCGGTTGTCTCTCTCAGAGCAGATGTGACTACTCTCCACTCAGACATAGGGCATTTTCAGAGATATCTGGAGATCCCGCCCCACCAGACCGACCTCCTCTACTTGACCTCTATTTCTCTACCCTCATATATATATATATATCTGTGATACTTTACTGTTATTTTGATACTATTATCATATTTTTGCGGCCAGTCTGTCGGCCTAAATACTGTGTTGTACCTCATACTGTTTTTATTTTCTTTATACTATGCATGATATTTTTGGATGTCCAGTTACTATATTGATATATCTATCTGTGATTGACTCCATTGTCAGGTGCATCCCAGTGACTTCAGTGAGAGAGTGTTGCCCAAAATTTTTTAAGACCATCCTTATTCCTTTCTCCTTAGTTCATTTATTATCCCATTTACACTTGCATGCCCACTGTGCACTGTTATTATCCCCTTTGTTATCTGATCAGCTTTTATCCCAGTGCCATCTTTTCAAGACCACAGTTAATTCCAAGTTTGGGGGAGTTATATCACCCACTTTGGATATTTATGTCCCAGCCATTCTTTACCTTAACTACACTGGAATACTCTTTCCTTTGTTCTCTTTGCACATTGAGGACACTGTACCATTTAAGTTTGGGGTAATAGGTGTTATTTGAAATGTTTGTTTTCAATTCAAAATTTTGAGCATGACTTGTGTATTTGAGGGATTTTCTATGATTGGTCCATGACTAGCTATGATTTTGATCTTTTGAGGACTATATTGCTTAAAATTTAAAAATTGCTTGACTTAAAAGTCCAATACTCCTTGTATGCCTTGTGGATGCCATTTAGGAGTAAATTTTTTGAAAGATTGATATCTTGCTTGCATTTGTGGTCCACATCATCCTAATTTTGTGATTGTTTTGAGATTCACTCTAGTATTCTACACTAGCATAGGCGCACACTAGCATTCATTTGTGGGGTACATGCTTTGTTGATTATTGAATTGGTTATATCCCAATTGGGCTAGTAGTGCATTGAAAGCTTTTATCTTACCCTTTTCATTGAGTAGCCAGGATTCTAGCCTCATCAAGCACTGAATTTCTCACGCCGAAAGGTGGAGGACCCAAACTCTAGGTTAATAACTTGACAAAAAAAAAAAAAAAAAAAAAATGAAGTTGCAAAATTAATAAAAAAAAGTAAGGACTTCTCCCAAAAGGTGAGAAGTAGAAATGAAGATGGAGGTTATTTTGATTTGTAGCCTAGTTGATTTGAGCTTGTAAGTTCTTAGGGCTGTTTTAATACTTAATGCCCTAAAGCCGTCCGGTTTGGGAGTCATTGACCTAACGCTCGACCTCATGGATCGCTAGAAAGCTTAATAGATCAACACATTGCACCATGCTTCCATCTTTGATCCTCTAGGATAGTAAAAAAAAATTGAGTGAAAAGAATAAGCGTACCTAGATCAATAAAGCTTTAATAAAAGGTCCACTCTTTGTCTTGATGATCGATACTAGATTTGTGTGCTAGTTTGAGGGTAAGGATGTGATCATTTCTCTAGTTGGCTTAGATAGCAACATATTTGATGTCAGTCCACTCAAAAGGATTCTAGAGTTGTTTTGATTTGCATGATCATTTTCTTGATATGTGGAGGATCATACTTGTTTGCTTGACGTTGAAATTTTAGGAGATTGCTTAGAAATGGTTGAAAATTTGCATACTTAAGGTAGTTTTCTCCCAATGCTTGTTTACAATATCGGTGCCTCTTTTGTGAGAATGAGCTTAATGTTTATAGGTATCATTTCTAGAAACCCTCACGAGACTTCACTCGTCCACTAGGGGTAACCTAGGGGTTTAAAAGGCTTGTTGCATACGCTAAATGCAATTGTGTTCCCTACGAAAGTGGCATTATCCATTTATTGCTTTCTAGTTCATAGTTGTTCATTTCATTCCTTTACTTTGTAGTTCATTGCTAGGGACTAGCAATATTTAAGTTTGGGGGTGTGATGAGAGCTGAAAAGTGCGCATTTAAACTCCTTAAGCTTGAGTATTCTAGAACCTTTATCTATCTTATTTTACCATCTTAGACTAATTTCATGTTATTGCCCTTTTCAGGTGCTTATCCCCAAAATAAGTCAATTCAACCAAATTAGAGCCTAAAAGAAGCTATCTCAGGCTGAATGAAAGAATGGAGCAAAGTTGATGTAAAGTGATGAAAACAATAATCTTCGATCGATCTCACAGTGATCGATCCAGCCTCATCAAGATGGATCAAACCCCTTGTCCTTATCCTCAGGAATTTCTATCTTCGATCGATCTCACTATTCTTTCAATCGATCGAACTTCCTTGATCTTACCCTCACCTACCACTTTTGTCTTTTTCCCAAAATATCTCAGAGATTTGTCGTATTCCAAAAAGGCGCCGCCAAGGATTGATCAATCTGGCCATACTTCAATGGATCTGGCCACAGTTCGATCGATCTCATCTGAATTCGATCGATCGAACCTCCTCAAGTTCAAAATAAAACAGAGTTCAGCTCATTAAAAGATGGCTCGTGGTGCAATCATTGAAAGGGCCCTAGTGCACGAGACCTGACTATTGGGTGTGACACTTGAGCTACCTATATAAGGATTTTGAGCCATTTTCACATCATAACACACATATCTCATAGAGAGAAATCTTGGAGAGGAGGCTAGAGATTAGAGAGCTATACACCATTTTGGGAGTTCTTCCATCCATCTAGGGTTTCCATCAAGAAGGAGATCATTCCTACCATAGAGATAGCCCTTGAGGGTTGGATGACTACTTCAATGAGTGGCTGAACATCTACTTGGGGCTAGAGTAGCCCCTTAGTTTGCTTCCTAGACCTAATCTTTTCTATATTTTTGGGGATGTAATTGGAATAAATTTTTTGATCTTGGATTTATATATATATCTTGTGATTTCTACTTGAAGTGTATGGGTTAATGCTTCCAATTGATTATCTATTTCTACGCATATGTCTATGTATGCTAGAATAGATGATTTATGTGTTTTCCTCTAGATTTAATGGAATTTATGCATGTCTAAGTGTATTGATGAAGTTAATCTAGAGATGATCAAAACATAGTGCTTAATTGAACACTCTTGAAATTTATTTGATGGTTCACACTTGTTTCTTGATGGATTGTGATACACATTTAGCTTAGTTAGTTTAATCTTCATGTCTTTAGTCTAGATGTAGTGTAGTTGCTTTAAATTCCTAAATAGGTGGACAATCTATTCTTGTTCCTTGGTATTCCATACTTATGAAGGCAAAGGGTGTATGTAATGACCCAGTCATTTTCTTCCTTTCCTTTTTCCTCAAATTTTACGGATAAATTTTTTTCGTTGTCTTTTCCTTCCAGTGTTTGGTTTCTCATCACTTAGTGTCATCTCAAGTGCTCGAAAATGGTTTCTGAGACTCTTTCCCCTGGATTGACAACTTCCTTTAAGGACCGAGTCATTTCCACATTTTTCGTTTTTCGCCACTATTCACTTTTCATCCTTTTTCCTTATTTTGTCTTTTCCCCGTTTGTCACTTTGTTGGCATAACCTCACTTTTTGTGTTTGAAGTTGGTTTTTGACTTCATGAATCTTCATTCTAAGTGGTTTCCACGAAATACTGTTAAACACTAATTGACTCTAGAGGGGGGGTGAATAGTGTCAATGGCCAATTAAAAAAAATTTGCAGTTTTAACTAGAGATAAACAATTATGCAATAATCAATTGAAATAGATAATAATTCAAAGCATAATTATAAGAGAGATAGAGATAAGGAATTACAAACAATGACATGGAGATTTTAGCGAGGTTCGGAAACTCCTACTCCTCGGCTCAAGATCCCTCTTGAGACTTCCCAATCCACTAGAGCTTCTCCTTTATGGTGGAGAGCAAACCTTCACATGAAGCAAGCCCTTGCTTCTCTTTCTTGCTAGGAGAACACCCTTCTCCTAAGCTTCCTTTGGTTCACACCAACCCTTACAAGTTTGTAGTGAAGAATGTAAATGAAATACAAGATTGAATCTCTCTCTCAAGATAGATTTACAATTTGTAGGCTCACAACTAGAGTAAGTATATGAATGAAACTCAAATCTCTAATATGATATGAGATAATAAGAGATATGGAATGAGTGATCAAATGATTGCCTTGAATGCTCTAGAATGAAGTTCTTGAATACTCTTCAAATTTCTCTCCAAATAGGTGTATCTCATAATACAAGCTGTAGCTCCTATTTATAGAGAGAAGAAGTCAATATAATTGTTGGAGGTCAATATAGTTGTTGGAGATAAGGTGTCAATAATCCAAGTTCGTAGGTAGCCGTTTGTTTTGAAATTGACTATGCATCAGTCGGCTGATGGAGCATCATCAGTAGGCTGAAAGCCTTTCATCAGCCAGCTGATCCCCAATCGTCGGTCGGCCGAAACAGTTGATAAAAGTCAGTGCTCTCGGGACTTCAAGAAGGCTCCTTATCAGTCGACTGATGAGTATACTTCAATCGTTTAATGCATATAAAACCCTTATTAATCGGCTAAAGCAATATGTTCAGTCGGCCGAAATGCTTCTTGGCCAAAACCAACTCACTGTTATGGATCTTTAAATGTGGTCCTCAATTTTTCTTCTCTGTATCTAGTCTTTCAAATAAATTTTGGACATTATATAATGATATTCTAATCATGAAAGAACCTCGGATATGAGAGCTTCATTACTTTAACATTTGAATCTATGGCACTCCCCAAACTTATCTACCCTATTTGAATTGCAAATCTTGATTACTTATCTTCTCCATGTTTCACCTTTGAAGTTTGGAAGTGAATGACTTATTTTTCTTTTGTCTTTGGAGTGCATAGAATACATCTAGCTTGGCTTTACCTTTCTTTGTTTTCCACTTCACTTTAAGACTAACCTGTTAATGTTCTCAAGGCAAATGTTAGTCCTTAAAACAAAATTAATGTTTTGTGATCGTCAAAATTAGTCTTGGGGTTAGCAATCTCCCCCTCTTTGATGATGACAAAACATTGATGTATTTTAGAAATAAGTAAAGATACATTCAAACATGTTCCCCCTATCATTAAGCTCATTTGTACTTCATAGCAGGTAATTTAAAAGTAATTTAAGATTGCAACAGGGAGTAGGCATTTTTCATATAAGTCTCCCCCTATTTTTATGCATTGTATATAAAATTTGACAATAAGGCATATCCAGAGAATTATATGAAGACTAACATTGTCATTTAGAAAAGGAGTACAATAGTCATGAACTATGTCAACAAAATAAATAGGCTATCCAAAGTCAAAATAAACAGTCTATCCAAAAAAAAAAATCCTGTGTCAACAACTACAACTAGAAGTTATCAACAACACAAAAACAAGAGCTTCTACCAAACACCACCAAAATAACCAATTGTTAACAAACATCAATACTACATTTTCTCCCCCTTTTTGTCATCCTCAAAAAGAAAACATAGCATAGAGAGGCAAAATAAAAACTAAAAAATAAAGGAAGGTAATGCATAGAGACACTCAATAGGGACGAAGATCAGCAGCCATACGCAGTTTCTTGAGATTCTTCTTGATTAAGTCAACATCACCCTCAATAATGTTGAGACGTCCAACCATATCATTAACTGTAGCTTCAGTCCGACGAGAGATGCTAATATGCTCATGTAGAATAGCATTTTGCTGCGTGAGGAGCTTAAGAATAGCCGGATTGGTCTGTGGAGGTGGCACAAGTACATGAGGATCAACTGGAGGGGGTTCATCATGATCATCATCCTCATGCATAACAGGCGCTGGAATATTAGGAGGGACAAGAAATTCCCCATCATCCCTAAGTTCTCCCCTCTCTAAAGCCTCATTCCAAGCCTTCTCAATAAGATTGTACCACTGCCCATCACGGTAGACTTTAAACCCCATTGCCCGTGTTTTCGTCGTCCTACACCATCAAGCTTAATAAGAGTGTGCGTTAAGGCGAGGGCCAAGTTTTACATTTATAGAAGCCACTACTACCTTCACTAAAAATATAGTTAGGGTGAGTAGGGATCGTCCCAAGGGATTGGAGTCGTACTTGGTTGTGGAATCACTATTAGGGTTAGTAGGTCGAGTGATCAAACAAGAATTGGTTGGTTGATTAAACTAAAGAGCAAATTAAACTAAATAATTGAATGCAACAAAGAGTAAGTAAGAGAGAGAGAGAGTTCTTAGGGTTTAGAGTTCACCACCAAGCAATGTATTTCTATACCATTGACAAGTGACTAATGAGGGCAAATGGTGTGTTGCAATATTGGTGTGTGTGTGAATGTTTGGTTGATTCAACAAGCAAGGATGACTAGTTAAGCATGTATTGTCTAAACATCATGTGAAAGGCATAATATATCTAAGTAATGAAGCATATATTGTCTAAACAACATATGAAAGGCACAATAAATCAAAACAAGTCAATAATCCTTTCATTAAGCTCACAATCCAAATACAACATAAGGTTAGAAACATATATTACTTGCATTCAAAAGCATGGATCATCAAACAACAAGCATAGATTGTCCTCCCATTTAACACTACACTACAACTACACTACATCTACACTACTAGTATGAAATTAAACTAAAGAAGAGGCACAATCCATCAAAGAATAAGTATGAACCATCAAGAAAATCACAAGAGCATTCCAGTAAGTACTATGTTTTGACAATCTTTAAATCTATAGTATCAATACACATAGACGTGCATCAATAACACAAAATCTAGAGACAAGCACATGAACATCTATTCTAGCATACATAGACATATGGATAGAATGAAATGATCAATTGAAAGCATTTAACCACTTAAATCATTGAACAATCAAAATCTATATATATCAAAGTGTCAAAACATTAATTATAACACTAATCCCTCAATAATACATAAGATTGAGATATAAAAAGCATGCTTGGGGCTAACTCTAGCCCCAAGAGGATGTCTAGCCACTCATGGTGATGTTGCTCCAACCCTCGAGGGCTAACTCCATGGAAGAAATATGCTCCTTGTTGATGAAGAACTCTCCCATTTGTGTCTCTAGCCTCCTTCTTCTTTTTTTCTACACTAAGAAATGCCTCTAAGGTTGTATCTTTGATTCTCTAAGAAGCTCTCTCAAAAAGTGCATCATATTCCTTATATAAGTAGGTCAAACGACACACAAAATGAGTTGAGGTAATGCAAAGAATATTCCCCAATGATTGGATAAAGGACAACTTTCAATGAGCTGGAAATTTAACTTTTTCGCACTGGAGGAAGTTCAATCGATCGAACCTTGGACTTGGATCGATCGAACTTGGCTGAGATCTATCGAACTTAGGCTGGATCGATCTTCAATGGTGGTGTTTTTTGGATAAAGACAAATCTTAGATATTTTGAAGATATTTTTGGGAAAAGGACAAAAGTGGTTGGTAGGGTGGTACCACTAGATAAGATCAATCATTTGGATAAGGACAAAGCAGTTCGATCGATCGAAGAATGATGTTGGATCGATTGAACTTTTGAGATCTCGAAAATGTCATCATCGCTCTGATCCATCTTGAAGTGCTGAGATCGATCATGTTGGATCGATCGAACTGTGATCTGAGATCGATCGAAGATGTTGATTTCCACATTTTTCTTCCTTTTGCTTCCACTTGGCCCTTTTCTTTGATTCATCCCAGAGTGCCTGAAAATGGAAATAATATGAAATCAATCTAAAATGGTAAAGTTAGATAGATAAAGGTACAAGAATGCCTAAGTTTAAGGGGTTTAAATACTCACTTTTCAGCGCTTATCAGACCCTCAAACTTAAATATTGTTAGTCCCTAGCAATGAACTAGAAAGTAAAGGAATGAAATAAACAACTATACAAGTATAAACTAGAAAGCAATAAATGGATAACGCCACTTTCGTAGGAAACACGATTGCACTTAACATATGCAACAAGCCTTTTAAACCCCTAGGTTACCCCTAGTGGACGAGTAAAGTCTCATGAGGGTTTCTAGAAATGATACCCACAAACATTAAGCTCATTCTTTCTAAAGAGGCACCAATATTGCAAATAAGCATTGGGAGAAAACTACCTCAAGTATGCAATATTTCAAACATTTCTAAGCAATCTCCCAAAATCTCAACATCAAATAAGCAAGTATGGTCCTCCACACATCAAGAAAATGATCATGCAAATCAAAACAACTCTAGAATCATTTTTGAGTGGATCGGCATCAAATATGTTGCTATCTAAGCCAACTAAAGAATTAATCACATCCTTACCCTCAAACTAGCACACAAATCTAGTACCGATCATCAAGACAAAAAGTGGACCTTTTATTAAAGCTTTATTGTTCTAGGTGCGCTTATTCTTTTCACTCGATTTTTTTTTTTTTTTTTTATAGGATCAAAGATAGAAGCATAGTGCAATGTGTTGATCTCTTAAGCTTTCTAGCGATTCATGAGGTCGAGCGTTAGGTCAATAACTCCCAAACTAGACGGCTTTAGAGCATTAGGCGTTCAAACACCCCTACGGATTTACAAGCTCAAATCAACTAGGCTACAAATCAAAACAACCTCCATCTAATCATTTCCCACTTCTCACCTTTTGGGAGAAGTCCTCACTTTTTATTGCTCTTTTTTTTTTTTTTTTTTTTTTTTTTTTTTTTTTTTTTTTTTTTTTTTGTAACCAAGTTCAATTATTAACGTAGAGTTTGGGCCCTCTACCTTTCGGCGCGAGAAATTCAGTGCTTGATAAGGCTAGAATCCTGGCTACTTAGTGAAAAGGGGTTGTTATCCACCTTTATCAAGAATGAAAGTTTTCAATGCACTACTAGCCCAATTGGGATATAACCAATTCAATAATCAACAAAGCATGTACCCCACAAATGAATGCTAGTGTGCGTCTGTGCTAGTGTAGAATACTAGAGTGAATCTCAAAACAATCACAAAATCAAGATGATGTGGACCACAAGTGCAGGCAAGATATCAATCTTTCGAAAAATTTACTCCTAAATGGCATCCATAAGGCATACAAGGAGTATTGGACTCTCAAGTCAAACAATTTTTAAATTTTAAGCAATATAGTCCTCAAAAGATAAAATCATAGCTAGATATGGACCAATCATAGAAAATCTCTCAAATACACAAATCATGCTCAAAATTTTAAATTTTAAACTAACACCGCAAAGCACCATTCCCCCAAACTTAAATGGCACAATGTCCTCAATATGCAAAGAGAACAAAGGAAAGAGTATACCAGTGCAACTAAGCAAAAATGATCGGGACTGAAGTATCCAAAGTGGGTGGCATGGGCCCCCCCCAAACTTGGGATTAACTGTGGTCCTGAAATTTCGCACTTGGATAAACTCATCAGATAACAAAATGGGATAATCAGTGCACAGTGGACATGCAAGTGTAAATGAAATAAAGTAGTGAGAGAGGTATAAGGGTGGTCCTAAAAATCGGGTAGCACTCTCTCACTGAAGGCACTGTGATACATCTGATGGAGTCAAACATACAGATATGAGAATATAATATATGACATCCATAATAAAAGCATGCATAAATAGAAAATAAAGTACTAGGACATTAAAAGATCTAAGCCGACAAACCGGCTATAAAAATAATAGTACTATACAGTGACAAAAGTAAAGTATCAATAGTATAGAAGGATTATGAAAAGATAGAAGAAACTGGAATCTCAAGAAGATGAGGCAGGACGGGTAGGTCGAGCTCCACGAATATCTCTGGATAAATCTCGGAACCTAGTCATGACATCCGTACGGAAGGTAGCAAAATCAGCTCTGTGGGCCGTAAGATCAGCTCGTATAGCAACAACAGCATCCTCAAGAGTTTGCAGGCGTACTCCAAAGCCGAGGGTCTGATCTGGAGCCTCAGGTATAGAAGCGTCAGATGAATGACAATCTTGAATCTGCTCTTGCTCGTGAATGGGAGACCCAGCTGGAGAGTGCTGCTCTATAGTGTCTGCAAGGCGCTCTAAATCAATGTCCATGCGCTCAGCAGTTGGATCGACTGGTGCGTCGTCCACTACAGAATCTGCTGCTGCTGCCTCAGCTGCTGGCTCTGCCTCCTCAGCCTCGAGCTCCTCTGCAGCCAATACTGCGTGATCCCGCAATCTAGTGACAATAGCATTTTAGCTCTTGTCCCATTCCTTCTTCAAGAAGTGACAGGAACCTCTCTCAGGGTGCTCCCGAAGATAAAAAGGATAGCTCTGATCAATAAGTATCTGGGTGATGAGGTGGCCAAAAGGGAGAGACTTAGCCCTTCTGGGCTTCTCCTTGCTGATATACTCGTCGAAGAGCTTCCTCATCATGCTCCAGATGAGTGCGAGGATAGATACCCAGTGGCCTGTATAAAATACGTAGAGAGCTGTCAAATAGTCTCCTCGCCGCTGAATCTTGTGCCCGGCCATATATATATTCCGAAAGAGAATGGAAACAAAGAACCATAGGTCGTCTGGAAGAAAGGTGTGGGTGGCGAAAGTCTCGCTATCGGCATGGTGACCTGTAAGAAGTACTGCCATGTCGGCATAAGAAGGCCTATATAGCCTCGGATATAGCTCATGTAGCTCCGGAGGGCATCGGTGTGGACAATGGCATGATCTAGCTAGTGTGTCCATAGTAATCATAATCTGAAGGCCATCTATGGTAGTGACCAGCTCTGCCGTGGTACGCGGGGACGGTCGGAGGTTCTGGAAGAACATCCGTACTAGCCGCGGGTAGACTGGCTCAGTAACTGGGGCAAGAATAGCTGCAAGGCCCCTCTGAATAATGTCGTGGTAAGCTGATCGGGTCAGCACTGATCTTGAGAAGAAGTCTGTGTCGAACACTGACTCATGGTCCACTGTCATATGCGTATATCTAGGCGCGGGCCTATCACGCTCTCGAGCTAGCTGGGCTAGCTGGTGTGGTGGAGATGGTAATGGGGAGTGCTTAGCTCCAGCATGTGATGGAGATGGTGATGGTGTAAACGCAGCCTGAGCCTAAGAAGGAGATGGAATATGATCATCCTCAGCCTCATGAGCAGGTGACTGAGGTATAGTAGGCTATAATGGCTCCTCTTGTGCATGGTCATGGTCATGAGAAGGACAAGCCTCGACATCAAAAGTGTGCCTGCCCCGGTGGTGATAGTGACCGTGGGCTACCGTTTTGCGCTTAGTCATGGCCTGAAAAATAATTTAAAAACTTGCAAAGGAAGTCAGTGGCAGAATAAAGAATTGAAAGCACAAAATAGAAACATGCATGTCAAATAAGATAGACAAATCATATAGATAACATGAATCTATGCAAGTGATAGGATATGAAACATGTTAAACAATGTAAGTATAAAATGCATCCAATGTGGAATATCACAGGCATTGGGCATATATGAGATAGCATGAACATAATGCATGATGAATGAAATGTGTGTATGAGATCTGTGAAGTTCGATCGATCACAAAAAGGTTTGAGATCTATCTCAAAACTTTGATTGATCTGAGGTATGAGTTCGATCGATCTCTCTAGATCGATCTGAGATTGAAGTTCAATCGATTGAACTGTGCGAAGGTGAAAACTGAAGAGTCACAGATCTGTGACTTTGGAAGCACGGGGGCCACACAAACAAGGTCGTGGGCCCATCAACACAACAATCCAATCAATTTAACTCACTTAACATGGCCCATACTCCCATAATCGAATCTAAATACACAAATATATACAAAGCATATACACATATATACATATATAAACTCAGTGTTTCGAAGCTTATCAATGGCAGATTTATTGTTAAAATGGCATGGATTGAACATGTAAAGCATCTATGTATAAAATCTAAGCTTCAAAACCTAAATAAAGCCTCGGATCTTACCTCAACCGAAGAGAGAAGTGGAGATGAAGAGGAGGTGAGATCCGAAATGCAATGAAGAGAGAGAGAGATTTGAGGTGAGCTTGATGTCGCCGGAGGTGTCACCGGAGATGAGGAAGATGGAGAGTGCACAGTGGCGATGAAGAAAAAGAGAAAGGGGGTTAGGGTTTGAGAGAGTTTGATCGATCTTTGTAATCGATCTCAAAACTCTCGGTTTCTATTTTAAAAACATCCCCGACAGAGTTCGATCGATCGAACCTCAACTAAGATCGATCAAACTTTGTCTTTTCTCTTCTTCTTCTTTTTTTTTTTTTTTTTTTTGAATAAACAATAATAATTAAAAACTAAATAATGTAGAATATTTTTGTATTTTTGAAAACTTTTTGAAAAATAAAATAAAATAAAATGAAATGAAAATAAAATAAAATAAAAATGAAAATATTTTTTAGATTTTTGAAATTTGAAAAGTCAAAATAATGAAATGAATAACTGAGATCGATCAAAACAAGAGTTCGATCGATCAGTCAGAGAGCAAAAATATGCAAGCTTATGGCTTAGAAAATTGGATAAGTGTTGGAACTCGACATCGATCAAACTTTGAAGTTGGATCGATCTAAGGTCTTCTGATCGATCTGAGAATTAGTTCGAACGATGGGACAGAGAGGTGATTTGGATGAACGTGGATGCAGGTCGAAAATTTTTCTAAGTGTTGGATGCAGGTGGAAGTTCGATCGATCAAACTCTCATTTGAGATCGATCGAACTTATGCAAAATGCTCAATCACAACAAAAAAATTCATGCAATCCTAATCACAGGTATTGGGCTCTTTTAGCCCAAATCAAAGATCTTATAATGCATCCCCTCCTTTTTAGGGTGATAGATGCTTTGAACTCCACCTAACAAATGGTTCTTTGAAGAACTTGTTAGATCAAACTCAAAAGAAGGTTTTAGTCCCTTGTCAATGCAATCAAAATCTTTGGGCTTCCATGCCCATTCAAAGCAAGAATTTGAAACAATGGTCTTAGAATGCAATGTTGAAGATAAAGCTTTAGAAACTTTTGAGTCACACAAAAACTCATTTCCTTCACAATTGAACTCATGACATTTTTCCACAACATTGACCTCTCCTTCATACTTATCAAATGAGTTAGGGGTTGGATTGAATATATTCAACTTCACTTTTATATGGCCAAAAGAGATCTTCATTACTCCCGTCCTACAATTGATGTTGGCATTTGCGGTTGCCAAGAAAGGACGGCCAAGGATAACGGGTATTTGGCTCTTAAGATTGGAAACCGGTTCCATGTCTATGACAACAAAATCAACCGGGAAGAAGAATTTATCAATTTTAATCAAAACATCCTCAATGACACCCCTAGGCTTCTTAATGGATCGGTCGGCAAGTTGTAAAACTACCGACGTTGGTTTCAATTCACCTAGGCCCAATTTGACATAAACCAAGTATGAAAGAAGGTTAACACTTGCTCCTACGTCAAGAAGCACCCGATTAATGATATAATCACCAATGTTGCATGATGTAGTGGATGAACTGGGGTCCTTAAACTTTGGAAGAGTGTTATGTTGCAAAATTGAGCTCACTTGCTCGGTCAAGGCCACTTTTCTTGGTGCTTGGCTCTTGTTCTTCCGCTTTTGGGTGCACAAGTCTTTCAAGAATTTGGCGTAAGACGGAATTTGCTTGATTACATCCAAAAGTGGAAGATTAACTTTTACTTGCCTAAACATCTCCATTATTTCATTGGTCTTAGCCTTTTGCTTTTCCTTCGAAATGGACCATTTCAAGGCATCCGGAAATGAAGCTTTTTCAAACACTTTTTCAGAATTTTCTTTTGAACGCTCTTCAACACAAGAAGTTTTCAAATCACTTTATTTCAAATCATTTTTCAGAACTTCTTTTTCAAACACATTTTTCAAGACTTTCTTCAGTGAATCATTTTCAAAATTACTTTTCAAATCACATTTTTCAACTTTCTCATTCATTAAGTCATGCACATGCAATGAAGGAGGAATGGGATGTGAAACGGGACGGGTGACAACTTGAGGTTGCACTGGTTCACTCTCTTCATTGGACATTTCAACTTGATTGTCCACAATCCTACCACTCCGTAAGGTGGTCACCGCATTGACATGTTTTATGGTATACCCTTCCGATGAGGATTAGGTTTCCACAACACATTGTTGCTTGATTGGGGCATTCATAGGCATCTTTCCCTTCTCTCTAGCATTAAAAGTACTAGTTGTTTTCCCTACTTGGGTTTCTAGCTTTGCAATAGATTGAGAGTGGGAATGAAGCAAATGAGTGTTAGCCTCAAGAGTGCCCAAAGCATTTAAAACTTTTTCTTCAAAGGCAGGACTTCTAGCATTTCCTTGGAAATAAGATTGGTTTAGAAAATAAGAGTTAGCAAATTAATTCCCTTGTGATTAGTACGGCCTATAACCTTGGGATCCTTGGTTTTGAAATGAAGGTGGAATGTACTTCCCTTAAAAACCGCCTTGGGAAGGGTTTGAGCCCTCTCCTTGGTTTTTCCAAGAGAAATTCGGATGATTTCTCTAACTTGGATTATAATGAGTACCATAAGGATTGTTCCCTTGGTTCACAAAAGCTGCATTGACTTGTTCATTAGGTTCATTTTGCACTTGCCCATGAGGACAATGAGAAGTAGAATGAAGAACACTAGAACAAGTCATACATTATTCATTTGATGCACGATAAGAGTGGTTAGGTAAGGAAGATACTTGGTTCGCCGAGTTTTGGTTAATCAAAAATTGATCAAACCTTTAAGATAAAAACTTCATTTCGGCGGCTATTTCATTTGAATGGTCGACTTGATGTAAGCCAACACTCTTCCTATCTTGTGAATTTCTACCATTCTTGGATGATAATGTTCTATGCTAAGAATTTTTCACTCATGCTCTTATAAAGACGCCACACGTCATCCTCATGCCTATCAATGTATGAGCCACCCATGGAAGCATCAACCATACCCTTATAATTGTCCGATAAGCTCTCAAAGAAATATTGAACTAATTGCCATTTGGGCATGTCATGATGTGGACACTTCCTAAGCAACTCATTAAAGCGTTCCCATGCCTCATGAAACGTTTCTCCAACCCCATGTGTGAATTCTCTAATGGAAGTTCTCATGGCATTGGTCTTAGAAACCGGATAGTACTTCTTCAAGAACTCTTGTTGCATTTCTTCCCAATAAGTAATTGAAAAAGGCCTAAGATTGTTAAGCCAATACTTTGCCTTATCCTTTAAGGTAAATGGAAAAAGTTTAAGCCTTAAGACTTCTTCCGGCATGTCCGTATATTTTACGGTGGAACAAACTTCAAGAAACTCATCCAAATGCTTGTAAGGTTCTTCACTAAGAAGTTCATGAAAGTTAGGAAGCATTTGAATGGTTTGTGCTTTGATTTCATAATGATGTGCTCTAAATGGAGGCAATTGGATACATGTAGGTGCATTATACTCATTAGGCACATAGTGGTCTCTTAAAGCAAGTAGAGGATTAGCCATTTGAGGTGCAACATGAACACCTTGGTTTTGAATTCCTTGATTGATGATGGGAGGTTGTGGTGCATACATTGGCCTTGGCATTCCATATGGAACTTGGCCTTGTTATTGTTGCGGTTGGTGAATGTATGGCCTAGGTATGCTTAATGGTACTTGTATGTTCTCATTATGCACATTAGGATGAAGAATACCTTGTTGGTCTATGTGACCAAGGTCCTCAACATGATCATTATTATGGTCATCCATTGATAGATTGGTTCTATTTGAACTTCCTCTTCCCCTAGGATTTCTAACGATGGATTCAAGATGCAAATCTAAAGGGACAAGAGTGGGTCTCAATGAACGACGTCCATGCATGCACAATGCAAAACACAACAAGCATAAAGAATGACAAACACTATGCCTTCACAACAATGCAATTAGACTTCTTCCACAAACACTTAATTCATACTCCCATGTTTGAAACAACAATAATGCAATGACAAGACAAATGCCTCCACGCAGGCTCACAATTTATCTAAGAAATTAAAAACAAGCATCCACGCGGGCCGACAATTTAACTAAGGGATTGAGTAAAGAAAGTCTCACAAAGGTCCTTTAGCACTTCAACTCCAAATTTAAAGCTTAGCTTAGCAAAAAAAATTTAAATTTTTTAGCACTTTTCCTTGCTTGCTTAGCTCATTTGCTTGATGGCTCATTTGCTTACCTCCTAGCTCAATGCTCCTTGTCAAAGATTAACAAACACAATAAGTAACAAAAAAGAAAAATAAAACAAAGTAAAGACACGATCAAAAGAGTACTAATTCCTAATTGATTCCACAAATACGACGTTGCCTAATCCCCGGCAACGGCGCCAAAAACTGCTGGTGTTTTCGCCGTCCTACACCATCAAGCTTAATAAGAGTGTGCATTAAGGCGAGGGCCAAGTTTTACATTTATAGAAGCCACTACTACCTTCACTAAAAATATAATTAGGGTGAGTAGGGATCGTCCCAAGGGATTGGAGTCCTACATGGTTGTGGAATCACTATTAGAGTTAGTAGGTCGAGTGATCAAATAAGAATTGGTTGGTTGATTAAACTAAAGAGAAAATTAAACTAAATAATTGAATGTAACAAAGAGTAAGTAAGAGAGAGAGAGAGTTCTTGGGGTTTAGAGATCACCACCATGCAATGCATTTCTATACCATTGACAAGTGACTAATGAGGGCAAATGGTGTGTTGCAATATTGGTGTGTGTGTGTGTGTGTGTGTTTGGTTGATTCAACAAGCAAGGATGACTAGTTAAGTATGTATTATCTAAACATCATGTGAAAGGCACAATATATCTAAGCAATGAAGCATATATTGTCTAAACAACATGTGAAAGGCACAATAGATCAAAACAAGTCATTAATCCTTTCATTAAGCTCACAATCTAAATACAACAAAAGGTTAGAGACATATGCTACTTGCATTCAAAAGCATGGATCATCAAACAACAAGCATGGATTGTCCTCCCATTTAACACTACACTACAACTACACTACATCTACACTACTAGCATGAAAATAAACTAAGGGAGAGGCATAATCCATCAAGGAATAAGTATGAACCATCAAGAAAATCACAAGAACATTCCATTAAGTACTATGTTTTGAAAATCTCTAAATCTATAGCTTTAATACACATAGACATGCATCAATAACACAAAATCTAGAGACAAGCCATGAACATCTATTCTAGCATACATAAACATATGGATAGAATGAAATGATCAATTGAAAGCATTTAACCACATAAATCATTGAACAATCAAGATCTATATATATCAAAGTGTTAAAACATTAATTATAACACTAATCCCTCAATAATACACAAGATTAAGATATAGAAAGCATGCTTGGGGCTAACTCTAGCCCCAAGAGGATGTCTAGCCACTCATGGTGATGTTGCTCCAACCCTCAAGGGCTAACTCCATGGAAGAAATCTGCTCCTTGTTGATGAAGAACTCTCCCCTTTATGTCTCTAGCCTCCTCCTTCTTTTCTTCTACACTAAGAAATGCCCCTAAGGTTGTATCTCTGATTCTCTAAGAAGCTCTCTCAAAAAGTGCATCATATTCCTTATATAGGTAGGTCAAATGACACACAAAATGAGCTGGGGTAATGCAAAGAATATTCCCCAATGATTGGATAAAGGACAACTTTCAATGAGCTAGAAATTTAACTTTTTCGCACTGGAGGAAGTTCGATCGATCGAACCTTGGACTTGGATCGATCAAACTTGGCTGAGATTTATCAAACTTAGGTTGGATTGATCTTCAATGGTGGCACTTTTTGGATAAAGACAAATCTGAGATATTTTGAAGATATTTTTGGGAAAAGGACAAAAGTGATTAGTAGGGTGGTACAACTAGATAAGATCAATCATTTGGATAAGGACAAAGCAGTTCGATCGATCGAAGAATGATGTTGGATCGATCGAACTTTTGAGATCTCAAAAATGTTATCATGGCTCTGATCCATCTTGAAGTGCTGAGATCGATCATGTTGGATCGATCGAACTTTGATCTGAGATCGATCGAAGATGTTGATTTCCACCTTTTTCTTTCTTTTGCTTCCACTTGGCTCCTTTCTTTGATTCATCCCAGAGTTGCTTTGATTAAGCTCTTATTTGGCTGAGTTAGCTTATTTTTGGGATAAGTGCCTAAAAATGAAAATAATACGAAATCAATCTAAAACGGTAAAGTAAGATAGATAAAGATACTAGAATGCCTAAGTTTAAGGGGTTTAAATACGCACTTTTCTGCGCTCATCACTCATTAACCCAAGAGTAGTGGATTTAAGTTTGTTTCTAGGCCCTTGATCCTTT
Organism: Cornus florida; assembly: GCF_030987335.1. Lineage (NCBI taxonomy): Eukaryota > Viridiplantae > Streptophyta > Magnoliopsida > Cornales > Cornaceae > Cornus > Cornus florida. The sequence goes on from NW_026775578.1 coordinate 61,791,063, forward strand.
TTTATTTCCCGTTCAACGGATACCCCCTTTGCTAGAAAGATGAGACTCAATGGCATGGCATAAAAAAGGTGTTTGTCTTCACTCTGTTGGAACTCAAGAATATGATAAAACATGAGAAAAGTGAGATCAAAGTCCTTACCATTAAGGATGCACCAAATGAGGAATGCCTCCATGTATGAGACATCAGAGCGACCTTCGGATTTTGGAAGGATGTTATACATGATGATGTTGTAAATGACCCAAGCTTCCAAAATAAGTTGTTTGGCATGAACTTTTTAAGTATTTGTGATCAGCTTATTTTCCGTACGGCCTCAAGCTCATTAAATCCCTCCCCTTAGTACCATGTGAATGAGGTAAAGTATTTGATGGAACCCTCAGGTAAGTCAAGAATGGAGCGAATGGTTTGAATGTCTAGGGTGAAAGAAGTACCCCCAACGAAAGACTCCATTTTTAGAGAATGAGGAATTCTTTCAAGATGTGTATAAAAGAGACAAACTAAGCGAGGGTAGAATGGGACGTCTATATATACATATTTTCCCAATCCTATGGCATCAAAGAGTTCGTAAGTGTTGAGATGAAGAGCCTCACATTCGGATTTAGACAAAACTTTCCCGAAAATAACTTTTCTATGAAGAAACTTAGTGTCATATAGGTTTTTCATGACTGGATTTTTGAAAAGGGTAAGATTTGAAACTAGCAGGGACTCGGTGTTACTAGCCTCGGCTTGTTCAATATGGCTAGCTTTCTTTCTTTTGGTAGGTGGGCGAGGGGGGTTTCTCCTTGGTTCAGAAGAAGACATGATATTTTAGGGTTAGATTGGATGAAAATTTGATAGAGATAAAGACTCAACACTTGACAATATGTAGCTCAAACAGAAACTCAGAAAGCACTCACAAGGAAACCTAGATATAGATGCAGATTGAAAACCATCAGCAAGAATCCCAACCAAATGACTCAATTTTTCAACAACAATCCCAAAGATTTGTGCGAATAGAAACCCAATTTAATTTTGACAGCACATCACAGAAAATCCTTTAATTTGGGTAAAAGAATTCTAGGGTTTTGACAAAAAGAAATTACAGTGAGATTGAAATTACGACAATTTTGAAAGTGATACCCACAGCTGAACAATTTCAGGGAGATATGACAAACCCCTAATTCGATTTCTAGATTGCACAAATAGAAGTTTTGACAAAATAAGATTAGGGTATTGCAAATATGAGATTACAATGTTTGAAACCCTAAGATGAATATATAGGATGAGATTTAGAATTTTGTAGCATCAACTCACCACATCAACTTAGAATTCGTGCATGACTAGATGAAATCTAGAGGAATTTATGGAGTATAGCATGAAGGAACTTCCAAAAACATTCTCATAAGGAATTAGGAAGATTAATTAACAAAGGAAGAACTTACCGAGTGAGTTGGATGTGGAATGATGACTCTTAGATTTGGAGCGATGCAGAGAATGATCGAGAAAGAGATGGAGTGAATCGCCAAGGAAAGAGAGAGAGAGAAAGAAACCCCAAATGAAATGAAATGACAAAGGGGCTGTAAACCCTAAATGAAATACCTCAAATCTGACCTTCAATGGGCTGACAAGACAGTATCGGTCGGCTGAACCTATGTATTTCGGTCGACTGATAAGAATTTTCGGTCGGCCGAAATTCTTTGCAGAAATATTTAGATAGAGGCCAACACATCTTCTTCAAAGGCCATTCCTATTTCTCTCTTAATGAAGCAAAATGTGTCCTCTTGAAAAGGTTTGGTAAAGATGTCCGCTAGTTGCTTATCGGTGTTGACAAAAACTAATTCAATATCACCCTTCGAAACATGATCTCTAATGAAGTGATATCGTATCTCAATGTGCTTCGTTCTTGGGTGCAAAACAGGATTCATTGAAATACAAATAGCACTCGTATTATCACATTTTATGGGAATGTGGTCAAATTTAAGTCCGAAGTCTTCAAGTTGTTGCTTAATGTAAAGCGTTTGGGCACAACTACTTCCGGCCGCCACATATTCGGCTTCCGCCATTGACAAGGCCACGAAATTTTGCTTTTTGCAAGACCAAGATACTAGTGATTGACCAAGGAGGTGACAAGTGCCACTAGTAATTTTTATATCAACTTTACATCCAGCAAAGTCGGCATCCGAATAGCTAACGAGATTGAAAGAAGTATTTCTAGGAAACCAAAGCCCCAAAGTTATTGTACTACACAAATAGCGAAAAATACGTTTAATGGCACACAAACGAGATTCTTTAGGACAAGATTGGAATCTAGCACATAAGCATACACTAAACATTATGCCCGGTCTACTTGCGGTTAAATATAAAAGATTACCAATCATGCCTCTATACTTCTTGATATCTACATCTTTGCCTTTCTCATCTTTATTAAGTTTCAAAGATGAACTCATGGGAGTTTTGGCATGTTTGACTTCCTCCAAACCAATTTTGTTTAGCAAATCTTTAACATACTTGGATTGGCAAATGAAAATGCCATCAAGTGTTTGTTTGATTTGCAATCCTAGAAAGAAGGTAAGTTCACCCATCATGCTCATTTCAAACTCATTTTGCATGCTAGAAGCGAACTTTTCACAAATCACACTATTGGATGATCCAAAAATGATATCATCAACGTGTATTTGAATAATCAATAAAATGCCATCAATGGTTTTAGTAAAAAGAATGTTGTCAATTTTTTCTTTAATAAAACCATTTTCAAGTAGAAAACCACTTAGTCTTTCATACCAAGCTGTTGGAGCTTATTTCAAACCATATAACGCTTTTGACAATTTGTAAACATGGTTAGGACAATCATAGCTTTCAAATCCCGATGGTTGTTCTACATACACTTCTTCCTCAATGAAGCCATTTAAGAAGGCACTTTTTACATCCATTTGATATAACTTAAAGTTTTTATGGGATGCAAATGCAATGAGCATTCTAATGGCTTCAAGCCTAGCTACAGGAGCAAAGGTTTCATCATAGTCAATTCCCTCTTCTTGGTTATACCCTTGAGCAACAAGTCTAACCTTGTTTCTCACAATTGTTCCCGATTCATCCTTTTTATTCCGAAATACCCATTTTGTTCCAATGATAGTCTTATCTTTAGGTCTTAAAACTAATTCCCAAACTTTATTTCTTTCAAATTGGTTAAGTTCTTCTTGCATGGCCAAGATCCAAGACTCATCATTTTCGGCTTCATGAATATTTTTTGGTTCAAGTTGGGAGACAAAAGCCACATAATTGCATATATCATTAATTTGAGACCTAGTACTTACTCCTTTGGATGGATCGCCAATGATTTGATTTATTGGATGATTTGGCACTTGCTTCCAATCCTTAGGAAGTGTGTTTTTATAAGGATTAATTTCTTTTGGATCATCTTTGGGGAGATCTTCAAGAGATGAATTGTATGGATCAAAATTCTCAAAATTCTTTTCAATTTCAATTACATCCTTGTTATCATCCAATGAACATGTAGGAGGGGGTAATTGTGACTCATCGAATACAACATGTATGGATTCCATAACAACAAGTGTTCTTCTTTTGAACACTCTAAATGCTTTGTTGCGAGAAGAATATCCTAGGAAAATACCTTTATCCGATTTAGGTTCAAATTTCCCTAGATTGTCTTTATCATTTAATACAAAGCATTTAAATCCAAAAACTTTAAAATAACCAATGTTTGGCTTCCTTATGTTCCAAAGTTCATAAGGAGTTTTATTGAGAAGTTTTCTAATGATGACTCTATTTATGACATAGCACGAGGTACTAATGGCTTTGACCCATAGAGATCTAGGAGACTTATGTTCATTCAACATAGTCCTAGCCATTTCTTGGAGAGACCTATTTTTCCTTTCAACAACTCCATTTTGTTGAGGAGTTCTAGGAGCCGAAAAATTATGATTATAACCATTTTCATCACAAAACCTTTCAACGTCTTGGTTATCAAATTCTCTACCTCTATCACTTCTAATGGTTTTAATCCTATACTCCTTTTCATTCTCGACTCTTTTACAAAATTTAGAGAAAATTGTGTAAGTTTCATTTTTGTGTGAAAGGAAAAATACCCAAGTGTGATACCCCTCGGATCCGAGACACGGGTTAATCAGGCCCAGACCCAAACCCGAGGGATATCGAACAATTAATATGTTATAACAAACACAGAATACTAAATGAAATAAGAATTAAAAATTCAAGAGCTAAAAGAAAACTAAAAAATAATCCTTAATAAATTAAATACTTAAAATTCGATAATCCAAAACTCCATAAGTTAAACAACTCAGGAATCCATCTCCAGTGGACCCCTAATAAAAATCCCAAACTGAAATAAAAGTAAAGCTGAAGATAAACTCCAAATCTATTATCTGGAAAAAAAGTCCTACATCATCGGTAGAGTAGAAGATCGTCTCTGCTCAGCACGAACAAGCTCAACCCTGGAACTAACGTGTACCTGAAAAATAGAAGTGGGTCAGGCCCACGAACAAGTTCTATCCTACTACAACCCAAGCAGAGACTTGATACGCATGTATATCCTAACCAACTCAACAATAATTATATAGTCTGTGAATATATATATATTTCACACTAAAGGACTCTCACTGGCTACAGGCCAGTCTCAACCTGAATAGAGGCAATATACAAAATGCACACGAAGTGGGCATGTGTACCTAGACCTAAACAGGGTACACCTCCAACCATTATAGCCAGCTATGCATCACAATGCATATACGCTCCTTAACCATCGATCCTGAGACTCACGCTAATATCGAGGTACCATAACAATATATTTAAAATCCATCCAGAATCCATAGTAGTGCCGCTCAATAATACATTGCCATGACACTATGAATTAATAGGATATAAGTTTTAGTTAATCTATTCCTTAGTTCCCAGAGTAGGGAGGACTTAGCGGTTTTGAACTAATCCTCCTAGTACATCACCATCCCATACCGGTACATACCATCCGTCCATTCAGCAAATGATAATACAGAACATGCATGTAAATATCATCCAATCCATAAATTCAACCATTGAGAATAAAAATATTAAATTTACTCCTCGACTGTTCCAGAATTAGCATACTAGAGTTGAGTATTTTAATAAGCTAATTTTCCCTTACACTACCACAGTCCAGCAATTGATAACATAGCAATATATACAATTATCCAATTATTCTTAGAATCCATATAAATGAAAGGACATGTTAAATGTACACATCCAGTATTATCTCAGCAAGCTTGATAACTATAGACAAACTAACAAGCTTTTAACAACAGTTCAACAGTTTATACAATAGATGCTAAAATTAAATCATCAAGAAGTCCACAACAAGCATAAATAACATGTATATATATTTTTTAACATGCTCAACTTCTTCTACTGCTACATGATTAGATTTATATAATCCATTTACAGACAGAACTGTTAGAACAACCTAAACCATCGTATCCCTTAACAATTTACAGCTTTGTTATAAACTGTTTATTATGCAACCTATAAACCCTAAGTGGTTTATTGCTCATTCCCACACTCTTTCAAGCTTTAACAAGACCCTAGGTACAATTAGTATCTCAATTACAGCCTCTGTAAACACCAAAAATCATCAGAAAAACAACCCAGAAGCAATAACTCGCACAAAACACAACAGAAAGGGGTGAAGCCGCCTCCCCCACATGGGGAGCCGCCCCCCCCCCCCCCCCCCCCCTGTGTGGAGCCGGCTCCACACCATGTGGAGCCTTATCCACAGCCCCTTGGAGCCGGCTCCACCCTTGTGTGGAGTCACCTCCACCTCCAGCTTCCTCTGTTCTCTCTTCTCTGTTTACCAGTGTGATCTCCGGCGGTTTTCAATACTTCTGTCCCCCATTGTCAAGGTTGCTACTACTTTAAAATTGGTTTCTAGTGTTCTAGAGAGTTTTAAAACCATCCCACAACAATTAACTTCCAATAGAACAAGAGGTAAGCAAAGAAGAAACAAAACAGAACAACAACAGTTCATGCAAATATACAGTTTAGTTCAAATCAAAACATGCAAACCAGATTACTTCCAACATTTATTTACTCCTGGAATTATATTAAAGATGTAAAGAACACAAGTCTAAGGGAGGGAGTTAGGTATAGAACTTGCCTTACACCGACGTCATTCTAAAATCCTCCGGCGAAACTCTCTGTTTGCTCTCCCTCTATTTCCTCAATGCCTCCACAGAAACTTACGTTTTGTTTTGTTTTTGTTTTAAACCCTAATCCACCGTAACATGCATATTTATAGACTCAACATTAACCCTAATCCAAGTATAACTCTAGGTTAAAAACTATGTCGGCTAAATACGTGACTCCTAAAAACTGATAGAAACCTAATTTGACAAATAAGTAATTAACTTAAGCCACCAAAACCATGAATTTAAAATAATGAACCACACAATAATTAACTAACAGAAACAAACCACTAACATAAGACAAGTAAATAATACAATTAAATAACTAACCACGTACATAAAATAAAAAGAATTAAATAAATAATCAGATGAATAAACCATTAATGCAAAATAAAAACCCAATTAAAGAATTAAAAATTCAAATAATACAAATAATTTAAGTAAGTCAAATAAGTCAAAGAAACAATTAAAGAATTAAAAATTCAATTAAAACAATAAATTAAATACCAGGACTATCCTTTTGAAATTAGGAGTATTACACCAAGTGAATCTAGAGTAGTCATCAACAATGACAAAAGCATAGAGTTTTCCACCTAGACTAGCTACTCTCTCCGGACTAAATAAGTCCATACGAATTAATTCAAGGGGTCTTGTAGTTGTTAGATCCTTTTTTTTTTTTAATGATGACTTGATTTGTTTGCCTATTTGGCATGCACTACAAGTTTTATCTTTTGAAAAGTTAGTCTTTGGGAGGCCTTTGACTAACTCATGCTTAGATAATTTTGAAATCAATTCCATGATAGCATGACCTAATCTTCTATGCCACAACCAACTATTTTCATTTGACGAAACAAGGCATTTAACATCTTGATTATGCAATTCACATAGAAGCAAGGTATACACATTACCATTTCTAAAAGCATGAAACACTTCATTGTTATTCTTTTTAATAATGCATTTATCCGATTTAGATAGCACATCAAAACCTTTGTCACATAGTTGACTAATGCTAAGCAAGTTATGTTTTAGGCCTTTGACAAATAACACATCATCAATAGATAGGGAAGAAGAGATACCAATAGATCCAATGCCAATGACCTTGCCTTTTGAGTTGTCTCCGAAAGTGACGCTTCCTCTTTTGTGAGGTTTGATTGAGAGAAATTTTGAACGATCTCCCACATATGTCTTACGCTTCCACTATCAAGGAACCACTTGTCCTTGGATAATGATGAAGTCTTCAAGCAAACCTACAAAAGGAATTTAAGTAATCTTATTTTTGTACCCACATTTTCTTGGGTCCATGGGAGTTAAGAAGAGGCATATATGTTCCTTTGATAGCCCAAATTTCTTTTGTTTTGCATGGCCTAATGGGACAATGATTAATTTTATGTCCTAACCTTCTACAATAATTGCATTTTCGACTTTGAGAGGAATTTTTAACAAAATAATTGTTCAAAGGGGTTCTCTTCTTTATTAAACAAGAATCTTTATTGTGAAGATCATATCCAAGCCCATCCTTAGCATAAGCATTTCTTTGTTTCCCAAGCATAAGATTTAAATTCTACCTTTTATGAATTTAGCTAAAGTTTCAATTTGATCTTCAATTATGACTTTCAAGGACTCATTTTCAGAAACTAAATCAATAGATGCTAATTCTTTAGCTAGCTCACATTCTTTTTCCTTTTTCAATGCTTCATTTTTAATAAGAGATTTTTCAAGCTTTGAGAGATAATGTATTTTTCTCTTTTAAGACTAGCACACTTTTGAACCATTTTACCTAATTCATCATACAATTCTTTAAAAGCATCAAGCAAGTAATTGTGAGTATCAACTAATTCATCATAAGTAGTTTCTAAATCAAATGAGTCATGGTTAGAGTTTACCTCATCTTCATCGGCCATGAGGCAAAGAATGACCAATTCATTGAGTTCATCATCACTTCCGGATCCATTTGAATCATCATCCTCCCATGTAGCACACATGGCTTGGGCTTTCTTTTTCCGTTTCTTTTCATTCTTGTATGCATAGCAATCCGATTTGAAGTGCCTCGGTTTTCCACAATGAAAACAAGTAGGTGCTTCTCCTTTTCCTTGCTCACTTGTGGAACCACTTCTTTTGAGATTGTTGCTCTTTTGGTACTTCTTCATTTGAAGAACTCTTCTCACGGTTTTGGCGATGAGTGCGATTTCTTCCTCTTCTTCATTATCGAGAGCTTTTTCAACTTCAACCTCTTTGGTAGTGGCTTGTAGAGCTAGATCCTTCTTGTGAGTTTCTTTGTTATCATCTCCATCATTCATCTCTAGCTCATATGCCATCAAAGAACTAATGAGCTCATCAATAAGAAGTATGTTGAGATTTTTGGCTTCTTGAATAGCGGTCTTTTTAGCTTCACAATTCTTAGGCAAAGACCTAAGAATTTTTCTTATATTTTCGGATGATGTATATAACTTTCCAAGAGCCTACAAAGGATTAACAATGTTAGTAAACCGAGAATACATTTCACAAATAATTTCTTCGTTGTTCATGGTAAATAATTCATATTTATGGACAAGCATGTTCATTTTAGATTCCTTAACATGACTAGTGCCAACATATGTAATTTCAAGTTTATCCCAAATCTCTTTGGCCGTTTCACAATCTGAAACTCTATTGAATTCGTCTTTGCTTAGAGCACAATAGAGATTTGTGATACCATGACATTATATTGAATAAGCCTATGCTCATTTTGAGTCCACTCATCATCGATTTTTGGAACTCTTTGACCATCAACAACTTTGGTTGGAATATGATCGCCTTGTTTGGTGGCTTTCCAAGCATCGATGTCTAGACCTCTTAGAAATGCTCTCATTTTGATTATCTAATAGTTATAATCATTTCCATCAAACCAAGGAGGTCTATTGTTAGATTGACCTTCTTGATGAAAATTGGCCATGATCGTTCTCTAAGATGATTAGATCTTTAAGTAGAGATTAGGCTCTAATACCAATTGTTAAACACTAATTAACTCTAGAGGGGGGGTGAATAGAGTCAATGGCCAATTAAAAAAAAAATTGTAATTTCAACTAGAGATAAACAATTATGCAATAATCAGTTGAAGTAGATAATAATTCAAAGCATAATTATAACAGAGATAGAGATAAGGAATTGCAAACAATGACATGGAGATTTTAGCGAGGTTCAGAAACTCCTACTCCTCGGCTCAAGATCCCTCTTGAGACTTCCCAATCCACTAGAGCTTCTCCTTTATGGTGGAGAGCAAACCTTCATATGAAGCAAGCCCTTGCTTCTCTTTCTTGTTAGGAGAACACCCTTCTCCTAAGCTTCCTTTGGGTCACACCAACCCTTACAAGTTTGTAGTGAAGAATGAAATTGAAATACAAGATTGAATCTCTTTCTCAAGATAGATTTACAATTTGTAGGCTCACAACTAGAGTAAGTATGTGAATGAAGCTCAAATCTCTAATATGATATGAGAGAATAAGAGATATGGAATGAATGATCAAATGATTGCCTTGAATGCTCTAAAATGAAGTTCTTGAATACTCTTCAAATTTTTCTTCAAATAGGTGTATATCATAATACAAGATGCAGCTCCTATTTATAAAGAGAAGAAGTCAATATAGCAGTTAGAGATTAATATAGCTGTTGGAGATGAGGTGTCAATAATCCAAGTTCGCAGGTAGCCGTTTGTTTTGAAATTGACTATACATCAGTCGGATGATGGAACATCATTGGTTGGCTGAAAGCCTTTCATCAGCCGGCTGATCCCTAATCGTCGGTCGGCCGAAATGGTTGATAAAAGTTAGTGCTCTCGGGACCTTAAGAAGGCTCCTTGTCGATCGACTGATGACTATTCTTCGGTCGGCTGATACATATATAACCCTTATCAATCGGCTGAAGTAACATGTTTAGTCGGCCGAAATGCTTCTTAACCAAAACTAACTCACTGTTATGGATCTTTGAATATGGTCCTCAATTTTTCTTCTCTATATCTAGTCTTTCAAATAAATTTTGGACAGAATATAATGTTATTCTAATCATGAAAGAACCTCGGATATGAAAGCTTTATTACTTTAACATTTGAATCTATGGCACTCCCCAAACTTATCTACCCCATTTGAATTGCCAATCTTGATTACTTATCTTCTCCATATTTCACCTTTGAAGTTTGGAAGTGAATGACTTGTTTTTCTTTTGTCTTTGGAGCGCATAGAATATATCTAGCTTGGCTTTACCTTTCCTTGTTTTCCACTTCTCTTTAAGACTAACCTGTTAAATATTCTCAAGGCAAATGTTAGTCCTTCAAACATAATTAATGTTTTGTGATCGTCAAAATTAGTTTTGGGGTTAACAAATATGTATCTTTACTTTTGCAGTAAAGTACTCTGGTTGCTCCTAGTGTCCATAGGGGCATGGATGCATAGTTTTTCATAATCTTTTTCTTTTCTTGAGGTGTTTCTTGTAAATATCTTTTGAAGATATTTTATTTCAGGGGCTTTTAAGAAAATATTTTTGGAAGATATTTTCATTCTGGGCCATTAGTGCAGTTTTCACTTTTTGGAGGGGCCATTGTGCAATTAATGAAATATATTGCTAAATGTCTCGTTTTGAGCCTGAATCCTCGTACGAGATTCATTTTCACTTTTCGTTGAGTCCTATACTCATAGAATTCCCTTCTGGTTGTTTTTCTCCAGTTTTAGGATTTCTGGCACCGGTTGCCGCCGAACTTGTTCGGGGCATATCTTTCTGGTCGGGACTCGATTTTTGATGTCATTTCTTCTGTTGTTTATATTTTATCATTTTGGTCTTTTTTGTTCACAGAGTTTTACCGTTTGAGCGCGTCTGCTTAAATTTCACTTTTTTGGACCCGACGGGGCCCGTTCGGGGCACTTTTAGGGTTTTCCTATAAATAGGGGGTTATAAAATTACAAAGTCATCTTCCCCTCTCTTCATGCATGACCAGAAGCTTCCATACCAGCCCAAGGGGGGCTGCCACCCTTCTTCTCTCAATTAAACCTCCTTCCCTTTGTTACAAAAGTCATAGTGCCTTTATGTTTTGTGTTTGTCTTGACTACACGCATCTTTCTCCCTTATTAGAACCCGTTTTTGGCCAATTTTTTAGTTCGGGTTTGAGGTCAAGTTAGGATTTGGTAGGTCCTCTTTGGAGTTTACTGTTCACGACGTTGTCCCTTATAAAACCCCGAAGTATTGTCGGATTCGGAGCCGTTTCATTTTGGTGGCTTTTGAGATTTTCATCTCAAATTGAGGTAGGGGATGTTTTAGGATTATGTATGTGTTGTATTGAGTATTTTCCATGATTATACAACTTGTTTGCATACCTTGTATCAAATCTAGAAAATTAGTAATATTTATTTCTTTATATAAGATTTAATTTACAAGGATGTATATAGCTTAGAATTGAATTGTGGCATGATGATAAATTAGGCTTTAATAAGTTTGTTAACGTATATTAAATTGTGATTAATTGAATAAGAATTGCATTTTTTATTTAATAATTATCTTTGGTAAAAGTTTAATTCTCATGAACATACCTTGCATGAAATTAACTTATGATATGCTTTTAAATTAAGTCTTGGCATGTTTTTTAACATACTTTAATTTTAGAGTATTTGGGTGAGTTTGAAAATCTAGAGATTTTAATTAAAAGAATTAATTAAAATCAATTTAAAGGTTCCATTGGCTTAATTGAATTTTTAACTTGATATTTGTAATGATTAGAACTTGTTTACTAGCATACATTAAATTGGGACCATTTGAAGTTGCTTTTGAAGTTAGAGATTTAATTATCATGATTTAATTAAATTCTACTTTGTTGTTCTATTGGCCTAATTAAGATTTTTAATGGATGTATGTAATGACCATGCTATGTTGTTTAACATGTATTAATTAGAGACCATTTGGTTGAGAATTGAAACTTAGATAAATTAATTAGTTTACTTGATTAATTTCCGTTTCTATTGCATTATTGATTTAATCATGAGTTTGATATTGGTGGTATGTTTAAAGCATGATTTTAGACTTGTGTTAGATTCTTCAGTTTATGCTTTCAATATTGAATTATATTGTTATAGCGTGTAACGAATCGCACACTGAAAATTCGACATGTGATGTTGTTATAGCGTGTAACGAATCGCACTCTGAAGATTCAACATTTGCCATCATATAGTAGTTATGGATTTAGAGTATGTGTTGTATGGTTACAACCTATTTGTGCATAGAATGTAGTTTCGTGTTTTATATATATTTTGTATATAAGTCGTTAACTTATTTATTTTGGAGTCACTTGGGACATTGTTACCGAGATATGGTTAGAGTTTGGCTCTGGTACGGAAGGTATGAGTTTTTCCTATTTTATAGTGCGTACTAGGGTGGTATTCCCATCGGGTTAATGCCCGAAATAACCGTTTAGGTCTTAGCTTTATCCAAGATTTGATGTCCAAGTCTTCCACTACTTGATTTCGCATTCAATTCCAAGTTGGCAACCAATATTTAATTGTGACTTGTGGTTTTGGTTATTGGCGATTTAATGCTGATAAGTACATTCAGGCATTATGATTTCTAATGAATCATTGCGGGTTTTGATATTGTTAAGTACATTCAGGCATTATGATTTCTAATGAGTCATTGCAGGTCTTTGATGTTGTTAAGTACATCTATGCTATATTGTTCAAATGTAACTTAGGATTGATCATATAGTTTCATTTGGAACATAGACGCTAGGTGGCATGACCCACTTTAGTTGTTTTCGCATTTTAGATTTCAAGTCAATGGCTTTGATGATCTATATCTTGTTGCTTTGTATAGCATGCTTCTATGTTATTTGAATTGCATGAATGATGTGATTTATGCTAGAAATATTTTTAAGGTAGCTTAGGATGCTCCCTGAGTCTTACCTTCGACATAGACGTTAGGTGGCATGACCCTTTTGAATTGTTTTAAGTTAATATAATAACTTTGTAAAACGTTAGGTCAATGCATACTCATTTCCTACGAGTAGCTTTATGTTACTCACCCATATAGTGGAGACATTTTTCAGGTACAGGAATTATGGTTGAGATTCTCGTTATGCTTGGATGATATGTGACTTGAAGGTTCCATTTTTGTAAAGGTTGGCTTGAAAAGCCATTTGTAGCCTTATTTGTCAAATGTGTATATTTGATTCTAAGCTTGTAATGTGTGCCTAAGCACACTTTTTGATTCTCATTTTATGTATATGATATGAGGCCAAGGGTCAAACCATATTTGAAGTTCATATATATTCATAAATGTTGAAATCTTGCCTTTAATGAGAATATATAAGAAATTAGGGTTTTAGCATGACATTTTTGCACCGGAGTGTGCATCGGGTATAAAATTCATTATCTAGCATTCATTTAATATGTATGAAGTGTGGCCAAAGGTCAATCACCATTTTGTTTTTATTTTTGCATTTTAGTTTCATACTTTGCATTTTGGGCTAAAATAGTAAAATCCGAGCCTTTAAGGGTTCATTTCCAAATCAGGTAATGCAAAGTGTGCACGAGCACATTCATTAGGACCTACTTAATATGCATGAAGTGTGGCCAAGGGCCAAACGGTGATTTGAAATCATTTGTTAATTTTAGTTTTCAAATTTCCCATTTCTAATTCATTTTTGCCTTTTTGGCCGTGTGGGGGTCGAAATTTGCATCGGCGATATTTTTAAGCCATGGACCATTGTAGAACGTCCTAACGGCTAAGTTACGTTTGCGTACATGATCGTTTTCAAGAAAAACCTCATCTTTGGTGATTTGAGCCTCCTATGGACTCATTTTATATTTTTATTGCATAATCTGATTTTAGGGAATTTTGGGGTTTTTATTCAAGAAATAAATTCCGGTCTTTACATAGTCACTTAGAAAACGTGATTTTAAGGGGGGGTTTCTTCTTCGTGTTTTTCCAGAAAATATCATCTTGGTACCGGAAATCCCTCGTAAAGTTCAGCTTTCAGTTTTGCATTTTAGCAGCTTTTTAACCCTCATGACCTGATTTCATGAAGGGGCATTTTACAGCGAGTTTTTTTTTATTTTCTCCTACGATGCTGGGTAGAAAATTTGATTTCGGGAGGGGTTTCTTCTTCGTATTTTTCCAGAAAAATTCGTATAGTAACCTTTTTTTATCTCAGATGTGGACAGTTACTGTAGCAACTTTTTGCCCTCTTGTCTAGTTCTGATCTAGGGCCAGTTTGGGGATTTTGTAGTGTGTCTTTTTCATTTCCTTCCTTGTGGTCGGGTAGAAAACTCAATTTTAGGGGGAGTTTCTTCGTGTTTTTCCAGAAAAACTCATTTCGACCTCCGTTTCAAGCCTCAGTTCTGGAAACTCACTTTTTTTTCTTGCTGTCAGCATGTGCATGCGATTGAGCGCCGCATGGAGCACTGGTGGGCTCGCGCATGGGCGCCGGGCGCGCCATAGCCTTCGTCGGGCCGCCGCGACGTCTCAACTTCAAACCCTCGTTTCTCCCTCGTTAGGACTCCAAATCGAGTGAACTTTTTTTTGACCTTGACTAATTTTTCGCTGTCTTTCCAACGGTGTGCTTAGTTGTACCTAGATCTTCCTGGTTAATTACCAATTTACCCTTTTTTCCTTAAATGCTCGATTTTCTTCATTATGCCGTTTCTCCTTCGTCCAAACTCCGAATCATGCGATTCTTGAGTCCATCTTGATTAATTTTTCGTTGTCTTCCCAGTAGTGTGCTCGGTGGCACCCAAGTTCATATTTTTAGAAAATTACCATTTTATCCCTGGGGGCTTATTTGTCATATTTTCGATCTTTTGTTTCCACATCAATTCTCATTGAGTTCCACGACCTCATGAAAGGTCACTTTGACTTCTTAGAGTTTTGTTTTCTGTTTTCGCTTTCGCATTCCGATCCGTTATCGGGTCAATCTTTGGTTTATCACAGGATGCATTGGCTTGAAAAACCACGGCCGTCACAGTGTATGTCTATAGATAGTTGTGTGTGCATAAATTGTGGTTTCATTGAATGGATTTTGGTTTCATTTGATAGGTTGTGCTTTTCATTTGAATTGGCTAGACAATCTATACTTATTTGTCATTCATGCTTAGTTTCAATTAATGTTACACACACACACACACATAAGTTGCAATTCAATTTCCCCATTAATGTACAATTACTAGTGTCTAGTGAAGTCAAGCTTAGTGGTGAGCTCTAAAACCCCAAGTCCTCTCCTCTATATCTTTTTCTCTGCTTTCTAAATTATTTTCTTTGTTTGCTTTAATTTTAATTGCATTGTAGTTTAATTAACCAAACAAACCACATTTTGATCACTCGACCTACTAATCCAACCTTGTTTCCATTTCAAATACGCAACTAATCCCTTGGGATGATCTCTACTCACCCTAGCTATATTTTTAGTTAAAGTTAGTAGTGGCATTTTATAAATTCAAACTTGGCCACACTTTCATTGCAATTTTGTTACACCGCGACAACGATTACACCATAGATTTTGCACCCTTAGAAAAGAGATTGGGCTATCATTTGAGTCTGAAGTGATCGAATTAAGCAGTTCCTCAATCTAAATAAAATTGGTATCTTACGATATAATTGCTTATATATTGCACTCTAAAGCATATTATAGTCATTACCACTATATTGCCATGTTATGATAATCATTGTTTCACTATGCTAAATGATAAATGCTTAATGAAGTTATTTAGGCCTCCCACCTTTTTGAGATGACAAAGCGGGAGAAATATGTGTGATGTGATTCACTATGTATGATCTTAAATGCATGTTTATGTCTAAAATAATCTATGATATATCAAGCATGCTGTTTTATGACATTATGTACATTAAATGCACTTTGATAAGGGGAGCATTTCTCAAATGTTATTCCACTTGCTTATGAACACATCAATGTTTTGTCATCATCAAAAAAGGGGAGATTGTTGACCATAAGAGTTCATCTAAGAACAAACTATGTGTTTTGATGATAACAAACCATTAATAGTGTTTAAGGACTGATGTTCACATTGAGTGTTATAGATGATTTATATTCAAAGAAGAACATCAATGAAGATCATAAAGATCATTCCAAGTATTCCTACTCAAGATCACATCATAGAAAGTAAGGTTACAAAGATTGCAGTTACAAGGAAAGACAGCTTGGACTACAACGAGCAAGAAAGCTACTCAAAGAAAGGAAGAAAACAATACTACCTCAAAGCCTACACGAACATGGACAAAGCATGAAGAAAGGGGTAGATAGGATGGTGAGTGTTTAGGATTCAATGTCAAAGTCTTTATGAATCCATTTGAAGCTTATCTCTATAGGACCATGCATATCATTCATCATTCATATGTTCCTATATCCATTAGTAATAGACTATACACTTCATTCATATATAATTGAGACATGAAATCTTTGCTAAAGAATAAGTTGGTTCAAGCTTGCATAAGCTTTGAAAGAACTCATCCCTTGTGCTAGAAATGTTAAGACCGTGCACATCAATCACATGATTCATATTGGTCAAAGATTAAGGCATATGAAGCCTTCATTACTATGAGTTGGTAACGGACATTAGGACCCCAAAATGTGCGTCATGAAAAACTGTGTTTTTGGCTAATTGTGATTTGAAATAATGGTTATTTCAAAATAATTTTTCCCGGTAATAACTCCTTATACTTCAAATAACCTAAACTGATTTTATCAGAATTTATGACCAAGTCTACATTGTTCTACATAAGGATTCATTTTTACCAAAACTATCATAAATCCAAATTTGTACTAAAACTGAATTTTTACATTTTGGTTTAGTTGGATTTCAATTTTCTTATATTTTTATTGAATCTAAATGGGTGGTACTTCCTTATTTACATTGAAAACCTAAAGTAAACGGACATATAAAAATTGTAAAGACATTTATAAGTCCTATGCAGAAGCCTGTTGCAGACCACAAACAGTTTTGATTTTCTGAAACAGTTTTGATTTTCTGAAAAAATGCTATTTCTGGAGCAGCAACTAAGTCAACTCCCTTTGTTGTCAACAAAAGCTACTACTATATATTTCTACATTTTAGTCCATGAATTTCTATATGTGTCCAGACCACAAACAATTATCATTTTAATTTGTGGTAGTCAACTAAAGCTGCTACAGATTTATTTTTTCTTCTGACAATACTTATGCAAGTTTCTCACCTATGCACATACTAATATCTGCTACAGATTTATTTTTCCTTCAGTCAATGCTTCTGCAGTGTCTCACCCATGCGCATACTGATTTATTGGTTGTTCTCTAGGTGTATTAAATTAAATCATTTTGAAGTCAACAGCTAGTTTGTCTTTAAAAGGGACATATGCAGTGCACATTTTTCCAACTTTGAAATCTGCCAAATGCACCGATATTTTGTTTAAAGAAGTCTTGATATGTCCCAATCATGGAGAAGTTTTCACAACGGCTATTAGCAACAAGAAAGTCTATATATGCTGAGATATGTTATCTGCAAACTATGAGCTAGAGCCTTGAAACACAGAGCGACATTCAGATCATTTTACAGAGCAAAAGTTTAGCTATCTTTTATTCATACACTAAGCTACACTTCTGCTATTACTTCTCTCTCACATTCACATCATTTAGAGAGTGAGCTTCACTTGTATCATTTGACTCTCTAGAGAGTGTTCACTGTAATTTCAAGCTAAGAGAGTGAGATATTTGTAAAACACTTCTATATTCCATTGTAAGCCTAAGAGAAGGAGTTCTTTTAGCTAAGTTATTGTAAGGGCTGGTTTGTCCCTAAGTAAGACTAAGAGAGGTTGTCTCTTAGCAAGGAGAAGCTAGGAATTGCTTCTAATCAAGGTTTGCTCTCCACCTGTAAAGAGGAGGCATAATGGATTGGGAAGTCTCAAGAGGGGTCTTAAGCCGAGGATTAGGAGTTTTCGAACCTCGCTAAAATCGCCGTGTCTATGTTTGCAAATTCTCTTCCCTTATCTCTCTTATAATTGTGCCATTATATTGTTGAATTCATATATCTATTGTTGCACAATTGTTATAAGATACTTGCTGAAAATTGGAGTTCTATAAACTTAAAATCAGCCACTGTTAGCTTCTACATTTATATGTTTATTTTGTTTAGCTCCTAGTTGTCAAATAGAAATTGCATCTTGCACATTTACTTAATTTTAAATCTGCCATTATTAGACAAGGACTCTATTCACCCCCCTCTAGAGTTCATTCTTAGGCAACACCACCATATCTCTACAACAAAACCCACCACCAGCAAAATTGGTAGCGCCACCACCATCCTCGCCGCACCACTACCAGGAGCAAAAATATTTTCCGCAAATGAACACCACCATAACCTGTGTTGGAGTCACAACCACTAACCCAAACAAGCCACCACTGTTTTGCCACCGCCGACCACCATCTCGAACTACACAGCCCATTGGTGCAAAACCCTGTCCACCTAAAACCCCTATCACCGCCTACTACAAACACCACCACAACCACCCAAAACCTCCACCCATTACAAAGCCAAACCCCAATTGAAAAAAAATAATAATAATAATAGCAAAGGAGAACCAATTCCTAATCCGAAGAACTGAAAACCAAACCACTACTGGAATCGTGACGCTGCCTTGCCGGAGTTATGAATCATTGCTCGTCGTTTCAGTCATGCTGCGAACAGATCCTCATTGTTGCTCCTGTTACTGCATCGTCTTTGGAATTCTCTCTAGCCATCATCCTCGTCACAACAACCATGCCTTCGCCATTACTGGAATGTCTCAGTCATCATGTCCTTTAATGATTGTTTGTATTGATATATAAGCACTGTAAATAAACACACACACACACACACACACACATATATATATATTTTTTGTATGGTTTGATGGGTGTGTTTGGAAGTAGATACATTATATATATATATATATATAAAAAGAGAGGGAGGGGGGGGGGGTTGGGGGGATAGGAGAATGGTAATTCGGTCATTTAATTGTTTTGATATTTTATAATTAAAATTAATCAAATAATGAAGGGTAGAGTAGATTTTTCACACATTTTTAGGCTAGGGTGTCATTGTCCAAAAATAGGACAACTTGTATATGGTTGTCATAATGCCAAACCTTAGGGGTGAGGGGGATGTAGGCAAATTTTTTATTTTTTTTTTATTTTAATATTGGCAATTTTAGCCCAACCAAAAAAAAAAAAAAAAAAAAAAAAAAAAAACATGATTTATTCTCTTACGAGGATTGAAAACCATTAATTACAGCACAGAGTAGCACACAATTACAATAACATCATTTATGGCAGGACTAACGCATTCACAAGCACAATGGTGACATACAGTTATTACAATATTATGAAACCAGTGACCAACGACTTACCGAGAAAAGAAAGAAAAAAAAAAAAACAATGACATAACTTCAACAACTCAGAAGTGTTGATCAGTCTTCAACTGCTTTCGTATCCTTGGAATAACACGCATTGGTTCTTTCTTTAGCATAGTCACATCCAAGTTGTCATTCATGTCAATCTCAGACGGTTTCACGTTGCCCGGAAGAATCCAATCAAAATGATGGACCAATGAAGCAAGAATGAGAGGAACTACCCTAGAAACTAGAGGTTGTCCAGGACACATTCTCCTTCCTGAACCAAATGGTAAGTATTCGAAATTGATTCCCATGTAATCCAATCCGGACTTGAGAAATCGCTCCGGCTTGAAGCTCAATGGATCGTCCCAAATCGCAGGGTCTCGTGCAATTGCCCACACGTTTACCAGCACTTGACTATCCTTGGGAATGGTGTAACCCATCACCTCGCACGTTTGCGTGGCGCGGTGTGGTAGTAGCAATGGTCCAGGAGGGTGCAATCTCAGTGTCTCCTTCACACAAGCTTCTAAGTAGGGTAAGTGACACAAATTGGACTCTGTTACTGTACCCGAGCCAATTACTTCTGCAAGTTCGTTTCGAACTTTTTCCATGGCCTCTTGATTTCGAATAAGTTCTGTAAGTGCCCACTCTGTTGTTGCGCTTGTAGATTCTGTACCAGCACCGAATAATTCCTATATGATAAACAACATAAATCATTTAAGGCACATAAAAATATATATATAAAAAAAAAAAAGGTGATTTTTGACAATTGTTTCACCCAAACACGACCCTTATAATTCAATTCTGGGACAGCTACAGTGATTGGACTAATTTTTTATTAAAATAAAAAATCATTTCAGGCAAAATCATTTCCGAGTATAGCCAAATGGGTCGCTAGAAAGAGTGACCCATATGGCAATTGAAATTTTGGGCTCACATTTGGCGAGCCACGATGAAGCAGATTGGGTAACCAAATTAGGCCCAAATCACTGAATTGTGGACAGCTACTAGTCAACAAAATATACACGAGTGTCAGAGTGTGCGTGTAAAGAGAGAGTGAAAGAGTGGGGGAAGGAACCAAACCACAAGTAACGGATTGATCTGTTCGTCGCTAAACCCGATTCCAATTAAAGCATCAGTGAAATCTCGTCGAGTTGAAGAACCATCTCTTCGTTGCCTTCTTTCTTTGACAGTATCAACCCAAACACCACATATTCTGTCATAAATAGTCATCAATTTCTTGTAAAAGCTTTGAAAGTCCCAACCACCCAATATGGGAAAGAAATCTGATAACTGTGGAACAGCACCCATCTGAGAATAGCTCCTTATATTTTGATACATCCCTTCACCCACACCCTTACCCTCAAAGTCCATAAAATCCATGGAAAGAAATGCATTACTCAAGATATTCAAAGCACAAGCAAACACCATCTCTTTAACCTTCACCACTTGCCCTTCCTTTGAACCCAAATATTCCACCATCTCCGTCACTTTCTTCTCTCTCAATTCCTCTTGGGATTCCATTACTTTGGCCGAAAAGACCTCCGTCCGATAAATGGCTCGCAGGCTCTTCCAACCGCCGTCACACTCGTCGTAGAAACCGAGATTTAAGTTGTGAATTTTCGAGCCTTTCACACGGAGTGGATTAGAAACATAGCGACCGGAAAGGAGGCGGTCGTTGATTTTCAGAATCCCTTTGGCGGCTTCAGGGGAGGACCCGACCACGATGTGCTGTGCACCGAAACGTAGTGACATGAGTGGGCCGTGGAGCTGGGCTAGCTTGGCGAGTGTGACATGGGCATTGTCTCCCATTTGGATGATGTTGCCTATGATAGGCCATGCATAAGGACCTGGTGGAAGTGGTGGTGCTTTGGGTGAAATGTGCTTCTTGAAGATGATAAAGATTAGGAAGGAAAGTAGGATGAGAGGGAAGAAGAGATTGATCTGATCATCTCTTGTTGCTAGTGTTGTTAGAATACTCATGGTGGGTTTGAGAACACTGCAACAACTGCATATATTGCACAACCACCATGGGGCGCCTATGATATATAAGGAAGACAATGGGTCCCTGTATTTTGTTTAATATTCACATAATTAAAACTTCATTATGTAGTGCAATGATAAATTAAAGCACGAAATAATATAATATACCAAATAATTTGCAATGATGGAAACACCTTTCGGAAGTTCAAAGCAATTGAAAAAAAAAAATTTGGTCTTATAGTAGTATTCTATTGTGTAGGTGGAAGAACATTTTCATTTACAAGTTTAAACAATTGAAAAAAATGGTGGAGGTGGAAGGCCCAGTTTTCTTTTTCTTTTTCTTTGTTTTGTTGAAAGTTAAAAAATTGTATAAAATAGTTTCCACTTCTAGAAGTTGTAATATAAAATACCAATATCTTGAGAATGGGGCAACATTTTCCAAGAAATTGTATAAACTGCATTGCACCACCATGGGGCTCTGATATAGAAGGAAGATAATGGTCCCTAATCATTGATCACATAATTTAAAAACTTTTTGATAATGCAATGATAAAGTTCCAACAAAGGATAAAACACTATTATTATGTGTGAAAGCAGAATCTCCAAAATTAAAATCATTGATTCACTATACCCAAACATTTGACAATGCAATGATTGAGCACGAAATTCTATAAAACAGTATTTTACATTGCAGCAAAGCTCCAAATAGGATGACGCTATCATTTGATAATGCGCATAGTCATGTCTGTTGTGATCAAATTATGCAATAGCACCTTTCATTATTGGTTTTTGTATACCAGACCTTTTCAGTACGGTAAATTTATGTGGACAAAGTATGAAAACCCCCTTTTCTAATAAATTTTCTTGTTTAATTTTTTTATGAAAGAACTTCCTCGACTTTTAACTCTTTTCAATAAATTTTCTTTGTCTAATTTTTTACCAAAAAATCTCCCTCAACTATTTAAGGGGGGTAAAAAAATTAATATTTGGACCAAAATACCCTTTTATTTAAATTTAAATTTTCAAGAACTTCAAAAATTCATATCACAAACCGTACATCCAAATATTGCAAATAATATATGCACGTGAAGCTTATAAATAAGAATTCCAGAAATGTAAGATTTGTTTAATAAAACTTCATAACAGAGAGAAATAGACAATCTAAAAATCTACTATAACAATCTTATTTTATTTCATTTTTTATAAAATACTAGGGTTATTTGTAAGGAAATTTTCAGAATTATTCATTTTCATATAAAGCATAACATATAAAAAAATTAGCCCCAATAGAGACCGAATATTCATTTTTAAATTTTTTTTAAATGGTGAGTCTATAAAAGAATGAAAATACTTTGACGCAAAATATGATATCTCATGAAATCAATCTCTGTTGGGGCTAAATTTTTTATATATTCGGCTCCATATGTAAATGAATAACTCTGAAAATTTTCTTGCAAATATTTCGAGTATTTTATTATTAGAGTAGATTTTTTGATTGCTTATTTCTCACTGGTTATGAAGGTTTGATGTACAAATCTTATATTTCTAGAATCCTTATTTAATACGTTTTCCGTGCATATATTATTTACAATTTTTAAATGTACAGTTTGTGAGATATGAATTTTTGAAGTTTAGGATAATTAAGATTTAAGTTGTGAATTTTCGAGCCTTTCACACGGAGTGGATTAGAAACATAACGACCGGAAAGGAGGCGATCGTTGATTTTCAGAATCCCTTGGGCGGCTTTCGGGGAGGACCCGACCACGATGTGCTGTGCACCGAAAACGTAGTGACATGAGTGGGCCATGGACTTGGGCTAGCTTGGCGAGTATTACATGGCCATTTTCTCCCATTTGAACGGTGTTGCCTATGATAGGCCATGCAAAAGGACATGGTGGAAGTGGTGGTGTTTTTGGGTGAAATGTGCTTCTTGAAAATGATAAAGATTAGAAAGGAAAGTAGGATGAGAGGGAAGAAGAGATTGATCTGATCATCCCTTGTTGCTAGTGTTGTTAGAATACTCATGGTGGGTTTGAGAACACTGCAACAACTGCATATATTGCACCACCACCATGGGGCGCCTATGATATATAAGGAAGAGAATGGGTCCCTGTATATTGTTTAATATTCACATAATTAAAACTCCATTAT
Organism: Cornus florida; assembly: GCF_030987335.1. NCBI lineage: Eukaryota > Viridiplantae > Streptophyta > Magnoliopsida > Cornales > Cornaceae > Cornus > Cornus florida. Next base: position 61,814,733 of record NW_026775578.1, read on the forward strand.
GTAATGCAATGATAAATTAAAGCACGAAATAATAAAATTAACCAAATAATATGCAGTGATGGAAACATTTGTTAGGAATTATGTCTCAAATTTTCATTATTATTAATTTCTATTTTAGAGTGTAATTTTATGGTAATTTCTTATAGAGACGTGAATTGGACTCTAAGAAATTGTAATCATTGTCCACAAAGGAATTAGGTATGTAACTCTATAAATAGACACTTAGGCTATTGTTGAGAGTTGTGAGTTGAGAGAGATGTAACCTTATGAGGGAGTATGTTAATGATAGAGGTGGGTTACAGGTTTGGTAGAGTGAACACTGATGGTGAGAGGGAGTCTCGTGGCGTACACGGAAAACTCGGTCAAGAGTTTGTGTGCATGGTCCAGTATTGAAATTCTCTACTATTGTAATATCTCTACATGTATAATAAATCTCTTCTCATCCGTGGATGTAATCCTGATTTTGGGTGAACCACGTATATATCTTATGTTGTGATTTGAATTTTTGTTTTCTTTCTTTCTTTTGCTTCCGCTGTGCCCTAACAACATTATCATCATCGAGCTATGATGTATATGTTGAAAGATTTATATATTCTAACTTACGTTCTCTCAAACACTTTTTAGAGTAAATAGTTAGTTAACATTGAATAAGAGTACATGTCTCGAATTCAAACTTTATTGTTACCTTAATTAAAAAATTATAAAATACATGTTGGATAAAAAAAAAAAAAAAAGCCACACATGAAAGATCACGTACACATAAAGAGACATGTTGAAAATTTTATATAATAAATTATATCATCTCTAACTGTTTAAAATTTTAAAATAAATGAATAGCTAACAATATAAGGAAGATAATGGGCCCCTAATCAATTTTTGATAATGCAACTATTGTAATTCAATCTCCAAAATTCGAACGATCGATTCACTTCACCCAAACTTTGACAGTGCAATGATAGAGCACGAAATTCTATAAGACACCTTTTGACAATGCAGCAATAAAGCTCGAAATAGTACGACGCATCATTAGATAATGCGCACAGTGTTGTCAGATTGATGGTGGTATGGAAAACACTATAATTGCAGCAGCAACTTGTGGCTATAATAATAAGGAAGAACATAGGTCCGGTCCGTGAGACACGACATCCCACTAGTCTGTTGTGATGAATAATTCACCTTTCATTATTGGTTTGGTATACCAGACCTATCCAGTACGGAAATTTTATTTCGTGCATTACACACACACGTATAAATGAGTTAATTGTGTCGGTGCACACAATGTAGGAAAATACAAAAATGAGAGTGTGTTATGCTCGCATTATGTGAGTGAAGAGAAGTTACGGTACAGTCCAAAAAATTAAGGGCTTGTTTGGTAGTTATTTTTATCCTATATTTTTTGCTTTTGGTCAGTTATTTTTAGAAGCATCAAAATGATGCTTCTTGTTGCTTATAGTGGTAAAATGCTTCCTGCACTGTAGCCCATTAGTGGAATCATTGGGTCCAAAATACTTGAAGCAATATTTCCAATATCCAGCCACAAATGTGAAAGCAAACGAGAGAAAACCCTAGGGCAATTAGGAGGCGATTCTACTGTGCACCGAGCTTCAACCATCCCGTTGCTACAAACGATGTTCTTGCAGGCTCCGATCGGTAAACTAACTCCATTCTGTTCTTGTTCGTCTTCTTCTTCGTCTTGATGGTAATTTTTTCCTTTTTCATCTTGATTTTTTTGCTTGGATCTGAAACCCTAGTGGTAAGGGTTTCAGTTTTGTTACTTAAATGAGTTTTTTGTCATGTTGTGTAACATTTTGGGTCGACTTTGTGCTTAGATCTGTTAACCATACTTCGAAAATTGAAGTTTTATCACTTCGATTCAAATTTTACTATCTTGTGTTTTATTTTTGGTTGAATTTGAGCTTAGATTTGAAAACCGTATTTCGGAAATTCAAGTCTTGTCACTTTGATTCAGATTTTATTATCTTCTGTCTTATTTTGGGTTGAATTTGTGCTTAGATCTGAAAATCAAACTTCGGTATTTCAAGTTTTCTTTACTTCGTTTCATATTTTATTATGTTGTGTATAATTTTGGGTTTATTTTTGTCTTGGATTTGGAAACCCTTCTTCTGAAAAAAAAAAATTCTGGTACTTTGATTCTTTTATGTTGTGTATAACTTTGGGTCTATTTTGTGTCTTCGATTTGGATACCCTACTTCTGAAATGATAAAATTTTAACTGTTTTAACATTATTGTCACTTCAATTAAATTTTTTGTGTTTGTGTTGGGTTGTTCGTTTATAGAATATGAGTGTTGCAGTGGCATGACGTTGATACTGACCTTTAATTCGTCCTAAAAGTAAGAATTTCAACCCTACTTTTGAATTTACAGATTTGTGTTGGATAAATTTTTGTTTTATACTGTGAATAAATTTGGGTTTTTTTTTTTTTTGTCTTCCATTTTTCTGAATATACAGATTGGTTACTTCGATTCATTTTTTATATGTTGTATCTAATGATCTTGTTTGTGTTGAAATTACAGATTGGTTAGTTCGATTCAACTTGTAAATTTTTTTGATGTAAAAATCTTTTGTCATTGGTTACTGAAACTCAATTTTTGTGTACAACAAAATGCAAACTGGAATTGAAACCAAATTGAACTATTTGTTAAAACTGTTTATCATGCTACCTATATGCAAACTGACTTCCAACTTGTAACTGTTTTTTATTTAAAAATATTTTTTGATTGGTTCTAAATAAGTGTTATAATATATATTCTTATACTTTTATTTGTACTGAACTTGATTTATTGTGTATAACTATATGAAAACTGAATTGAAACTAATTGATTAAATTGTAAAACCGTGTATCATGCTACGTATATGCAAAGTGACTTTTAGCTTATAACTTTCTTTCAGTTAAAAATATATTGTCATTGGTTACTGGATCTCATTTTTTTTTTTTTTTTTTCAAACTATATGCAAACTTAATTGAAACCCAATTGATCTAGTTGTTTAAAAACTTTTATAATTGGTTCTCAGTAATAGTTCTGATTATACTTTTATAACCATTATGTTTGTTAGATGGATCTTAATCCCAATAATCTATATGAATATGCCAATGAAATGAGCTTGGGTGATGAGGTGCAAGTAGATATGGACACGATGGATGATGGGAAAAATATTTGGGATGACTATGTGGAAGAGAAATTTATTTTACTGATGGGGGAAGAGGTTAGGCAAGGAAATCGTACAAATGCAACTTTTAACAATGTTGGGTGGAAAAAGCTAATCGAAGGAATGATAGTTGAAACAGGCAAAACATACACCATTAAACAACTCAGAAATAAATTCAACCAATTGAGGGCAATACACAAGGATTTTAAAAAGTTGTTGTTTGAGACGGGTGTGGGCTATAATGCTGAGAGTGGAATAATTGTAATGGAAGAAGAGAGATGGGTAAGGTTGTCAAAGGTTAGTGATAAATAATGCAATCTGTTGTAGTATTTATTTTTACTGTTTTTGGGATAGACATGTTTTTATAATAAGTTTATTATAACATGTAGGTTGTTAAATATGGGAAAAAAAAAATCGCAAGAAGGGTTGTAAGCACTTTGACAAGTTGTCTGCCATCTTTGTAGACACACATGCAACAGGATCTCAAGTCCGTCCTACTAGATCTCACCCAACATCGCATGTACCCACAAATATGGCTCAAATTAATTCTCTTGATGATGATACTATCAATAAGGAAGGAAATGATCTCCAAGGTAAAGAGAGGACTCCATCACTTGAACCCCGACCTAGGAAAGCTAGGAAAGATAGTTTTGCATCCACAATGTCTGCAGTCATGGCAACCATGATTGAGAATTCAAAGAGGAAAGCTGAGGCAATAGAGAAAGCCATAGCTGCTACCTCTTCCAATCGTGTAGCATCCCATGAAACAGGTGATTGTAACTCTCCCACCCTAAGGGACAAGGAAATGGAAGAGGTGCAAGGTTACATTAGGGTTATGAGTAACTTGGAAGGACTTGATACTGCCCATTACAATAAGGCTCTCAGGGACAAGGAAAGGGAAGAAGTGCAAGGTTGATCATGAATCTAACTATATATACGAATAGATTTTTAATTTGTTATGTATGGATGATGAGATTCCATTGATACATAATCAATTCTAATACAAAAAGAGAGCCTCCATACTAAAAGTAAAGCCACTTTCTTTGATCTTCTTTTCTTTTCTTTTCTTTTCTTTTTTTTTTTTTTTTGTATTTTACCTTTTTATTTTTATTTTTTATGAGCAAGATTGTTTCTGTTGTTTTGACTAAAGAAAGAAAATTTTAATTTAATTTTCTTAAGATAATGTATCTACACCTACTTCTATCCTGTGCAGTGATTTGATCATCTTCCAATTTCATATTAGTTTTCCCCTCAGCTTCAGTCAGACAAAAGTATTGCTCTTCATTGACTTCTCCGACATTTTTTTGCTGACGGGTGACTTCTGCAATATTGTCATCATAACTATATTCAATATTGCCCCATTAAGCTTAAGGTCTAATGGATATTCAATTATTGGTCGATCCTTGTACATCAGTTAGTACTTTCTGTTGGTTGATCATATTCATAAAATTCTTAAATTTTATTATTTTAATAGTTCAATGTCATCTTTCTTTTCTAGTTCAGTTTATTGAGGTCTTCTAATCACTCTTGTTATTTGAATCCAAAGACCATAAGCCAAAAGTATTCTCTTTCATGGCTTGGAAGTGTATTGACCCCGTATATGAAATTCTCACATTGCCGTATACAGCAACTACATTACCCAGAATTTTAAAGTCAAACTCTTTTAATCCAGGACTGCAGTAATGCAGAATTCACCATTATAATCCACTAGTAAACCAGCCAGCATATGAGAAGTTTCCTCATCAATGAATATGCATATCCTGTCTTTCAAAAAAAGCACATTCCTACATATTCTGATATGCACAGACAAGAACTCTGCATTGGGATGCAAATATCGATGGCAGGTCAAAGCTCACAACACATTGCACTTAGATTAATATGATTATGGATGGTGTTGACACTTGAAAAACAGGGGGGGGAAAAAAAGGCATATCTACATTTTACTTATATAAGATGCTTATTCTTTTGCTTTGGCAGACTGTTGTTGGTAATGGATTCAACTGCTATCCAACAGCTAGAGAAACGCTGTATGGAAATGGATATTCAACTGCTAGCATGGTGAATGACGTGTTGTATTTCCATGATTAGTAATCCAACAATATTTGTTGTATATTAGCATAGGAACCTCTAAAGTTATACAATGGAATACTGGGTATAATTATTGTATGTAATATGAAAGTTTGATCATATGATATGCATCGATAATGTTGCTGCTTGAGCTTGAGTGTTCATTTTGTTGGGATCCAAGTGCAAACTTGATAATTTGCATTGCTATGTATCTGAATATTTATAGGTTTTGCACTACAATTTAGTAGCACGTCCGTTTTTTTTTTGGTAAATAGTTGCAGGTATGTTAATTATATATGTAAGGTACATATTGGGACATCATGGTTTAAATCAAAATTCTATTTGAAAATTTTGTTCCAAAAGTTTCCGGTGGAAGGATTATCTAATTGAATGAATGGTTTGTATTTTATCGGGTATTTGTTATTGTGGCCATGTCAAATTTCACTAGTTTTCAAATGAGAAGGAATTTTTTTGGTGGCATTGTAATGCATGTGAGTATGGAATTTTAAAGCTGATGGACTATATTTCAAGTGAGAAAGGGAAGTGCCCTTGGTGGACTGTTAAAATGACAGATATAAAAATATTGCAAATCCATGAACTTCATCCTAACACAAATTGCCAATATATAATGACTCAGAGGTGTCTATAAGCCAACCACAGTTTTTTGTGATGTCACTATAATGTCTATAAGGTTGATTTTAAATTTGTTTTAATAAACTTTTAAAAAAAATTCAATTCTTCAATTATTTACCCCAGCAAACTTTATTTTTTTTAAAAAAATAATACCAATGATACAAATATTATAAACTTTAAAATAGGAATATAATTTATAGAATTACAAACTTGCCTAAATTTTAAGTTTGAACTTCATTTTATAAATACCTTTGTAACTTGAATTTATACTAAATATTACACACTTGTGTTTTGCAATTTTGGTTGGTTGTTTGCATATATTTTTACAATTTTTTAAATATTATTTATATAATTTAATATTATTATAAATAAATTTAAATAATAAAATAGAATAATACAAACAGTCATTGCCAAACAAGTTTTACATTTTTGTTTTCAATATTTTCAAAATAATGAGGTTACCAAACATGTTTTAATGTTTTTGCTTCCGAAGTATGGATATTACCAAACATGTTTTAATGTTTTTGCTTTTGAAGCATGGACATTACCAAACATGTTTTCATGTTTTGTCTTTCAAAGCATGAACGCTACCAAACATGTTTTCATATTTTTGCTTTCGAATTTCAGTACGTTACCAAACATGTTTTCATGTTTTTGCTTTCTAAAATCTTACAACAAATAGACGTTACCAAACAAGTTTCAAAATAGTATTCAACACATTCTAAAGCAAAAACATTAATTCTGCTTTGAGGTCAAAGCAAAAGCACAAAGCAACTGTGGTTGCCAAACGGGTCCTAAGCAAATGAAAATTAGGGACAATCTTGTGCCAGCTACAAATCGGCAATACAAAGTCCCCAGAATTCGATAGATATATATATGTGTGTGTGTGTGTGTGTGGAGTGTTAAGAACTGATAAGAAATGAGTGGAGGGAAGTTGAAAGAAAGAAAAAAAGACAAAAAAGCAAGAAAATGAGAGAAAACAGTGAGGCCAAAAGTGAAGGTATTTCTTTTGAAAGATAATGTGTTTTTTTTTTTTTTTTTTAATAATTTTTTGTGCGTGTAGACGATCTCTTAAATCCATTAAGATTTCTAATCCCCATATTTTGAATATAACAAAAGTTGGTCACTCTTCACTGTTGGACTAGGCAAAACCTAAAAGGAAGTGGTCGTTGATTTTTAGAATCCCTTGGGCAACTCCCGACCACGATGAGCTGTGCATCAAAACGTAGTGAGATGAATGGGCCATGGAGCTGGGCTAGCTTGGCGAGTGTGACATGGACATTGTCTCCCATTTGGATGATGTTGCCTATGATAGGACATACATAAGGACATCCCACTTATCTGTGATGATCAATTATGCAATAAAAAGTACCTAATCCTTCATCTCTCAATGATTTTCGTCCTATTTCATGTTGTAACACAATTTACAAATGCATAGCTAAGCTTCTTGCAAATAAGCTTAAATAAGTCCTACCTTCAATAATTAATCCATACCAGAATGCATTTATCAAGGGACGACACACTGGGGACAGTATTCTTTTAGCTCAAGAGCTTTTTCAAGGCTATCACAGACACCTTGGTCCCCCGAGGTGTACTATCAAAGTGGACCTAAAGAAGGCCTTCGACTCAGTTGGGTAGGATTTCATCCTTGACTCACTAGCACTCTTTGGTTCCCAGTAACTTTTATGGAATGGGTGAGAGCTTGTATCACTACACCATCCTTCACCATTTCTGTAAATGGGGAGTTCCAAGGACACTTTCGTGGGGCTAACGGGCTAAGGCAGGGGAATCCAATCTCCCCCCTCTTATTTGTCATTGTTTTGGAAGTATTCACATCCATCATAAAGAGGCACATCACTAACAACCCTTGCTTCAAATTCCACTCTAGATGCAGATCGCTGGCTATATCCCATCTTATTTTCGCAAACAACCTACTGCTCTTCTCCTACGGGGACTTGGCTTTTATCACCACTCTCAAGAATGCCATTGATCATTTCACTACTATCTCGAGACTTTCCATTAATAACCACAAGAGTTTTTTTTTTGTCTCTGGTGCAACAAATGGTCTTATTAATGATATCAAGTGCATTCTTGGATTTGATCATGGTGAACTACCATTTAAGTACCTTGGAGTTCCCCTTGTCTCTATAACATTAAAGGCAACTAATTGCAGAGGGCTCGTTGAGAAAGTCACTAGACAAATTTGCCACTGGTTATCTACTTTCCTATCTTATGCGAGGAGAATTCAACTGATACAATAAGTGCTTTATAGCATGGTTAACTATTGGATAAGCCTCTTCATTTTGCCTAGGTCAGTTCTAGAAGAGATTAATGGGCTACTAAGGAACTTCCTATGGTCAGGGATAGAGCTTAAATTTTCTGGTGCTAAAATTACCTGGCCTGCTGTTTGCATGCCCAAGAGCTGTGGTGGGCTAGGTTTTAAGAGCTTGGAAATTGCCAACATGGCAGCATGCCTAAAACATATTTGGAATGTTGTATCCTCTCATAGGCATAACATCTGGATCAGTTAGGTAAGGGTTCAGCTCATTCGGAACAGGTGTTTTTGGACCATGAATATTCCTCAAGCATCTTCTAGTAATTGGAATAAACTTATGGAGCTAAGGGGTGTGGCTAGGTCAATAATCAAAATAAAGGTTGGATGTGGTTCACAAACCTTCTTTTGGGATGACAATTGGCTTCAAGGTGGGCCTCTTACCTTCAGAGCAACCCCCGATTTCATCCGCGACTCACATATACCAGCTAAACAAAAGCTCTCTACATTCTCTTCAAACAACCATTGGGAATTCCCAATTGTAGTCACTCAACAATTCCCAGACCTTCTACTCCTCGATCCGCCTTGCAATTCACCTGATAAAGTAGAGTGGATTCCCTCACCAACTGGTGTATTCTCGCTTACCAATACAGTGACTTGGTTAGCACCTCATCATCAACCGCGGCCGTGGAATCACTTGGTATGGAACTCCTTCTCCATCCCACGATGCAAATTCATCTTGTGGCTTGCTGTGCAGAAGCGGCTACCTACAAAGGATAGAAGATGTATGCAGTCCTTTCCGGATCTAAACTCTGCCTCCTCTACCAATCAGTTGATGAATCGCATAACCACCTGTTCTTTTCGTGCTTGACGAGGTCGCTTGATATACGCCAAAATAATGTAGTGAATGTGTGGTTCAAGAAAAGCCTTTTTGGTCAAGTTTAAATTTATAAAAACCACTACCACTGCTACTACTAACGTAGCAAGGGTGAGTAGGGATCGTCCCAAGGGATTGGAGTCGTACTAGCTTGTGGAATCATAATTAGGGTTAGTAGGTCGAGTGATCAAACAAATGGTTGGTTAGTTAATTATACTAGAGAACAAATTAAACTAGATAATTGAATGCAATAAATAGTAAGTAAGAGAGAGAAAGATCTTGGGGTTTAGAGGTCACCACCAAGCAATACTTTTCTACACCCTTAACTAGTGACTAATAAGGGAAATGTGTGTTGCAATATTGATGTGTGTGTGTGTGTTTGGTTGATTCAATTAGCAAGGGTGACCAATGAAGCATACATTGTCTAATCAACATGTGAAAAGCATAATATATCTAGCAATTAAGTATATATTGTCTAAATAGCATGTGAAAAACACAATATATCTAGCAAGTCATTAATCCTTTCATTAAGCTCACAAGCCAAATACACCACAAGGTTAGAGACATATGCTACTTGCATTCAAAAGTATGGAACACCAAACAACAAGCATGGATTGTCCTCCCATCTAACAACTATGCTACCACTACACTACAATTAAGCTAATGACATGAAATTAAACTAATTAAGCTAAGGGAGAGGCACAATCCATCAAGAAATGAGCATGGACCATCTAGAAAATCACAAGAGCATTCTTTTAAGCACAATGTTTTGACAATCTCTAGATCTAAGGCATTAATACAGATAGGCATGCATCAATAACATAAGAAATAGAGACAAACACATGAACATCTATTCTAGCACACATAGACATCTGGATAGAATGAAATGATCAATTGAAAGCATCAAACCACATAAATCATTGAATAAATAAGATCTATATATATAAAAGTGCCAAAACATGTATTACAACGCTAATCCCTCAATAATACACAAAATCAAGATGTAGAAAGCATGCTTGGGCTAACTCTAGCCATAAGAAGATGTCTAGCCACTCATGGTAGTGCTTCTCTAACCCTCAAGGGCTAACTCCATGGTAGAGATTTGCTCCTTGGTTGATGAAGAGTCTCCAATGGTGTCTCTAGCCTCCTCCTCCTCTAAGCTTGATCTCCAAGAGTTCTTACAAGGTATGAGATGATATGATATGGTATGAGGTCCTTCAATGTAAAAAGTAATCCTTATCCTTATATAGGTAGGTCAAATGACACCCAAAATGAGCTAGGGTCGTGCACAAAATATTCCCCAATGATTGGATAAAGGACAACTTTTAATGAGCTAGAAATTTAACTTTTTCGCATTGGAGGAAGTTCGATCGATCAAACCTTGGACTTAGATCGATCGAACATGGCTGAGATCTATCGAACTTAGGCTGGATTGATCTTCATTAGTGGCGCTTTTTGGATAAAGACAAATCTGAGATATTTTGAAGATATTTTTGGGAAAAGGACAAAAGTGGTTGGTAAGGTGGTACAACTAGATAAGATCAATCATTTGGATAAGGACAAGGTAGTTCGATCAATCGAAGAATGATGTTGGATCGATCAAACTTTTGGGATCTCTAAAAATATCATCATGGCTCTGATCCATCTTGAAGTGCTGAGATCGATCATGTTGGATCGATCAAACTTTAATCTGAGATCGATCGAAGATGTTGATTTCCACCTTTTTCTTTCTTTTGCTTCCACTTGGCTCCTTTCTTTAATTCATCCTAGAATTGCTTCATTTATGCTCTTATTTGGCTGAGTTAGCTTATTTTCTGGATAAGTGCCTGAAAATGGAAATAATACGAAATCAATCTAAAACGGTAAAGTAAGATAGATAACGGTACTAGAATGTCTAAGCTTAAGGGGTTTAAATACGCACTTTTTAGCCCTCATCAGTGTTCCTTCACAAAACCTATTTGGAGTTTCTTGCAACTGAAATGTAGATTTTGCGCTTCCCGGCTATCTCTCTTGGGAGGACTTTGTCACTTGGGCATCTATTGGACCAAGAATGGGGAGTTGAATTGGTCCTAGGTACTTTCTCTCTTTTTCACTTAAGAACAAACATACGTAACATGGAAGGTAGAATCAGTGCAATCGAGCAAATCAAATGGACACAAGATATACAAGGAAACCCTATCAATATGGAAAAACCTTGATTCTTAGCCTCAACCAATAAATGCCTCCACTAGTAGTATGAACCTTGTTACACACTCAGCTATCTCACTCACTACACACACCCTTGTACAAGAATAAATACTAACTTTCACAACCAATTCACACTCACTAGCTCACCATCTTCACTTGCAGCATGCAAGTAGTTACTCACTCAGCTACCCCACTTTCCAACCACCTTGTACTCACTAAAACACTGACTTTCACTCCCTCTACACACACACAAGATTAAACAATGTGCATACAGGCACTCCCCCAATCCACAGCCCCTATGTTTGGACACACAAAGCTCTCAATAGCTTAATCAACAATGAATAAAGATGTCAACACACCAAGTACAATATACTTAAGCTGGAACATAGAATAAGAGTGAAAACACACAGCCTTAAGTACCACATTACAAAAGACTCTAGCTTCACTTGTCTGCAACAAGAATGATAAAACTGTCAATTCACAATGCATCTTTACTTAATGATCAAACTAGGTTCCCACAGCCTTGAATTAGTCAAATACACTTGGTTGTAAGGATAGCACAAGTAGATAAGCAAGTTAGAACAAAAACAGCTCCCTCAAGGCAAAAACCCCAAATTCAAGGGTAATGAAGTAACTTCACAATACAGCTCCAAGAATGGCCTGCAATGGACTTCTACAGCTCTGTATAGCCAATTTACACTTGCAAAAATGTCTTCCTCAATAAACTCAGCAAGGTAGATCACATTTAGTGCACAATGAGATAAAACTCTAATACCAAAGGCAAAGAAGTAACTTCACTCTGCAGCTTCAAAACTGACCTGCACTTGTCACCCACAACATTGATATCTTCATACAACCCTGCTCAACAAGATTCACAGTGATTGGAGCAAGATATTATAATGTCACTTCACAAAAGGCTTAATCCACAATCTCAAGGGTCGAATGGTCTCTTCATAATGTAGCTTCAATTAGGGCTCAACCTTCACTCCCCTAGTCTTTAATAGGCTAAATACACTTGCTCAAATGATTGAAACAAATTAAGAAGCAAGGTATTAACAATTTATATTCACAGTAGCAATATCAGGTCTTCAATGTTAATTTTCAGCATAGGCCAAACACTACCTTGTAATAATTCAAATTATCTGCAACCAAGGGCTCCTACAGCTTAAACATGATGAATAACACTTGTACAAAAGTTGGGACAATTTATATCAATAATGGTGTTGCACAGCAGCTCAAAACACAGTAAACAAATACTTCACAGCAGGTGCATTTTTCAATTATGTAATTTCTAGATTGAGGGGTAAATCTGTAACTTCGTGGCTGGACCTCCTTGTTTTTAATTCTCACAAATTTCAATTAACATATTAATTATGTCCCAATTACCACTTCACAATTTATAGAAAGGTATTAACAACTTATACCTCAAAATCAGCATATACACCAGTTTTCTGCTGCAACCCTATTATAAGGTAATTCAAGTATTTCAGCACTGCTAACTTCTAGATTTTGGCTCTCTCAAGTGTATTTTAACTATATAAACATACTCAGAAAGATAATACACTGAGCACAACAATATATTGCATTTTCAATACCCATACCAGCCTTGGAAATCAACTTTATGCTAAAACTTAGGTGGTTCACAGTACTAAAATAGAACAGACCATTCCTCAAACCAAATCTTAACTTGGACAGCCTCAAATCAACATACTAGACATGGTCAGATGTTAAAAAATTATGATATAGCATGGTTAAACATATTAAGCTCAGTTCCACGGATTTAGACCAGCAAATCAAATAAAACTAGAGGTTTGAGATATGAAATTCAATACCAGCTTCAAGATGTGGTTTAAGGAAACTTCAGCAGTTGTAAATCACTAAGTTAAGTGTGCTCAGACCTTGTTTAAGCTTCATAAATGACCACTGCAGTTTTGAGCCATCTCAACCTCTCTTTACACTAGAAAAACAACCTCACAGCACCTCCTTTATCTTTACTGCAACTGAGCTTATTCTAGGCAAATTTCTGTGAAACATTGAGGTTCAATCATCATGAAATATCACAGAAATTGTTGTTCATTTTCAGCTCTCGAATAGAACTCTCTCTCAGCTGCTGCAGACTTTCTTTTCACACTTAAAGACTGATTTTGCTGAATTCTATAACAGCATATTTATAGGGTCCTCATTTCAGCCCTACTATGGATAAAACCTTCTTGAATCAGCCAATGAATTCACTATATAGATTTCTCTCTGCAGGACCATTATGCCACATGGCAGTGGTATATTCTAAGCACATTCACAGCACACTTTGTACACAAGCCTTCCACAAATGCCCCTTATTGAATGTAATAAAATAATAACTTCCAGTATGAATACAAGGGCTATTTTTGCAATGCACCTTCACTACAGGGTTTCAAATTGTCTCAATATACTGGAGTGACCAAGATACCCTCGAGTCTCTTGATAGAATTACATAAATGCCCCTGTGACTGAATATATATGCAACACAAGTGCTGAACCTTTAATAACCCTTGGCAGCCCTCTTGCTGAACCTTTAAGTGATGAACCAACCCTTGGCTGAACCTTTAAGTACTGAACCCTGTAAGTGCTGAACCATGTGTTGAACTATCTCATCAACAAGACACATGTTATAACACATTTAAAGTGCAAAACACTTGATCAACCATAAATCAACAGCATCATATAGTTGGAGAGGTCGAACCTTACAAAACTCAGTCAACAAACTGGTCCTCACTACCACTGTCAATCGGATATGGACTGAGCATAATAAACAGATCTTCCGGTAAAAACAATGCTCGCAATCAAGGGTCTTGAAACAAACAATGTACACGATGAAACAGTGGCTGCAATCTATGAAGGTTAAGGACTTAATCACAGCAAGAAGACTTGTGCTTGAATGGGATCTTCCCCAGTGTTTCATTAGGCCACCACCGGAGCCTGATTGAACGATTAGAGGCTATGCCTCTCTTCTCTATACTCCGGATGTTTACGTTGGAAGAGATAAGATTAGTTTAGGGTTCCATTTGGGCCTTTTCCTTGTACATTTATACTTCAAGTTATACAACACAACTTATTTTCTGAAAAAAAAATTATGCAACAAATTTAGTAGCACCTTTCATTATTGGTTTGGTATACCAAACTTATACAGTATGAAAATTTTATTTCGTGTATTAATATAATATATATATATATATATACACATATAAATGAGTGGTGTGTATATGTATACGGCTGTTAATTTTGTTAGTGCACAGTGTAGAAAAATATAAAAATAAGAAAGTTGTGAGATATAATTTTTGTAATTGGCAAATTTCAATGTCAAAACAAGTCCGATAGGGTTGTAATTCTCAAGTTACCATATAAAGATCGAGATCAACTATGGAATTAGAAAGTTATTCAAGTTTGATAAACATTGATCTACGAATAAGGTATGAACAACACTTTAGGAACTACTTTCCCACTTAGGACACTATACGTACATAGTATATTCTTTAAGTTACCAAAAACAAAAACAAAAAAATTCAAGTTTTAAACTTTCTTCAGAATTCTTTTAAGTGGGAACCGGTACCAAACTTGGGAACTGGTTCAAGAACCATAGCCTTGACGAAACCATTATGTCCTTTAGGAATCGGTTCCACTTCCTGGCTACCGATTCCACCTGCGATACAATTTAGGTAATTGTTTTTTTGTTCTATCTAAAACTTCCTATTTGGTTTAGAATTCTTCCAAAAGTCCTATGCACGAAAATTACCTTTTCCAATGCATATCTAGGTTTTTGAAAATTCTATATAAACCTCGATTTACATGCATCTAAGTTTATATGGCTTTTGCACTACAACTTCAGAATTCTTAAAAGCCTATTAGAGAGATATTTTTGCAGAAAATCAAAGTTGATTTTTCTGTTATTCTTTCTAGAACACACACATAAACACAAGAGTGGGTTTAGAGTGTTGTTCAAATTCTGATCATGATTAAAGTCTTGTATCTACGACGATCAAAAAGCAGATCTACTTTTTCTTCATAAAGTTCAGATCTTGAAAAATAGAGGTGAAGCGATCACACTTTGAAAGGGTCAAAGCATTCGGAGTGTTGTTTGATCTACCAGCAATCCTTCTACAGAGATCAAAAGTAAGCCTGAGGTCAAGAGCTATTGGACGGAACGTTACAAAGCCAAAATATTGTCAGCGATTGGTGTTTGGTAGAACGATAAGGTGTAAATCTGAGTCAAAGTCCATTGTACTTTGTTTCAAAAATAGTGGATTAGTTTACTTTGGACTGCACAGTCCACAAGGTTTTTACTGCTCAAACAATTGGTCTACTTTACTAATTGGGGTTTCCTCGCTAAAAATCCTAGTGTCATCTCTAACTCTATTACTTTATTATATTTTATCTGGCATTATATTAATTGATTAATTGCTAAAATAAGTAAAGTTAGAAAGACACAGATCTGTTTTTAAAATATAAAACTTATTACGCAAGTAATCTTCTGCTTCACAACTCACAAATTGATATCCGAGCCAACCTCTATACATTGAGTTGATCCTTGTGAAAAGTTTTGATTGTTTTCAAAAATTCATTTCATCATGTCTTATGCGTTGAAAGAAAGTGGATCTAATCAAAGTCCTTTATTTGAAGAAAACAATTATAATTTTTGGAAATCTAAGATGAGAGCCTATTTGCGAAATTCAGGAGGTAAAACTTAGGCTATAGTTGAATCAGATTATACACCACCTAAAGAAGAAAAAACTATGGAGGGTAAAGTAAATCAAGTTTTGAAAGATGTTTTTACCTTTACTTCTGTTAAAACTGAGCATAATGATGGTAATGGAAAAACTTTATATGCAATTATAAATTCTGTTGTTCCATCTGATTATGCTAGAATTTCTGATTATAAAACTACTAAAATGTTTGGGATATTTTGCATATTACTCATGAAAGGAATTTAAAAGTGAAGTTGTCCAACTGCATCACTTAGGCAAAAGAGTTAGTGATAAGAAAATCTGTGAGAAAATCTTAAGGCATTTACCTAAAAGATTTCAAATAAGGGTAGAAACTATCACTAAACATTGGGATTTGTGTATTTCTAAAGTAGATAAAGTTGTAGGTTCATTAAAAAAAATTGAGATGCAGAATTTTGATTTAAATCAAAAGGAAAAGAATCTTGCCTTAAAATCAACATAGGTTGATAATTCTGTCGATAATAGTTCTGATGATGATGTTGCTTTTATTTTAAGGCAATTTAATAAGTTTTTGCAAAGACAATAGAGGAGAATGAATCACAATGGGGCTAATCCTAAAAAATTTGGCAAGGGGTCAAAATTGAGAGTAAATGAAAAGAAAGTAGAAGAGTCAAAAGAAACTAAATTCACATGTTGGAATTGTGGTGGCAAAGGTGTAACAGCCTTGGTTTTCAAACCAACTGCATCCTATGATGACCCGAATGATGACCCGATAGCGGATCCAAAATGTGGAAGTGAATTAGAGAAACAACATCTCTAGGGATGTGCGTCATCCCTAAGACACAAAAGTGGCTTCCTATGAATCCGTGGAATTCAAAAGAAAACAAAAGCGGAAACAAAGTTTTGAAAATGATTAAGTTTAACCCTAAGGGCAAAATAATCATTTTACATAAAATTAGGTGCTATTGTGCACACCATTGATAAAACGGTGAAAAATAAACAAAGTTAGACTCAAGAATCTCCTGATTCAGAGTCCAGATGAAAAAGTTATGAAACCTCGAAGTTTTTATATAAAAACGAAAAATGGCATGCTTCTAGGTCTGTTTTGGAAATGCTGCAATTTGATGGCTTAAATGGATTTTTTTGGAAAAAAGTTGTGAAGTAACCACCCCCCCCCCCCCCCCTAAACTCATGTTTTCTGATCAATCATGTTCCAAACCACAATTGGAAAACAAAGCAAAATGACGAAAATGCCTCCAAGATAAATCAGGTCAAGAGAATTTAAAACATGCCGAGTTGCTGCCAAAGAGATGGAAATAGGGCTTCGGGAGGTTTTTAAAACACCTAAATTGAATATGCAACCTTAAAATACACCTACAAGACCCCCAGAATTTTTGGAACGGATGGCATAATTTTCAAAAAAAAGTCGATGAATAGTACCATGTTCTAATTTTTTTTTAAAAAAAGGCTTAAACCAAAAAATTAGAACTGACGCGGGGTTTTTGAGACAAAGATGACATTTTTTTGGAAAAACACTGTAAAGTAACCCCCCTTAAAATCACATTTTCTAAGTGACCATGTCAAGACCGAAGCTTATTTTTTAAAAGAAATACCAAAAATGCCCTTAAGATTAGATTTTGCAAAAACATGAAAATGTTGAGTCCAAAGAACATCTATTTCATCAAATGTGATGTTGTGTGCAAAAGTGAACATGCACGCAAACGTAATATGCATTTTTACACGCGCTACAATGACCTATGGCCTCAATACATGTCATTTGCAAAATATCAAATATCAAACCTCAAATTTCATAAAGTTGTTTTCATAAATAATATACAAAACCAAAGAACATAATTGTAACAAAGGATGTTTTGGCCCTTGGCCACCTACCATACATATAAAATGAGTTTCAAGAAGTGTACTTAGGTACATATTACATATCCCAAATTGAAAACGATATGTTAAACCTAGCTATGCGTCAATTTCAAAAGAAAACATATCATACTAACACTTTGTATGTATGTGAAATTACACAAAAAGGTATCCAAAATAACCACGTCAACCTAGGGATGTTGTGCATCCCAAAATAAAGTCTCCTTACCTAAAAAATATCCCAAACACCTAGGGTGAGTAAACAAGTTACTCGTAGGAAGAGGAGCGCGTATGCGTATACCCTAAAGTTTCAAGTGTCATGCAAATTCACTATAGATGAATACAAATGATCATTCCACCTAACGTCTAAGTTATAAGGTGAACTAAAGGATCATCCCAAGCTACTCTAAGCAATTGAATGAAAGATATTATATACAAGTATACTAAACAACTTTAGAACTTAACCAAAATCACAATTCACAATTAAGCATTGATTGTGAACTTGGAATTGAATGCAAAATCAAGTAACGGAATATCTTGGACATCAAATTCCGGAATAGAACCAAGACGTAAGCAGTTAATCGGGCTACTAACCTACGGGAACAACCCAAGTGCGCACTATAATGTAGGGAGAAGTCTTATCTCCCGTACTAGAGCCTTACTCTAGCCATGTCAATTTTGTAACGTCCCAAGTATTTCCAAAATCAAGAATATAAGTCCATAACTTATACAAAAGTAAATAAAGCATAGAAACCACGTTTCATGCACAAGTAGGGTTGATACCATACAAACCATGTCTTAGGGTGTCAAGTCTAAAATGGCATACGAAATATCGAATCTTCAATATGCGATTCATTACACCAACAAGGCATTTAAATATCGAATCTTCAATGTGTGATTTGTTACACCAACAAGGCATTTAAATATCAAATCTTCAATGTGCGATTCGTTACACCAAAAATTATATCACATATAACTAAATTAAATTACTAAAGTAGCTTAAATACTAAATTAACAATAATATAGTAATAAGCTTGTAAAGTAATCATTAGTAATATTCTACAAGAATTCATTAACACATCACTTATGAAATCTCTAGAATTTAATAAGCTACTAATGAAATAATAATAATCCACATAAATTTCCATATTACAACAACATGAAGTTCTAGAATTTGGTAATCTACTAAATTAAATATCATCTCTTCACAAGATATATATATTATACATGTTTTAAATCATTAACTAGAAGTCAAGAATATAGAATCTACATCTAAATTAAATCCCAAAAACATCTAAAACACTAAGGAAATAAACATACTACAACCCCTACCTCACTAGAGGATTGTCCCTATAGAATCTAAGGCAAACAAACTCAAAATGCAAAACTAAAAATTCGTCTTCTAAATCAAGAAGGGAGGAAGATATGATCTTCAATATGGCAGACCAAATTCCTCAAGCAAGGGGGTCGAAATCAGAAAATGGGAAACAGTGTCTCAGGATTCTTCAAACTGTCAACCCGAGATTCACCCCTCTAGAATCCCATGAAAACAATATCAAATGGAAAAACTGGAAAAAGGTATTCTAGATCAAAAAGAGAGGAAGATATGATGTTCAAAGCCCAAGATCAAGATCATAAGGCAAGAGGTTCAAAATCTGAAAATGGCCAAGAGGGTTTTGTTTGGCTGTAAGGTGGCTAAGGAGAAAACTTTAGGAAATGGAATCTTTTCTCTAATTTTTCCACTCACATTAGGACTTTGATAGGCAAACACACACATACTACCTCTCACACACACAAAGGCAAGATTAAATCTTGGCCCTCTACTCATCACCAAGCTAGGCTTCCTCAAAAAATCAAATCTAAGGCCTACATTTGTCGCCATCTTAAGCTTCCTCTCAAGGCTTAATCCAAGCCCTACACTTGTCAACATCCAAAGCCAACAAGTGCACTAATCCTAGGCCAACAAGTGGGTGAATCCTTACCCTCCACATGTCATCATCCAAGGCTTCCAAATGTCACCAATGAAATGACAAAAAGTGGACCAATGAGAGTGTGACACTTGTCACACTCACCAAAAATTACAAAAAGGTCCTTCCCTAAAATATCTTCAAAATAATATTACAAATAGGTTCCTAAAATAAAAAATAATTACACAAAATACCATAAAAGCATAAATGTTTTCGAAGAAACTATGCATTCATACCCCTACGGTGAAAAGTAAACAAGTAGCATGCTTTTCAAAAAAAAGTAAAACAAAGCATTTCATAGAAATTAAAAGATATGGATGCATGTAAAGCCGGGATCAAATTCGGGCACAAACCGTGAGGTTACGTGAAAAGAAATGATAACGGGAAAAAAGACGAAAAAGGAAAATGTCAAAAAAAGAAAGAAGATGACGTGGTCCTCATAAGGACGATACCAATCTCCCAAAAGAAAGAGTGTCAGGAACTATTCCTGAGCACTTAAGACAACCCGAAAGAAACAAACCCCGAGCTTAGAAAGGAAAAATCAACAGAAAAAGAAAATAAGTAAAAATAGGAAAAAGAACCGGTCATTACAATACCCTCCTTAAAGAGATTTCATCCCCAAAATCAAGGACTTCCCGATGAGAACCAAAAATGGACCGAAAACAAGGTCACACTAAAGAAACAGATCATAAAGCGCTAAAGGACAACTCCAAAAACCTCAAGATCAGACGAAGGAACACAAAATCACGAACCATGAGACACTTCCCCAATGAATTGACATACGAACCCAATGTTAATCACCGAATGAATCCCCAAGACAACAACACGTCGAATCCCAGTACCTAACTAAAAGTGACATGATAGTATAAACAATGACTAGAACCCACCGACAATGTACTCAAATGTGTGGTAGCAACTACAGCGTCTAGTGCCTGCCTACACTTACTCGTTAGTATGGTAACATCGACGGCAACTAGCACTTGCCCATAACACACAACTTTGTATGGTAGCATGACAGTCTAAAGTACTAGTTCATAACAGACCTCTACCAGGTCTACCCGAAAAACTTCTCGAATGTCACAACAACCATTGCCAAAAGCGCTATAGTAACCAGGCATTCTGCGAGAGTTGGGATATGGTTCAAAGACTTCTGGCCAGACCATCTCAGCTAATCCCAAACTCTGACAATAATGTTATAGGCATCATTGCGCTTAAGGCCCTAAATCATCAATACGAGCAGAGCCAATAACTCCCTCATCTTAAACACCCTTATTAACAACCTCAAGTCATGAATCCAAAGCCTGACATGCCTGTGCCCTCAAGCCAATGGATCGAACTCCACAAATCAGAAAGTGTCAACACCTCCCAAGTCGCAACGACCCAACCTTTTTCTTCACAAAAGAACCGGTGCTCCCCATATGAAGCACTAGGATAAATAAAGTCCTTGGCTTTTAAATCATCCAACAAAGAAGCAGTAAATGATGAAATGAAAGAATGGAAACACGTGAAAAAAGGAAAACTCAAACGAAAAGACTGAACAAAGGAAAGGTACCTCGATCAGTCGAAGTCCCTGCGGAAGCATCCGTCTGCGGCAATGCAACCCATCCCTGAGTTACAGACTGCTGAAAATTACCCTGCTGACTCGACTGGTGTCCAGAAGCAGTAAGCATAAAGCCTCTGTCCAGATAAGAATCAACTGGTGCCACTGGCTGTGGTGCCTGAAGAACCCTCAAACTTGATTAAACAACCGCAGAATATACCGATATGGCCTGTGAACCTGTGTCACTCTGTGACCTATTTAACAACTTTAGGCACTCCTTCTTAAGATGGCCCGATTGCTTGCAATAAAAATAAGCTCCCTGTCCTGACTTCGTAGAAACCAAAACCTAACTGACATGAGATTGGGGCTGAAGCTGCGAGCAGCAAAGCCTGATGTGCCCTAACTACTGGCAGTGATGACAAACCACATTCCGGGCTAATCCTGAAGAAACTGGAATTGTGGGTGCAGATCGAGCCTACTGTGACTATCCCTGAGCATGTGAACTGTCATCGGCCTTAGCCTTCTTCCACTATCCCCCAACAGATGATGAAGCCTCTCCAAGAGAATGCTTAAGAAAACCCCTGATCTTGAGCTGATCTCGGTCCTCTGCCTCAACCAACATTGCCCTCTGAATGACCTCCCTATAGGTCCTCAAATTAAGCAATGAAACCCTCAGCCTAATGTCAAGATGAAGCCCATCCTGAAACTTCACGGCCTTGGTTTCCTCGGTCGTTACAATCTCCGGGGTATAACGGGAAAGGGAAGTGAAGCGTGTCTCATACTCAATGACACTCATCGTACCCTTAAATGGGCCTTGGAATGGCTGATTTAAAAGGGGGCCCAAAGCTTGGCGGACACCCATATCGCAGGGCGGGCACCCATAAGATGTCAAGGCTTGGCGGAGGCCAAGCCTGGCGTGCAATTGCGGGTGCCTGTGGCACTCGGCGGGCCCCCGCAGGAATTGGCGAGCGGCCGCCAAATTGGCTAGGAACTATTATTTCATTTTGGTCGAACGGAAGCTGTGTCGGGATCCAAAAAATTTTCAATTAGAAACTTAAGCTCCTATGGACCCTAAACACCTTGTATAACCCTCAGAACGGGAATTGGAGCTCATTTGTAAAAGCGCTAATTTTGGGGTCCGAATTTCCCGTGATTTTTTTTGGATTTTTCTAGAAAATTGCCAAACAACCTTGAAAAGTTTTGAAAAATGGTACTGAGACCTTAAAATGACTAAGTAAGCCTAAAGTGACTTTTGGAACGTAATTCGAGACAGTTCCAGAAAAGGTCAAATTTTGGCTACACTTAGCTATTTTCCAGAAATTTTTTTGGCTAAAGCAACTTGGAAGAGGGAAGCTTTGGAGTTGAAAGAATTATTTCCCAAGAGTGCTAAATTTAATGTCGATAGCTAGACGAACCATGATTCCGCATCAATCCTCGTAAATTGGGTCCGTTTATAGGACTTTTTCCACTTTTCAAAGCGGGATGATGCCATCAACATAAGACTTAAGCCGTTGCCCATTAACCTTAAAGAGAGATCCATCGGTAGGATCATGAAGATCAATTACACCATGAGGAAAGACGGATGAGATAACATATGGACCATCCCACCACGAATGGAGTTTACTAGGAAAAAGTCACAACCTAAAATTGAAAAGCCAAACTTTCTGTTCGGGGACAAAAGACTTGTTGACAATGTACTTGTCATGGAATGCTTTAGTCTTTACTTTATAGATTTTGACGCTTTCATACGCATCATTTCGAATTTCCTCAAGCTCATTGAGTTACAATTTGCGGGTAAAGCCGGCTTACTTAAGATCAAAGTTGAACCGTTTTATGGCCCAAAAAGCACGGTGCTCTAACTCCATTGGGAGATGACAAGCTTTTACAAAGACAAGTCGATATGGTGACATGCCATTGGGCATCTTATACGCTGTCCGGTAGGCCCAAAGCGTATTGTTTAGTCGCAATGACCAATCTTTGCGGTCCGGTTGAACCGTTTTTTCCAGAATATGCTTGATTTCACAATTAGATACTTCCACTTGACCACTTGTTTGAGGGTGGTAAGGTGTAGCAACCTTATGAGTGACAGAGTACTTAAAAAGGACGAATTTGAGATAATGATTACAGAAATGAGAACCTCCATCACTGATGATGGCCCTAGGCATACCAAATCGACTGAAGATATTCGATTGAATGAACTCGACCACAACTTTATAATCATTGGTTTTGGTAGCCTTTGCCTTAACCTATTTAGACACGTAATCCACCATTACGAGAATATACTCATAGCAATAAGAAGATGGAAACGGTCTCATGAAGTCAATTCCCCACACATCAAAAATTTCTATTATTAAGATGGGGGTCAGGGGCATCATATCTTTCCTCGACATAGATCCGAGCTTTTGGCAACACTCACAAGACTTGCAGAAATTGTAAGCATCCCTAAACAAAGAAGGCCAATAAAATCCGCTTTGAAGGACTTTGTCAGCGGTTTTCTTGGCACTGAAATGTCCTCCACATGCAAGAGTGTGGCAGAAATTTAAGACACTTGAGAATTCAGTTTCGGGAATGCATCGTCAGATGATTTAGTCCGGGCAATATTTGAACAATTCCGGATCTTCCCAAAAGAAATTTTTGACTTAAGAGAAGAACCAGTCTTTTTCTTGTTTGGACCATTTAGACGAAATTTTTCCTACCGTAAGGTAGTTGACAATATCCACAAACCAAGGAAGATTTGTATGAGAAATCTGAAACAGTTGTTCATCCGGGAAGGAATCATGAACTGTAGCAAATTTAAAAGATTTCTCAATAAGTAAATAAGAGAAATGGTCGGCGACAACATTGTCTGTTTCTTTTTTATCCCGAATTTCAATATCAAACTCTTGGAGTAAGAGTATCCATCGAATTGGACGGGGTTTGGTCTTTTTTTTGGCCAGCAAATGCCTTAGAGCGGCATGGTCTGAAAAGATAGTGACATTAGATCCAAGAAGGTAAGAGCGGAATTTATCCAAGGCATACACCACAGTTAACAACTCTTTTTCAGTAGTGGTGTAATTCAATTGAGAATCAGAGAGAGTTTTGCTAGCATGTGGTAGCTTATCCACACGCTGGCCCAAAACTGCACCCAATGCATAATTGGATGCATCACACATGATCTCGAATGGAAGAGACCAGTTAGGCGGTTTCATGATTTGGGCTGAGGAGAGAAGAGTACGAAGCTTCTTGAAAGCTTCTAAACATGCTTCATCAAAATTGAAGGGAATATCTATGGCAAAAAGATTACACAAGGGTTGGGATATTTTGCTAAAATCTTTGATGAAGCAGCGATAAAAGCCAGCATGACCAAGAAACGAAAGGATTTGTCGGATAGAATTTGGAGGAGGAAGGTTTTTGACTTTTGCCTTGTCGACCTCAATTCCCCTTTTAGAAATAACTTGTCCCAAGACAATGCCTGGACTATGAAATGACACTTTTCCCAACTTAGAATAAGATTTGTCTCTTTGCATCTTTGAAGCACAGGGGATAAATTGTGGAGACATGAGTCAAAGGAAGATCTAAAGACGAAAAAATCATCCATAAATACTTCCAAAACTTTTCGACCATATCAGAAAATATGGACATCATGCGCCTTTGGAAAGTTGCCGGTGCATTGCATAGCCCAAAGGACATGCGTCTATAGGCAAATGTTCCAAAGGGACATATGAATATGGTCTTCTCCTAATATTGAGGATCAATTGCCACTTAGTTATGCCAGAATAACCATCAAGGAAATAGTAGTAGCTTTGGTCGACAAGCCATTCTAGGATTTAATCAATGAATGGGAGTGAGAAATGATCCTTCTTAGTGGTAGAATTTAGAGTAGTCAATGCACACACCCCACCTGGTGGTGGTGTGTTGTGGCATGAGCTCTTCCGCTGAATTTTTAACAACGGTGAGGCCGAATTTCTTAGGAATAACTTGAGTGGGGCTTACCCACTTGCTATCAGAGATGGGGTAGATGATTCCCGAATCTAGTAGCTTGATCACTTCTTTCATGACCACTTCCTTCATGTTTGGATTCAACCAGCGTTGTACCTCTCTAGAAGGTTTTGCGTCATCCTCAATATGAATGCGATGCATACAAATAGAAAGGTCTATTCCTTTCAAATAAGCCACTGCCCAGCCAATAGCTTCTTTGTGCTTTTGTAGCACCGCTAAAAGGCTATTTTCTTGGTCCTTTAAAAGGTCCGATGTAATGATGACTGGAAGAGTTTTATTTGCACTAAGAAACACATAAGGTGGACTGGGAGCGGCTTTAACTCAAGTTATGGTAGAGATTTCAATAAAAGGACCGGAGGAGTAGTTGAAAGTTGAGGAAGTGGTTCTCTTGGCACTTTCTAAGGAGGAGAGTCCATGATAGCACCAACTTGGAACAAAGAATTTACTTCTTGGATGGATTGATCGATATCAAAGTTTGCAAAGTCAAAGTGAGACATGCAAGTTTCAAGAGGATCCTTGCTTAGAATGAAGGGGGGAGATTCTTCGACCACTTCATCTACCACATCAATGAGAAAACAATCATCCTCTTCGGAAGGATGTTGAGTTGCATAGAAAATGTGGAGTTTGACTTACATATTTCCAAAGGCAATATCCATCACCCCGGCTTGGTAATTTATCGAAGCATTAGCCGTAGCTAAGAAAGGCCTACTGAGGATCATGGGAATATGTTTCTTTGGATCATGGACCGGTTCCGTGTCAAGAACCACAAAGTCTACCAGGAAGTAGAATTTGTCCACTTTAATGATGACATTTTCAAGAATGCCCTATGGGTGCTTGATCGATCTGTCGGCAAGCTGCAAGACCACGGAGGTTGGCTTAAGATCCCCCAACCCAAGTTGTAAGTAAACTGAATAAGGAATCAAGTTCACACTCGCTCCTAAGTCAAAGATGGCCCTTTCTATCTTGTTGTCACCAATGACGCACGAGATTGTCGAGGCACCCAGATCCTTATATTTGTTCAGTTAGTCTTACCTTCTTTGGTAAATGACTTTTGGAAGTGCGTTTTTGAGTACACAAATCCTTAAGAAATTTGGCAGAGGGAGGAATTTTCTTAATAGCATCCAAGAGAGGTAGGTTGATCTTTACTTGCTTAAAGACCTCCCACATTTCCTGAATTTTACTACTTTTATTCCCAAAGTGTGTTGACTCTTGGAGACGTTGAGGAAACAGAGCCTTAGGCTCATAAAAGGTCTCCACATTTGGGGTGACAAGCTTGGAATTTTCAGTGCTAGACTTTGAATTTTCAGAATTGAAATTTGGATTAGATAGGCTGGAATTTTGATTTTTGGGAGGAAGAATTGTTTCATCTTTTCCTTCATCAACCTTGTTGTCCACAATTCGACCACTCCGAAGGGAGGTGATTGCTTGGACATGTTCATGACTAGGTCCACTAGGAGGACGGGCTTCGTCAATCACATGAATCCCTCTACGATTCTCAATTGGTTGAGCAAGAAGTTTTCCCTTATCTCTTTGAAGAAGTTAGTTCATTGAATTAGATATTTGTCCCACTTGATTATCAAGTTTAGCTATTGACTGAGTATGTGAATGAACCATTTGGAGAGTGGGCTGTAATGATGTCAAGAGCTACTTGTTAGATTCTAACATTTGTTTGTTAAGGGATTCCATCATTTGCTTATTTGCAGCAAAAATCTCCTCAGTTAGAAATACATGAGGTGGAGTAGAGACATTTGGATTATAGGGTGGACAGTAACTTGAAGAGGCCTGAAATTGCCTATTTAGAAATTGAAAAAAGGGCTGATTTTGATGCCCTTGATTTTGAAATGTCGAATTTTATGGGGCGGCTTACCTTTACAAAAAATTCGGATGATCTCTCCATCCTGGATTGTAGGTATTGGAGTAAGGATTATTTCCAGGCCTGGAAAACATAACATTTGCTTGCTCTTGATTGTTACTAGGAAATTGCTCTGGTGTGGAGCAATCTTCCGAGAGATGGAATGGGCTAGTGCATGATGCATATACCACACTTACTGAATTTTGAGACAAAAAATGAGAGAGATGTGGTGCCATTAATTGGTAAAATTTGTGAGCTATGGCATCCACTTGAGAAGATTCTTCCCTCATTATCTTTGGTTGACGTAGATTGGTGTTCTTTGCATTGCTTGAGGTTGGAGCCCTACGAGAATTATGTTGCAATGAGTTTTCACTCAAATTCTCGAGTAAGGTCCAAGCCTTATCCGCATTTTTAGACATGAACATCCCTCCACATGATGAGTCAACCATGAGTCTATATGGTTCGGTTAAACCATCATAGAAAGCTTCCACCAATTGCCATTTTGGAATTAGGTGGTGTGGACATTTCCTAAGGAGGTCTTGAAGTCTTTTCCAAGTCTCATGGAGTTATTCCCCATCGATTTGGGAAAAGCTAAGAATGGAACGCCTCATTTGATTGGTTTTACTCACCGTATAGTATTTTTTTAGGAATTCTTGTTGCAATTGAGCCCATGTAGTGATGGAATTTGCAACAAGGGAGTTCAACCAATATTCTACCCTATCTTTTAAGGCGAATGGGAAGAGACACAAATGGAGTGCATTTTCAAGGAAGCCCTTCAGCTTGATGGTAGAACAGATTTCAAGGAACTCATCAAGATACTTATAGGGGTCTTCATTTTCAAAGCCATGAAATGATGGAAGCATTTGAATTATGCTAGATTTGATCTCATGTTGGGCTGCATCAATGTTTGGCATCACTATGCAAAAAGGAGAGGCATAAGTGGTAGGGATGAAATAATCCCTAAGAGTCATAGGTACCATATTTGGAATTTCAGCCCTTTCATTATTGATTTCCTCATTCCCTGCATTTTCTTCATTTCCTGCCATTATATTAAATTTAAGTTCAATTCCTCTTATATTTTCAGATTCCCTAAGGTTTCTTCTAAGAGTCCTTTCAAGTTAATTTATGTCAATTGGTGCTTCAAGAGTTGGTAAAGATAATGACCTACGACCTAACATCAACAACACAATTCACAACAAGCACAACACCCCTTCACCATAACATCCACATACAATGTTCCCTTTCTCCTCAATTATCAACAAGACAGAAAATAAATGGCCACGACAAGGACTGATGCTTTGCAATACAGTAAAACGGGAATAACCTCGACAAGTGCTTCACAATCAAAAATTACTAATTTAAACACATGAATGATATTCACAATACAAAGACTAGAACTTTGAAAAACTTACCGGGAGTCCTCTAGACTTACGATTTTTCAGCTTTCCCTCGGCAAGCCTTGAGTCCCTAGAGTCTCACAAGAATACTTAAAACAAAGAAATCACAAAAACCAAAGTGAAAAATATCCACAAAACACAATATTCACAATCAAACCAAAGTTAATCCTTGAAACTCGATTACGAAACCGTTTGCAATCCCCAGAAACGGCACCAAAAATTGGTGGGTCGTTATGTCTAGCAATAATAATCAACCTTTGCAATAGCACAAATCATTGTAAAATAAGGTTATCATAGGGGTAAGTCGAACCACAAGGACTGCAAGTTTATGGCAACCAAGGTCTTTAAAACCACTTTGTTTGATGAAAGATGTGTAAAGTTTTTGGTTTATTTGTCACTTAGAACTAGGAACTGAAAATTGCATAAAACAATAATTTGAAGGAATTTAAGAGGAGAGGAAATTAGGTAGAGAGGGCTAGGGAAGTGAATCCACCTCCAACCATACAAACATACTAGCTTGTGATTAACTTGGGAAAAAACTTATGTATATGACAATGATATGTAGTAATACAAGATTGCTACATTATCTTCAAGAAGTTCATGAAATCAAAAGACAAGAATAATCTATCAAAGTTTTACATACTTGAACTACCTAAACTAGGGTGTAGCCTTTGACATGCTCACTATGCTAGAATCTATCAAACCCTCAATCAAATTATAATAGCACATGAAGTCAAAAACCAAGAATAATCCATCAAAGGGAGGCCCTAAGCTATGGACTATCAAACCACTCAAACAACATGCCATTAAAAGCCATTTAATAATCTTATTTCCATTCTCACTAGAAAAATGCAAGCCATACAATCATGAAAAAATAAGATCTAAGACAAGATAATAGATTCAACATAATTATTTATAGAATTTAAAACTTATTACAACATGTGTAGTGCTCTAGATTATGAAACCACCATATACACATTTCATTCCCCAAATTAAACAAAACTAAAGCACGCTTACAAGGAAGGGCTTCATCACCTTCCTAAAAAGGGAGTTAGTTAACCATAGAAACAAGGGAGGAAGAAGTTGAGATGGCCAACCCCTCCATTTTCGCACCAAGAAGAAAGCTCCAACCCAAGCTCTCAAGAACCCAATATTTCTCTCTCTAAAAATCCTTACAATATGAGATATATGTTTACAACCATTCAAGCCCTTTTTATGAGCCAAAAATCCTACCAAAATCCCTTAATTCGTGGCTCAAATTTCCTAGAAGGGTGCAGAGCCATTCATTCAGTCAAGGGGACAACATTGGGTAAAACAACGAAGTTGGCAACATACTGTCTGCAGCATGGCAGGCGCCCGCGGGGTGTCCTGGTGACTTCCACGCGCTGGCAAGAGGTATCTTTGGCTCGGCTGATGGCAAATGGTGGGGGCTTGCAAAATTTCAAAGTCACTGCCCTCGGGCACCCGCAGAGCTGGCGAGGCCCTGCGAAATCTGGAGGCTACTGCCCGCAGGCACCCGCAGGATTTGCTCATGGATGGCGGGCGCCCGTAATGGCATTATCCTACTTCAAAAGCCCTTCTTGAATTTAGCCTTGCTTGACCTGATGATGCTATCTTCCTTCTTAGGCTTTGCAGAGAGTGCCATGAGTTTAATGGCACATTTTAGCTTGGAAAAACTGAAGATCCCCAGCCCGGCATGCTTTGATCTTCAAGAACTCACCAAAACCTCAATTTTATTTCTTTTTGAGGAACAAACCTGAAAATATATAAAAACATGCAAATGACGAAAACCTATACAATAGAACCAACTAATGGACTTAACTAATGCAAATAAGGGCGCTTATCAGTATGGTACTCATAGCTTGATGAGATGGACTTCCCTCAACAAAAGTACTTGCCCTATTCACTGGAATGGCTGATTGCTGAGAACCTTCTGAATTGCTTGGCCAATTGGCCAAGCTTAGAGAAATGTTGGCCAAACTTTGAGGAATGTTGGCCATGCTTTAGGAAAGATTAGCCATGCTTTGGGAAAGACTTTCAGAAGACCGTTCAAACATAGTTTCTAGTCTGCTGGTCATTTTATCTTGTGCTCGAATGGCCTTATCGTGATTATGACTCATCAAATGTGACATATCCATGATTGGTCCGTTCGTCATTGCTTCGACGATCTTTGTAATCATATTTTTTCTTTCTTCAGGAATGGCACGCGAACTTTCTTCAAGAAGTTCAATAGCTTGTTCCCCTTCAATTTCAGCAGGATCTTGAATAGATCTGCCGTGTCTTTTTCGTCCCGTCATGGAAACACCCCATTTAGAATGTCCCGCCGGGCATGCCCCTATGTTTGGTAGGTAAAAGTGGTCGGTTCCATTGGAACCGGATGGGCGTGCCAAGAACTGTAGTAGTTCAAAAGAAATATCTAAACAATATTCCAGAAGGAAGATTACGAAACCAGGAGATTGTGAAGAGGTCTGGAATGAACACATCTGGGTTCTTTTTGTCTTTGATAAAGAACTTCGGGATAGTTAACTGGCTAGGAATGTGACGGCCCTGGGTTTTTCAAGCCAGTGTGTCTTGTGATCAACAGGAATTTAAACCGATAACGGATCCGAATGCAGAAGGAAAAATAGAAAACAAGACTCTGGAGATACAATACATCTCTAAGAAGCCAAAGTGACCTTCCATGAGGCCACAAATCTCAACGAGAACAAATGCAGAAGCGAAAGGTCAGAAAAAGATCGAACAAGCCCCCAAGGGCAAAATCATCTTTTTACATGAAGCGACATCTCTAGAAATGTACATCAATCCTAAGACACATGCGTAACTTCTCATGAAGTCACGGAACTCAAAGAAAATAAAGCGGAAGCGAATTAAAACAAAAATCGGACAAATTTAGCCCCAAGGGCAAAATGATAATTTTTAAAAAATATAAATTCGGGTGCCACCAGGCACACCAATAGAAATACAGCAAAAAACTAATTAAGATGGACTCAAGAATCGTTTGATTCGGAATCCGTACGAAGAAGAAACGGCAAAACAAGAAAAACGAGCAATAAAGCTAAAAGGGTAAACTAGTAATTATCCAGAAATATCCAGGCATAACCGAGTACATCGTTAGATAGACAACAAAAAATTACTTAATTTTAAAATAAAAATAAAAAGATTGCTCGATTTAGAGTCCGGACGGAAGAGAAATGAGGGTTTGAAAATGTGACGTCGAAGAGGCAAAGGGCCAAGGCATGACAGTAGCCTTGAAAAAAAGTTGCTGTGTGATTTTTTTGAAACCTCCAGAACTGAGAGCAAAAATGGACATGAAGAAAATACGGAGAAGAAACCCCCCCCCCCCCCCTAAAATATAGTTTCCTACCAAAATCCGTGGAAGAAAACAAAAAAAATGCCTTGTGAAATGCCCAGAATGCCCCCAAGAAAATCAGGTTAAGAGGGTTAAACATTTGATAAAATGCATAACAGAAAAACTGAACATCGCACGGGATTTCCGGTACCAAGACAACATTTACTAGAAAAACATGAAGAAGAAACCCCCCCCTAAAATCATGTTTTTTACCTGACCATGTTGAAAAAAAAATAAATAAATAAATAAGTAAAAACTGTTGTGAAACGTCCAGAATGCCCTTAGTTCAGATTGTGCAGAAAACGTAAAAAAGTAAATCTGTAGAGTACTCATTTGTGAAATATGACTCTAAACCTAACAAATGATCATGCACGCAAACATAAATTGTGATTTTGAGCGCGTGGGAATGGTCCGCAGCTCCCGAAAATGGCCGATGCAAAATACGACCCCCTGACGGCCAAAAATGGCAAAAATGAACTAGAAATAGAAAATTTGAAAACCAAAATTAAAAAATGATTTCAAATTACCGTTTGGCCCTTGGCCACACTTCATACATGATTAATGAGACCCTATGAAAGAATAAAAATGAAATTCCCACACCCGATGCAAACATGGTGAAGCAATGACTTCTCATTTTTCAATATTTCTATAATATTTCATGAAGTCTAAAGTTACATAGGATACAAATAATAGTCATTGGCTTTCGGCCTCATCTCATACATGTCAAATACATCATAAAAGGTGTACTTATGTATACGTTACATATATAGAATCAAAGATACAAGTTTTGACATAGAAAGCTACAAAATGACATTTCATGCTAACATTTGCATGAAATGAAAACTTAAAAGCTACAAGTCATCCAAGGAATAATGTGCATCTTAAACCAAGTTTTCGTACTTGAAACAAGTCGCGTTCAGCGAGAGGTGAGTATCTTGTGGTACTCATAGGGAATGAGCGTGCATAGACCTAGCATTTTACAATATTATCATCTTAAGGTGAAACATGTCAAAGGGGCTCATGCCACCTAACGTCTATGTCAAGATGAGACTTAGGGATCATTCTAAGTTACTTTAAAGCATTTCTAGCATAAACCACAATATTTTTGCAAGTAAATAACATAAGAGCATATCGCGTAACGCAATAGAACATAGGTATCCAAAATAGTCAAATTGTAACCTAGAATGTATTAATAACTGAAACGATTCAAGCCACCTAGAACCTAAGTCAAGATACTTATGTAGGATCATTCCATATAACACGAAAAGGTTTTAAATTATCAATGAATGCAACACTTGAAATTTAAAGGATGAAATCAATGACACGAAGAGGTTCTTAAGTCTTCAAGGAATGGACACTTGAAACTTAAGGATGAAATTAACAACACGAAAAGATTCTTAAATCTTCAAGGAATGACACTTGAAACTTAAGGATGAAATCAATGACACAAAAAGGTTCTTAAGTCTTCAAGGAATGGACACTTGAAACTTAAGGATGAAATCAATAACACAAAAAGGTTCTTAAGTCTTCAAGGAATTGACACTTGAAACTTAAGGATGAAATCAATGACACGAAAAGATTCTTAAGTCTTCAAGGAATGGACACTTAAAACTTAATGATGAAATCAATGACACGAAATGGCTCTTAAATCTTCAGGGAATAACACTTGAAATTTAAGGATGAAATGACATAAAAAGATTCTTAAATCTTCAAAGAATAAAACTTGAAATTTAAGGAAAAAATGACGCAAAAAGATCATTAAATCTTCAAGGAATAACACTTGAAATTTAAGGAATAAATCAAACAATGTGGATATTCGGATATCACCCGAATTAAAACAGTACTCATTGTAGGGAGCTCTCTATCTCCCGTACTAGATCCAAGTCCTAGCCATGTCAATTCTTGTTTGATATCCCAAGTCCCAAAATCAACAAGTTGTGAAAATCAAGATATAATATATGTATATTCAATGCACTTAGCCAAATACCACGCACAAATAAGTCATGGAAGTCACACAAGGTATGCTATAGGCATTCAAGGCATTCAAGCTACGATGGCATATTAAATGTCATACTACGTATAAGTAAATGTGTATACTAACAAGTCAAATCATAACTTCAACTCGTAAAATACTATCACATGATCATATAGCAAGTTCTAAATTATAAATTTGGCAAGAATTCAATATCAAAGCATAATTAACTCGGTGGAAGCATAAAAGGGAATTTAATCAACTTAAATGATTAAATTCTCAAGACTATAAGGAAACTCTAAATATTATACGAACAAGATATGTCAAGGGTCATGTCAATGATTAATTTAATATCCAGTTACAAGTTCATTCCATACACGATACAACCATGTGAATTAAATTCCATACAAAGGAAATAATTAAATATAAGTCTCAAAACTTATCCGATTATTCTCTATTTGATACGCATGAAAGAACTTGTCAAGGTAATCAAGAATATCAAGTTAGAAACTTAATCAAGTCCATGGAACCATTGAATAGATTTTTATTAATTCCTTTAATTAAAATCTCTAGATTTTGAAACTTATCCAAATGCTCTCGAATTAAAGTATGTTATTAAAAACATGTCAAGACTTAATTTAATAGTATAATACAAGTGAATTTCATACAAGATACGACCATGAGTATTAAACCTTAATACAAGAAAATAATTAAATGAAAAGTTTCAAAACCTAATCAAATATTCTCGATTTAATATATATGAAAGTATATAGCATGTTCATCAACAATATCAAGTCGAAAATCCAATGCAGTGAATAGTACACTTGGAATAAAATTAATTAATCTAATTAATTAATTATTACTAGATTTTCAAACATCTCCAAATACTCTCAAATTCACATATGTTAAAGAGTATGCTCGGGCCTAATTTAATATCACATTACATGTTGATTTCAAGCTAGATACAACCATATGAATTAAATTTTCATTCAAGAAAATAATTGAATAAAAGTTTCAATACTTGTCTAAATGCTCCCAATTTAATATATGTCAATGAACATATCAATGTCTAATTTAATAGTATGCCACAAGTTTAATCCAAGCTATAACCAACCGGAAGAATTAAATCTTAAACAAAGAAATAATTAATAAAAGTTTCTAGATTTGATACAAATGCATGTAAATAGGTTGTATAAGCATGAATTACATTCAATACAACAAACATATGAACCTAAGACATCCACTATCTCAATTTGAGATGAAAATCTCAATTTCCCATGGAAAGAAAAGTGTTTCGAATTCGATGATACTCCTAGGTTATGTTGGGGACAACGAGGGAAGCAACTTTAACCTTTGAGGTACCATGAAAATTCAAACCCGAACTCAAAACCCGAACTAAAAAATGGTCAAAAATGGATTCTAATAAGGGGGAAAGGTGCGCCTCGCCAAGGCCTTCGATAAACGCTAATGCTCAAAGTAAATAACCAAGGGAAGAGAGTGGAGCAGGAGAAAGAATAGTGGCAGCCCAAGCGGCTGCCCTGGCTGCCGGCCAAAGAGGGAGGAAGAAGGCTGAAATGTTGACTTTCTCATTTAGGGCATCCTATTTATAATAAAACCCTAAAACTGCCCCAAACGGGCCCCGTTAAGTCCGGAAAAGTGGAATTTGCACAGAAGCGCTCAAAAGGTAAAACATCGTGAAAGAAAAAGAACCGAAATGAAAAAAAATGAACAACAGAATCAACGACATTAAAAATCGAGTCCCGTGCAGAAAGATATGCCCTGAACAAGTTCAGCGGCAACCCGGGCCGAAAACCCTAAAACTGGGGAAAATGATCGGAAGGGAATTCTAAAGTACACGACTCGACAAAATGTGAAAATGAATTCCGTATGAAGATCCAGGCTCAAAATGAGGCATTTTGCAATAACTTTCATTAATTGCACAATGGCCCCTCCAAGAAAGTGTAACTACAAAACTTAGGCAGAATGAAAAAATCTTTCAAAAGATACTTTCTTAAAAACCCCTAAAATAAAATATCTTCAAAAGATATTTATGAAAAACACCCCAAGAAAGAAGAATGTTTCCGAAGAAACTTTACATCCATGCCCCTATGGACACCGAGAGCAACCAGAATACTTTTCTACAAAAGTAAAGATACGTACTTCATGGAAACCATATAAAATGAAGGTACGTGAAATCAAAAGCCAACTCCGAACACGAAAAGTGAGGTTGTGCCAAAAAGAGACGAACAGGGAAAAAGACGAAAAGTGAATAGTGTCGAAAAACGAAAGTATGGAAATGACGTGATCCTAACAAGGAAGTTGTTAATCCAAAGGAAAGAGTCTTAGAAACTATTTTTGAACACTCGAGACGACACCAAGAGACGAGAAATCGAACTCAAAAAAGAAAAGACAACGGAAAAAAAAATATCTGTAAAATTTGAGAAAAATGAAAGGGAGGAAAATGACCGGGTCATTACAAGGAAGAACTATGTTACTTATGAAAGTAAATGAATTATCTAATGAAAAGTAAAGTGCAGGACTAAGACTAATTATATTGAAAGTGCATTACAATGAAAAGTAAAATTGTATTGAAATGCTGTGTTTGGCGTTGAGCAGGCCTATTACGTTACAACATAATGACCTATTTATAGAATGAAAATATAATTAGTTACAATAGCAGTTCCGAGCAGTTCCATTGATGCCTCCAAATGCTTCCAAGTGTCCAAGCCATGCAATCGTGCCTTTGATGCCTGTAGAACTTCTATGTTCCAAACATATAATCGTGCTTTGATTCTTCTGGAACTTCACGTTCCAATCATGTAATTGTGCCTTTGATGCCGTTATTTCCCAAACAGATTGCATGATACCTTTTGTCTGAGCAATGGCCATTACTCCTTTTTTTTCAAGATGGTGGTAGTAGTGGCCCACGTTAAAACGATTAGAGTTTTGTTGTATCGTGGCTTTTGAAGAAAACCAACTTCCACATTTTAGGAACTCTAATTTCCACGTCTAGAACTCCAATAATTAACACGTTCCTTTGATCAGGTGATATCCCTTAGGTGGCTTTTCCTGCGATGGACCTCCAATAATTGACAAGTTCCTTTGACCAGGTCGTATCCCTTATGTGGCTTTTCCTACGGTGGACCTCTAATAATTGACACATTCCTTTGACTAGGTCGTATCCCTTACATGGTTTTTCCTGCGATGGACCTCCAATAATTGGCACGTTCCTTTAACAAGGTCGCATCCCTTACTTGGTTTTTCCTGTGATGGAACTTCAATAATTGACACATTCCTTTGACCAGGTCGTATTCCTGTGATGAAACTCCAATAATTGACACGTTCCTTTGACCAGGTCGTATTCCTGTAATGGAACTCCAATAATTGTCACATTCCTTTGACCAAGTCGTATTTCTTACGTAGTTTTTCCTGTGATGGAACTCCAATAATTGACACGTTCCTGCAACAAATTAGAGTAGTTTAATATAACCAAACTATCTCTAATTAGATTTTACTGAGAATCTTCCTTAAGCAAAACTCTCACCCATCAAAAAATTGGCTTGACCCAAATTCTTTCATGTGACAAAACCTGGCTTGACTAAAAATCCCTTCCATGTGTTTGCTTTTCCATTGGGAGAAAATAATAGTGTAAACACTAATATAATATACCAAATAATATGCAATGATGGAAACCCCTTTCGGAAATTTAAGCAATTGAAAAAAAAAAATGGTCTTATAGTAGTATTAATCTATTGTGTATATGGAAGACCATTTTCATTTACAAGTTTAAACATTTGTAAAAAATGGTGGAGGTGGAAGGCCTAACTTTTCTTTTTCTTTTTCTTTTTCTTTTTTTTTTTTTTTTTTTTGTGAAGTTCAAGAAATTGTATAAAATAGTTTTCACTTCTAGAAGTTGTAATATAATACCAATATCTTGAGAATGGGGCAAAATTTTCCAGAAATTATTTAAACTGCATTACACCACCATGGGCTATGATATATAAGGAAGATAATGGCCCCCTAATCAATGATCACATAATTTAAACACTTTTTTGATAATGCGATGATAAAGTTCCAACAAAGGATAAAACACTATTATTAAGTATGAAAGCATTGAATCTCCAAAATTCAAACCATTGATTTACTACACCTAAACGAAACAGATTTGACAATGCAATGATAGAGCACGAGATTCTATAAAACACTATTTGACATTGCAGCAACAAAGCTCGAAATAGTATGACGCATCATTTAATAATGCGCACAGTGTTGTCAGATTGATGGTGGTTTGGAAAACACTACAATGACTACAATTGCAGCACCAACTTGTGGCTATGATAATAAGGAAGAACATAGGTTCGGTCCTTGATAATGCAATGATAACGCTAGAAATAGTATAAGAGCATTTGATAATGCAATGATAAAGTGTGGAATAAATCGTCATAACCCTCGGATGAGGTAGCAAGACCTTAATAGTTTTTTATTTTTTAAAATGTCTTAAATTTCAAATTTTTAGGATTGTCTTGCCAAAAATCTTGCAAAAATGAGGAAAATTTATTAATTCTACCAAGATTTGGTTGGAGGATTAAATTTAGAATTTTTAGTTTTTAGAGGTGCTTTCAAAAATTGTCGAGGAAGGTAAAAGTGTTAATTTCATCAAGTTTTAAATAATAAAACACAAAGAATTGTGAAATTCTCTTCTATTTTCTATTGTCTGTACATTACTCAATATATACAAAATAGTGAGATAGAAATAGAAACGTGCCCCTAATTACATGCTATATTAGTGGATCCTGATTTGTACATAATTGCATAGAGATAAATATGAAAAGTATGATCCGGACATTAGGTGGGCAAGTTTGGTGGAGCTTTATGTGTCATCTTTCTTTCATGGCCCCTCAAGACTAGAGTTCCATCAAGAATACCTATCTTGATTTGTTGTCGCTGAAGTTGTTGGCGGGATAATGGTTTGGTTAATGAGTCGGCAAGTTGATCAGCGAAATGCACATGGGAAAGTCTGAGCAATTTCTTGGAAACTTGATCGCGAACAAAATGAAAATCAATGGCAATATGTTTCATTCGAGAATGAAACACAGGGTTGGTGCAGAGGTATATGGCCCCGACATTGTCACAAAAAATCGTTGGAGCAGTAGGGATTGGACAGCAAAGTTCACGAAGGAGATTCTGTAACCAATTGATCTCAGCTGCAATGGATGCAACTATTCGATACTCCACTTCAGTGGATGAGCGGGTCATAGTACGTTACTTTTTAGAACTCCAACTATTGGGGTTGGCACTAAGGAATACCACATAAGCAGTTGTGAAGGTTTTGTCGTCGGTGTCGGAAAATGCGTGAAGTGAGAATGATGAAGACCGTTTAAGAAGAAGACCATGATATAAGGTGCCTTTAAGGTAGCGTAGAACTCTTTCGACCGCAGCCCAGTGAGTGGTAGATGGATGGTGCATGAACTGGGAAAGTTTGTTGACGGAAAAGGAAATATCCGGCCTTGTTAAAGCTAGATATTACAAAGCACCAATGATCTTGTGATATTGTGTTGCTTCAGTGGGGGTGCATTATCATGAAGCGTGAGTCTCTCAGAGGTGGAAAGAGGACTGGAGATCGACCTCCTTGGCACCATGCATATTTGTTTTATCAAAGAGATCATAAATATATTTGTGTTGAGAGGGAAATAAGCCTTTGCTTGTATTGATAACCTCCACACCGAGGAAATAGTTAAAGAAGCCAAGTTCCTTCA
The DNA here is from genome assembly GCF_030987335.1 of Cornus florida. Lineage (NCBI taxonomy): Eukaryota > Viridiplantae > Streptophyta > Magnoliopsida > Cornales > Cornaceae > Cornus > Cornus florida. The sequence goes on from NW_026775578.1 coordinate 61,854,318, forward strand.
GAGAGAATCGACTGGAGAAGGGAGAGATGAAAGTCTGAATGGCCTTAGAGTCATTTCCTGTTACAAGAATGTCATCAACATAAACCAACAGGAAAATCATTAGTGACCCATGGTGAAGTATAAAAAGAAAAGGTGTCAGACTGTGAGTTGATAAATCCATAAGAGAAAAGGAAGCCCCGTAATTCATTGTACCAAGCTCGAGGAGCTTGGCGAAGGCCATAGGTTGTCTTTCTTAACTTGCAGACATGATTAGGAAACTGTTGGTCATTAAAACCTGGTGGTTGTTGTATATATACATCATCCTCAAGGGTGCCTTAAATGAAGGCATTATTAATGTCCAACTAATGGATTGGCCAATTAAATTGTAGTAGGCTTAATGACTCGACTGAATGTGGCCTGGAAATCAAGGCCAGGGCGTTAATGAAACCCCTTGGCTATCGGGCGAGCTTTGTATCATACCACCGATCCATCTAGATTGTGCTTGACCCTGAAAATCTATTTACACCTGACAATGTTTTGTGTGTTAGAAGGGCGAACTAGTTCCCAGGTGGAGTTCCGAACAAGAGCATCAAATTCATCGCATATGGTAGTACGCCATTATGGGTGTTTTTTAGCTTGTGTTACGGAGGTAGGCTCTATAGGTTCGGGTAAGGTATGTATAATACTCCTAATTTTAAAAGGATAGTCTCAGAATTTATTTAATTATTTTATTACATTTTTAATTAATTATTTGATTACGTGGCTAATTGTTTGTGTATTTTAATTGAAATATTTGTTTAAATTAATTATGTGCTTAAATGGTATATTTTAATTTAAATTTGATTGTATTATTTTTCCGTGCTAAATGATGTGTACTTATTTGTTCAAATACTATGTGTTTATTTGTAATTTGAATTGTTTATTTTATTTAAAGGATTGATATGGATAATAGTAATGGACCAACCATTTAGGTCACATGTATTACTTGGATTGCATTCTTATTGGGTATGGATATTTACCTATTAATAATTGTATATATATATTTATAGGGATATATATGTATAAAGATAGTTTTATTATTACTATTATTATTATTAATTGTAGTATTATTAATAGTAATAGTATTTTTAATATTAAGGAATAGTTGGTATATATATATATATATATATATATAACACTTACTAAATCACTGAGAAGAGTAAACTGTTGAATGCAACATATTGTGGTTGGATACAACAATAGAGAAAGCAAAACGAGAAATAACTTCTGAAAGAAAAGCCTGCTTTTACAAATGAAAATAAGTTATACATATAGGAGAACTTGTGACTACTGTTGCGGAATCTGCGGCAGGAATCCCGGCTTTTTTCCTAAAAGTGACTAAAGGTCTGACTGTTACTGTGGATGCACATTATCTCTAAAGCAATTAAATCTTTGATCCTCTACTTTGACAGATAAAGATAGATATATGTATATATATTGTTACTTACAACTACTTATACATGTAAAGTTACAACTGTTTTAGAATATTTTTCTACAAAAAATTATGATCAGCCACAAGTTTATTGAGCATGTATCATCCTAGATTTGTTCCAATTTTCGATTCTTAGTAAATGTGCGCACTTTGAAGAAATGCAAGCATATAAAAAAATTCTAGAGAACGCTTATTCGCTCGTCTGATCGAGTACGTGACGACACGGAATACTTAATTAAACGAATGAGGACTTGATCTCGCGTTGGAGCACTTCGTTATTATACTCATTTATAATATTGTCTCTAACAAAACTCGGGTTTGGCCTAATTGTAAAATACTTGGTTGGGGTACCTCATGAAGAATTAGGTTTCAGGATCGATTACTTTTAAGTGTAAACAATTCCTTAGGAGCCACACCCACGGATATAATCAGAGATTTACCCGATCCGTGTGGGAGCGCCTTACAGAGGTCCGAGATTAGTTGGGGCAAAGTTCCAGACACTCCATCAAGAGAAAAAAAAATTGTCTCTAACAAGGCTCCAAGACTCTTAGATATCATAATATATTATTAGTATTAGCTTCTAATTAGGTACATTTATGTTTATTTAATTAAAAATTATAATACTCATTAATTCTATTAATTGTGCTTTTTAAATTTCATCTTTAATTGTTTGTGCATGTTTAAGAGCTATTGACTGTTGTTACAGACAGCATTTGTTCAGCAGTGGAGTGGATGCTGCAAAACTTCTAAAAGACGAAGAGGTCGTGCAAAAATTTCGCATTGAACATGCAAAAGTCATTGGAGGAGATGCCCTAAAGGAGTCTCATTTACCTTATCTTCCCTACCTCCAAGCATGTCTTAAAGAAACACTCAAATTGCACCTTCCTGTCCCTTTTCTTATGCCTCATCGCGCGTTACATAAGTGCAAGGTGATGAATTACACCATTCCTAAGGACAGCATTGTGCTGGTTAACATTTGGGCAATCGGATGAGACCCAGTGACATGGTATAACCCTTTGAGCTTTAAACCCGAACCATTCCTTGAATCAAATTTAGATTTCAAAGGAACCAATTTCGAATTAATTCCTTTTAGTGCGGGAAGAAGAATTTGTCCTGGATTGCCTGTGGCTGTTAAGCTAGTCCGGTTACTTGTTGCATCGTTGATTCGTTGGTATGGATTGCCTGTGGCTGTTAAGCTAGTCTAATACACTACTTTGATTAGTGTCTACCTCCTGGCATGGGTTCGACTAATCTTTACATGAACGAAAAGTTTGGCATGACACTACAGATGGAAAAGCCACTTAGTTTATGTCCAAAAGTAAGAAAAAATGTATGTGTTTTTACAAAATAATTCAGATGTATGTGTTTGTACTAAAATGAAATGTGTGGTGTTAATTGTATGTTTTGTTGGGAACAATCACGAGAAAAATGAAAATTATAGATATACCAACTATGACACAATTAACAAATACGAATATACGGATTTACATGTTCACTCAAAATTTGGGTTAAGAAATGTAGGAATTTCATGATTGGAAATGAACACACATGGGTAGACCTGTCAATGGATCAAATGTTAATCTGAATTCAATTCGAATCCAGTCTGATTATCCGAATATGAATTGGGAAACAATAATAATCCGAATCCAATAATCTATTACTTTAAAAAATAGGATGTGGATTACAGCTAATCCGATTCGATAAAAATTATATATGTTTAAATATATTTTATTATTACATTACAATATAATATATGTGAATGTTATATATATTAGTTATCTACTATTAAATTTATATATATATTAATTATTTACTACTATATTCATTTGGTTGCATAGTTTTTTTTTTTTTTTTTTTTTTTTCTTTTTTTAGAGAACGTGTATATCGACCCCACAACACACGCATCATTTAAGTCAAGAGTGCGGCTCGAAAGCGAGATCTCAAAAACTCACCTCCTAGTTGCATAGTTATATTATGCACCATCTTATATATTAATTATTCTCCACTCTATCTAACCTTATAATTGTACATGTTAGTGAATATGATTTTAATTTGAATTCGAGCTAAATAGGAAATTGATTGGAACATTCAATCCAATAACCTGTTAGTGATCCGAATACAATAATTTGTTAGCTTAACAAATCGAATATGAATTTAATCGATTCGATCTAGATCCGAATCCAAATCCATCGACCGGCCTACACATGAGTTACAGTCTTAGTGAGAGTAGGTGATACATATACCACCTGTTACGAATTTGTCAAAGTTACCTTTCAAGTTGTCCTGGTTTTTAGGCATTTTGTTAGTTTATTTTATTGTTGCAGATCATGTGTTAGTGGTCTAGAGTTTGTTGCTACTTTTCAGTCTAGTTCAGTTGATGTATTGCATATTTAAAGGCCATTAGTTAATTAAATAATATGTGCCCAAAATATATATTTTCTTTACTTTGATTCTAAATTGTTTTTATCTTCATACTTATCTAATTAGCCTTCAATTTGCAACAGTGGTATCAGAGCCACCGAGAATGAAAAAGTGAGTTTGAGAGTGCAGCAGCAACAAATTCATTTATTGAAGTAGCAGTTCTTTCATGGCTTCTAAAAGCTTTGTGCCACCAAGTATTCTACGCTTTGATAGTTACTATGACCATTGGAGCATGCTAAGGGAGAATTTCATGCGCTCTAAAGAGTATTAGCAGGTGATTGTTTCTAGAGTAGCAGAATCAGCAGCCGGTACAATGTTGACGAATGCGCAGAAGTCGGAGTTTGAAGCACTGAAGGTGAAGGATTTAAAGGTGAAAAACTATTTTTTTTCAGGCAATTGATCGTTCTATCTTAGAGACAACTCTTTGCAAAGACACCTCCAAACAGATTTGGGACTCTATGAAAAAGAAGTACCAGGGGACAATAAAGGCAAAGTAGCACAACTCCAAGCTCTTCACGCTGATTTTGAGACTTTACACATGAAGACTGGAGAGTCGGTGGAAGATTACTTCTCGAAAATGATGGCAATCGCAAATAAGATGCGGATTCATGGCGAAAAGTTAGAAGAGGTCACTATCATTGAGAAGATTCTTCATTCAATAACAGCGAAATTCAACTATGTTGTTTGTTCGATTAAAGAATCTAATAATACAGCAGAACTTTCCATTGATGAACTGTAGAGTTCCTTATTAGTTTATGAGCAGAAAATTAATCAGCAAAATAAGCAGAAGCAAGCTTTACAAGTCTCATCTAATAATTCTTTCTTGTCATCAAAAGGAGGTGGTCGAGGAAGAAGAAGGGGCAAAAACAACAATGATGGTAGATATTCATATCAGAGATTTGAAGATAATCAGTTTTCTAACTCTCAAGGAATAGGAAGAGGTCTTGACAACAATCATTCAACTTCTTTTAAGCCAAAATTGTCCTATAAATCAAAAGTTGAATGCTTCAGGTGTCATAGGTATGGCCATTACAAGTCTAAATGTCGAACTAATTTAAATAGAAATGATGGTAGAAATTCTAATTTTGCAGAAAAGGAAGAAGAAGTGACTTTATTGATGGCTTGTCATGTGAAGGAGGAAATCCAGAAGAATTTGTGGTACTTAGACACAGTTTGCAGCAACCATATGTGTGGAGGCAAGCCTGCTTTCTCTGATTTGGATGAATTTTTTTGTGGTTCTGTGAAGTTTGGTGATGATTCTAAAGTATCTATCATGGGTAAAGGAAATGTAAAAATCCACACTAATGAAAACTCCAATCAGATTATTTCTAACGTTTTCTTTGTTCCAGATCTGAAAACCAACTTGCTAATTGTTGGTCAGCTCCAAGAGAAGGGATATGAGATTTCTATCAAAGATGGAGTCTATCGCATTCAAGATGAAAAGTTGGGCTTAATTGCTCAAGTTAACATGACGACAAACCGGATGTTTCCATTGTATCTTGATAACACCACCCAGTCATGTTTTTCTGTGAGATTGAAGAACGAGGCATGGCTATGGCATTTTCGCTATGGACATCTGAATTTTGGTGGTTTAAAGATGCTACATCAGAAGAACATGGTGACGGGTCTTCCGCAACTTCAGCACCCTTCTCAAATTTGTGAAGAATGTGTTGTTGGTAAACAACATCGTGATCATTTTCCGAAAGGAAGATCATGGAGAGCGAATGAGGTGTTGGAGCTGGTACATTCTGATATATGCAGACCCATTAATCCGACATCAAATGGTGGTAAACGTTTTTTTATAAAGTTCATTGATGATTATAGTTGAAAAATATAGGCTTATTTTTTACAAGAGAAGTCTGAAACATTTTCAGCTTTTAAAATGTTTCAAGGCGCTGGTCGAAAAAGAAGCGGGCTTGTCTATAAAGATTCTTCGCCTGACAGCAGTTTATACACCACAGCAAAATGGCATTTCAGAGAGGAAGAATCGTACAATCTTGAACATGGTGTTGCCTATTTTGGCAATAAACAGGATCCCAAGAAGTTTCTAGCCCGAAGCTGTCAATTGGAGCATTCATGTACTAAATAGGAGCCCCACACTTGTTGTTCAAAACGTGACGCTTGAAGAAGCTTGGGATGGACGAAGACCAAGTGTTGAGCACTTAAGAATTTTTGGGTGTATAGCATATATATGCTCATTTTCCAGATGAAAAGAGAAGAAAGTTAGATGACAAAGGCGAAAAATACATTTTTCTTAGTGTTAGTGATCATTCAAAAGCTTACAAATTGAATAATCCTATCACTAAGAAAATTGTCATTAGCCACGATGTTGTATTTGATGAAGATAGAATCTAGTCTTGGAGCAGAAATGGCGTTGGACAGTCAATACAAATAGACTTTGATGGTGAAAATGAAGAGGAAACACAACAGCCTCATCAACAACAAGCTCCAGTAATTTTTACTCTTGAAGATACTGAAAACGAAGTTTCTATAGCATCTAAAACTACATCAGCAACAGCAGAACATGATGAACAAGTTGATGCTATAGTAGGTTCACATTCTCAACGTGTTAGACGAAAGCCAGCATGGATGTCAGACTATGAGGTAATAGGAATTGATTATTCTGAGGATTCACTTACCCATTTTTTCCTATTTTCAGACTGTAATCCAATAAATTTTGAAGAGGCTATCAAAGAATCAAAGTGGCAAAAGGCTATGGATACTAAAATTATGGCCATCGAAAGAAACAACACTTGGGAGTTGACGAAGCTTCCAAAAGGGTAAAAGACCATTGGTGTGAAGTGGGTGTATAAGACAAAATTAAAGGAGAATGGTTAAGTTGACAAGTACAAGGCACGCTTGGTAGCCAAAGGCTACAAGCAAGAGTTCGACATCGACTGCAAAGAGTTTTTGCACCAGTTGCACGACATGACATGATCAGATTGGTGATTGCATTGGCAGCTCCAAACTCATGGCTTATCTTCCATTTGGATATGAGTCTCATTAGCAGATACATGGAGAATCCCATAGAGATGCATCTTCTAGCTGCCAAGAGGATACTTCGGTACTTGTAAGGTATTATGAAATTTGGGTTGTTCTACAAGAAGGGAGAAAATTCAGACTTGATTGGCTTTACTGACAGCGATCATGCAGTGGATCAAGATGATAGAAGAAGCACTTCAGGCTATGTTTTTATGCTTGGTTCAGAGGCTATTTTATGGTCATCAAAGAAGCAGTCAATCGTCACTTTATCAACCACTGAAGCTGAACTTGTTGCTGCAACCTCATGTGCACAACAGTGGTATTTTCTGCAGTAGATGAGCTCAATTGTTCCATCCTTTGTGAGATCTCTTAAAAAATAAAACTTCACATCTATGTGCTTACTTCTTTCATGCAAAACAAGATTTTTTGAGAGTTTGATTGCTAAGTTGTTGTCACAAAAAATTTCAGTAGGCCCTTGTCACTTGAAACTTCAAGAATTTTCTTCAACTATATAGCTTGACATGCACATGAGGTTGCAGACATATTCACAAAGCCCCTCAAAATTGCCTTCGTTTCTGAAGTTAAGAGATTTGATGGGTGTTTATATGCTAGATATTTGAGGGAGCTGATTTTTTACCTATGTATTAAACTAAATGATTGAAAACATCAGTTTAAGGGAGGGTTTGTAATGAATTTTTCAAAGTTGCCTTTCAAGTTGTCCTAGTTTTTAGGCATTTTGTTAGTTTATTTTATTGTTGCAAATCATGTGTTAGTGGTCTAGAGTTTGTTGCTATTTTTCAGTCTAGTTCAGTTGATGTATTTCCTATTTAAAGGCCATTAGTTAATTAAATAATATGTGCTCAAAATGTATCTTTTCTCTACTTTGATTCTAAATTGTTTTTGTCTTCATACTTATCTGATTAGCCTTCAATTTGCAACACCACCACCCAGCCTTACCCAACAAATGGGAATGAAAATACAATAATACCACAAAATGGTACTTATTAGGTTGAGTAAGCTTTTGCCAAGAATGGTACAATGCCTCTGTATTCACGAGTGTGATTAGAGCACTAGTGAAACCGTATCTTAAAAAATCATATCAACAACATTTTGTACTACATACTTCTCATATACTTCCATGGCTAGTTAGACACGTGTATTTATAGCACGTGTAAATATACTTGTGTGGCCTATATTGCAATACTACATTCATATTCTAATCTACTATGTATGACACAATTTTACATGTTTTGAGAAGTTACAATAGTGTGGTTGTGGAAAGTTGAAGGTGGTTATCATTTTTATTAGAATAAAACAATGGATTTGCATGATGGATAGCACTCTCTCGCTTTATTCATACAGTATCCTTACAGAGGTACCATGTCTAACAATCGCTTTATTCATACAGTATCCTTACAGAGGTACCATGTCTAACAAGCGCAGTCTGTATTGTCTCCATCAAGTACACGTATATAGACTTGTATAGGCATGAAAATCTTGGAATTTCTCACTTTATTTTGAAGCATTAACAAATATGATTTCATGTCTGGAGGTAAGACGATCTTCTTTTAGGCTTAATAGTTTCTTACAGTTAAACGCTACCAATTGATGAACAGAGCTTCTTGAAATGGATCGATTCCAAGAAACCCAATTGAGTTATTTATGTAAGTTTTGGTAGTTTTGCTTAATAAAAATCCGCACACTCCATAAGATCACTTGCGGTAAGGCTAGTAGGCAGAGAGAAGGTGAAGGTGACGTTGTGGTGATTGAGTAGAGGATGTGGTACAAAATTAGATGGCCAAAAATTGCATATCAGGTTTTGTTTTGCTTCAAATGTCTCCTATGAACAATGGCCTTATGTTGCTTGACTTCAGTATTCAGAGGTCTAAATTAAAAAATATCCACATAAATGTAGAAACTTGACCACAAGAATCAGACTAGGCGAAAAAAATTAGGGTTTTTAATTATAGATTCAGATAGAATTAGAGAAATGCGAAGAGAAAGGGAGCCAGAATCAGAGGTGAAATTGGCATAAACGAGAGAGGGGGAGGCGGGAAAAAGAAAATTGGAGAGAGAGAGAAATGAGACCATTTAGCTTCACTAATTCTATTAGTTTTAACAAGTGCAAGGATATTTTTTTTGAGGGAATGACGCGGTGGTTACAGGTAAAGCAAGTTTGAGCATAAAACCTTTTACATGAACGTGTGTATTATAAGAACGGTCCATATGTGCCTGATGAACGGTCCAACATGTTATAAAAAATAAAAATAAATAAAAAAATAAAAAATTCTTCCAGATTGGGTGTGCTTCCCACTAGTTTGGGAGGAATATATATATATATATATAAAAGAAAAAAATTAGAAGTACTGGTCTACCCCCAAAATATATAAACCCCCGATTATATTGGTCCGCTAAATATATATTTATTTACGAGATTTACTTTAAAAAAAATCAAATCTAGCCCGAATGAAAACCTTTTAAAAATAAAAATCTTATTCTAAACCCGCAGTCCCCGCAGCACGCAATTCTGAAGTCCAGAGGCCGGGCTTGAATTTCTTAAAATGCCTCTGCCCGTTGAACAATCAAAGGTCGACGGGCTCGAGCCTGATTTTCCAAAAAAACCGTAGCGCGGCCTGTTATGCACCTTAGTTGCGTGGATTAAAATCGGACCTATATATTCTATCGGGCCGGGTGAAAACCGCGATTTCCATAAGACATGCGGGAAAGCAATTGATTTTTCACTTGACGTTTCAGTGTGCTTTTGCGAACGAGAGACACAGAAAAACTTTTCAGCTTCGCAGCAATGGCCGATGAGGACTACGAGATTGACGGAGGGTTCGTACTATCTCTTACTCTCTGTTTTTATCTTTGTAATATTTAGTTTTTGTTACTCTTAATTTCGGGATCACAAAGGCTTGGGGTTTATATGTCTAGGGTTTAGGGTTTTGTTTGGTTTATTTCAAGCGAAGTCAATTTTATCTCTCTCTCATGTCATATACAACGATACTATTTAATTCGTGTTTTGTACTTGGAGTCCATGTTTATCTAAATAGCAATCATAAACAATATTGGAGCTGATTACTGAAATAAAGGGTAGAAAAGTTTGAAAGTTTAGGAAAGATTTTACTTATTAAAAAAAAAAAAAAAAAGAAAGTTTAGGAAGGATTTCTAATAGAATACACTACTATTTTGGCATTGAAAAATATTGGTGTTAGTGATTGTCATAAACCTTCTCAGGTCACAAGTGTTTTTCACCCCTGAAATTGTGCTGTCAAATATTAGAATTGAGGCTTAAGCTATGGAAGATTGACAGATATGCTTGTGGCTTTTTAGAAAAATAGGAGTCCTTAGCTAACGAGTTATTTTAATGTTTATTGAAAATGTTTTTGTCTTATATTTAGGATTGTCAAAAAGTACCTTAATGCATGGCATAAAATCCCTTGGATTAATGGACAATATGAACCTAAGATGAAAAAATTGAATTTTGTGAGATCTAAAAATTGAGTGCTAAATGGCATTTACATTATATTTATCTTGTGTATGTCACACTAGCTTCGGTCTCATAAAATTAACCTTCTATTGTAAAAGGACGATATAAATTTGAACTACATAATAGTACTTGCTTTCTATATACCCTTGAGAAAACCGTAGGACCGAGACCCAAGGCTCTAATGTGTTGTGGCTTTGACCTAGAGGGAGGTGAATAGGTCATATGGATATTATTTTGCTTTTAAGTAAATTTTCAAATTTACGTTAATCCTTTTTTAAATTCAGTTAGTTTGTTGTGAAAATAGATATTTAAATCATAGTTAATTCTCAATTCTATCAATCATACCCATAATCAAGCAATAAATAAAAAGCCAAATAAATCAAAGACCGACAAAATTTCATGTAAAAAATTTAAAATTGGAAAAACCCTCGGAGTTACTCCAATCAGGCACAATCCATTTTATGAGAAAGTGATTACAATTGGGTTAACAATTCCCTTACCATAGAACTCCTAGCTACCTTTTGACACAGATGACGCCAAACTTTCCCCCGAAAGTCTCCATGTCATCTATCTGCTTATTTACAGGCTTCACCTCCTCACGAATTTGCTTCTCTTAATCGCTTGCCTTTTTTGCTCTGTAAGTTGAACAGTTGAATTGGATTGGATTGATGAAAACTCAAACACATATGATGGAATCTATGGAAACCATAGATTGAGTAATTTGGGAATTCTCCTCTCTCAAGGTATTCATTTATTTTTATTTTATATATATACATATACATATATATATATATATATAACTAAGTATCAAAAGAAGAAAATGGAAAAGTTAAACCTTATTATTATTACTCTACCCATCAGGCAATCAAAAATTGAAAAGTTAAATTTGGGTTTGTGTTATAGCTACTTTTACCTATGCCAAGGATGGAGCCTAACCATACTATATTTTACATACCTTGTTACCGTTAGATAATTGAAAAGATAAGCTGATTATGGAATACGTGGTAGCACTTTTTGTTTATTTTTAATAAGGGGACTTTAAATCATATGAAATATGGTTCTATTAATTGGGGTACCTGAAAAACAATTGTTCTTATTATTCACTTTCAATAAGAAACAACCTAAAACATATTTGGTTAATTAAAAAGAAAAAGTTGAATATTTTGTATGTAGTAGTACTTGCTTTATGTTATCTTTGGTCTGGGTGAAACCTAAACCAAATAAGGTTTGGCAATTGAAAATAGGAAAGTTAAATATGAGGTATGCCATGCATAAGAAACTTGCTTGTTTTTCCTTTGGCAACAGTATGTGGCCTAAGGCCCTAATCATATATGCCCTGATCATATTAAATTTGATCTTAACCCTTTCAGTTATTGAAAAAAGAGAAGCTGCAATATGGAGGACTTAGTAGGATTTGCTTTATGCTTATCTTTGGTAATAGGGACAAGGACATTACCCAGTTCTATTCTTAGTTTTGTTTTATTCTTTTGGGCCTATGTGAAGAGTTGTAATCTGTGGAGGATTTTTGGCTTTTGTGTAGTTATATATGGGATGGCTCCCCCTTTGAGCGCTTAATGAAATTTACTTATAAAAAATATATATTTCAGAAAATGGCTGCTTTAAGGCTCGAAATAGCATCAGTGACATCGATGCTCAAACATTTCACCGTTGAACTAGGTCTAGGCAACACAAAGTGTTCTAGCTTTGGTGATAGTAAGTTGTAAGCCTAAACTATATTAGATCAAAGTGTTCTACTTTAAGATGTAGAAGTTTTAGAAAGGGCATATTTTGGAAAGCGAAAAAGTTTATTAGAACAAAATATTTTTGAAAAGCAAGTTGTTTTGAAGGTTGATTGTTTTCGAAAATAGTGGAAACAATTTTTTTGATATCTAAATTTTCCATTATCTCTACATATACTTATTCTCAACACATTAAAATTTGTGTGGAAAATTAAGAGAACGTGCCTTAGAAAGATATTGTTTGAACTGTGGTCTTATGATCATAGTAGTCTTCTTTTGAGTGGCTGAAAAATGTTTGAAACTTGGAATATGCATACAGCCATACACTATTGACTTCTATGTAGACTACTTCCTAAGTTAAGGAAAACTTGAAAGCGTGAAACATGGTTTTGGTAATTTATTGATGAATGAAGTAATTTTTTTATTTCCTAGACTCAATTATATTTGAGTTCATATTGGAAAGTGGACTATTGATTTTTGCATTTATTTGCATATCTTCCCATTGAGGTAGAAGAAAGTTCACTTGTCCTTGTGGTTTTGGTATTGCTATCTTTGGGACCTCATCTAATCGCGTGTACTTTGAATTTTTCATGATGATCCTGCTAAATTTTATAGAATGATGTGAAGCCTCATTATAAGTTATAGGCAAAGTTGGTATTGAGATATTGATCCCTTATGAAAATTTGGGGTCAATTGAGTATCATGTCCCTTGATTGTTTTCAGGGGTTCTACACTTGGGCCACCAAAATGATGGGGGTGATATTTTGTCATGGGACAGGAAATATTGGTTTGTGAAATACTATGATTCCTTTCGTGAAACTTAGCATGTGCATTTTTCTGGAAAGATGGGCAAAATGGATGTCTTGAAAGAGAGTGAAAATCATATATTTTAGTTACCTTACTCTATTAAACTCCTTGGATGAGTCATACACCTTTTTGTTCCTGACACGGTGTTATTAGCAACTCAACCATGCTTCAAAGTCCCAATGAGGATAAACCAAACTCATATTGATCATCTTTTTAGGGAGATCTTTTGTTAAGTATTGGAATATAAATGCTGGGCTTGGTACTGTCGGATAATATTGTTACTAAGAGGCTTATGATCAGAAAGAAATAGATCTCGTAATTTCCTGTAATTTGAGTGCTTGCAGGCTGCAGCACTAGTGCATTGGTGCTTATGCCTATTTTTCTCCAAATATGAAAGAATTGGGATTTCTTTGTTTTTTGGGATGCTGCTTTGAGGAAATATGCGACTGTGCATTTTTCATTGATCTTCATATTTTTGTACTTTCTTGATATGTAGCACTAACATTGGAACCAATATGATACATGCTTTATAACACTAGTTTTTTGTGAATTGACCATTCATACTCATCTATTGCTTGTACATTCAGACCCTGTGATGTACAATATCCCATGGTCCCATATAGACACATTCTGATTTTATAACAGGAGGCATAATAGACTTGGCACACACAGATACACAGATTGCACTAGACTGTCACCTAAAGCAATCTCCTTTTCAATGACCCTGCGGAGTATGTTAGTGAGCATGCACATTTCTTGCTAGACTTGCTTTGACTTTTCCTTAACAAGAACTATCAGGTTTTGTTTGCTTACTAGAATATTTTGGTTTCGTTATCATCTAGTGTTAATGAAATCTTCCTTTGTGTAGATATGATGATGAGCCACCAGAGCCCGAGCTTGATGTAAGTTCTTATTTGATATGCTGTTAATGTATTTGATGGGCTTACTGCTGGTGTATAACTAAATTGGTTGAAATGTTTGTGGGTGACTGACAGGAGGGTGTAGAGGAAGAAGGTGAGAATGAAAACAACGAAGATGCTCCTGACCCTCTTTTAGGTGAAAATGAAGACAAACAAGAACAAGAAGCAGTAGAACGACCTCGGAAAACGTCAAAATATATGACAAAATATGAGCGTGCAAGAATCCTGGGTACCCGTGCCCTGCAGATCAGGTTCTTTGTTCAAAGCTTTTAGTTTAGAATATTGTTAAACTAGTGGAATTGCTGGTGTACTAACTTTTTTGTTGAGCAGCATGAATGCACCTGTTATGGTTGAGTTGGAGGGTGAAACTGACCCACTTGAGGTAAGGAGCTTTGTATAGAATTGTTAAATGACCAAAATTCTATGGTTCTCTTCCCTTTCTATTTTTTGCTTTTCATCCTTCAATTCATATGGCACCTTGATTTTGAGATGAATCAATTCCTATTTGGACTTCTTAAAATGTTACTTCAAAACTTCACTTGTCAATCATTGATCTCACATATCTTGACATGCATATGTAGACATTGCTTGGTAATGCTTTTAGACTGATCATCTAGCGCTTATTTATTTACAGGGGACTATGTATTTCTGTGAGATAATAAGTTGTTTTTATGCAACTTAAAAAATATGTCTGTGTACTAGACAAATGAAAAAGGAAAAGGAAAGTCCATGATTATAAATCTGTTGTTGTAGTGCAGCAAAGACTACCATGGAGTCATTGGAGTAGAGTTAAATGAATTATTCATCCATTTCCAGATCAGTTAAAATTTCACCTTCATAGTGCCAAGGAAGCTTCTTCCTTCCATGTGATGTCACAATCTTCTACTTTGTAAGGGGTGCAAGGTTTCCCTGCTCATATTGTAGAAAAGGGGAGAGGTTAAACCACATTCCTATTATTTCGGTGTCTCTGGACTTATTTCCATAAGAACTTCTAGGGTTACTATCTGATGGGAAGTTCAGATTTTCAAGCTAGTTACTTCCTGAGATTGCTCTGTGTTCTATGGCTCCTTGTAGTATAGAGATGGCTAATCTGAAGGAGCTAAACAGCAGATAGAGGAGTTGTTAGATAAGGTTTTTATTCAACATTGGGTATTGTTATTGAGTGCTCCGGTGTTGTTGACAACTGAATGGGGTGACTATGAAGAAAAAGTATCTACTTTAGTACCAATGGTTCAATATATTGTTTGGCTAGTTGCAAGGGCACTGTTGTTATCTAAAATTGATATTAGATTTAGGTTCCATCAGCTTAAGGTTAAGAATGAGGATGTCCCTAAAAGAACAGCCATCTGGATGCCATATGACCATTATGAGCTACTTATACCTAATTTGCCTAAACAATTACCGCTTTCAGTCTCCTTCTAGTTCTTACTTCTTACAGCACATTGGACTTGAATAATATTGCTCATTCTCATTAATATTCCTCAATGAATCTTCTCACTTTGCGCTGTTTGCTCTCTTGTTGATATTACCTTCATATTGATGTTTTCTTGAACCCAACAACTTAGGGCAGATTCAGTTCTCTAAAAAACAATTTTCAATAATTCTGAAAACAGTTTTTAAAACTTACAAAGACAGATCTCTCAAATCAAGCTTTTACTTAACCAAACAAATGCTGAACTGTTTCTGTTTTTCAATTGCTCTCATAGACTGACCAAGCAGGCCCTTAGGCTTTGGATGCCCATCGCCCGTGTTTTGAGAATTTAACTGTCCTTTTTTGTTCATATAGAATAGTTCTATATAGTTTCGGGGTTATTTACTTGGCTGCTAATGAGTCATATATTTCTGGACTTCCCAAATCATAATAGTGTAGCAGGTTCAAATCACTTTAGTGCGGTAAGTTTCAATTCACATCTTGGCCTATATCAGAGATCTTGTTTTATGGTTTTCTAAACTTATGACAACTTTAATTTTCTTTTTTCTTAGGTTCAAATTGATGGTCTAGATTAGTTTGATTCAAGGATGAGAATTAATAATTACGAGGTTTCATAGTTTATCAATGCATCATGCTAATCTTTTCCAAAGTTGGTGGATTATTCAATTGGGAAGCCACTGCTTCAAAGTTTTGCTTTTACAGTGTGATTGCTTTCTTTCTTTCTTTCTTCTTCTTCCTCGTCTATGTTTTTCTTTTCTTTACTCTCTTTTTGGGTAGGGGTGTCTTTACTGCTTCTTATCTATGTTATTGTCAATCATCCATTTCTTTTTCTTTTTTATTAGTAAAATGTACTGACAGGATGGAAACATCTATACTGGAATCACATTCTTGATTGTTTCATATTTTATTCTACCTGAAATGAAATAGTTACTGTAAAAGCCACTTAAAAGACTCCATAAAGATGAATTTTAGTTGCAAACTTCTTTTGCCTAACCATGCCCATCGCTAAACTATTCTGAAACCAATTTTCTAAAGTCTATCAAACAAGTGTTGAAATCTTGAAAGGTCTTGCAATATGCAATCTCACACATCCAGAATTCTAATTCCGACTTTCCAGTTTTAGCAGCGGCATTCAGCGAACTCAACATCGTTAGATCAACTTGGTGTTTTTGTCAAATTGCACTAAAACCCCCCTATAGTTTCAAGAAGTTGCAAAATATTCCCTGTACTTTTTTTTTTGGCAGACACCTCAATTTATGAATATTTGCAAATTACCTCCTGAGCTTAACTTCTGTCAGTAAGCCGTTAAAATATATGAGGAAAAGAAACATTATGGCAATTTTAACACCAAAACTACCCCCATCAAAAAATCGCATCGTTTTTTTTGGGAATATGCTTCCTCCTCATCTGCTTCGAATCCTCGTTTATATTTGGATGAATGATGTTCTTACCATACGCTCTTCCATAGCTTCGTTTGTAGATGTAAAGTAAATAACTTGTTATTTGTTAAATACACCGACATACAAACACAGAGAGAGAAACTCAGTAAGAAAAGGTATACTGAGAGAATCGGTTTCCATGGTGTTATATATATATATATATATATTATATTCAGACATCCTATATATCTATCCAATACGACATTTGATCCTCTGATAGACAAAGTAGAGGAAAAATTTTAGTATTTCAAGGTTTCATTTTCTTTGATAACTGAAGATATATATGGCAGTGATTCATTACTTTTTTTATAATTTAATATGCATCCACCTTACCTCGTCTTTGTTGGAACTTCTAAGTTAAAGGATGTCACAATGTGGCAGAGACAGATTTAGATTTATCTTTTACTTTGTTGATCGCAAACCCTAAAACATGTATCCAAATTGGTATGTTTTAAGGGAGGGGAAATTTGGGTTTTTTAAAAAAAATCTATTTCCTTTTCCTTTTCCTTTTTCTTTTTCTTTTCTTTTTTCTTTATCTATTTCCTCCCTATGGGTATTTGTGTAATTTTTCATCGTTCCTTAATAGCATTTAGTTCTCCATCAGCCAAAGGGGGTAATTTGCAACTGTTGATAAATTGAGGGTAGAGGGAGGTGTTATGCAACTTATTGAAACTACTGGGGGGTTTAGTGTAATTTGGCCTAGTGCTTTTGATAAAGTTGTTTCTGGCCTTCTGGGTTGCTTAACCAGACTTGTAGTTTTAGAATTTTTTGTCAATTATAATTTGGCTTACATCATTGATCCTGTGCTTCACTGACTCTCAATGATATTTTGTTCATTTATTTGTTTTAGATTGCCATGAAGGAGCTCCGACAGCGGAAGATACCCTTCACCATTCGCCGCTACCTGCCTGATGGAAGGTAAGGCTCCTGTTTCATAATTTGTGTCATTTTCTTTCTCATTTAACAACAATCACAACAATAAATCTGTTTTTTTAAGTTCCCAGTCCACAACCAAAAAAGTATATAAATTGATTCTGTTGGATTTTCCAGTTATGAAGACTGGGGAGTTGATGAATTAATTGTGGAAGATTCGTGGAAGAGACAAGTGGGAGGTGATTAAAACGCGTTGGGTTATTCGGGGTATTGAAGTTTATGTTTGTTCTGGGTTTGTAGCTTCTCAGCACTGAACCTATATCAATGGTGTGTACAATGAAAAACCTAGCATAATCTCATTGGCTAAGTTCATCTACATTCTGTGTTGTAATTATACATGGATATGCTTTGTTGCAGTTAATGACATTTCCTGTGTTAAACTTTCAAGAAACACTTTTTTTTTTTTTTAATTTTTTATTATGTCTTTTTGGATGTGAAGCTGCATTATTCAAGTTGTAGACTTGTTGATTGTCGATGCACTTGAATATTTTTGAAATATTAGCTTCTAAAAATGTTAGCTTGAGGGAACTGAAAATTATTCCATGATCCATCATATGGTGGAGGTGGACCCAAGCTTCATCAGAAATTGTGCCTGCAACTTTTTTTCGGACCGTGACAAAGATACTCCGATTATATTGATAAAATTTGAATTTCAAGTTATATCAAATTTGAAAAGGGTTTAATTCAGTTAGACTTCTGTCGTTTGTTCAATCTTTAGGGACATTGACAGTTGATAAAAATAAATAAATAAATGTAATGACTAATTTATCTTTTTGTCTTGTCGTTTTCCTATACTTGACAAAACAACATATTTTATATATCCCACCAACATATTGATTGAGATTTGCTTGGAGGCCTAAGTTGAGCAACCAAGAGTTCCATTGGGGTGCACACTAATTTCTCCAATCCTATTGGGTTGTAATTTTTGGAAAAATCATTTTCTAATTCCCTTTGGTTAGCGTGAAGTAACGCAAACAGAAAAGAAACGAAATTTTTATAATTCTGTTAAGAGTTTAGTTAGATAGAAATTTTTGAAAAAAAATAAAATTTCGCATCTCATGAATTTTCTCCAATACATTTCCTGAATAAAACACACAAAAATTTCACTTTCTCGCAAAAACTGTGTTTTTATATGTTAGTTACCTATTCAGCCCAAGCCATTTATTTTCTCGCAAAAATTGTGCTTTTCATGTTAGTTAGCTATTCAGCTCAAGTCAATTTCTCCATTCAGTTATTTACGTGTAAACTGTATCTCAAATCAATGACTCCCACTAAAAATCACACACTTCCCAGACTACAAAGCAAGGACAATCATTGCCAAGACAAAACTTGAAACCACCACAAATAATAATAATAATAACAATAATAATTATAATCCATATTTACTAATTCTTTACTAAAATAAACCATTGAAGATAAAGAGTATTCATTTGAAATTCGAAGGGTATTTTGGTAAGCATAATTATATTCTTTTCCTCTATTCAAACTAATAAAATAATATTTTCTTTTTAAAAAAAAAAAATTCTTACTAACAAAATGCATGATTGAAATTTAATTTTTCTTTATTTCACTTTCACTTTCTATTATAAATTTTCATCTAATCAAACGAATTCATAAGAAATTTTGAAGAAGATATTGAGTGCGTCTAACACACTATACACTGAACTTATTTGTGTCATATATACACAATATTTACGACTAGAATGAACCGTGCACCGAACGCACTCTCTATTTTTCAGGTTGCCGATGAAATCAGCCCCCAATAAGAGCAACGCCAATAGCCTAGAATTTAGAGATTCTAGGCTTTTTTTAGCTATTGAACTGATACAATAAAGTCTCCAAAAAATGGGCCCCATGTTCTGGGTCGTCAAAAAGGGTAACCCAATTTCAGGCTTCTGATGTGCTGGCCCGCCCATTTTTGAATTTTTAACTTTTGTGACCCAACAATACTATAGCCCAACAACATTGTAGCCCAGAATACATTTAAGGGCGTGTTTAGTAAGGGTGCACATGGTTCGGTTCCGTACGGTTCTGATCAGATCGGAACAGTTCATAAAGGTTCCTTAAAAAGGGAACCGGGACCGAAACCGTATAAATATGGAACCGAACCGAAC
The DNA here is from genome assembly GCF_030987335.1 of Cornus florida. Taxonomy (NCBI): domain Eukaryota; kingdom Viridiplantae; phylum Streptophyta; class Magnoliopsida; order Cornales; family Cornaceae; genus Cornus; species Cornus florida. The sequence continues at coordinate 61,874,045 of NW_026775578.1, forward strand.
CGTGAATACCGGTTCAGTTCCATAAGAACCGACTGTTAATGTTGTTCCATTACTTAATAGAATACAATAACAAAGATATAAATATAAATAAATACATAATACAGTGTAAGCCGCAATACAGATCGGAGAAGTTTGATATGTGTGTAACAGTGTAAGCCGCAATACAGATCGGAGAAGTTTAATATGGTGTGTAACAGTGTAAGTTGCGATACAGATTATAGACGAGAGGATGAGTAGTGAGGATGAAATCTGAATCGACTGAGTGTAGAGGTTCTGAAGATGAGAGGAGGTGAGGCGCCGACTGCCGAGGGCGATAAGGATTCGAGGAAGCTTGAGATTTGGCAACTGGGGAGGCGAGGGTTAGCTCAGCGTGGGAATCGTCGGAATAGCTTCGGTCACGCCCTCGCCGGAGCCTAATCTCGACCACCTGGAGGTTTTGGAGGAAACCCATGTGGGAATTCCAGAGAATGATAGTGAATTAGTTAGGGATAGAGAAGATTCAACTTGTGAATTGAGGATTGGGATTGGGATTGAAGAAGAAAGGGTTAACTTGAGATGGGGACTAGGTGATGAGGGGACTGTGGAGGCAAAGGTTAGCTTAAGATGCAGAGATGAGACTTTAGGTTTATATGAGTTTTCAGATTTTCACTTTTTGAGTTTTGTTTTGTGGTTTAGTCATTAGTGTGGAGTCTGTGGACCATGTAGCTGCTTGTAGGCCTCATAAGGCTATAGTTTAGTTTAGAACTGTCTAGTTACTAAGACAACAAATAATTAAATATAATATATATATATATATATATATATATATATATATATATATATATATATATATACGGTTCCGGTTCTTACCAGTTCTCACGGTCTAGAACCAGAACTGGAACAAGAACCGTACACCTACGGTTCCGAAATTAAGAACCGGAACTGAAGCCCACGGTTCGATTCGGTTCTCACGATTCCACAGTTTTTTTGTGCACTCTTAGTGTTTGGCAGTGAAAAAAATTTCAAAAATCATTTTTTTTGGGCATTTTTTGGCCTTTTTTTTTTTTTTTTTTGCCTTCTTTCCCCTCAAGATATTTGAACTAAAGAACCGTTAAGTCACTATTTGGCTGACACGAACAGTGTCTTAAATGCTTGTTTAGACAAAAAAAAAGTATTAAAAAATTGAAAAAAAAGTTAATTTTTTTCCTTTTGAAAAAATTTTAATATTCTTATTAACATTATAACCGTTTTAGGTACTGTTGACCCACCCAAATAATGCCTTAACGATTATATTAGCTAACCAAATAATTTTTTTTTCTTAACAAATAGAAAAAAATAATTTATTAAAAATTTTAAAAAATATTAAAATATTATTATTATTATTATTATTATTTTTTCTTTGAATGGTAAAAATATTAATATTTTTGAAAACAAAAATACATGCAATGGCTAAAACGCTGACGTGGGTTGATAGTAAAGAGTCCATTAAAAATGCTCCAATCATACTGACGTCCTTATCCCTTTTGTCTTTGGGTAAATTAAGTCCATATCTTTCCATACAGACACTGAGTTATGAAATAAATGGTCCGTGTCACTGCACAACCAAACACCACGTTGTAAAGCGCAATTATGAGTGATGATGATGTGACATTCATCAAATTAATATTGTCAACCCGTGACCATCCCACCAATCAATTAAATATTATACTGTTATACGATATTTGATTAAATTAGTAGTCGATTCCAATGATACTTGATGGTTCAGTTTCACTATGAAAAGTGAATGTACCAGATTGTACTCGTATTACGATTAATGTATTATAAATTAATTTTGATTGAAAAGTGAATTTATAATAATTTCTCAATAGCAATCTTGTGAATAAAAATTAATTTCCAAGTCCTTTTCATTTTCCAAAGGAAAAAAATTTATCACATACTTTAATTTTCTTGAAAATTTTATTAAATAATTTATTCAACTTTCTGCAAATTGAAAAACTGTCTTCGTTAAGTGGTTAATAAATAGAACTCATACTTTTCTTAGTCCATTTTCATTATTATTTTTTTTTTAAGAGACATGATGTAATACATATCTCCTTATATATATATATATATATATATATATATATATATAATCAAATTGAAACTTTTTGAAAACATAATTGAAACTTTTTGAAAACCATAAAACATTTATAGAAAGATGCATTTTATGCTAGAGAAATGTTAGGTGCAGTTCGAGTATAAGGACACAATTTCAACCCTTATGCTATGTTTGGTGTGCAGGAATGGAATGAAATGGAATGCCTATTCTAACCATTCATTTGTTTAGTATGCAACTTAAAGTGGGAATGACCATCCCATTGGAATGAAAATCCATTCCATAACTAAACCTATGGAATGATCATTCCATTCTCAAGTAATTTATTTGAAAAAATCGACATATCAAAATACTCTCATATTCCAAATCCAAAAAACCACCATTACTTTCCACCACAATCATCTCCGCCTTTCACCATCACCACCACTACCACTGCCTTCTACTACCACCGACTTTCATTATCGTCCACCACTTTCCACCACCACCACTGCCATCGCCTTTCACCACCGTTACCGCCACTGTTTGCCGCAACTACCACCGCCGCCTTTTACCACCGCTATCGCCACCGCCTTTAACCACCATTGCCATTGCCTTTCACTACCTTCCACCACCACCGCCGCCATTGCCTTTCACCACTGCCACTACCACCACTGCTACCGCCTTTCACTACCACCACCGCCGCCACCGCACAGCGCTACACCACCACCGCCACCACCATCTTTCACCATCACCGCCGCCTTCCACAACCACCAACGCCACCGTCATCGCCTTCTATCACCTTCCATCACCACCACCATCATCACCTTCCACCACCTCCACCACCTTTCACCACCACCGCCGCCGCCATCACTACCATCACTGCCACTGCCTTCCACCACCACCACCTTCCACCAACGCCACTTCCACTACCTTCTACCACCACCATAGTCACACCACTATCTCCTTCCACTGCAACTACTACACTACTGCCACCGCCTTTCACCAACACCACTGCCACCTTTCACCACCACTGCTGCCATCGATTTCCACCATTGCCACCACCGCCGCCTTCTAACACCACCACTTACACTACTACCACTTTTCACCATCCACCACCGCCACTGCCACCATTTATTTTTAAAAAATTATTAAAGAATATCATTTTGTTAATTTAATTTAATTTATTTGCTACTAAGAGGGATATTTTGGAGAACTCAATTAGAAATTTATTCCATTCTAAATTTTAAATTGGTCCAACCAAACACTAGAATGGTTATTATCATTCTATTCTTATACATTTCATATTTACAACCAAACAATAGAATGAGAATGACCATTCCATTCCAATTCTCATTCCATTCTTACTTACATTCCATTCCATTCTTGCACATCAAACGTAGCATTAGATTATTAGATATTGTAAAGTTATTTCATTATATAATTTAGAAGTCACGAGAAGAGTTTATATACAGAGGTAAAGTCTAAGTCACATAATTCTTTTCAATCGGTGTCATTTTTATGCTTCATGCGCGCTCTTGTTCTTATTTCCATCATTTGTGACTTAATTTTATCGTTTTTATGCCCTCGCTCTCGAATTCGCTTCCGTTTCCACTTTATGTGACTTAAAGTAAAACCTAAGTCATACAATCCTTCTAATGGAGTGTCAATCTCACACTTCGCGCACGAATTGGCATTCTGAGAGTGAATTCTAACATAATTCGCGAATTCAATTTTGCTAATCCTCGAATTCAATTTGCAAATCCTTGAATTCACAATAATTTCTTATTCATTGAATTATGAACAATTACATGTGACATTTATTATTGATTAAAATTACCAAAATGTACCTAATATTGAATAAAAACGGTTAAAAATGTGTAGAATTAAGAATAAACTTACAATATTAAAAAGAATATTTATTTATTTATTTATTTATTTTTATTGTCGTTTGCTTTATATTGATCATTCTTGCTTTGTTATTTAAGTTTTAAAATATTAAATGTGTATGTACAATGTATAGACAATTTTTATTTTTGGTAGATTGTAGACACATGAATATTTGTAAATAAATTATTTAGATACTTTTTTAATTTTATTTAGTTAAGATGTTTATTATTTTATAATCTTTAAAATAATCAATTCAAGTCGCATTTCTTTAAAAATAAAAAATAAATATTATATAACTTTTGTATTTTAATTATTAATAACATTATGTATCTTAAGAAATACGGTTAGTTGTAACTCAAACTTATTTATTTATTGTTTATGAAATTACATTTTTATTATTTCACATTTAAATAATAGTCTTTAGCATACACACAAATATTATAAATACTTTATATATACATAATAGTAGACAAGTGTACAAACACTTTGAGAGTGCTACCGCTCTAACTAAATTTTACACTCTTGCTCTCACACCTGTTGTACAAGTATTATCTATAACTCAATTGTCCTCCATAGTGAGAGTCTTGTGCAATTGGCTAAACCCTAAAAACCAAAATAGTGGTGTGCTGCCATGTGAGGACTCCCTTTACCGAAATACAAAGTATCCACCTCCAATAATGTATCATTCCAAGTTAAAAAATAATTTTTGCACCAAGCAATAGCATTGAATTAATGCACCTATTATGTTTAACTAATTATTTATATAATAAATAAGAGAGTAAAATCTTCTGCATATTTGTATTTAACCTAAATAACCGATCTACACTATCACTACTCTCCCGAATTATGCCAAAATTTTCACCCACTAGCTACATTACAAAAAATAATAATAATAAATAAAAATTTGTTTTATACACTATCAACAATTCAACATAATAAAGTCACTGTCTTTGTCGCTTATATTCAAGTGCAGTAAAGATTTTTGTTACGTTGGCAGTGAATGAAAAAATGACTGGCTTCCAACTTTTTCCTCACTACACTACCATTGTAGCTTTCATTTGACAGGGAAGACGAGAGAGAGAGAGAGAGACAGAACTCATCATCTTCACTCAGAGGTACTTCTCATTTCTGTTAGCTCTGTAATTCAGACCCATTTCGATTTTGTCTTAGAATTTTGAAATAGTTCTTTTGCAGAGTATAATCTATATGTTTCCATCCTGATTGATCTCTTTATCAACTTGTTTTCTTCATAATCTGTGAAGATCTTTCATTTTTTTTTCATGGGTATATTGAATATTTTTGTCTTATAATGAGCAAAGTACCCTTGATTAACACACCTACTTTCGACCCAGTCAATTTTATAAAAAGAAGACCCTAATTGTCCAAAAAATTATAGAATTTAATAGTGATTTGGTAGTGTTGGTTGGTTTCTGATTTCTGAACTTAGTCATGTTAAAGTTCAATTTATAATTTTTTTTTTCTTAATTTATAATGTTCACTAGGGTTCTTACAATTCTTGTTTTTGTTTAGTGGAGGGAATCAGTTGTAGTACCCTTTCCATGTTTGCAATAATGTAAATCCCAAGTAACCAAGGGTAAGTACCAAAACACATCTACTTTCGACCCAGTCAATTTTATAAAAAGAAGACCCTAATTGTCCAAAAAAATTATAGAATTTAATAGTGATTTGGTAGGGTTGGCTGGTTTCTGATTTCTGAACTTAGTCATGTTAAAGCTCAATTTTTATATATTTTTCTTAATTTATAATGTTCACTAGTTATATCAATGTTTTTAGGCCTTCATGGGTACATCAATATTTTTTTGTTTATTATTGTGTCAATATCACTATGAAGTTGCTAGCTTTTGTTGGTATACTTCAGTGCAATGATAAACAAAGACCCTAAAAACCCTAATTGTCAGGGCAAAATGCATTAAATAGTGACTTGTGATGAAAATTTTCTGGTCTGCTTCCTCATTATGATTCTGAAGGTGAAAGACCCAATTCTAAATTTTTCATTAGGTTATTTTTTTCTTCAATATCACTAGCTCTATTCAATTATTTGTAGAGCAAGAAACAATTGAAAATCGTCACGTTATTCTTCAAAAGTTCTCGTTTTTTAATGCTCAAAGTTCAGTAATGGGTTTCTCTAATTGACTTCTTTTATGAGTTTCTCTTTCATAAATTGCAAGTCTTCATGCAGTCGGGGATATTGAATTTCTGTTTACTTTAGTGTATATCTTAGTCGGATAAGTAGCAAATCGTCTTTACCTATAAGGATTGTTTCCAAGTCGTCTCTACATGTGACAACATCATTTATCTTGATGAAGTTCTATGACCAGGAATAAATCAATTTAAAGAAAAATAATAATTCTGAATTCAGAAAATTTATGTGTTAAGTAGATTTTTTATATATCAGATAATATTTCTTATAATATCTTCTTGTATAATCCATTATGATCTCTTCATGGGTATAAAAATTTGTGATTTTCGAAAATTTCTGTGTCAGTAAGTGAGAAAGATAATGGTCGCAGCATAGCCATTTCCCTTTGCAAACCGGTCAATACATGAGGGTGGAAATGATCAGAACCTAATTCTTCAAGAATGCATTAATATTGATATTTTCTGGTCTTTTACTTGATTCAAAAAATTTGAATTCATAGAAATTTCTGTATGCTTTTGTAACTTATTGTTTTCTGATCAACTGATCCATTACATTTTAAGGAGCAGTGAAGAAGTGGTTATCATAATATAGAGAAAGAGAGGTTTCTCCTCCTATTCTGCCTGAAACAGTCATGACGGGGGACAGAGAGGTTGATAGCCAATATTTGGGTGTCGCATTCTCAGCCGACAATTTCAAAGAACTTTTTCCTGAACACAGCGATCTTAATTATGAAGAGCTTCTTCAACAGCAGGTAGTATAGGTGCCGGGTTTAGTATCTGTCCCTAATCGGCAAAGAAGGAACATGCATCTTAATTCTTTTTTCTTTGACAGACTTGCTCTCGATCCTTTACAATGTGAAGGATTATTCTAATAGGTTTCCGGTTATATTGCAGGAAAGTGTTTATCAGTCACTGCAAGAAAGTGGCAGGAAAAGGGGTAGGACATCTGATGAGGGCCAAAGCCATGATGGGAATCAGCTCTCAGGGCAAGAGGGTGGATCTTCGCAGAGGGGAAGTGGTGGCGGTGTCGAGTCACAATTAGCTTTGGATGAAGCTTTAGCTAGACTCTTGCAAGAATTGGGGGATGACTTTGATGGTTTATTCATATCTGATGGTGCATCAGGTAAAAGAAACCTTTCATACGAATTTCATGCGGTTGCTTCATTCCCCCCTCCCTTCTTAATAAGTCTAGTGGCTGTGCTATGCTCATATTTTCTGAAAGTACAGTAACAGCCTTTCACACATGTTCTGAAAATTTCGGCATGCTTTGCGAGCCAAGGCAATGGACATGTAAATCACCTAAACACCTAGGTGGTTGTCCAATATGACAAATATATTATGCACATCCCTAAGCCCTTGACTGTCGACGAAGACAATGTAATTAAAAAGTAATACTTATTTCGCGTCAAGTACAGATGGGGAAATTTTTTTTCAAAAATTTAAAAACATTTATTTTGATTGTCTATGTGACCTGTCTTTTCTTTGGTTTATCTGACCTACATCTTGTATGGCCTTCCCTATTTCCAGAAAATTGGGTTGTCTATGTAGTTCCTTTTCCCTTGTAGGGGCAGAGCTATATATAGGCCAATCTCCTCCCCACTTAAGGGGCTAGCCCAGTGTACGAGGCCTCCGCCATTGTAGGGTCTGGCGAAGATCAGATGTACATAGTCTTACCTCCCCATGAGGAAAGACTATGGGGAGGTAAGACTATTTTCTTATTTCGAAACCAAGACCTGCAAGTCACAATGGAGCAACCTTACTATTGCGCCAAGACCCGCCCTCTCCTCCCCACTTCTAACTCCTTATTCTATTTCCACAATGTCCCTAGCTAATTCCAAAATGACAACACAACTCCTTGGTGATTTGGATAATGGTTTAAAAGTTGTCTGGAATGTGAAACCTTAGTGCTTTTCCATAACCATCTTTTGAAACCATGTCCTTAACTTCTTATTTATGTCATAGGAGCTGGACATTCAAGAGAAAATCAAATACTGCACAGTTACTATTTTTTCCCCCTAATCCACTGCCAAACCACATGCAGCCTTGTTCTCCCATTCAGCAGTTGGTGACCAACGCCGAATGTGTCCATGTGATAGGCTAGTCCTCTATGGATGAGTAGCATGCCATATCAGATCTAGATATTAATTTTGTGCCAATGTATATGCTACCAGATTTGTAACATTTGGGCAAATTCTAACTACTTTGGGTGGTTGTTTGGGTTTGTTGAGTATTCATTATTGAATCTAGTCAAACAATTGGTTCTAAAACTTTGATATTGATTTTATGGGGTTTTTGTAAAGGCCTTTATTGTTTCGGATTTGTTCAGCAGATATAGCTCATTGCATCATTGGCTCTAAAACTTTTCTTTCACATAGACATTGATTTTATGGGGGCTCTGTGAAGGCTTTTTACGTTTTTGGATGTTATTGTTGTCTTCACACCATTAGGTTTCCTTAACAACATTTTGGGCCTTTTGTAGCAAAATGATTTTGCAGAAGATATCTTGCTAGGAATATAATTTTGTTTTGGCATATTTCGTGTTCAAAACCATTCTATCAAGTTATAATTTCTTTAAGTTTTGTCTTGAGTATTTTTGGAATCAAAGTACGGATTGATCTTCAAAGACGTCAAGCTTGGAAAGCTTGATATGAACACACACGTTACGTCAGGTATGTGAATGTATGGTGAGTGCACTTAAAAGGATGAAAGTTGAAGAGAAATTTGTTCGAAGTATTCAAACAATGTAAGGTTGCACCAGTTGAATATTTTTGCAGTAGCTGTAGAGAGCGGAAGACAAAAGACCAGTTGTAGAGGCTACTGGATAAGTTTGACGAAGCTCCAGAGAGTTATTCTACAGGTAGTCCAAATTGTTATACCGATAAAACTTGGTTCTGGTGGAACTCCATTTGGTCTAAAAAGCTGTTGTACTGGTTGAACCATTGTTTGTACCAAAAGAACATGCTTCTGGCTGAATTTGTTTAAAGACCAGTAAGCTTTAATACTGGCGAAGGTTTTATAATACTGGTTAAACCTACCCTACTTCAACTAGGATTATGTTTTAATCTTATCCAAACACTTATAGATGTCTTCAACATATTTTGGACGACTTTTTCAACTTTGAAGAGAATTCTGTGTATAAAAACTCAGCTAAAGCTTGTTTCAGGTATGAGAGAAATTATTGGAAATTCGAGAGCTTTTTCAGTGAAAAATTGGTTGAGATTTATCGATCAAATCACACTTCTTCACTAGAGTGCTAGTACTGGTAGGTGTAGGTCGTCCCTGATCGTGTTAATCCAAGCTATACTACTGAGTATATAAAAGGCTACCCGTGCAACATATTTATCAGATACTTCTCACATACATTCGAAAGGAAAAGGCAATTGATCACTACATGAAGCAGATCACCATGAGGTGATTGCATTGGAATGGATCAGTGTTTTTGGTGATTCCAAAGGCATTGTTATTGGTAATAAAGCAATAACAAGTGATTTTTAAGGCACTGGAATTGGTGACTCATGGAGAGTAGTTCTGATGGCACTGGAACTTATTGCACTCTTTCTCCAATAATAGTGGATTGATTTGCCTGAGAAAGTTTATGTGATTTTTTTCTCGTTGAGGTTTTTATCGTAAAAAAACCCATGGTGTCATTTCTCTGCTCTCCAACTTTACTTTGTTTGTGCTCTTATTTGGTTTTGCTATTGAGCGTTGGTGTGTTTTATTGCATTCCAAATCACTAAAATTGAACTAAAGTTGACAACAAGCAAAAAGGCAGTGTTTACTATTAGAGGTTTTCTTTTAAGTAATTGCAGGCTGAAGATTTGGGTTAGAACGTCTAGAGTGAGTTGGGTTAAGGAGTGACTGGGGGATTCCGGGACTTAAAATATGGAAACCTAGGCTTGTATTACCTTTTTTCTGATAATGGATTTTATCTTCCTGGACTGGCCCCATGATTTTTCTCCATTTGGGTTTTCCACGTAAAAATCGTTTGCCAGTCAATGAATTTACACCTCACCTGCGCTCTTCAACCGGTGATTAATCTCATCTACTAGTCACATCCAAGCTTTCTGTTTTTTTGTTTGTTTGTTTGTTTGTTTGTCTTTTTTGTTTGTGTAATTTGGTGTTGATGTCATTGTAGGCTTCACAAGTTGATTATGAACACTTGAATAATAAATCACCATCTAATGCAAGATATTGATGATGGAAGGAGAAAAATGCTCTCTATAAAGAGTATGAATATGATCTCTTTGTATGCTCTCAATAATGTGTAAAGAGATACCCTAGACTGACTTTAACCCTATATTTATATCACTATAGAAGTTTTTTATTTGAAATAGAAAAATAAAGACAACTAAAATTTTGATTTTAGAGAGTTTTCAAAACAATTCTTCCCTGATCAATTGATGGACACCAACTTTGATCGGGTGAACTTCCAATGGCCTTCGAGCATATGCTCTCGAGGTTTGATCAACCAACCAAATCTTCACTTGAAGCTCACTGTTTTTCAATTTATTTTTCTGTTCAAAATTTCAATCTAAAAACAATTAAATGCACTTAAAAAAATAATTATAATAAGTCAAGACATATATGCATTGTGCCCTAATATGAGTAATGTACTAATGATAAGAACTCGTGATTATGAACTCTAACAAGTGAATAAGTGATTAAAGAAGTGAATTTACTTTCTGCCCTTTTAATCTTCAAATACGTTATCTTCGGTGTCCATGGATCCAAGGTCAGTTCTAATCCTAACTAAATAAACCAACCTTTGAAAATAAAATAATTAAAATTATAAATTACAGGCTCCTTTTGTTAAAATTTTGCCAACACTAAGTTCTACATGCTAAACATATTCAATCTTGTAATATTTGTAACATAAGGAGTTGGTTGATTTACGACAAACATATGTCAAAGCCAGTTAGAGCTGTTGAAAAGTCAACCAGAATCTATTCAGATTTACTGCAATTAAAATCTACAGAAAGGTGTTTCTCAGGACCCGTCAAAAGATCCAGGAAGATTTTGATTTCGTAAGACGAGTTCATTTTCTGGAGGGAGTCTGAAGCTCTATTTTGTTGGTTCCAAAGCAATTATTGGAAAAGGAAGTAAACTAGTGAAGTTAGAATAGTTGGGGCTTCTCTCTTCTTGGAGCATTTAGGGATACTGTTATGCAGCTTTCAGCAATAGCATCACGAACAGTAATGGAAAGTGGCACTAATTTGGTCATGGATGGTATCCAGGGAAGAGCAGTTCCTATTCCTTTCTAGAGATAATACATGTTTGCAAATAACAAAGCAAAATATCTACTGCAGTATTTAGTTCAAGCCATATTACACATATTTTAGGAAGTTGACAGAAACATGGATGGGGATGTTTAACTAGGGAAGATACGTTGGGCTTTTGTTAACCCATTGGAATTTTCTTCTGGTTAACAAACTCAAACACATGCCAACCTACACAAAGATGCGTAATTACATACATACGTAGAGGAGTGCATGTATGCATATATCGTGTCAAATTCAATCCCCGCCTTCACTCAAATTTACTATGCAATCCAATTCTATAACTTCCTACAGCGATGTTTAAGTGTAGGCTTTTGGATTTTTTCCAGAGTTCAGACAAATCAATTACAAGAATAACTAAATGGATGTTGTCTAATTGCTCATATTGAAAATAACCCCATTTTTACATCTTCTGCAGGGAATAGAGGAGAAAATTCTGGAGGAACTCCTGTCAGTTCTAGAGGAATTACTGTTAGGGTCTCTCTTTAATTTTAAAACTTTTCTTTTCTTGTGTCCTGAGGTTTATCAATCTATGACACTAGGTTTCTATGCTTAATGCAGTCTGCGAGTCCAGATGTGCAGCAAGATGATATAGATCCAGATCAAATGACTTATGAGGTATTTTTACTTATGTTGGCTACAAATTTTTGCGTATTCTGTTTGAATTTCAAGTTGGAAACTCATACGTCGTAAATCAGGTGGCAGTGCACACAACCTTTGACATTTTTACTCATTCTCAATTTCTGCTATTTATTGCATTCAAGTTTGTGAATGAATTAATTAGAAAATATGTTTTGAGTGATATTTTTCTATAATCATATATACCAAAAATAAAAAAAATTTGTTTCTATAATTTGTCAGGTAAATGATCCTTTAGGCTCATCATTTAAAATACTGGGTGATTGAGCTAGCTTTAGGATTTCAAGAAGTGAATTTAATTGACATTTTTTTCTTTTTTAGGCAACGTTGTTTTTAGTTCTATTATACTTTACAGAACTATATTGTGGTTGCTAATGATTATAATAATTTATAGCCTCCAAACACTATTAATTCTATTATACTTTTCACAACTATATGTTTTGCACTCTGAAAGATCTTTGATCACTCATCTGGGTGGATTTTATGGAGCTGAGTTATAAGAATTTTCATCTATATCAATGTAATTTTCTGGCTGTTTTCTTGTGATAGCAAATGTTATCTTTAGGGGATTCTGTTGGTGCCGAGAGTAAAGGACTGTCACAAGAGCTCATCTCCAGATTGACATCTTTCAAATATAAAACAAGATTGTTCTCTAAGAAAAAGATGAATGAAGAGTAAGTTTTTTTCCATATATATATTTAGTAGGGGTGGCAAACGGGCAGGTTGGGTCGGGTTTGGGCAGGGTCTAATATGAGTGGGTCAAATATGGATTGTGACCCATATTCAACCCACTTGTAACGGGTCAAATATGGGTTGGGTCAACCCGTCATGACCCGCCAACCCATTTTAGAGAAAAAAAAAATGTTATTATTTTGGATAATCTCATTATTATAGTTCTTGATTTTATATGGATAAAAGCTTGTAAAAATATGTATGGATAATTGTAAACCCTCCAATTTATTTTGGAAATTCATTAAATTTATATTATTTTATTTTATGATTGGACATGCATGAAGGTAAATGTTATTTTATTTTATTTTAGATTTTATTTATTATTTTTTTTGGGTGCAATAGATAAACCAAAAAAGAATATTGATGCAACTCTAACACGCCTTCCCATAGAATCCCTTAGGTAGGAAAGCAGAGCAGATATAATACACGATACAATGTGTTGTGGATGTAGCAGAGTAATACTATAGTACTCCATAGAATTTTAGAGAGAGAAAGAGGATGCGAGAGAATTTTAGAGAGAGAGTGGGAGAGAGAGAGAGAGAATTTGGGATCTTGTGAGAGAATTTTAGAGAGGAAGAAGAGGTGAAATTGAGTCAAATAGAGGATGTGAAACTGAGTTTCTTATATAATAGGTGAAATATGGTTCAAAATGGGTGACCCATATTCAACCCGTTTAATCCTCTACAAAAATGAGTTGGATATGGGTCGTCCATTTGACCCATATTTTAAAATGATTCACCCATATCCATTTTAAAGTGGGCGGATATGGGCGGGTTGGTGGGTCATGACCCATTTTGCCACCCCTAATATTTAGAGAGAGAGAGAGAGTTGTAAAACAAACCTGCGAATGCACAACCACAAGCACACATGAAATTGCAAGTTTGTTTCTTTGAATAAATTATAGTAATAAATTATATGTTTATAGGTGGAGATAACCTAAGCCACATCAATAGGGTCATCTATATTCTATAGACTATACCAATAACAGAGAACTCTGGTTAGGGTTGATATTTCTGGTCTTCAATTCGAATAAAACAATCAATGGTATGCCATTATACTAGTGTAAAATGTGAAAAGGAGATCCTAATTTTGTTGCCATCAACACTGTAAGTTTGATTTATTTACTGAAAAAAAAAAGAAAAAAAAAACACGAAAGTTTGTTTTCCTTTACAACTTTGATGCACACCACAGGTGAAAATATCTTTCAATCAAGAGGTAAATGCTTTAAGGAAAATCTACAAAGACACACGCATACAGAGACCTACCTACGAATCCTTTTAACTGGGTAAAGACAATGTGTGAGGTAAGGGACATTGGAAGCACGTCCCCTCTCTACGTAAACTAAGAACACCATTACATGCTCTCTCTCTCTCTGTGCCCCTCTCTACGTAAACTAAGAACACAATTACATGCTCTCTCTCTCTCTCTCACACACACACACACACACACACACACACACACATTATTCTCTGTACAAGATTCTTAATTGGAACTGCTTCCAAAATTTTGAGTACTTTCCCGGTCAAGCCATTGTTCATGTTTTGATATCTCAATAATAGCAGGCAGTCGGGCAACATAGGACTGTTTACTTGTACTTGAATTCAAATTATCTTGATGTAAATCATAACAAAGTATAAATTTCTATGAAGGCACATACTCCATAGTTTTAGAATGATTCAGGCTTCTTAGAGATGGTTCTCTTAAATGACGTCTCAAAATAGTTGTGCTTGATTTACATGGCTAAAGAATATATAATTTATTATTAATGCATAATAGATTAGATCAATTAGGCGAACATTTTGTTCCAAAGTTTATTCAATCAATCTGAACTGGGTGAAATTTACTCGACTTAGCTGCATGGATAACTTGACACAAGGATGAACTTTTATTAAGCCACTCCTTGAGTGAACTAAATAAAGTCTTCAGATAAACTACTGAATATTAAAATGTGTTTACCCTAAATAATTTGATGCTATAGCTTACAATTTAATATCGCGTGACTTGTTTTCTCTCTTTTTATGATAAATGTACACCCATGCTTGAAGAGCTCAACACCTGAACAATAGAACATGATTAGCTTAAATAATCTGATGCTATAGCTTACAATTTAATAGCACATGAATAGGGTTCTCCCTCTTTATGATAAATGGACACCCATGCTTCAAGAGCCAAAGTTGTTATACCTTATTTTAGGGGGATCTTCTCTGTATTATTGTTGTTTTTTTTCGTTGTGGTATATATATTTGTTCATGCATAACCTAAAAAAGTGTATGACTGCAAAGTTCCCAAAATAATAAGACTTAGTTGTGGGATAGTAGAATTCTTGATCCTTTTTTGATTATTGCTTCTTATGTGTCTGCATGTAGGTGTGTGATCTGTTGCAAGAATTTTGAAAGAGGGAAACTTTTGATCAGCTTGCCTTGTGCACACAAATATCATTCAAAATGTATTACACCTTGGTTGAAGATCAGGAAGGTAATTTATACATCCCTTGACAATCTTTTCTTGGAGTTGTTGCTAGTAGCTATGAATTTCTGTGCTTATGAACTGTGTTGGTTCTCATGTTTCGACTCATTAAAGTATGTTCAAGGCTTTAGGCCTTAGTGCGGGGCTTTTTTTTAGGAGGTGGGGTAGGAATCTTATGCTTGAAATGGTCACTTTTGTAGCCCACCTTCAAACCCACATGGACTGATCACAAGCTAGAACCCCTATAGACGTACCTTGTCGAGGTTATCTTCTCTCCACTGCCTCCTCCCAAAGTAAAAACCAAAGAGTGGACAGCTACCATAAGCCTTCAAGGATGGCAGGGTTGGGGGGGTCACATCTACTGTACCTGCCATGGTTGCAGAGATCATGAGGACTTGAGGATTTCGAAAGAGACATCGATGCCCAGATGAGTTTTGTTGGCATTGGTGGGTGTAATGAGTTCAAATTAAGACTCATAATGGGTGAACAAGTTAGCTAAATTTTCTCATTCCAATAACCATCTCAATCTTTTTATGGAATTGAAACAAATAAAATGGCCATATACACACAGAGAAGGGTGCGAGGGCATGCCTCATATGCGCGTGTCACCAGTGCGCGGGCATCTCCACGCATGCATCCTAGCAAGGTACATGGGACATGGGGGCATGTGTCGCATGAGGTCTGTGTGGGGCCACCTCTTGCGGAACATACCTAGGAAATGCTGTTATGTCCAAGCATGTTGTCCCGAGCTATATCGCATGCAAGTACTTTCGCGGTGGAAAAAGATGTGTGTGGTTAAGGGCAATATGTTTCTGGCATAGCTCGGGTTGTGAAAAGCCAGTTAATGTAAAAGAAATATCTTTTGCGGTAGGCAATCATGGTGTGGGAGACATTTGGTGGTAAAACAAATACATAATTTGTTATCAACATTATTACAGGAGAAGTAAACTAACGCCACAGTCCCACCCAGGCAATTGCCAATTACAACAAAAACCGCGAAAACACTAAGAATAGTTCTCCATGACGGTGTTCAAGGATGCGAACCAAGGTGCATCCCAAATAAACGGCGCAGGATAGGAGGGATAGTGTCATGGCACGCAATGACATAGCCTGGGATATGTCATTGCATGCCATGACACTATCCCAGGCTACTATGGTGAAGTGTCGCGAGCACACTGTCATAGTCTGGCACGGGAAAAAGGATAAAAAGTGGCGTGGTAGGATTGAATGAGAGGTTCATCGGAGTGGGATGAAGGTGAAAATAGAGAACCCCCGCAACACCAAAACCTAAGGGACTGGGACATCTGTGCTCGGATACAAAAAAGGAATGTTGATATGATATGTGGCCCAGTTGGTGTCACGTGGATGACTCTATCACTATAAATAGAGCACTGTGCCCTGACATAAGGGGTCATAAAGGCCCAGTCTGATCCTTTCCTTTTCTGGCTCTCATTCTCTCCCCTCCTGTCCTTTCAAACCTTTTTCCTTCTGTAATATTCTGATGAACTATGAGAGTGAGCGAGTCTTTTAACTTCGAACTGAGTCCTTATCCTTTGACTCCACTACAGTGGGAAACTACAGGTAAAAGATACGAAGTAGATTAGATACCAGCAGTGGGTTTTCACCTGTTGTGGTGACACATGTCCCTGTCTCAGTCTTTAGGAAAGGAGGATCTATTCCTTTCTTTAAAGGGAATCAATTGAAGAGATGAACTCTCCTTCCTACATCAGATAGATTGAACAGGCCTTTTGACTATCGAAAATAGGCTGACTAGCCTGAGTCGTGAACCACTGGAATGGACAGACGCCGAGCGTGAGATTCTTTTGTGATAGGATTTCTTCCACGTTAGATGCAAGATAAGATGTAGTCCCTCTGGACTGTTCGGGAGACATTCTGGCTCCTATTCTTCTAGGTAGAGTTGTTATCCGAATCTTTGAGAGGTCTCCCCTTCGCCCCCTGAACCTACTAATAAGCCAGATCCAACCGCTCTATCTTTCCCGCAGGCGCCTTGAAAGGTACGATATAGCATCCTTGACTTCCTCCAAGGTACCTTCCTTAAGCAGATCCTCATGCATTGCTTGAGTCATCGTTGGAGGCACAAGATGCCAAAATTGGGGATCTCACATCCTATCTTCTGTACCTATACATATTATATACCATATATGTGTGTTCTTGTAATACTAGTATTTTTTTTTCTTTTCTTTTTGGGATTTGCTTACTAGGTTTCTTTATGAAATTTTATTCTTTATGTTCCATAGCTGATAAACATGAATAGAAAGGAAATTACAATCTGAATATTTTATTTATCAATTGGAACCTCAGATAACAAATCTTTGGCTTAATTAATCAGTTAGGCTATATAGCAAAATGATAGAGGTTTGCAGAGGGTGGGGTGGTGTGGAAATCCTCTTTCATAGGAGGATTGGGAGTTGAATGAGTTGTGCGGGTTCTACTACAAACTTTTGTGTCGTGGGGGCCGAGAGAGCGAGAGAGATTTAAGGGGTGCACTTAATAGTGAAGAGGCATTTTTGGAACATGAAAGGGTTAATTTTGTACTAAATATCTAGAACCAGTCGTGTTTTGCACTAATGGGGGTATTTTGTAACAGCTAGTGGATGGACAGTAGTTGATTGCAAGAATTTCAAATATTATAAGATAGTTATATACACATTATTCATCTAACTTTCTGATATTTGTTCAAAAATATTAATGAGATTCAGTCCAGAAAATGTATTAATGATTAGTTTGTAAAATAAAAAAGGACACTATTTTACAGTTTGTGCCATTACTTCCATCATTCCAGAATTTGTGCAAAATATTAATCTCCCCATTTTTGTTTGTGGGGAGAGAAAAACAGCGCAACTAGAGGGGACCCCTAAAAATAACAGAAGCAAAACTTTTGTAGGTCCTTTTCATTGTTAGCCAGAAGCAAGATTGATGCCAACACCGTTGTCCAAAACCTTGAAATTGAACATTTCTGCCTTTTTAGATGCGGCAAATGAGTATGAAGATTGATGGCCCATGGTTCATTAACCTTGAAGCTTGGCACATGCTAGGCTGTAGGTCCTATCAGTAAATTATGTAAAAAGCTTTGCTTTCTGAGGATTAGTTTATAACCAAATTTTGATTAGTTGTGAAACCCGTAATAAGTTTGACCAAACGAAAGTGTATATCACTTATTAATCTGTGATTATGATAGTTTATATGACAATTTTATTAATGTAACGGAACTCATTTGAGTCACATATACTTGGAAAACTAAAAAAGAAAAAAATTATACGTTTGCATTTTTTAAAAATGGGAAACACAATCAGAATCGGTGAAGAAAACTTGCATTTATAGTTCGCATTTCACAAATTTGTACCAGCCAAAAACTCAAATTATTTATATTTTTTTTCAGACTAAGAAATATTCATAAAGCTTGTTCATGATGTCTCTGACAAGTTTGCCACCTCAATTGCATGTGTTATCTTCGTCTGGTATAAGTTGGTCAAATTGTTAGTTTCTTGCAAGGCTGATGTTTTTCATGATTCAAATATATGGAAAATTATCCTCTCTTCATTAAAAATGTAATCATTTTGTTAGAAATGTTATTCCAGTTGATAGTATACATGATGATCTCTCTCTCTTATACAGACCTGCCCCATCTGCAACAAGGAGGTGCGCGATTACTGATATCTAGGAAAGCTTGCATCGCAAAGATGGCAGGTCCGATTCAGAAACTGCTTCGATGTGTGGTTTTTGAACGTTGGTAATATAAGCAGATGGTACGATCGGTTTTAGTTTATAATTCACCTTAATGAACTGGTTTTGTTACTTATTTAATTTTCCATTGTATGTAAATATGTAATTTCTTATTATCTAAGAATCATATATGGATTGTCCAAGAAAAGAGGTGACTGAAAAAGATTTTTGTTTTGTTTAACATGTTCTAAGGTATTTATATGTTACCTATGTGATGTAGGGATTAAATTAAGCTTATTATATTCAAGTTTGATTCCAATTTTCTTGACTTTGAGATTATTTAACCTCTTTATAGTGTTCAAGCAATACCTGGTTAGAATTTGCAAATTTTGGTTTAGGCTCTGTTTGTTTCGACGAAAAATATCTTCTTCAAAAAATATTTCTCTTTTAGGTCAAATATTTTATTATTATTATTATTATTATAATATTTTCTTGTGTTTGGCAAAGGTTTGGATCAAGTCCTATCTGATGGTATCTGATGGGACGTGTAAAATAACTTGTCTAAAATTGATGAGCATGTTATTTTTGTTAAGTTTTAATATTTTTTTCTTTGTAAATATTTTACAACAACCAAACGCTAAAATATACAAAAATATTGTTTAAAAAATACTTTACATCCGAGCGTTAGGTTGACTAACATGTTATAAGGTAAATATGTTATATTCAAGTTAATTACAATTTTCTTGACTTTGTGATTATTTAACCTCTTATATTAGAAAGCTTGCGTCTAAGATACAACTACAAAGACCACCAATGACACCCTGAATTATCTCATTTTCTTTGTGGTCACGTTTAAGCACATGGTATTTTGTTGTTCTTAATACATTTTTTTACAATTAATTGACTTGGACTTTGAGACAATTTAACCTCTTATATTAGAAAACTTCTTCCAAGATACAATTACAAACATCAGCAATGACTTGGTGAGTCATTTTCTTTGCTGTCACCTATAACCACACAGTCTTGTACTATTGTTTATATATATATAGACAAATTTAAAATATGATCGCTCACATTTGTACATTATTTCTTTAGCACTTTAGCAGTTGTGATTCATTTGACTAAGAAGTTAGATTAACATGTGATGCATGGTAATAATTTATTATTCATGCTTGGACGCTATAAGCCAAGCTGAATCAATCATTTTTTCTTGACCTTTCTTCTCGACTATCATTTTATCCGGAAGTGTTTGTCTCTCTCTCTCTCTCTATATATATGTGTGTTTGGCGATGCGATACCTAAAACACTTAGGTTGCGTTTGAGGGCATCGAGTTATTCTAATTTCAAATGCGCGAGGTTTGAATTCATGATCTTTCTTTGAATGGTATGGGTCTGCTGAGCTACTTACAATATTTTAAATATTAAATTTGAGTTTTGGCCAAAAAAAATTGTAGTAATCTCTATCACTAACTAAGGCCCTGATTTGGTATGCCTTTTGTTTTTGTGAGGTATTGTAGCAGTGAATATTGAAGAAAACACGTTTGGTAAAAAATGTTTTATTTTGTTTTGCACAGTACCAAAACATTTCGTGAATAATGGCCAAAAACCGAAACACTAATTTAGTGTTTTTACATGTTTTAGCACTGTAGCAACAAGTACTATATCAATAAACGACCAAAAAAAAAAAAAATTTTAAAAATTTTAAAATAACATTTTTAAGCTAAGCATTATATTTTTCAAACTTGTAATATTTTTTTACCAAATATGTTTTCATTTTTTTGCTTTAATTACTATTCAAAACACTTTACAACAAAACACTTGTTTTGTTACAGGTTAAAACAAAAACGCAAAAACAAAAATGCATACCAAACATGACCTAATGTTGTAATCTAGTGGTATCTCCGTGAATGGTGACAGTACAAGTCATGTGGGGTGTGAATTTTTTACCAATATTTATTTATTTTTTGTTTATTTGTTTTTGTGTGTGCGGATGCTAAGAAAGACCATCTGAAAATAAATATTAGGCCAAGAATTAGTGTCGAACTACCATTATTTTACATAAAGTGATTATAATTTTGTACTCTCGTCAATTTAAGTTTTCAACATTATAATATTGAATGAATTCACATACAAGGGAAACACCAAACAGGGCATTTTTTTTTTTTTTTTTTTTCCGGTGTGCGCACATGTATTCCACCTACACAGGATGTTAAGAAAGAAAATCTGAAAATAAATATTAGACAAAAAATTATTGACAAATTATTGACAAATTAGCATTATTTTAAACAAAGTGATTCTTCTTATGTTTTGCTCGATTTAAGTTTTTACCATTATAATATTCAATGAATTCACATGCAAAGGAAACATATCCCTTTCTTTTTGCAGGAAAGAAAACATGTGAATTTTATACAAGTTTCTTGACTCTTCTGTATGTCTTTTTATGCCTCCCAACCAAACAATACAGTATTTTGGTTTATGGCTATTCCAATATGCGCTGTTTTCTTTTCACACCTGCCTTTTTAGTAATGGCATTTAAAGGGGTGTGAGATGAAAAGATATGAGAAAGACTATAGAAGAGGGATGGGATCATATTCTAGAATGCAATCACAAAAACAAGAATCAATGCTTAGCAATTTCAGATCCAAAGTTTGTGGAATTGATTTTCTTTATCTTTACCACACGGTTTCAATATATCATAATTTCTCTTGAGCATAAATGTCTGGGAGAAATTTTTAGATGGCCTCGGGACAGACACCTATTACTATTAAACGCGTAAGTTAAAAAAAGCACACTGGATGAAAGAAATTATTACATAATTTTGAAATTATTAGTCCCGTTCAATTATCACCATATAATAACTTGAGATTATTACATATAAATGGTGCTAATGACTCATATTTATCATTTGGTGGAGTCAAAGTCCTATAATTTCGAAAAAAAATATATATATATGAAAAAACATTGATTACCCTCAATGATGTACTTCTTTTAGGGACATAGGTACCACCTATGGTACCCGATGATAAAAGGTGGTACCTATGTGCCTAAAAGTAGTACATCATTGAGGGTAATCAGTTTTTTCACAAAAAGTGGTATCCATATGCCTAAAAGTAGTACATCATTGAGGGTAATCAGTGTTTTTCACAAAAAGTGGTACATGATGACAAAAAATAATACCTATGTGATAAAAGTGGTATCTGTATGTCTAACACAAAAGTGGTACCTGATGTACAAAAAATGATACCTATGTGTTTAAAAGTGGTACCTCAGTGAATGTAAATAATATTTTTTCATGTCCATGTCAGTAATTTCGTCAATTTTATTTTATTTTTAAATTATAAAACTTTGACTCCACTAAATAATAAATATATGTCATTAACACCATTTATATGTAATAATTCCTAATAACTTCTCAACCTTTCATCCCTATATATATTCTTGAGTCATAGACACGTCTATCCCAAAGTAAGTTAAAATGGTTATCAAATATGATGGAGTATTTTATTATTATTATTATTATTATTATTTTTGGGTAAGTGGATGGAGCAACGTTACACAAGTATTTAAATAGGACCAACTTTGTAGATCGATTCAACTACAATTATTGAATGGATTTATTTGGGTTTCAAATACTTCTACCACTACAAATTGATAATAATACAATTAAATTGAAATAAAGCATAATAAGTAACACAATTGCAATAATATGCATAAAACTAAAATAAATTTTCTAAAAGAATAGATTGGCTTGCGAGATTGAGAGGAAAGCATTTCATGTTGCCCTAAGGTCGATATTTTTCGTGTGTGCAAGTTTTGATAGTCATATCAATTTTAAGATACAACCCAATTGTTTTCACACGCGCATGTGTGATAATATAAAAGAAAAAAATTCATAAAGAAAAATATCTTGGTGAAAAATATACTTATTTGTGGGGGCATATCTTTGGAGATGGTGGGGTATAGGATTAAAATGTATATGTGGAGATGTAACAAATACTAAAATTAAAAAAAGAAATATTAATCACAATAAACCATTCTAAATATAATTTAGTTAGATTTTTAGTGTGTGATTTATTGAAATATTTCCAACAGATGAATGGAATATAGAAAAATAATTGTAAAAAATAACCTTTTGACATTAATTTGTCGAAAAAAAAAATGAAAAACATGCATGGTCTTAAAATGTTTTTCTCTCTCACACACATACACGGTGTGCTGACTGTTTCTCACAAACACAAAATGTCTATGTACTTGAACTAAAATTCTCTTTTTCGCAACAATAAATTGGTCCCTTTAAGGTAGTAAAGTACGTTAAAAAAATGTTACGATGTTAAATTTATATTATTATATTTTCCTAACATGTATAGTTAATTGTTGGGACCGGTTTAGAGGAGAAGATTTTGATCTATGAACTCGTTGCTATATTTGTTCCAAGGGGTAGGTGTGATATCCGAACACATGAATTATTGAAGACACTCATTTTGTATTCAAAATAGACCTAGTTATGATTTAGTATGTTGCTTTTTATTTAAAAATTTCCTAAGCCAGATGGTTGAAAAGAAAACAAAATGCAGACAAGAATGGGAAAGAGGGTGTTTTAATTTACCACGTGGTTCCCATTAATAATTGGGGAACCAAATTATGCCTTCGTGTTTGACTCTTTTTATTCACTTTTAGGATAATAATAAAACAACAAGCGGTTGGTTTACAACTTTACATTGATAGAAATTAGTGTCCTCGCCTATTAGCTCATTGACAACTTTGTCCTCGTCTATTACTCCTTGATTGAATAGAAGTTTCAATTAGACATGGCTATAAGTTTATAACTTAGAGGTTTGATTTTTATTATTAATTGGGTAAACATTTATTAATTGTATAGACGTGAGAAATCGAGAGGAGAATATGCTAAACGAACAATATATATATTTATATATATATACGGCGTGTAATGAGTGGATCAAGCAGACAGATGATGGTCTAGTTAATCTCCCCAGAAAATAAAAATAGAAGAAAGTGCACAAGTCAGAATAAAAATTGTAGAAGTTTAATGAAGGAAATATATAATTTATTTCACTAAATATATAAGGTCATAAGTTCATAACAACACTTCTATATCAAAATACACCAATAAAATCCTAAACCTATAATTCTATATACAAAATTATTTTTATATTAAAATTTATTTTAAAATTTTATAATGTTATTTATTTCAATAGATAATATATTTTTATAATATTATTTATATATAATAAGATTATCCTTATATATATATATATATATATTTATTTATTTATTCATTACAAATTTTTACTTTACAGTTTATACATATACTTTAGTATGTGTGTGTGTGTGTGTGTATATATTTGGGAAAATTCTTAGTGATCAAGGAACCTAATTACTCACTGTTGAAAGTAGTTCTTAGTAGGATGAGGAGATCGTTTTACGTAAGCTAAGAAATCTGATATCAGTATCCAAGTGGAGATCCAGGCAATACGAGGGACTCGATAAAGATTAAGAAAGGGAAGGCCGACCTCGGTATCCTATGAATTCAAGCTCGACAAAGTCTGGTAGTTAAGGTGGTTGTTATTCCTTAAAGGCTGATTAATGCCCCTATTTATAGTGCTCACTCCCTCGGTCAATGTCTCTCAGTCTTTTGGGTGAGCCCGCCCTTTACCCAAGGGTTTGAGGGTCTCCTCTCCAAACAGATGGGACGTTGATGGATGGATCGCAATGCTTTGCCACTCGGTCCAAAGAGGTAATGGCGCTCCTTAATTAAAACAGATCTTGTCAAATGTCTTTCGTAATTAATGCACTCTTTATCACTCTTAGCTCGAGCTCGGATACGGAATGTCCTTTCCCCCTCGTATTGACCTTCGACTGAGGCGATACCTTGGATCCCAACCATCTATCCACGTGTCCTCAGATTCCCGAATCCAGAATGAGGATGAGCCTTATTCGAGGTCCTGCTTTCTTGACCTTGCGAGGCTATCCTAACTTTACATCTCGAGGTCCTTCTAGCCAGAAGGGGAAGTTTACAGAGGAAAAGCTCGAGATCGCCCCAGCAGGAAGTGACTTCGAAAGAGTAGGGAGGAGGGGCCCATCCGACTGGAGCAGGGCGCGTCCTCAGAAGAGAAAGGGTAGGAACCCCTTCCTTGGCCAACGAGTCTAGTCACGGGACAAGTAGCTCGAGGATACTTAGTCCCTTCAACGGGCACGCCAAATAAATATTGGCCAAGTGTGCTTACTTTTTAGAGGTGGCACCACTTGGACAGCCTCGTGGCGCGATTATCAACATTTTGCCCCTTGCTCGAGGTCACCGAGAAGGGAGCTCGAGCAAATCATTAATTTTACCCAATATTTATTATTATTATTACACTTCAGAATTGAGGGGTCACGTCGCTTCGGTTTCCCCAATCCACATGTCGCTTTTTTATTGGCGCGCCAGACCATGATGCTTCGACTCCCGAATCATGTCTTTTCGTTTGTCAAGGGCGCGACATTTGGGATGCTAGACCCCTTTATTATTTAAACCACACTTGTCATTTCTTCATAGCACAAAAGACATTAAAAAAAACTTCCTTCCTCTTTACAAGTTTTTGTTTACGGTTAGATTTAGATCATAGCAGCTCGCGACGACATTCCTGATGTCCCTCCTTTAGCCGAGTGACGAGTTGCCCCTTATTTTGGTCCTAACGACACTTTTTGGGTTAACAGTGATGCGCTGAGCGAAGTGGACTAGGTTCAAAAAGGCACTTTTCTGTTCAAGGGTGAGCCTTATGCGCTAGCGGGGGTACCCATTCTACCTAGCTCGGTGCTGTGATTCAGGGTAGAGCGTGGTGACTTCCCTCACTCCAATCTTGCTTTTACGAGTCAGACGGCTAGGGACGAGGGTGGGACTTGTGAACAGATGCTATTCTGTCTGATGTTGAGTTTTCTAAAACTTTGCAGAGCTCGAAAATCACAGACACTATTCGCAACACTTGAGAGTTAACCATACCACGGGATGTTCACAATCTCACCCTTCTCGTGTCTTGGTGGAGCCGAGATACCCATACTTTTGTTATTTCTTGGGGGGAGTTTACTCCTACTTTGGAGGGCGTGATGCAACTTATGTGTTTGAATGTGTTTGGTGAGCATGACCCCAGCTCTTGGTCTCTTCCTGAGGATGAGGTCAAGCTCGCTGCCAAGCTACGCAATGGTAATACCTAGGTGGGGAAGATTGCCTCGCGCTACCAAGATGATGGGCTTTATGAGGAGTTCCCAGAGACAGGCAAGAAATGCACCTTTGTGTCGCTCCTCCGTTATTACTTTTGAGACTTTCCCCCTTAGGGCCAAGAAGGAGAAGAGTCCTTCAGTGGCCCTAAGTGCAAAGACTCAGCTAACCTTACTGCTTTTCTCTTGTTGTGGTTATCCAGATTTGTCTTTCCAGGTCCTCCTGATGATGGGCCTTAGCCCAACCTCATTCCTTTGGCTGTCAGGTTATCTTACGGCAAAAGCTTCCTTTTAGCTGCACTGTTCCTGGGCACACTCTATCACGAGCTCGACTTGGTGCATGCTCGTATGGAGCGTTCTGTGGGTCGTATGAGTGTAGTCTCTCCTGTTAACACTATTTTTCTTCAAATGTTCTTGTACGAGCATTTTCCAAAATACGGTCCTTACCCCACCACGCTACCTCGCGACAATGGCTTGAAACGGTCATTTCAATGGCACAAGTATGGTACAAAGAAAAAATTGGCCAAGTATATTGACAGAGAGAGCTACTTTGTGGCTCGCCCCTATACTCATGGTCCTCGCGTTGATTGCTGTGCTTCAAAGGATGGCATGGTTATTTTAGGCAAATCTCTGAGGCGTATTCCAGCCTTGACCATCCTTGCCATGACTTTGCCAGGTTATCTTCCCACTCTTCTTCCCCCTCACTCGGGAGTAGGTAAACTCTACAATCCTCATAGGGTAGCTCGACAGTTCAGGTGTGATCAAGGGCTTTCTCGGGATTATGGTTATGGAGCTCGTCAGGATTATAGCACATATGCCTCGGGTTTTTCTCGTTTTCTTGATTCTGAGGAAGCTGAGCTCGTAGGGAACCGCCAAATTCTTCATGTCCCCTCTACCTCAAGGTTAGGGCGATGGGCCACAAAAACAAAAGCGTACTGGAAAGAGGTAATCACTTCTTTCAGACAGTTTGTAAGCAGTGCTCCAGTTCCCGTCCCTGCTAGTTTCATATTAAAGGCCGACGCCTCGTTTTGATCTTTTAAGAAAACTTCCATATCCGCAAGCGGCAAGCCTTGTGGTATATCAAATTTACCCCCTCTGACCTTGTCAGATGCTACCGCGCCCGTGATAGCTCTCCGAGCTACCAAGACTAGCCGAGACAAGCGTAAACTTGACCAGGATGTTAGCACATTTGTGCCTGCAACTGCCTCTTCAAAACGAGCCAAGGTAAACACTCACATCTCACTAGTACTTCTTATGTTGATTATTATTATTATTTTATTTATTCATTTATTTATTTATGCTATTTTAGGGTACTTCAAAGGATGTTTCCACCGCCAAGGCCTCCACTGTCCCTTCGGGAGTTCCTCGCCCACTGACTCGAGCAAGGGTTTCTTCAAGCACAAGGTCTCGCTCTGTATCCTCCGAGTAAGCTCTTGTCACTGTCATGTCCATTGAGGACACAACCCATACCTCTGAAGCTCGCGCTAGTTTAGACATTCCTTCTGACCTTCATACTCTTGCAAGTGTTCTTGAAGACCTTAAGCAGGCGGCGAGGGCGATATTGTCATTTTACGTAATTCCCCACCCCCCCCTCCCCCGCCCTCGCGTCTTGGGATGGGGAAGGGACTGATTCCCTTTGTCAAGACCCGAATTTTTTGAGAAAATGCTCTGATACCAAATTTGTCACGACCCAAAAATTCTAAGAAAGATGCTCTGATACAAAATTTGTAACGACTCGAACCCGAGGTTAACTAAGGACACTACTGTTCTTTCCTACGTCAATACATAATATATGTATCATCCCAGGGTTTTAAAAAAAATAATAAGAATAATAATAATAATAAAATGAGATCATAGCTACAAAATATGTCAAAACAGTCCACTAACCCATCGGACCCTGTGGAGGAACGTCGTCCACCACTTCCCTTCCATATCCTGAAAATTTTTAATAATAAAGAGGTAAGCATAAGCTCAGTAGGAAGTGTCTAAGACACACTTCTTATATCCCCGTGAATTGCACACAAAGAATGGGTAAAAATGAACGGGGTCATTCCATAGGGAATACGTATTCTCAACCACAACAACAAATATGTAGCAAATGTCAACCAATCACAAATTTCCCACAATGTCATGAAGTGCAATGTTATGCAAATGTCGCTCCTCATTTCCGAAACATTTCCGTTTCAACTTCCAAACCGTTAGTGTAATCCGACCCAAGACACCACCAAAGCGTCACGAATGGATGATTAACTAACTATCCACGACCACAAGGCACCTCCAAGGCGTTACATCCGGTCTAGTTAACTCAACCATACTCCCTTCTAGACTACACTAACAACACAAATCACTAGGCGCCTCCTAGGCGTCCGGTTTTCGCAAACACCTTTAAAAATATTTTCCCAAAAATAATTTCATTTATTTTAAAACATTTTCCCTCCTTTTTCTTTCCCAATGGATGCATAAATGCTTCATGCTTCATTTCATAAATTCAACCATAAAGTTCCCACCAGCCTTTACAAATAAATTACTAAAATACACAACTCATGCTTTCATTCCATTTTTTTTTTCCTAGCAATTTAAGCATACAAATCATAAATTTATTTCACATAAACATGCTTAAACACAATATAATCAATTAACACCTTGTCACAATTTCATATATGGCATTCAAGAAATTTCCAAGAACTTTCACTAATTAAGCATGCAATTAAACAACTTATAAGAAATAAATTCACAAAAGTACAAGAAGACCATGAATTAGAGACCCCTACCCTGAATAAGAATTTTTCTCACTAGATCATTTAAGCCTCAAGCTCCCGGCCTCCTCTGCAACCTCTCGGACCACTCTCTGAAAACTCAGCTCCTCTCTCTCTTTCTCAAACTCTCGGCCTTTTGTATGTGTGCACTCTTCCTCACTCTGTATCTTTCCTCTCTCTAATTTTTCTCTTTTCTTTATCTCATCTTTACTTTCCAAACATATCACCGAGAAACTACATCAGCCACAAATAAAAAGCAAGGCCATGTGAACAGCCAAACCCAAATGGATTTTTAGCCAAACAAATCCTAGCCGTGGGTCCCGCAATCATAATTACCTTTTCTTTATCTTCTTTTTCGGCTGGCAGGTGCACCTTCTCTCTTCTATCAGATCAACATAATACATATATAAATATCATATATACAATGTATCAAAACCAATCAACCATTTAAAAATTAAGTGGGACCCGCACCTCATTACCATTTCAATTTCTTTCTTTCCTTCACAATCTTGGCTGGCAGCTTGTTTTGCTACAATCAGATGGACAAAATAAATCATATATATAATATATATGTAAAACAACTAAAATCCAAACTAACCCATTAACTAAAATAACTCATGGGACCCGCACCAAAATCATTACAATTTCATTCTTATTTCCTCTAATTTCGTCCACTGCTCCTTCATTCTATCATCACCAATATTTGCATATAAATAAATAAAAATTAATTTCCTAAAATCAACACTAAGGAACAAAATATCAATAACCCAAAATTTCGAATTGGGTAAGTCTCTAATATAAAATTAAATACTCAACTTTGACAACTAAAAATCATGAGATAAATATAAATTAACATCTTAAAAATCCGGGTTGTCACACTCTTGGCCCGAGGTTTAGGCCGATTTGATGAAGATATTGGAGAGATTAACACTGCTGTGGACCCCACAATGGGGACCTTTAATTTTGAAGGAAGCCCTAGCCATTCGCCCTCCAACGCAGGTATCTCTTTTTCCGAGAGCGAGGTTCGCTCTCTCTCCCCCTCTTTTTTGCAAAGAAAGGAATAAAAACACTTAGCCTGTTTTTTGTTGTTGCAGATGCCGAGGCAGTTGCATCTGATGTGGCCGAGGTCGCTGCTAATTCCGAGGGTCGTCATTCTGGCCTTAAGGACAAAAATAGTGATACCGGCTCATTGATCGAGGTAATCCAAGTACTTCCTCGAGAACCTATCGCCGAGCTGCAACAAATGGTAGAGACGGCCATCAAGTCTCTTCCCTCTCCTGAGGAAGATAGTTTATATGAATCAAGGAGCTCGAGCTTTAGCAAATTTTCTAAGGGTGGGGCCTCGGGGTTAAATGGTTCGAGGGCAAATGATGATGATTTGACCCAACCGGCTTTGAATGAGGACACCGCCGAGGGGGAAGGTCACCTTCCAAGGCGAAATATAAAGGAATTTTGCAAAGCTAGAACAGGAGGTAGATGCTCCATTGCTCATATCGTGGGTTGGGACTACCTTTTCTATGGGCGAAACCAAGGTTCTAGACAAGGTCAAAGCTAAGTATCCTCAAACTTTTAGGAACCTCGAGGGGTCGTTACCTCTATTTATAGACTTTGTGCATAAAACTGTGTGTGAGTTAACAATAAGCCTTCGCGAGGCCAAAGGACGATCCTTTAAGTGGGAGGGAACTCGAGTCCCTAGATCGCTTACTTTCCAACTTAAAAAGGGCACAGGTCAAGGTAGGTTGGGCCGAGGACATACTTGCGCGACTTAAAGCCTTCGGCGGGAGAGAGAGAATGGTGGAGGAGATCAAGGACTTAGCGTGGATTATCCACCTACCTACTCTAACTACTTTAACTACTTTGTAAACAATCCACCTTTCCTAAGCATAGACTATGAAAATATTCTTTTATTAAAAACATTGGAACACCATTATATGACCTCTATTCTCATGTCCGGCAGGGCTCCGCAGATACCGTCCAATAAGATAGGTTGAGAATAGAAAACAAACAATTATGTCTAAGACAAGGTAATAACAGTTTGTAATCTATTAAAGCATGAAAACCAATTGAGTTGTCTCAATTGCTCATAGTCATATAATCAAGGAAACATAATATATTAAAATAATCCCATAGTTAAAACAATTAAACTAAAATACTAAATTGGGTAACATCAGTGCCTTAAGAGAGGAATTAGCTACTCATGACGATGTCGGATATCATCTGTGTTGGAGTTGTCTCCATCGTCACGGACGACACTTCTCTTCTCAGGATTTTCACTTTCTAAGGTTGTGGAAACCCTAAAAACCACCACAATCAGCCTTCTGAATCACACGGTAAAAAGGACTTGAAATTTTGGACCTCTTCTATCAAGGCTTAAGCCTTCTTTTATAGAAGAAAATAAATATCTGGTGGGCTTTTAGGTCTTTTGGCCCATCTAGAATGAGATACGGCTTGAAAAGAGAATTTTCCCGCAACTTAAATCTAGCATGTCATGAAGGGCTCGAGCTTTAGGAACAAAGGCTTGAGCTTTAAGGTTCAGGCTCGAGCTTAGGGAACACGGCTCGAGCTTTTCTGGATAGATGCTCGAGTTTCAAAAATTGGTGCTCGATCTTCACTTTGAAACTTAGCCAAATTTCTTCAATTATTTTCCGAAGCATCTTTTTCTTCAACACTTAGAATATTCTTGGGATTAAAATCTTTTACCATTGCTCGATCCAAGCTTCATGGGCTCGAGCACTAAGTACCGGGCTCGAGCATTTGGTTCTCAAGGCTCGAGCTTCAATGGATGGTGCTCGTTCCTCGGGGTTAGGCACGAGGTCTGGGAGCTTGGAAATCAACTCTTCAAATTCCGACGCCTTGTGCTCGAGTTTAAGGGTCAAGGCTCGAGCACCCAATGGTCAGGCTCAAGCACCTTTTGTTCAATCTCGAGCCTGAAGGTATAAGGCTCGAGCTTTAATGCCTTGTTGATTTTTTTATCTTCTTTGACTTGTAAGGCTCGAGCCTCATGACTTGGGCTTGAGCTTTGGATTCTAAATTATTCCAAACTTCACTATTTAAGCTCTCAGCTTGCTCTAAATGACCGGCAACGACTCTGTAAGCTTCGATATCATCATAAAGTACCGGTTTTAACCATTTATCTGGGAAAGTACCTACAAACACACATTAACATAAATTAGCCTAAATACAGATAAAAGTATTACTTTAGACCTTAACATATGCGTATTTAGGGGCTCAAATATACAATATTCAACGCTTATCAAGCACTGCCTTAATACCATACACTAAAGAAAATGGTGTAGTGTTTGTGGCTCCCTTTTCAGCTGTTCGATACGTCCAAAATGCGAGGGGGCAGCTGCTCGGCCCATTTGTCATGCTACTCTTTTAGGGTTCTACTCAGGATTCTTAACAAAGTCTTGTCAGTAGCCTCCGCTTGTTCGTTACCCTTGGGATAATAAGGCATTGATTTGCAATGGGTCACTTGATACGTCCGAAGAAGCTTGCGGACTCTGCTATTTACAAAGGGAGTTCCATTATCTGACAGGATGACCCAGGGTACACCAAAGCGACATATGATGTTTTCCTTGATGAAGTTTGCCACTAGTTGCCCCGTCGCTGTTGGTAGAGCTATCGCCTTGACCCATTTGGTAAAGACCTCTGTTGTTACCAGCATTCATTTCTTCTTTCTTGACTTTGGCGAGATTGGACCTATCAGATCCATGGCTTAGGTATGAAATGGCCAAAGAGCATTCATGAACTGCAGTGCTACAGCAGGCGCATGGATAGCATGGCTGTGTATTTGGCATTCCCGACACCTTTGGGCGTGCCCTTTGCTGTCTGCTTGCATTGTGGGCAATAGTATCCCATCTGTATAAGACGATTATGCAATTTCTTCCATCCCTGATGCTCATCTTCATGAGCCTGTTTCAGTACTTCGCGCGCCTCGGCAGGACTTAGGCAACATTTGGCTCTCCCATCGAAACCTCGACTCATTAATTCTCCATTGCATATAAAAAAATGATACGCATTCTTCCTTAACAAAGCAGCCTCTTCACGGTCTTGCGGGAGCGCCCATGTTTCAAGGTAATCTTTGTATTTCTGTCTCCAGTCGCTTTCAGTGCTAGCAGCACACTAGACTCCCTCGAAGAGCTCCTGGCATATTGGACACGCTTTTTGCAGCGCTACTGCATCATCCCTCATTTGTGGCCAATAATACCCCTGCCTTCGTATTCTTCAATACAAGCTTACCGAGTCATTACCACACGTTTGCTTATGGGTCTCATCGAGTACTTGGCTAGCTTCCAGTGGTCCAACGCACCTTGTTAAAATTCCGCCTAGTGCCCGGTAATACAATACTCCCAGATACAGTGTGAAGTTTTTAAGCACCACTAAGGGAATCTCGCCCGCACGGCCCTTCAACTGTGATTCGTATGGGTTTCGCCAATCCTTCATACCTTCCTGACCGATAAACCCTTCATCATGTAAGCACGACTTGTCCTTCTTATGAATCCGGATGTCGATTGACTCACCCATGATTTCAACTTTGGACGCCAGAGTGGCTAAGACGTCTGTGTGACGGTTAGCCGTTCGAGGCGCATGAGTTACGCGAAGTTCACTAAAATAGGTACTGAGCTTTTGAATAATTGTTCTATAAGCTGCCATAACCGGTTTTTTAATGGCATAGGATCCATCCAATTGTTTCACATTAAATTTGAGTCCCCTTGAACATACAATCGTTTAACTTTGGCCTCTCGAGCTGCTAACAGTCCCAACACCAAAGCCTCATATTCTGCAGTATTGTTGGAGCATCCAAAGGTTAGCTTGAATGAGAGATTTTGAGCTTTTCCTTCTCCGGAGGTCAACACTACCCCTGCACCGCCTCCCTTTGAGGTCGACCATCCATTAAAAGACAAAGTCCAAACCGCGTTTTCATCTGCACAACAAGCGGACTTAAGTTTTTCAAGCGGACTCAAGTTTTTCATGAGGGAGATCATCTTGCACTAGTTCAAATTTACCCGAAGGGAATTGAGCTATCAAGTCTGCCAGAGCTTGGCTAAAAATGGCGCGAGGCACTAGATATCAAACTCGGCCAGTATCAGAAGCCACCGCGTAACTCGTCCTGAAATGATAGGCCGCGAAAGCAAGTACCTCAGCGGATCACACTTAGTGATGAGATGGACAGTATGAGTGAGGAAATAGTGGCAAAATTTTTTTGCCGCAAATGCTAACGACAAACAGTGACGCTTGGTGTGGAATCGAGAGCACTAAAGCCTGCAAAGTGGACTAAGATGAGTGTGGCTAAGTTTTACATTTATAATTTGCCACTACTACCTTTCACTAAAAATATAGTTAGGGCGAGTAGGGATCGTCCCAAGGGATTGGTGGGTCGTATTAGGTTGTGGAATCGAGATTAGGGTTAGTAGGTCGAGTGACCAAAAAGATTGGTTGGTGATTGAATTATACTAAGATGCAATTTAAACTAAAGTAAACAATTAAATGCAATAGAGAGAGAGATCTTGGGGTTTAGAGATTACCACTAAGCATAGCTTTTCTACACCCTTAATGAATGATTAATGAGGGGGAAAACATGTGTTGCAACAATAGTGTGTGTGTGTATGGTTGTTTCAACAAGCATGGATGACTAATTAAGTATATGTTGTCTAAGCAACATAGTGGATAGCACAATATATCAAACTAAGCCATTAAGCCTTTCTTTAAGCTCACAATCCAAACACATCACAAGGTTAGAGACATATGCTACTTGTTTTCATAAGTATGGAACATCAAACAATAAGCATGGATTGTCCTCCCATTTAACATCTAAACTACAATTACACTATAATTAAACTAATGACATGAAATTAAACTAATTAAACTAAGGAAGAGGCAAAATCCATCAAGACAATGAGTATGAACCATCAAATAAACCACAAAAGCATTCTATTAAGTACTATGTCTTGACAATCTCTAGATCTATAGCATCAATACACATAGACATGCATCAATAACACAAAATTAGAGACAAACACATGAACATCTATTCTAACATACATAGACATATGGATAGAATGAAATGATCAATTGGAAGCATTAAACCACACAAATCATTGAATAAATAAGATCTATATATATAAAAATGTCAAAACATGTATCACAATACAAATCCCCTCAAAAATACATAAATCAAGATGTAGAAAGTATGCTTAGGGCTAACTCTAACCCCAAGAAGATGTCTAGCCACTCATGAATGGTGTCCTCCAACCCTCAAGGGCTAACTCCATGGTAGAAATTACTCCTCTTCTTGGTTGATGGAAGAACTCTAAGCTTATGTCTCTAGCCTCCTCTCTTCTTTTCTTCCTCACTAAGAATATGATATGGAAATTATGTCAAAAGTCTCCTTCATTTTTTTTTTTTTTGTTTGTAAAAGTGGTTCATATTCCTTATATAGGTAAGTCAAATTTCACATCCAATAGTCTGGGCTCACACATCAATATTCCTCCAATGATTGCACCATGAGCTAACCTTTAATGATTTGGATTTTGTCTTTTTTCGGGCTTGAGGAAGTTCGATCGATCGAACTTGTGGTGAGATCGATCGAACATGGCTGAGATCTATTGAATTTAAGCTGGATCGATCCTCTCATGGCGGCGCCTTTTTGGATAAGGACAGATCTGAGATATTTTGGGGAATGAGACAAAAGTGGTAGGTAGGGTGGTACAACAGGATAAGATGGAATCTTTTCGTTCGATCTGAGAATTGTTGGATCGATCGAACTTTGTGGGATCTTTGGATAAAGACAAAAGAGCGTGGATCCATCTTGAAATGTCTAGATCGATGAACTTTCGATCGATCAAAGTGTACTTGTGATCGATCGAACCTGCTGAATTCCATATTTTGCTTCAATCTGCTTCCACTTTGCTCCTTTTCCCATCTAGCTTGAGTTAGCTTCTTTTAAGTTCTTATTTAACTGAATTAGCTTATTTTGGGGATAAGTACCTATAAAGGGCAATAACACGAAATTAGTCTAAGACAGGAAAGTAAGATAGATAAAGGTCCTAAAATACCTAAGCTTAAGGGGTTTAAAAGCGCACTTTTCAGCACTCATCAACGTTCCATCGGAGAATATCATGCCTCGACACCTTGGACAACCCGGCTGATGTAATATACAGGACATTCACGGCCTTCCTTTTCTTGGGCGAGAAGCGCCCCAATGGAGCATTCAGTTGACGTGATGTATAGTTTAAGGGGAATTCCTGCCTTAGGGGCGATCATTGTGACTAGTGATGATAATATCTTCTTAATTTGATCAAAGGCCTGTTGGTGCTCCTCAGTCCATCTGAACTCGGACCTTCTTTTCATTAAAGCACCAAAGGCGTGTGTCAACTCAGCCAGGGCTTGGATGAAGCGTCGCAAGTACGAAATTCGTCATATTAAGCTCTTCAACTGCTTGAGGGATCGCGGAGGGGGCATATCTATAATTGCCCAGCACTTGCTCTGCTCAACATCAATACCTTGCCGATGTACTATGAATCCCAATAATCGACCAGCCTCAACTCCAAAAGCACATTTCAGCGGATTTATCCTTAACTTGTACTTTCGACACTTGATGAAGACACTTCTCAATTCAACCAAATGTTCACCTTTGGCTTGAGACTTCACCACCAGGTCATCCACATAATCTTCCATTTGTTTGTGCAACATGTCGTGAAAAATGGCCATCATGGCTCGTTGGTAAGTGGTCCCAGCATTCTTTAAACCAAACGGCATGACTGTGAAATACAAATTGCCTATAGGGGTGCGAAATGCCGTTTTCTTTGCATCGCACTGTGCCATTCTTATTTGATTATATCCATTGTATCTGTCCATGAACGAGAACATCTCATGCCCTGAGGTCAAATCAATCAAGCTATCAATCATGGGCAGCGGGAAGTCGTCTTTCGGGCACGCCTTGTTCAAGTCTCTGAAATTAACACAAACCCTGATCTTTCCATTTTTCTTCTTTACCGGAACCATATTTGCCAACCATGTGGGATGTTGTATGGGCTTGATAAAACCAGCTTGCAAAAGCCTTTGTATCTCCTCCTTTATTTGCAATTCGAGCTCCAGACAGAAGCTCCTTTGCGCCTGCTTAACTGGGAGCGCATCTGGTCGCACATAAGGTGATGAGCCACTACTTGGGGATCCAATCCGGGCATCTCCTCGTATGTCCAAGCAAACACATCACTGAATTCTTTAAGTAATTATATCAATGCCATCTTTTCATTCCCTTCCAATCTCTTGCATACACAGATTATCCGGGGGTGGTCCTTAATGGCTAGGTCAACTTCTTCCAGTTCTTCTTGATTAAGTTGACTCGACTTGGCCGATTCTACTTTTATTTCTTCCTTATAGCCTAGTGGTTTCGCTTGACATGATTCTACTTGGGGGTACGATCTCGCCCGAGGTCGTGCCCCCCAATACCGTCACAAACGGTAGACAATCTTTCCGTCAGACAATCGCATCCTTTTGCAGACAGCTACCTTTTTTTGGCTAACAATTGCTCCCAACTAGAATTTTTGTTCCGATAACTTTCGCTTCTCCCGCTGGTCGATCTCTTCCCATTTTGGTTAAGGCGTGGCCATCAACAGTTAAGGTTCATTTGCATCTTCAAGCTCATCAAAGAATCCAGCCTCTACCATGTGGGACTCTTTCTTAATAAACGATCGTTTGAAGTAACGGACTGTGACTTGCTTTCCTTTCCAAAACCCTTTATGCACTAATGGTACGAGGAAGGAACAATTCCTATACATCCAGCCACACCCCATAAGTAAATGGTAGGAAGTGTCTGAATCAATAACATGAAATTTGGTCAGACCCTTGAAATTTTCGATGGCCAGCTCGGATGTCACATGTCCCTTAGTTATTCGGATATCACTTCCAAACCCAACAATCTCGGTTGGCTTTCGAATAAGTTTTTTGTCCGGGAGTTCGCTTCGTCGGAAAATTTCCAAAGGCATTATATTGAGAGATGAACCATTATCCAAGAACGCTCGTTTGAGTTCAACCCCATTAAGTGAAGCTATAACATACAATGGCCTGTAGTGAGGGGTAGGGATGCATTTGTCTTCCTTTGTAAAGACTATGACCGCTCCAGACAACCCCTGTGAGACAGGGAGCAATGTGATTGTTGCTGCTTCTTTAACACCTTCCTTTGGAGCTAGCCAAAGGAACTTGGCTATTTCTTTTTGAGTCAGAGGGGAAAAGTCCATCTTCTGGAGAATGCTTCTGGCAGGAGCCGTTTCCAAGAGACGAAATGCATCGAGATCATCTTCCCTGACCAACGCGACCTGGGCAAGACTGCCCTAGGCCTCCTCCTCATCAGCCCCTCCTGATATCATTATAGCAGCACCTCGGTCATGCACAGGGAAAGGTTCCTCCCTTATATCCCTGGGAGGAAGGATAAGCTCACCATTGGCGATTCACCTGTGGAAAGTATTTCGCAAAGCCCAATTATCGAGGTGGGATGGCAAGTATGCCGATGATACATGCAGTACTTAGGATAGGCCATTTCCTCAGGGGTTGGCTCGCGCGTTACCTCAGACAACCTAATATCTCCATGCTGGATCCATTTTCTGAGGATGGTTTCCACTTCCTCTAAAGTGCACGGGATAGGGGAGGTACTTCATCTTGATTCTTCACCCGAGGAGTGCGGGCTGATCCCACGTTCTTCTTGTTTGAGGGTGTGTCAGTCATAGTTGTTAAAGGCTCAAGGCGCACAAAAGCGCAAATGCCTCCTAGAACCTGAGGCGCAAGGTGAGGCGCGCGCCTGACTGAAGCAAGGCGGACGTTGAAAAAAAAAAAAAACAAAACCCACCTAATAAAGTATTAAAGATGCAATAGTATATATAAAGATGCAAAAGGCAACTAAATGACAAAGATGGTGTACTCTATGATCTATACACTCACATATCAAGATAAAGATGGATACGAGCTGCTGGCAGGAGATGTATAACAACATACATTTATATACACACACTTGCAGATAAAAATTATTCTAGGGGTGAATAAGAAATGTATGGGTGAATTCAATGGGGTTTATTGCTAATTAGAATAAGAGGAGCAAGTTGTCAAACCTTATATTTAGGATTTTTTATTTTCTTTAAAAGATTTTGCCCTTTTTTAATATTAATAATTGATAACTGTATTTGTATATATAATGCCAAAAGTTTGTATTAATTTTTTTTTTTCTCAGCACAGAATATATATATATATATATAAATAAAATTTTCCCTCACCAGTCACCACAGAATAGATGACTAACACTAATCTGCAAACAACAATTTTTGTAATATAGCAACAAGAGAAAATGAAATTACATAACATCTACAAAATTAGATATAAATAAACATCACATTTGAACCCAAGAAAACAGAAAATTGTAAACATCACATTTGAAAACTGCAAACTAAGAATAGAAAACCTGTAAAGATAAAAATATATATATATAAATAAACAATCAAACATTATAATTACTATTTTGAAGAGTTATAATATCTAAAACGAAAATAAGGAAAAAATCATCCTCTGTAACAGCGAAGAGAAATAAGGGAAAAAAATAAAAAGAAAATAAAAGTTAGTAGAACTTTTATTTTAGCCCTACTATTACTTTCTTTATTAGTTGAGATTTAATAATGCAAAAAAAAAGTAGTTAGGATATAGTAGGTATAAAAAAGAATAGAATTCTTTTAAACCACAAAAAAATATATATATATAAATAAAATAAAATAAAAAGAAGAAGAGCAGAGAGAGCTGAGAGAAGAAGAATAGAAAAAAAATAAAAAATAAAAAATAAAAAATAAAAGAAGAGCCTAGAGTCTTAGACTCGGCTCAAAGAAGAATAAAAAAAAATTAAAGGAGTAAGAGACTAGACGAGAGAGAGAGAGAAAGTCGAGAGAAGAAGAAGAACTGAAGAAAAGAAGAAGAAAAGAGAAAGAGAAAAAAAAAAAAAAAAAAAAAATTACCGAAAAGAGAAGAAGGAGATAAGAAATGGAGAAGAAGAGAAGAAGAAGCAAGAACTTACCGGCAGAGACGTAGATCCGGCAGATCCAAGCTTCGGCGCTTCGCATTTCGCAGATCTCGACGTCTCGTACTTCTTTAGTTCTCTGTCTCTTCTTTCCTTTTGCTTTTTTTTTTTTTTTTTTTTTTTTGCTTTGTAACTTGCTGCTTGCATGTATATGTTTTGTAATAAACAAATAAAAACTAAAAGTAAAAAAAATAATTTTTCATATAGGCGCGCCTGTACTGCGCCTTTTCCTCAAAGGCGCTTGCCTAGCTAAAATGCCTCGCCTTAAGTCTTTCAAGGTGCCTTTAACAACTATGGTGTCAGCAGCTGTGACTTGGGGCTTGCACCTGCCTCGGTTCTCCTCTTGCATTGCACCATGCATGCAGATGGCAAGATTAATTGCCAAATTGCGAGCTGCCTCTATTAAGTCTGCGAAGGTCTGGAGTTTCAAGTTAATGAGATGGATCTGGTAAGACTCCTGCATGCCTTGTATATAGATCTTGGCCAGTGCCTCCTCCTTGTACGTTTAGTAGCATTCTATCGCCCGGTCATGAAACCTATGGACATATGTGAGCAAATCCTCTCCAAGGCCCTGAACTTCTTTTGTTAACGATAAGGTAGTCACCTTTTCTTCCGCTTGGAAAAACTTGGTGTGAAATAATGTAGCTAACTGATTCTAGGTGGTGAGTGACCCCAATTCCAAATTCGCGTACCACTTGTAAGCACTGTATGTTAGGGTTTTAGAGAACTCCCTAAACCGCACAATATGGTCATTTCTAAAAGGTCCCAAGGACTCTATAAATCGCACCACATGTTCACGCGAATTGCCCTTCCTCCTATCAAACTTGCTGAATTTGGGGGCTACATACCCCAGGGGATATGAGTGAAACGCAATGGACTGCGCATAAGGTGGCTCGGGGGAAAATTCCTAAGTTAAAATGTTCCTCTCGTTCCGTAATACCGTTTGCAGGTCCGCCATAGTCATATAAGGCGATTGCTGAATCAAATCTCGTTGACATCCGAACTCCTCCGAGCTCCTATCCCTTCGGGCTACCTCCCTTCGACTGGTGCTCGGCGTGCTCAATCTCGCTGGTGTTGTGAGTGAGGTGTTGAAGAGGGTTCAACGAGCACGCGACGGCGTGTCCTGTGGCCGTCTGCACAGACCAATGGAATGTCTTACCTCGGCTGATGACTGGGGCACACGTCATAGAGGACTGTCTAAGGTCACCTGGCCTCATTAGGTCCATCAGAGAAATCACCGCTTGGACCTGCACCTCGCCGAGGCACTCCTCTGTCGACAATTTCCCAAAGTAAGGACACCACCTCCTTCTGGGTGCCCTCAAGCTGCTCCATTCTGTACGACAATGCGTTATGAGTCTCAACTAAGGCATCAAGATAGATGATTCTAGTTCCGGGCAAATATGACCCAGGCATACTTACGGACCCATTATAGCCCTCACAGAGAGTGGGGCTAGTTTGAGAAGGTGGCCTAATATCTCGCACGCTAATCTTTCGCACGTTTAACATATGTGAAGCACGCCTCCCAAGTGAAGTCGCCAAAATGTTAAAGATAGTTCTTAGTAGGATGAGGAAATCGTTCCACATAAGCCAAGAAATCTAAGATCAGTATCCAAGTGGAGATCCAAGCAATACGAGGGACTCGATAAAGATTAAGAAAGGGAAAGCCGACCTTGGTATCCTATGAATTCGAGCTCGACAAAGTCTAGTAGTTAAGGTGGTTGTTGTTCCTTAAAGGCTAATTAATGCCCCTATTTATAGTGCTCACTCCCTCGGTCAACGTCTCTCAGTCTTTTGGGTGAGCCCACCCTTTACCCAAGAGTTTGAGGGTCTCTTCTCTGACAGATGGGACGTTGACGGATGGATCACGATGCTTTGCCCCCCAGTCCAAAGAGGTAATGGCGCTCCTTAATTAATACAG
Organism: Cornus florida; assembly: GCF_030987335.1. Classification (NCBI taxonomy): domain Eukaryota; kingdom Viridiplantae; phylum Streptophyta; class Magnoliopsida; order Cornales; family Cornaceae; genus Cornus; species Cornus florida. The sequence goes on from NW_026775578.1 coordinate 61,915,884, forward strand.
ATCTTCTCAAATGTCTTTCATAATTAATGCACTTTTTATCACTCTTAGCTCGAGCTCGGATACCCAATGTCCTTTCCCCCTCGTATTAACCTTCGACTGAGGCGATACCTTGGAACCCAACCACCTGTCCACATGTCCTCAGATTCCCGAATCTAGAATGAGGATGAGTCTTATTCGAGGTCCTACTTTCTTGACCTTGCAAGGCTATCCTAACTTTACATCTCAAGGTCCTTCTAGCCAGAATGGGAAGTTTACAGAGGAAAGGCTCGAGATTGCCCCAGTAGGAAGCGACTTCGGAAGAGTAGGGAGGAGGGACCCATCCAACTAGAGCAGGGCGTGTTCTCAAGAAAGGAAGGGTAGCGACCCCTTCCTCAGCCAGCGAGTCCAGTGGCAGGACAAGTAGCTCGAAGATACTTAGTCCCTTCAACGGGCACACCAAATAAATATTGGCCAGGTGTGCTTACTTTTCAAAAATGGCGCCACTCGGACAGCCCTCGTGGCGCGATTATCAACACTCATACATGTAAAGTCTCTATTTATAATTACGGGCCAATGTTTGGTATGGAAATCAAAGTTGAACTTGTTAATTATGAGAATATAATTATAAAAGGTAAAGTTAATCACTTACCTGTGAATAATATGACATGTTAGGTCTATATATACCCTATCTATACCCTCCCTTAATCCTCAATTAAAGAAGATCAATACTAAGCAATGACATTTCATCCATGTTGAATCTTAAAATATAATAATGTCTTACAACTACGAGAGGATCCCATGTTTGTTGTGAACACATCAAGTTGGTCAGAAAAAAAAAAAAAAAAAGCTTATACATTACTACTAATTATCCTTCTCTTTATTGTAGCTTATTGTCAAACATACCAATTTAATAATGGTCATTTTATAGACATTTTAATGGTGAATTTTTATTTTTAGATGTCTCAAAGTCATTTGATTTTCTTTCAAACCTCATTATTACTATATAATAAAATTTCATATTGGCAAAAGGTTTCATTCAAGACCGGATTAAATGAGACCTGGCCTTTATATGAATTTATTATTATTATTATTATTATTATTTTGAATTTGTCAAATTTAGAATTGGTATTTGGTTGCTTTCTCCAATCCTTTGCTACAAATACACGAACATATCAACTCAAAAGAATAATTAATTACCATTGATGCATGGGATTGTCCACTAAGTCACAATGGGATTAAGAATGAATTCGAGAGCAACAAAATTTAAGTCACACAAAATGAGAACGAAAGTAAAAGCGCGTGCAAAACAAGAAAGTTTATAATATCCCTAAGGTACCGTACTCCGAGACCTCTCAATCGTTAGACCATCTATCAGGTAAGTCCCACCACCACATTCAACGGCTAAGAACCTCCTGAGTACGTTACTCCTGAAGTATTGTAGAGTTTCAGGCTTGGACCATTGGGGAGAATTGTGTGAGATTATGCATGGTGCCGGGGGTATCTTAGTCATTTAATCTTGTATCAAATTGTCCAACATCTAAAACTTTGTCTGCTGCGTAACATGCGCACTCATATCCATTCACACTCCGAAGAATAATTGGCGCATTTTTTCCCACACAGTAGTAGTAGTTAATTAGTTCATTCCCACGCACGCTCCTATTTCTCAAAAGCGCACGATACATCTACTTTCTCTCTCTACATTTTCTCTCTCTATACGACAACAAACTGGTGCATATGCCACCATCCTCACCCTCATAAATTCCATTTCTTTCCTGAAAAATCATCTCCCCCAAACCCTTTACTTTTCTTGTATATGGGGGCTGGTTTTTCTGGTTTTGCGGTGGAGAGTATTGGAGCTCAGACTTCGTTGAATTCGGGTTTCGAAGACTTGCCGGAGAGATGTTTGGCTTTGATTCTCACGTGTTTGGACCCTCCGGAGATCTGTAAATTGGCGCGTTTGAATCGAGCGTTTCGACGAGCTTCGTCGGCGGATTTTGTTTGGGTATCCAAGTTGCCTGAAAATTATGAGGTTCTTGTGAAGAAGGTGTTCGATGAAAGTCCAGAGAGTTTAAGTAAGAAAGAGATTTATGCCAAGTTGTGTCATCCTAATCGCTTTGATGGTGGCACCAAGGTGTCTCTCTCTTTCTCTTTCTCTCTCTAGCATTAATGGGTTGAATCTTTTTTTGTTTTTGGTGTTCTCAGTACCCCTCCCCTCCTCTTTGGTCTTATAGGTACATAAATACATGTATGTGTGTGTATATATATATACACACGTACATGTGGCAACTGTTTTATTTGGAGTTTTTTCATCAAATATGAGAAAAACAAAATAAATGACGAAAATGTGTTTTGTAACATTTGTTGTATTTTGCAAAGAAACTTTAAAACCAAAAAAAAAAAAAAAAACAAATCAAAGTTGGAAACAAGAAAACGATATTTTTACTTGTTTAACTTGAACAATTTTAGAGAGATTCTTTTTCTTAAAATATATTATATATATATATATATATGTAATATGTAAATACCATTTTTTTTTACAATTATCCAAATATTTATTTTAAATTTTTTTTTAGTTTGAAATATTGTGAACAAATTTAGTTAGAAATATGTTTAAATCATAATAAAAATAAAAACATTGCCCTTTTTTTTTATTTATATATATGTATATATATAAAAAAAAAACCCAACTAAAACAGTTACAAACGTGGTATTAGTTGACAGGTGTTTTTTTATTATTATTATTATTATTTTATTGGAGAGCTTAAAAAAAATAAATAAATAAAAGCATTGATCCAGCAGCTGAAAGACCTGGGATACTGATCATACTGTACCCCGGTATTGTAGAACTTCTCCTGCTTTAAAGGGTTGGTGTCTCTTTGGGTGTTCACATCCCCCTCCCTGGCCCTCCCCTCCCTCTTTTGTCATATATGTATATATTTCCACTCATATATGTGAGTGTATGTATATATATGTGTTATGAATCTTTCAATTTGGTTGATGGGTTGGTGTTTTTGGAGTAGTGTAAAAAAAATCTTGGGCGGTTTGTGTTAGGTGTTTGATGGGTGATTTGGCTTGTATGTTGTCAGGAAGTTTGGATGGAGAAGAGGGACGGTGGGATTTGTGTTTCAATTTCTTGGAAGGGATTGAAAATAACGGGTATAAATGATCGACGGTACTGGAATCACATCTCAACCGATGAATCCAGGTTAGAATATTTTTTTTTTTTTTTTTTTTTTTGAAGGCTTAATTTCATTTTAATTAGTCGTTGTTAGTTGTGTGACTTGTGTCTATTTTTAAGAAAATAAAATTCTTTTTTTTTTTTTTTGTCGATTTTGTGGAGTGTGTTGGTCATCCAAGGATAAACCCCAACCCAAGTGTTTCTCTTAACGTATGAGAACTACAGTTCTGCACTTATGAAAGATGTGGACGTGTAGGTTGGGTTGACGACTCTAGTGAAAACAACCCTTGCTAGGGTTTATGGACCAATAAATAAATATCTTCTCTCTTATTTCTCATTCACGTTTTGTCTTCACTTAAATACTTAAAAAGGACTATTCGGTTTTGTTTTTTTGGGGTGACCGAGATAGACGTAATCATGACATCATTTATCATAATGATATCATTCCCACTTGTATAAATGTGATCGAATGCATACGACTTTCGAAGTATATATCATAACTCATGAAAGATGCATTTCATTTATAGTTCATCAAAACGCTTTGTCATCAAAGTTTTCTTTATTCCTTTTATCTATGCTATATGCCTTTCTTTGTGGTTAAAAGATGAATATGATTCGCCTTTCTCACAAATTCTCAATTTTTTAGTCTCACACATTACACAACTTGACTGAAAATTTGCCTTTTCTAATGTTTAGATTCCAAACAATCGCATATCTTCAACAGATATGGTGGTTAGAAGTAGATGGAGAGATAGAATTCGAATTTCCGGCAAGGTCGACCTACAGCCTCTTCTTCCGGCTCCAGCTCGGAAGAGCCACAAAAAGACTCGGCCGACGAGCCTGTAACCTCGAGCAGGTCCACGGCTGGGACATCAAGCCCGTCCGGTTCCAGCTATCGACCTCGAACGGACAGCAAGCCATTTCCCAGCGTTATATGAATGATCCAGGAAAGTGGGTGCATCACCATGTGGGAGATTTCACGGTTGAGGACTCGAACACACCTACAAAGATTAAGTTCTCAATGACACAAATAGATTGCACACACACTAAAGGTGGTCTCAGCTTGGACTCTGTGTTGATCTGTCCAAGTGAGGTTGGTGAGAGTTTAAAGAAGGTTTGATACTAGTTAGCTTAGTTGATAGTGATTTATATGTTTTTAGCTTCAATCCTTTTTTTTTATGCCCACATTGACACTTGTATATCTCAATACATGTGTGTGTAATGAAGTTAACTTGGTAGGTAGTTGATTGTGCGAGGCAGAAAGCAGATAGGTCTATTTTTTGTGGTCTAGTAGTACCATTTGTTTTTTAAGCAAAAATAATTTGCTTGTCTTTGCTTTTGTATTTTTCACATTATGTGGTTGTTTTATATCATAATTCTATTGGGTAGTGTAGATTTTCTTTTCTTCTTCCAGACTCAAGGACTCAATTCAATGTACAAGTTTTTAATTTCTTCTTTCAGAAACTATTAGAAAATTTGGACTGAAAATAGTTTAATAAGAGTTGGGTTACTTCTATGCAAAGAAAATTCTAAATCCGCCACCCACACCCCCCCCACCAAAAAAAAAAAAAAAAAAAAAAAAAAAAAAAAAAACCCAATTTAAAGACAAAAATACCCAAAATGCCCTAAAAGCTAAATAACACACTTGTATGCACACACTTTATTAAGGGTAATTTGGAATTTTACTAAAAAAAAAATTGGTAAAAAAATTACACACATTCTAAGGACCCATTTGGCATGCTATATATTTTTTGTCAATACCAAGACAACTATTTTGTTATAGGTGTATTTTATGTAAAAATTGGAACCATGTTTGTTTTGAGAAATTAAAAAATTTACTTTAATTCCACCGCTACAGTACCAAAGCACACAATATCAAAAAATTCTTATATGCTATGAACTATTCCAAACCTAGCTTGAGTTTTATTTATTTATTTTTTGCACTTAACCTTTGTAGATACCATAACCAAACCATCAACAAACTACAGGAAGTCAAGATTCAAAAATAAATAAATAAATAAAATATTGAAGCATAACAAACCATCCAGCTAGCTACATCAACCCCAAACGAGCTGAGAATGCTATTGTTGATCCCACTTGAATTTCGGAAAGGGCAATACTTGCCTACTCACCGGTGAGTAAGAAACTTATACTCATCACGCATGTGTCGCAATGCTAAACTACAAAGTGTCCTTACATTTAAAATAATAAAAAATAAATAATTTTTAAATATATGAGGTAAACCCAAATGAATCAGAATCAATTCTAACCCATTTTAGTATTGTAGAATTACTGTTTTATTTAGTTTTGTATATCTAAAATAGACTCATATAACCATCAAAAATATACTTTTTATTTAATTTTATACATCTAAAGTAGACTATATGAGAGGAAAGAGAATTAAAATTTAATTCGGATTCATTTGCTTTTATATGATATCAAATTATTTATTTTTTATTATTTTAAATATAAGGACACTTGTCAGTTTAGCATTGCACTACATACATAGAGTATAAATTTTCAACTCACCTGTGAGTAAGCAAGTATTGTCCTTTCAGAAATTCATACATAAATATAACGGGGTCTGTAATTTCTGTAACTGTATGCGTAAGAAACACTCCAATTTAATTAAAAGGAAAATGAAGTACTCCTATGATTTAAGAAAAATAATAGCTTGGAAAAGATGCAATAAAAAAGCTCATAACCATTGCTAGTCTCTATTTACTCTCTTCTAAAAGTACACATTTCTATAGCATTGAAAAATAAAAGAGAGTTGCTACTTTCACCTATAGGACTCTTATCCTCAGCAAAAGACAGTGCAATAACTAGGAAAGAAACACGCTTACAGCGATCAAACTCGAATATACAGTATGCATCGGACCGGCTTCGTTATCAGAACTATTTTGGCAGTGAAAGCTGAGGGAGGAATGAAGCATGTGCATACCATATCATAAGAAGCCAAAGCTGTTCGCGAGTCTAATGTCCATTAAATTACACTTGCAAATGCTTCGGGGACGGGAGAACTAAAAACCTACCAGGGTAGAAGTGCTTGAAATCACAACAAACCCCACAATTAAAAAAGAGACTAAAAACGAAAAACAGAGACTGAGAAATGAAAATAAGAAATTTGTTGAAATGACCTGTACAATGATAAGTGCAAAGACGCTCACCTAGCAAAAACCAATAGAAGGGCCAAACCATTTTAGTCATGCCTTCCAATCGTAATCCTCGATATCACTGTTAAAGAACCCGTATTCTGTAAAGTCATGCGGCATATCCTGAACCATCCCTTCCGACAAATGGAAATTCTGTGGCAAATCTACTGCCTTCTGGTTGGATCCATTGTTGCTACCAGCTGCAGATGAGTCACTGTTTGAAACACCTCTGAAACTGTTGCTTCTGCTTGGTGTGGGACCAATTACACTTCCAGGCCCATTGCCAGAGGCTGCAGAAGCCGTCGAGATGTTGTTGCTTCCAAACCCTAATCCATCCCTTGCCACACTCCCATTCACATTATGCCCAGAAAGGGACTGCTGTTGCACCCCACGAACTGTGTTATTGTTCATATCCTGCAGCATTTGCTGAATCATATGCTGTTGTAAAGCCTGGCTGCCTTGAGATTGTGGAAAATGGCTCTGTTGGAGTATGCCATTATTGTTTAATGAGCGTTGCTGCAGCTGCTGTTGCTGTGGCATTTGAGAATTTGACATGCCAGTAGCTGGTAAATTCTGCAATGTTCTTGGCAGTAGAGAAGTGGGTCCTTGAAATGTTGAGGATGGATTCTGGTTAGAATTATTGAAAGAAGCCAATGCCTCCTGCTGAAATGAATTAGAGCTCGAATTCATGGAGTTCTGTCTCATCAGCAAATTCTGGTAGTTAGTCGGAGCCAAAGCAGCTTGTGCCGAGCCATTTGAAGCTCCTTGACAAAACGTGTGATGGTTATTGTTCATTTGGTTGTTTACTCCCGGATGCAATGCCATTAACTTATTGAGAGCATTGGGATCGGATGCTAGACCCTGAATACCTGCTAGCTGCTCCATCTCCCGCGTCTGGAGCTTGGCTGTACTGGCATGTCGAGGATAATTTTTCAAGCCATCTGCAAATGGCATCAGATCCAGGCAAAAAGATGCTTACATATTTGAGTCACAAAAATCTATAGGCACATTAAAGCCCTAAAATAAATAAACTCAATTGGACAAATAAATAAACTACCATTCAGAAAGCACAAAAATATTTTTCGCAAACAAGAAAATATATATTTTAGATGGAGAAAGATGAACATCCATGCTAGTTCATATGATTTTTTTTTTTCGCCCCTGAACTAAATATTTCAAGACCTAACAATTGAACCCGGAAAATGGAACCAAGAAAAGACCAACCACCCCACAAGAGAAAATTATTAGGGGAGTTCAACTCTTCCCTCCCCCTTCAGGCCATCCCCAAGGATTTCCCCTGGTAAACACCCAGTGCATGTAGCGTAGAAGACTGTATGCAGAAAAATTATTCAGGTGCTCAAAGAGGACCAGAGAAGGGCAAAGAGAGGCAAAAGAGTAGTTACCAATTGGCCCAACTTTGTGTGCTTTGCAAAAATCCATCAAGTCTTTCATGCTGTTAACAACCTCAGATATCTGTTACAAGTTGGTGTGGAGAAATATAAGGAATCTCAAACAAGAAACTAGAACAGTAGGCCAATATTTCCAATAGGAAGCAGAAACAGGGAGCAACATACCTGCAAACACCGGACATATCTTTTGGAAAATCCCAAGTCATTCAGTGAGTTCAACTCTAAAGTCCTAGCAAGCTGACGCCCAGCTGTCACAACCCTGAGATAAAATAAACTGTGTGTTACACATCAGTGCCATAACCAAACTTGGCATCAGAATTTATATACATCAGAATACAAGATCAAAGGTTGAGAACGCATTGAGCCTATTCGGGAACTATGGGAAATCTGGTTTCAGGACTGGACTCAACATTGAGATGCAGATTCAAAAAGCTTATAAAAATTAAATATACCTCAAAAACTACCAAACTATTAAGAGTCAGAAGTATTGTTACATGGGAATTGAAGCTCTCATCAGAATAAAGACGTTTAGAAATGATAGCTTTATAAAAATATTAGAAAAAGAAGGATTTCCAGCATGATCTTTCCAGAGTTAGCTTTCTGGGTGGTGTCTGTTGCTAAACAAATTGAAACAAATGATGTTACTTCACAGTGCAAATGCAAAGCATTTTGTTAACAAATAAACACGTTCACATTTACCCTACTTTAGTTGCAACAAGTAGAATCCTACCATAATGGGAATCAACATGGCAGGTCAGCTTTGTAGAAGTCTTTAACTAATTTTAAAAGATGCTCAGTTATTTGCAATATAACCTTCATGCTTCATATGAAGAATTCTATCAGCACAAGAACATATTTTATTCATTTTCTTACAATCTAATCCGAGATGGTAAAAAATAAACAGGATATGGAATTTTGGGTATGTTAAGAACCAACTATTCAGAATTATATTCCCATGTAGCAAGGAATTCACTTCTGGCTACTAGGTTACTACTTCAAAACTGATTGCAAAGCATCAACTTACTAACCTCCACTTACAATTATGAGATATCAAACCTTCACCCGTGTCTAGCAAACCTAAATATTTGTACTCCAACAGTTCCAAACAAGTTCTCAAATAGGTGGGATAAAAGTTCACCAAACAAAATTTAAAAGGACCAGGTCCTAAATAAAAACCTGAAATTGAAATACTAAACAAGTTGTTATCTAACAGACTCACATATTACTGTTTGCCTGTAAATCCTGCTGAGAAACCCCATCAGATCCACTTTCAGCAATTGTGCTCTGGCATTTCTGAGCAACCTGCAGTAACTGATTCACCTGCCAAAGAAGTATGTTTCACAAGTTCAAGTCACAATGTTTAAAGCCTGTACCATTGTCTAATTTAAAGAAGTTAAAATAATTACACATTATATACAACCATTCATTGAATTAGAGGAACACCTCCAGCAGGACTTGGAGATAACGGGAATAAGTCCCGGATAGGAAGATGCAATACAAGGATCTTACATTAAAATGGTCATATAGAAAGTTTAACTCACAGAAATTTGGTAAGCTAACCCTTAACTTTGTTAAAAATTTCGCCACTTGATCATCAATATTCCCATGTTTCACTTTCTTTGTTCCAAGTGATTATTCAACATTATTTGCTTCTATTAACTTATCTATCGAATTCCACCCACCTAATGAGTAAGCAAGTTTATTCATAGGACGAAGTGGAAGAAAAAAAAAAAATTGAACAGCTCAAAAGGCAGTGCTCACTGTAGAAACAATTGCAAATTTCAATTGAAATTGTTTGGTGCGGTGGAGGGGGAGGGGGAGGGAGGTTGAGAGTTAATTAATGTTTCTCTGTGTCATTCAAATATTTCTTTTTCCATTTTTTTGTTTTTCGTCACATTTACATAATGTAACACAGAATAATTACCAAGTTACACACACAAACATTGGGGTTTCAGACTCCATCCAACACATTTTAGACGTCACTAGACTCATGAGGTTCATGTTTCCAAAAATCCGGGTATATAATATAAAGATAAATATATGTATATATGTGTGTGTATATATATATATATATATATAGAGAGAGAGAGAGAGAGAGAGGACGAGGTTATTAAAATCGGGATGCTTTGTTGGATCGAAAGGCCTCAAGATCAGATTGTAGGACCGGATTGAGAATGGTAAGATTCTACAAAATCAGAAAGGTAATACCTAAAATATTTCTTCATTAAACAATTCTTGAAATGTACAGAGAAACACCTAAAACTCATGAAAAATATAAAATAATTAAGACAAGGATTTAAAACACACAAAACCTCCAAAACCTCTCCCTAATAATTTTGGAGCACTTTTCTCTCACACAAATAAACTCAGTGGATCGACATATTGTTTTTGAAACAAAATTTTGCCCACCTTTTTTGTTACATATAATAGCAAAATTACCAACCAAAAAGAAATGAATTTATAAAAATGGGAAAGGAAACAATGTTGGACTCATACTATTAAAAAATGAAGAATCAAGCTGCCAAAATAAATTGTTTAAATGATTGCTAGTTCAAAACAAATTTAAAGAATTATTGTAGTCTCGCAATTACAACAAAAAAAAAGGTGCATAATTGTCATATCATAGGCATTTAATTTGGTCTTGACCTTAATTTATTATTATTATTTTGGATATTTGGTCCTAACTTACCAAAACGGAACAGTTAAGTAACATTCTATGGCCATTAGAATCGGCAACCCATGATTCCTGTGATCCTATAGAATTTCATCAGGATTCTACCTCCGTACGAGTTTTTGTGAGACCGTCATCAATTCAGTAGTTTTGGATATTTGGTCCTAACTTACCAAAATGGAACAGTTAAGTAACATTCTATGGCCATTAGAATTGAGAACCCATGATTCCTGCGATCCTATAGAATTTCATTGGGATTCTGCCTTCGTAGGAGCTTTTGTGTGATCGTGCGGATCATAAGATTCGGATCAAGATTTTAATAACCATGAGAGAGATCCCCAAATAACATAGCACTTGATGGTCTTGATCGACCACTGATGGCAAATGAGAGGGAAAAGAAAATTAGTTTTATTTTCAAGTTTATTTCCAAACTCATTGGGAAAAACTAGGAAAGGGTTCCATTGGTTCAGTGGTCATCAGCTATTTGTACTCTCACAGTTGCTTGCATTTAAAAGAATTCTTCCTACATGGAGTAACTCTGGTGTTTTGGGTTTTGATTCCCAAATTGCAGTTTCTTACCAAAAATATGCAATTGAATAAAAGAAGCTTCAAATATGAATAAAATTAATGAAACAGCAACCTATCTGATAAGAGTTGATGAACAAAAATAATTGATTATTAAGTAAAACTAAACCAAGTTCAAGCAGGTTGGAAGAATGCAAAATCTGTACCTGTGGTGCAACCAACCTACGAGGAAGAAGTTCTTCATGGCGCCTTGCACAGAACTCCCAAGTCAATATCTGAAGAAATATGAGCAAGAAGTGCTGAAATGTTGTTTTATAGAATAAAAAAGAAATACAGAAAATACTTCTGCTTTTAATAATATTTTGTTAACCTTCAAATCAGGGGCGAATATGATCCGAAGCTGGCCCTCACGAACAACACGGAGTTGATCATATACACTTTCTTGAACTGCTTTCCCATACTCCAGCATCATTATTCCAGAAGGGAATCTGTATTCACGTGGCAAGTCCAAAAATAGAAGCTCATCAATGACACCACTGCCAAATTTGATTTCATTAAGTCTTGGGAGTACTTCAAAAGTTGCCTCTGTTTACAACACCCCACAAAAAAGGATAAATTGAGTTGGAACAGATGTACACCAAAAAGAAAGAGAAGAGTTAAAATAGAAAAACAAATCCAATAAACATTATACGACAGTGAGTTGCAAGAGAGTCAACTACCTATGGATCAAAGGAGATACCAGATCATAGCCCTAAGAATCTATATGCAACTAATAAGAAAAAATGACTCATATTAGCAAAACAAAATCAACATATTACAAGCTTTGCACACAATATTGTTGTCATCAACAAGTACAAAATATAATGATAGAGAACAGTGGCAGCAGCCTTTTAAGGTATATAAAAGGCGTGGCAAGGAGGGTTCTAAGGCTCAAACCTTAATTTGGCACATGCTAGACGATGGGTCCACTTGGAGTCTTGAATAATTAGGGGGATTTGGTCAAATTGCATAATTATGGTAGCTTCCACTTGGAGTCTTGCATAATTAGGGGGATTTGGTCAAATTGCATAATTATGGTAGCTTGCATCAATTTCGATCAAATTACATCCGTCCATAGTAATTACTTTTATTATGCTAGAGTCAAATATTGATTACCTCAATTACGGAGTGATTACTTTTATTATGCTATAGAGTCAACTTTTGATTACCTCAATCATGGGGTAATCTGAGGGTCATAAGTTGCTATAAGAAGGGTATGATGTAAACTTGCTGAGGCAGTCAAGGAATGAATAAAAATATCTATGAGATTTCTTTGTGAGTAATTCACAATTTGTGAGGGTGTGAGGCCTTCTCTAGGTGTGATACCTGGACCTGTTGGTGTGATTCCAGTAGGTTTTTGTTGTTTTCAATCCTTTCTCTCTACTAATATTTTGAACCATAGCTCTGTTTATTTTAATTAACAACCACTTCTCCTTTGGTTTTCTACATTTCAACTATCAAACCTCCAAATTTCTGCCCTAGTTCTTGAACTTTCAGACTCTGAATTCTTTGAGTTCTTAGCTATTTAAGGCTGCTCTCTTGTCCTACATCATATAACAAAAAGTCCGAACTAAAAATTATCATTTTAACACTACTACATAATGTTAACGTATTAAGGGTAAAGTGCCAAAAAAAAAAACCGCTATATAGAAAATGTGCAAAGACCACCCCTACTATTTATTATGTGCCTATAAATCCCCTATATTTTCAACATTTGGAGCAAATTTCCCCCTGATGGTCAATTTGACAAAGTTTTTTTTATAAAAACCCCAAAATGCCCTCACTGCTGATGTAAGAAAGGAAAAAAATATAACCAAATATTTTATATACTGTATAAAAATATGAAGTGTTATACATAAAAATATATGTATATGTATAGGGAAAGCTTCATTTTTTCCGGGACTACCATAATTGCCGACGTCTCTCTCTCCTCTCTTCAATATGATTACTCCCTCTCTAGTCTATTTAACTTGTGGCATGAAGGAGCGCATGGTGGGTCTTTGATTCTATCAACTGAATCAACAAAGAAACCATCAACAGAAGGTATAAGGCCTACTTGGTGAATGGGCTTCCGTTCTTGTACAAGTGATAACAGGAAAAGAGAAGAGAGAGAGAGAGAGAGAGAGCTTGTTTGTTTATGATAATCTGAAAACAGTTCTCTAGAAACAGAGTGGAAAGAGAACCAATTTTGATGTGTATATAGTTTTCTTTGTTTTTTTAGTTTTCAAAGAGACAAAGATCACTGATCAAAACGAGAATATATATATTTGAAACTCTGCCTTTTCTAATTTCTAATTGCAGAATCCAATTGCTTCGCCTCTCTCTTCAAACTTGTGAAGCCCCCTTCAATTGAGGGTACTTGTTCGTCGCCTCTACTCTGTGTATATACACACATATATATATCATGCTCTCCGTTGGGTCATCTCTTCATGCTCTCTCTGTGGTGGTCATGATGTTTGAAGCTTGCTGAAACTTCACCGGTTTGCTAAAGCTTTTCGGTCACTCAACGGTCTTCACGTTGCTTAAGCTTCTGGGCCCTCACCGATCTTCATGTCGCTGAAGCTTCTGGACCTCGCTGGTGCTATATATATATATATATTACCTATTTTTTTTATATATATTATACTGTAAGTGTACTTTAGTCATTTCATTGTTCAATTAGCCCCAAATTGAATATTTATTCGTATTTGCACAAATTGAAGATTGTAGGAGGGTTTTACGAACAACAGGGGGGTCTTTGCACATTTTGTATATAGTGGGGGAGTATTATGCACTTTACCCTTGTATTAATGTGTAATTTTGCAATAAGTAACAAAGTGAACTCAAAACCAATAGTGGAGCATGTAGATCACAAATGAGTAAACCTTAAAAGGGATATCTAAATAAATAATATAAAATTATATTAACAGGGCACTAAATTGTTAAACAGTGAATTTGAACTGTATAAAACAAACAAACAATAACACAATCATGATTTCTACCAGAAATGCCAGTTCTGGCATGTCCCTAAAAGCCGAGCAACTTGGCCCGAGTCATCGAACCTTTAATTAGAAAATGTGTTTGTTAAATGGTAAGGACTACTGTAAACATACAAGTATACTAGAATATGAGCACGTCCATAGTACGATTTGGGTGACACAGAAATTGAATTACCAATTACATAAAAACTTTTCGAATTCAAACAAATGACATATAGTTTCAAAACTTGGCTGACTCGACAAGCCGGCCCTGAGATTCCCAAAATTTTGAGAGGCCCTAGGCGAACTTTCAAATGCGAGGCTTTTATATATAAGGTTTCACCCGTGCAAAAAATTTAAGTGCGCGAATTTTTCATTAAAATGAACGACGATAAGCACCAAGGGCAGCTCGAATTTTTTTTATTTATAAGAGTGCGAATTTTTCATTAAAATGAACGATAAGCATCAAGGGAGGCTCGAAATAATTTGGGGCCTTCGGCAATAAATAAAAAGTGACCTTTTAATAATATATTAATATTAAATAATATTTATTTAAAAATCACCCCTCTTACTTTTGTGAAATTAAAAATTACAAATTAGATTATTGTATTTAAGTTTGGTTAAAATTTACAAATATATGAAATATATATATATACACAAATTTATAATAACAAAAGTTAATAAAACTAAAAAATAATTACAGAAAAATAACAATAGAACCTGATTTAAAAACCCCAATCCAATGCTCCTACAATTTTTTTAATAGAATAAAAATGGGTTCAAATTGAGAGTAATGAGTATTGAGTGGAGAAGAAAGAGAACTATAAATTTGTAATGATAGAGGAGGGAGATGTCAGAGAGGAGAGAAAGTATGTGAGGAATAAGAAAATAAATAAAAGCAAAAAGCAAGAAAATGAATATGGTAAAAAGAAAAATTTAGTGCTGTTGTAAAAAATGCCAAATGAGAGAGAGAGAAAAAAAAAAAAAAAAAAAGTTATTTAAGAATATAAATATTTGGGATCAATATTAAAATTCTGTATGAGAAGGGGAGAGAGCAAGGGATAAAAAATAAAAATAAATAAAAATCATTTAAGGATATAAATCTTTGGGACCCAATATTTCTGTATTGGTTAGAGTTTAATTTAAAAACATGAATGAGGAGGAGAAAGAAAAGAGAGAAATTAAAAAGTTATTTTAGGATATTAATTTTTGAGGCACGGTAGTAAATTTCTATATTGATTATATTTGCAAAAATATTAGGAAATAATTATAATACAACATATATAAGGAAATTTAAAATTTTGAGGCCCTTCCAAATTGGAGGCCCTAGACCGCCTATGCCTAGGTCACCTATGCCCAGGGCCGACCCTGTGACTCGACGGAGTCAATTGGACTGGGCAGGAGTCAAGTTGGACTCAGCAAGAGTCAAGTTCGAGATCTCAGCCAAAATAAAAATCATTGTTGCCTAGGCTGAGACTTGGCCGAATCTCAGCCTGAGTTGGTTAAGTCTCGGCCAAGACAGCTGTGATTCGGGAAATCCCTGATGTTTCAACCAAGACTTGGTCTACCTCGGCCGATATGGTCGAATCTTGCCTGACTCGGTCAAGATGGCCGTGATTTTTCGGTCTAGGTTTAAAAATTCTATTTTTAACTTCTTGTCTCATTCTTTCCAAATCTTAAGCCCAAAGTAGAGAAAAAAACCAACTCCACACTCTACCAAACAATAGAACTTACAAAACAAGACACGAAAAAATCAAGATTTTCAGTTGATTTATGTCCCAAGTATTCCAAACTCAAGATTAACAATAAGTTTTTAAATTTTTTAAGTAAATTACTACTATTATATTATAATATAAAGTTATAAACAAATTGATATTATGCATATATTAATATACATTTATTGAGAAATATTGAAATTTTATTTAAAATTAGAAGCAAACAAATAAGGTATATTAGCTTTAATGTATATGATTTCCATGTATCAACGACAGGTATACTAACCTTCAACTTTTAGGTTATTATTGTACGAGTTGTGTGAATATGACATGTTTATTTATTTGTTTTAAAATGTATTTCTAGCCACAAATCTAGTGAAAAGTACAAATGATTACCCTGATACTAATGACAACGCCTTAAATTTTAATTTGTAGGCCATTCCTCGAAGGAAACCACCTCTGAATATTCAATAAAATTTATTTAAATAATTAAAATCATTGTTTTATTGACACTAGATTTAAAACTTGCATATCATTTTGTTTTAATCATGTTCCTTAAGTGTTGAAATTTTCACGACAGCAACAACTAATACCCGTTACATAACTCCCATTACAACCTAAGACTGCATCACCCCAACCACAACTGCATTTTAAAATTTTGAAATAAAACTTCAAACCATTTAACATGTAGGATATCAAACAATATCATTACCGAATACCGGTCTCACCAACGCAAAGTGCTAAAAGGGAAACAATGAAGACAGAGCTAACCTTTAACATTATTTTTGCACCAATTGGCTGCTCTTGAAATCGAACTCACATCCCCACACTTGACAGGTCAAGCTTTACCATTGCACCAAGCAATGATCACGATATCAAGAACATTATGACAATATATATATATATGGCTGACTGTCCTTAAAATCTATTTTCATGATGTAATGTACTCAGTGATCTTAAGACCATGCCATTGATCACTACTTGTGCCTTATGTATGCCTATGACTTATGAAATTACAATAAAGTAAAACATCTTTAGTTTTCATTAATCATTCAAAAAACCACAAAAATGATTCCAAGTCTCTATAGATATGCCTAATGCATTTCTCAAGTGTCACCTTTAATTTAAACTTATTGTTAGATTTTAACTTCTTCAGAAAATACTGCAAAAATTCTATGAACTTCCACAAAGTGAAACCAAACCAATTCCAATAGAGAATAAGTTCGACGGATCATCAAAAAGATGAATCTTTAATTTATAAAATGAAGACATTTATTTCCCATATGTGAATAGCAGATTGTACATCTGCCTTCTTTAAGAACCATTTTTGGCTCCCTAATTGCAGTTCTTACCACAATATCAATCTTTCCTATGTGGGGATTGCAGATGGTAGATAAATCCTGTTAAAGAACCTTCTTTGTTTTTTTCATTTTTTTTTTTCTTTTCCTTTGAGTTCTCCCCCTTACTAGAACTAAAGAATGGTTTGCAGGTTAACCCATGCATGAAATAACAGATAGAGCAGAATGCAACTCAAAAAAGCTTCCCCCTTAATATGATTGTAAAAAATTTAAAGCATCCAAAAAATCGGGGAAAAAAAACAGAAAAACACCTAGGGTTAACGTGCAATAAATAAATGATCAACTAATTCACTTACCAAATCCCCTTCCAGATTGTGAACCACAAATATCACACTGCCATGCCTCCTGACCAAAAAGGAAGGAAACAACAACTGAGAAATTTTGCTTGTAGTAATTCCAACCTAGGGTGTGTAAAGAGAAAACTAATGGGAGGAAAAAAAAATGAAGAAAGAAAAGGAAGACATTGGAATGCACAATAATAATTACCTACAAAACGAGATACCCATAGAATCAAAGTAACGCACTAAATGCATGCAAGCATTGCGTAAAGGCATGCACGTGAAATATGAATTAGAAGAAAAATAAAAATGCTGTGAATTAGAAGAAAGATATGCGCATACACCATATCGGTTGAATGTCAAATTTATAGTCTTATCTAGAAAAATAATAGAATTACAACATTAAAACTTGCCATTGTTGCCTGGGGGAAAACGCCTAGTGAATGGTGCCCAACATTATCGTATAACGACAAGCACCACCGTTTCTTTGCACGTGGGGAATAATATTCTGCCACAAACTTCCTCCAATAGGCAATAGTATTGGCCTATTAAGATAAAGAATGCCATGACAGGATTAGATCAGCTTTCAAGTTTCAGATATAACCAAAAAAAAAAAAAAAAAAAAAAACATTATCATAATTAAGGATGTAACTGATCAGAGACCAAATATGCTTAAAAAGAAGAATATAGAAGGAAATTCTACATGGAGCTATAAAAATAACTAGTACAACAAGTGACACCAGATGTAGCCAGAAAGAAATCCACTCACAGTTGGCCATTGCCGCTGGTGATAAAGGAACTGCATTAGACGACGAGAGCATACACCACCATCATAGGGGCGTTTCATAGCAGATAAAGGCTGCACACCCTGTTGTTGAAGTTGCTGTCTCAACTGTAGCTGCTGCTGCTGCTGCTGCTGTTGCAGCAAGTGGGTTCGCTGCACTGGTGGCATTGACTGCAGAAGCTGTTGCCTTAGTCTCTGCTGGTGAAATAATGCTTGTAACTGTGGATTTTGGGTCTGTAACTGCATTGAATCCTGTCTCTGTAGCATCTGTTGAAAAACCTGCTGTTGCAGAATATCATCTTGCTCCTGCTTAACATTCAGCCGGGGTTTCTTCTGCACCTGAGACACATTATAGGGTTCCTGAATGAAGGAGCCACGGACACGTTGGCCAGCGGGAATTGGAACATGGCCCATTCGTGATGTAGGAAGGGACGTAGCACTGGAAGCACCTTGCTGCACTTGTTGGGAGCTTGGGTCCTGATTGGAGCTTTGCTGCATTATAGAGGATCCATCAAAAATTGGTGAGCCAGATATGCTTCTATTATTGGATGAGAACGACATGGGTGATGCAGGTAGCCGCAGGTAAGACTCTGTATTAATGCTAGCACTTCTCTGAAGACGGCGACCTCCTGAAAGTCCTGAGTTGGCATCTGTAACTAAAGAGCTCGCCCCAACACTTGGCCCTGAGGTTGCCACACTATTCATGACTGTATTACTTGCATCTCCAGAAAACGCGCTCAGGTTCGAATATATAGTTCCAGGAATCGAATCTGAAGAGTTCCCAAAAGACGAACTCAAATGAGAGTGGTCAATAGCCTGGGACTGCCCATCTCCTTGGAAAAAGATACCGGAACTAGAAGAAGAATGTGCTAAGCCGCCGACCTCCTGGGAAGGCATCATAGGCAGCAGAGCCGCCTGGTGGCCAGAATCCAAGTAGCTCACCAAAGCCAGACCTTGTGGCTATAATGTTAAAAGAAAAAGCCCGAACGCCTCATTACAGCACATCAATTATTCTCATCGGAGAACCCTCAAAATATACAACTCCAAAATCGAAAGGAACACAAACTAATATAATTATACCTTCTCCTGCAACCAGATACAGAGTCAGAACTTGCGCTTTGTATGAATAATCTCACTGATCACCACAAGAAAACTGTTAATACACAAGTCCCAAGTTCTTCAGTAACTTATTAGCCTTCTAATCCATGTGACCTTAGAATAATTCATAGTAGAGACCTAAACATCGATCGAAAAACATAAAATAGAAGCATAAGCAGTTGCAAAACCTAGTTTAAAGGACTCTAAATACCTACTTCCAGTGCACCCAATGCACAAATCAGAACAAAAATCAACTAGACACACAAAGTCCACTCCCAAACTAATCCTTTCCATTCGAAAACCACAGAACCCTAATTCATTAACAAAGCCCTAATTTTTATTTAGCTAGCTAAGAGCAACGAGCTTATACACAGCAAACCCAAAGATTTCTCTAAATTAAGAAAGCTTAGTGGCAAAGAAATCACTCAATTAAGCAATTAATTCCATGAATCATCAACTAGACAAATCAATTCTAAACTTTCTCACATGCATCAAAAATCTTAAAGTGATCATAACTTTTTTGAAACGAATATGCAAAAATTAAAATCTATACCAACAAAAATCAGTATAAGCTATAACTTAACAACAATTCAAAACTAACTAGCGACTTAATTCTAAGATCGAAGAATAAGCGACAATAATGTCATACAAAAACATTATATTAAAAAAAAAAAAAAAAAAAAAAAAAAAGAGAGAGAAGGAAACTTTCGAAGTTGAAGAGATTAATCAGGACATTAAATTTAAAAGAAGAGCATAAAAACCAATAATAAAAATTACAGAGAAGATAACAACCACAAACCTAGACTGTGAGCTAGAGAGAATTGTTTCTTGAACTGTTCTGACGAAGTAAAATCGGGGAGAGAGAGAGAGAAAGAGCGAGGGAGAGAGATTATATAGCAAGCGGGAATTGCAATAGGAGTGACCGGCTGCACCGGTCGGTAACCCTGATTAACCGGTTAAAGTTTGACACGTGTCGTGTTGCTGATTGGGGAACAAGACGGTGATAGATGGCGGTTTGACACGTTGCGCGGTGTAATATTAATTTTATTTTATGTATAGATAGTTTGGCACAAGTTTGTCTAAGTCGGTGCTTACGACATTTAATTAAAGGGTTAAAATCATAAAACCCTATCAAAATTTACATATAACTCCTTCAACTATTAAAGAGGAGTGTTAGGGCAATTCCGGAAACAATTTGTCTATTCACATTGGCATATTTGATTGGTTAAAAAATTAATCATAAAAATTATAATTAACTCTCTTTTTTAATTGTTTGAGACCTTCCTTTAGGAGATGGAGTTTGGTATCGACACGTTGATATTATTTATTTTCTATCCTACTTGTACACATGTATAACCTTCATTCTTTTCTTTTACTTTCTCAATGTTTCACCACTCTCTTCTCTAGATCTATTTTTTTTTTTTTTTTTTTTCAATTCTTTCCTTTTATTTGTTCACACACACCTATATATATATATTAGTTAACCATATTGTGAATATATTGGGAAACCATATTTCTCTTCTTTCACATATTAACTAAAATTCAAATTTTATAATATTACTGTTGAAAACGAAACATACAAAAGCATACAAAACATAAACTTTGGGCGAAATTTTAAGTAGGTCCCATTAAGAATTTTTTACGGATCTATAAATGAACTTGTTCTTCTCCGTAACGAGATGAAATACGTTTCTGGGTAAATGAAAAATTAGCTCCAAAGTAAGATATTTAATAAGCTTAAATGGGTATGCATAATATGGGAAGTGGTTGTCCCACATTGAAAATAAAGTGAAACCAATTGGAGTTTAAATAAGCCAAGTTTGAGATTTGGGTTTGGCCCAAGGGCACCTAAGTTTTTAAAAGGGGAGGACC
This sequence comes from Cornus florida, assembly GCF_030987335.1. Classification (NCBI taxonomy): domain Eukaryota; kingdom Viridiplantae; phylum Streptophyta; class Magnoliopsida; order Cornales; family Cornaceae; genus Cornus; species Cornus florida. The sequence goes on from NW_026775578.1 coordinate 61,936,902, forward strand.
TAGGCAAGCTTGGGTCCAAACCATTTACCACACACACGCGCCCCGCCCCACCCCGGCTTGGGTTAGATTGTAAAATCCGATTAATTTTTTTTAAAAAATGGAATTTTTGAATAGGGTCTTGTGTTTTGTTTATTTTTATTTTTATTTTTTGGGTTGGAATTAGGTTTACACACGGTTCGGTTCCGTCAGGAACCGGTCACAACGGTTCCTTAAAGCCAGATCCGGTTCGGTTCCATAGTTCCCCAACTATATACTTTTTTGCTATTGTTCCCTAACTATTGTTCCAATTGCAGATCTCAACAAAGGTCCTTAGAAATTATGAACCTTTCTTATAAATATCCTTCACTAAACAAGATACTGTATTCCCCTTCAAATAATACGCGTGGACATTCATTTAAGAGCAATAATCAATTCTATACCCGGCCCCCAAAATATATCACTAATGTTTCATAGTCATTAGACCAATCCATCTATCCCATCTACAGAAGTAACAAAAATAATAGATAAACCTATCAACTGTACGTCTACAAGAACTTGAAGCAAAGTATAGGCCTATACTAAGTAAATTTACTTTTTTCTACACTACCATGCTAATAAAACAGATTTATAAGGAATATATACGGTTCGGTTCGGTTCGGTTCCCATGGGTTTGGAACCGGAACCGAATCGTAAGTCCACGGTTCCAGATTTTCATAACCGAGACCGGAACCAGAACTGAAGCCCTGGTTCGATTCAGTTCGGTTCCACAATTTTTTTATGCACCCCTAGCTGGAATTACTCTAGTGGGCTTCACGAACTGGGCCTTGGGTTTTTGGACTGGAATTAATATAGTGGGCTTATAAATGGTTGCACCTGGTGTGAACCAGTGCACCCCATTTGAATAGGTGCCTTTGGTGTTGGTTCAAGTTAAACCATTGTGTCCCGTGGCTTTTCAGGTCATCTGAAAAGGCACTTACATGCCTATAAGTACCCCCTTGGGCCATTTGCAAATCACACCAAACTCAGAAATCTTCTTCTCTAATTCTGGGTTTTCCTCTCCCATATTTGTATACACATAGTGTTAGTATGTCAGTTCCAGTATGGTTCAAAAAGAGAGTACTTTACCAAGCCGCTTCGCCCATTTCTCCGGTTTACAGTGCTGCTACTGAAGAAAGAAAAGGTCGTTGTATCCTGGGAGATAGACGCAACTGAGTCCATTAACACCATAGCAGGGAGAATCTATCTTAAGTTGATAGAATCCAATTCTAAACTCGACCGATTAACAAGTTCTTTTATATAGTTTTATTTTATTATATATATAACTATATTTTCTTAAAAAACTATATATATATATATATATTATATTTTCACATAATATTTAAATAGTATTACTATAGTATATGGTAGACTTATACCATTTTGGACAACAATCTTAAAATGGATTCCATTTTACTATAGTAGTTTTATTTAAATATTGTTGTTATATTATATTGAATTATGGTTTGTATATGCTAAAAAGCTATGGGAGTCACTAGAGAAGAAATATAAAACTAAGGATGCTGGTTTGAAGAAATTCGTGGTCGGACAATTTCTAGACTTCAAAATGGTGGACTCTAAGAATGTTATGAGCCAAGTGAAGGAGCTCTAGTTAATCCTACATGAGATACATTCTAAGAAGATAGCTTTTAGTGAATCTTTTCAAGTGGCTTTAATTATTGAAAAAATTTCTCCTACTTGGAAAGATTTAAAAAATTACTTGAAACATAAGCGCAAGGAAATGGGGCTCGAAGACCTAATTGTCAGGCTGAAGATTGAAAAAGATAACCGTATATCTGAAAAGAAATCTGGGAATTCTTCAATAGTGTCAAAGGCAAATGTAGTGGAAGCTAGGCAGAAAAATAAGAAGAGGAAGCACTCTGGACAAGGTCCTAGCAAAGGAAACTAGAAGAGGTTCAACGAGAAGTGCTACATATACAGTAAGCAAGGACATCGAGCTAAAGACTGTCGTAATTGCAAAGCACAAGATAACTCCAAGAAGAAGACCACTAAGGTGCATATCACTGGGGAAGATAAATTGATAACTAATATGTCAGAGCTAAATCTTTCAATTGTGGTTTCTGAAATCAACCTTGTGAGCAACAATAGAGAATGGTGGGTGGACACGGGGGTTACTCGCCATGTTTGCTCAGAAAAGATGATGTTCTCTACTTATAAAGCTATAGAACATGGAGAATAACTCTACATGGGGAACTCTTCTACTACCAAGATTGAAGGATAAGGAAAGATAAAGTTGATGATGACCTCGGTAAAAACAGTCACTCTATATAATGTGCTGCATATACCAGACATCAGGAAGAACTTGATATCTGGTTCACTTCTAAGTAAGAATGGGTTCAAGCTGGTCTTTGTTTCTGATAAGTTTGTACTTACTAAGAATGTGGTGTATATGGACAAAGGGTACCTAAGTGATAGATTGTTCAAATTCAATGTAATGACTATTGTACCCCAAGCTATTATTAATAATAAAGTTAATGTTTTTGTTTACATGATTGAATCATCTAATGTGTGGCATGGTAGGTTAGGACATGTTAATTATGATACAATTCGTAGGTTAATTAACATGGATTTTATACCTAAATTTATTATTGATTTAAATCAGAAGTGTCAAACATGTGCAAAAGCAAAATTAACTAGAACCTCATTTCACTCCACAGAGAGAAGTATGGAACCTCTAGCATTAATTCACAGTGATATCTGTGACTTCAAATCTGTGCCAACCAGAAATGGAAAAAAGTATTTTGTTACTTTTATTGATGACTATACAAGATACTGTATGTATATTTACTAAGAAGTAAAGATAAAGCCTTGAAAATGTTTAAACATTACAAGAATAAGGTTGAGAATCAACTTGGAAAAAAGATAAAGATATTAAGAAGTGATAGAGGTGGTGAATACGAAGCACCATTCGCTGACATTTGTTCAGAACATGGTATTATTCACCAAACTACAGCTCCTTATTCACCTCAATAGAATGGTGTTGCTAAACGCAAAAACCGTACTTTAAAAGAAATGATGAATGCTATGTTAATAAGTTCTGGTTTAACCCAGAATTTGTGAAGGTAAGTTTTGCTTTCTGCAAATTATGTCCTCAATAAAATACCTTAAAAGAAAACAAGTGTAACACCTTATGAATTATGGAAAAGGTCAAAAACCTTCTTATAAATTCTTAAAAGTGTAGGGCTGTCTAGCTAAGGTTGCAGTTCCTACTCTTAATAAAGTTAAGATAGGACCTAGAACTTTTGATGGCCTTTTCATAGGTTATGCACATAATAGTAGTGTATATCGTTTTCTTGTACATAAATCAGATATTCCTGACATTTATGTCAATACTATTATTGAGTCTAGGAATGTTTGTTTCTTTGAGGATATATTTCCTTGTAAATATGTACAAGAAAAAAATCTTCTTAAACAAAATCATGATATTGCTAATAGCAATATACAAGAGGATATAGACCAAGAGTTTATAGATGATAAAAATAAGGATAAACTTAGACGTAGTAAGAGACCTAGAACGTCTAAGTCATTTGGTCCTGATTTTCTAACATATATATTGGAGAATGAGACACAAAGTTATAAGGAAGTTATGTCTTCTCCTGAAGCTCCTTTATGGAAGAGGCCATTAATAGTGAAATTGAATCCACTATGCAAAATCATACTTGGGAGCTGGTGGATCTTCCTCCTAATACTAAACCTTTAGAAACAAAGTGGATTTTCAAGAGAAATATGAAGCCTGATGGTTCAATTGATAAATATAAAGCCAGGCTTATTGCTAAGGGATACATTCAAAATAAAGGTTTAGATTATTTTGATACATATTCACCAGTAACAAGAATAACATCCATTAGATTGTTACTTGCTATTACAACGTTGTAAAATTTAGAAATACATTAAATGGATGTTAAGACTGCATTCTTGAATGGTGAATTAAAGGAGGAAATTTATATGGAACAACCTGAAGGTTTTATAGTTCCAGGGAAAGAAAAGAAGGTGTGCAAGCTTATAGAATCCTTATATGGATTAAAACAAGCACCTAAATAATGACATAAAAAATTTGAAGTGATGTTGTCAAATGGTTTTAAAATCAATGAGTATGGTAAATGTGTTTACGTGAAAAACATTTAAAATAGGTATGTCATTGTATGTCTATATGTGAATGATACGCTAATAATAGGTAATAATGATGATATAATCAAAACTATTAAAAAGATGTTGATAAAAAATTTCGATATGAAATATTTAGGCATAGCTGATGTCATATTAGGAATCAAGATTTTTAGAACATCAGATGGTCTAGTATTATTTCAATCTCACTACATTGAGAAAATACTAGGAAATTTTAATAAAGAAGATAGTAGTCTTGTAAAGACTCATGTTAATGTAAATCTTCATTTACCGAAAATAATGGTCCTAACATATCACAACTTGAGTATTCTCGCATTATAGAAAGCTTAATTTATTTGATGAACTGCACACGACCATCTACAGCATACTCGGTTAATAAATTGAGTAGATATACTAGCAATCCAGGAAAGAACCATTGGACTGCGATAAATAGGGTTATGAGGTATTTGAGATATACCATGAGTTATGGATTACATTATTTAAGATATCTAATGGTACTTAAATGATATAATGATGCTAATTGGATATCAGATTCAAATGATTCTAAATCCACAAGTGGCTATGTTTTTACTATTGGAGGAGGTGCCATATCTTGGAAATCTTTAAAACAAACTTGTATTACCAGATCCACTATGGAATCTGAATTTATTACTTTGGATAAAGCTGGTAAAGAAGCTGAATGGCTTCGTAATTTCTTAGAAGATATTCCAAATTGGCCTAAAATTGTGCTCGCTATATGTATACATTATGATAATCAATCAACAATTGGAAGGGCATAAAGTAATATGTATAACGGTAAGTCTCGAGATATACGTCGCAGACATAATACCGTTAGACAATTGCTCTCAAGTGGGATAATCTTAATAGATTATATCAAATCTAAAGACAATTTAGCGGATACGTTTACAAAAGGTTTGACAAGAAAGTAAGTGTATAGTTCATCAAGGGGAATAGGATTAAATTCGAAAGCTAACAAGTCATCTTAATGGAAACCCAACCTAGTTAATCGGAGATCCCAAGATCTAGGTTCAAAGGGATAACAAAAATTCTGAATAACTCACCAGAAGTACTGGGAAGTTATTAATCTTCTACCTATTTCAATGATGAAACGATGCTACATACAATGAGATTTAAGATAAGATATGCGTTTAATGACTCTTATATCTTGAAAATTCAAGTGGGGTTTGGTAGGATACTCTTAATAAAAGGTCACTTATATGAGTGAAAAGTGGGGCCGCTTTACTTCGAATGCTAAGTTTTCTGGAGCACTTATAAAATACCAAGAGTTGTTCATGGCCAAATGAACACAATCGTGAGAACTGACTTAGTGCGGGAAAGAACTGTGTGTTTGTTATTGTCTTGGTTTACATAAATGTCTGAATAGTTCAAAACATCATGTTCACTGGTTAGCTAGTAAAACAGATAGTAATACACCAGGGAAGGTTCAAGGCCAAAACCTACCTAACCTAATGCAGTAACTTTCCAACAGTACTCTCTCTAGTGTCTACATTTTCATCATTTGCAATTGACGTTAATTTCCATTCATGTGGGGGATTGTTGGAAACAAAGCATAAGTATACACAAAGAAACTTTAGGCAAAATTTTAAGTAAGTCCCACTAAGAATTTTTTACGAACCTATAGATGAATGCATTCTTCTCCGTAAGGAGATGATCGTGGTATATTTACTTTCTTAAATCCGTTTTCGGGTGAATGAGAAATTAGCTCCAAAGTAAGGTGTTTGATAAGCTTAAATGAGTATGCATAATATGGGAAGTGGTTGTCCCACATTTAAAATAAGTGAAACCATTTAGAGTTTAAATAAGCCAGGTTTGGGATTTAGGTTTGGACCTAAGGGCACCTAAGTTTTTAAGAGAGGAGGACCTAGGCAAACTAGGGTCCAAACCATTTACCACATACGCGCTCGCCCCGCACACCCGAACCGACTCGGCTTGGGCTTGATTGTAAAATCCTATTAATTTTTTATTAAATGAAATTTTCGAATAGGGCCTTGTGTTTGGTTTAAATTTATTTTTGTTTTTTGGGCTGGAATTACTTTAGTGGGCTTCACGAACTGGGCCTTGGTTTTTTGAGCTAGAATTAATATAGTGGGCTTATGAATGGTTGCACCTGGTGTAAACCAGTGCACCCTATTTGAACAGGCGACTTTGGTGTTGGTTCAGGTTGAACCATTGTGTCCCATGGCTTTTCTGGTCATCTGAAAAGGCACCTACACGCCTATAAATACCCCCCATTGGGTCATTTGCAAATCACACCAAACTCAGAAATCTTCTTCTTTAATTCTGAGTTTTTCTCTTTTCTTTTCTTCTCTCATATTTTCATACGCATACTGTTAGTGTGCCAGTTCGAGTCTAGTTCAGAGAGAAAGTACTTCACCGAGCCGGTTTGCCCATTTCTCCAGTTTGCAATGCTGTTACGAAGAAAGAAAGGTCATTGTATCCTAGGAGATTGACGCCACTGAGTCCGCTAACACCATAGTGGGGCGAACATGTGTTAAGGAGATAAAATCCAATTCTAAACTCGACCGATTAACAGGTTCTTTTATATAGTTTTATTTTATTTTATATATAACTATATTTTATTAGAAAATTATATATATATATATATATATATATATATATATTATATTTTCACATAATATTTAAATAGTATTACTATAATATATGGTACACTTAGACCATTTTGGACAACAATTACTTCAATTAAAACTCAACCTCATAATATTATTTCAATTAAATTACATAGAACTCAATAAAAAATTCCATCAAGGTGTAACTATTTATATCTAATCATGAAAGAAAAAAAAAAAAGAAAAAAAAAGACAATAGTTAAAAATAAAGTTAAATATATGTAACAAAATAAAGAATGAAGGTTGTATACTCAGGATAGAAAAGAAAAAGGAAATAATTTAAAATGGTATTTTGGTCCTAAAAGTTGAAATTTTATAGTTCCAAAAATTTTAGGAAAGATGCGTTAATTATAATTTCTATAATTGGTTTTTAACCAATCAAAGGTGTGACTGTGAATAACACTCCTTATTATTAAAAAACTTTCAGAACTAATAAAAACTATCATGTTGCCCCCTATTCATGATGGAATCGTTAAACTATTACAAAATAACAATAATACCCTTGATAGTATATTAATATTTTATTAAACTGAAATTGTTGATTTCATAAAACCCTCATTGAAAATGACATATAACCCCCTCAATTATTAAAAAAATTCCTGAACTAATAAAAACTATCACATTGCCCGTTATTGTGAAATGACAACAATGCCCTTGATAGTATATTAATATTTTATTAAATTAAATTTGTTGATTTTAAATGGTAATTATGCCTTCCATGTCTCCACACTCGCACACGTGTCATTTATTTATTTTTCAACTGGGCTTTCTCTCTTTAACAGTAATGAAGCCTCTAGGCTATATATTTAACAATTGAAAATTCTAACGTGAAATTCCAATAGAAAATTTCTTAGAATTTAAAGAGAGAAAATTTCTATTAACAGAAAATTCCAATAGAAAATTTATGCACTGAGAGCTCCTTAAATCTAACATAAAATTGATTGTTGATGAGAAGATGGTGAAGATTTAACAATTGGGCTTTCTTTCTCTCTCTTTAAATCTGTGGGAAGCACCTTGGGCTATCACGTGAGCTATTCATTTTCTGTTCTTTCTCCAGCAGCCATCTTCATAAAAACAGTTACCTATCAGCGACCATGGATTTTGGCGACCATTTCTTTTTCCAATGCCATCTCTGCACTCTTCCTTCTTTAGCAACGAAATCAGTTTCTCCCACTTTATGGCACAATTTGTAGAGGAGCAGCAAGGTTAGAGGTTTTGGGTTTGGGATTCTGTTATGAGAAATCCTTGTAGAGAGAAGGTTTGGGATGGATCGGAATGACGAAGTAGGTTGTGGGTTTTGCAAGGATGCCCGGAATAAGCAATGACGACAGTGATAATTGTTGGGTCTGTTAGGTTCACCGGAATGACAAACTGGATTTTGGGTTTTGTTGGGTTTATCGGAATGTGTTGTGGGTCTTGTTGGGTTCACCGGAATAAGCAGATAGACCACCTAATCATCTGACATCGCCACCACAAATTACCGGTGTATTTAATCCATTTATCTTCAAACACGTGACAAGTCGCTCTCGGAATCAATGGACGCCATGGTCACCGAAATCCATGGAGTCTCTATAGTTGTCGATGAGATAAGTGCAATAGTGGAGAAAAAGAAAGAGACTGAGGGCACGTGCAAGTATAGGAAGGGTAGTTTGGTCATTACATCATTACACGGGTATTTTGGTTAGTTAAAACGAACAAATGATTGTCACGTGATTTGCTCTTGTTAGTTTTAGACGGGAAATGTAATACCCCTAATTTGGGTATCACAGGAAACTAACGGGAAAGAGTGATATGGTAGACTTTTTAAACCATCAACGGATAATATGATGGTTTCTTTAGTTGAGAGGGTTTGTTGATAGTTTTTGTAAACAACATGAGGGTTTTATGATTTTAACCATTTAATTAATGAAAATTTCATACATCTTAATACCCAAGTTAATTTCTCAAAGCTCATACTTGGTGGGAGATAAGTGAACTCGTGCTTACCCGTTTGCGCATTTTTTTAATTGTGGGCCTAAGTCCATTAATTATTTGGATAACAAAATAAATAGCAACTTCATCCCTATCCCGTAACTCATGATAGGTTCTATTTTTTTTTTTCCAAACTCGCCCTTATGAAACAAAAATGGTTCTCATTCCCGTCTCATTATAGGATGAAACTCGACAGGGCAGTCAAAATTGCCATCCTTAATCTTTACTTTCCTTCTCAATAAACCTCCCTAGACTTTTATTTTTATAGTAAACTCCCTGAATTATCTTGATTAAAAAAAAAAGAGTCTGGCATCATTGTTTCATTGGGTTTTCCTGTTAAATAGTCACGTGACCTAGGCTGTAATTTGAAAATGACAATGTTACCTGGTGTGGTGTCGTGCCAATGCACCAAATTATGTGTAGTGTGGCCAAGTTTGAATTTATAAAATGCCACTACTACCTCTAACTACTAATATAGCTAGGGTGAGTAGGCATCGTCCCAAGGGATAGGAAACAATATTGATATGGAAACAAGGTCGGATTAGTAGGTCGAGTGATCAAAAGGGGGTTTGATTGGTTAATTAAACTACAATGTAAACAAATTTAATACAAAACAATTAAAGTAAATAAAGGGTAGAGAAATAATAGAGAGGGGTCTTGGGACTTAGAGGTCACCATTAAACAACACCTTTCTAGACACTCAATGTGTAATGAATGAGGGGAAATATATGTTGCAATACTAATATGTGTGATTGATTGAATCAACAAGCATGGATGACTAATTAAGTATACATAGTCTAGACAACCTAATAAATAGCACAATATATCAAACTAAGCCATTATTTCTTCCTTTAAGCTCACAATCAAAACACATTAACAAGCTAAAGAATTATACTACTTGCATTTATAAGCATGGAATATCAAACAACAAGCATAGATTGTCCTCCCATTCAGGAAAGTAAAGCAACTACACTACAACTAAGCTAGGGACTTGAAAATTAAACTAATCAAACTAAGGTAGAGGTACAATCCATCAAGAAATGAGTATAAACCATCAAACAAGCCACAAGATTATTCCATTAAAGCACTATGCCTTGACAATCTCTAGATTCATAGCATCAACACACATTGACATGCATTAATATCACAAAACCAAGAGATAAATACATGAACATCTATTCTAGCATACATAGACATATGAATAGAATGAAATGCTCAATTGTAAGTATTAAACAACACAAATCATTGTAGAAACAAGATTCATATATAAATCAAATGTCAAGACAAGAATTACAACATAAATCCCTTCAAAATATAAAACATTAAGATCTAGAAGGCATGCTTAGGGCTAACTCTAGCCCCAAGAAGATGTTTAGCCACTCATTGATGTAGTCATCTAACCCTCAAGGGCCATCTCTATGGTAGGAATGAACTTCTTCTTGATGGAAACCCTAGATGAATGGAAGAACTCCCAAATGATATGTATCTCTTTAAATATCTAGACTCCTCACACCTCTCTCTCTAAGATTGTGTGTATTTCTAAAATTGTATATGTGTAAAATGGCTCAAAATCTTTATATAGGTAACTTAAGTGTCACACCCAATGGTCAAGTTTCGTGCACTAGGGCCTTTTCAATGATTGCACCACGAGTCATATTTTAATGAGCTGGACTCTGTTTTTTTTTGAGCTTGTGGAGGTTCCATCGATCGAATTCTGATGAGATCGATCAAAGTATGGCCAGATTAATCAAAGTATGGCCAGATCGATCAAACCTTGGCGGCGCCTTTTTGGAATAAGACAAATCTGAGATATTTTTAGGATATTTTGGAAAAAAGACAAAAATGGTAGGTGAGGATAAGATCAAAGAAGTTCAATCGATCTAAAGAATGTTGGATCAATCGAAGATGGAAATTCTTGAGGATAAGGACAAAGGGTTTGATCCATCTTGATAAGGCTGGATCGATCACTGTGAGAGCGATTGAAGATTTGTCTGATTGATTAAAGGTTGCTGTTTTCCACCACTTTGTTTCTACTTTGCTCATTTCTTCCATTTAGCTTGAGATTGCTTCTTTTATGCTCTAATTAGACTGAATTGACTTATTTTGGGGATAAGCGCCTGAAAAGGGCAATAACATGAAATTAGTCTAAAACGGAAAAATAAGATAGATAAAGGTCCTACAATACTCGAGCTTAAGGGGTTTAAATATGCACTTTTTAGTGCTCATCACACCCCCAAACTTAAATATTGATAGTTCCTAGTAATGAACTATGAAGTAAAGGAATGAAATGAACAACTATAAAATTATGAACTAAAAAGTAATAAATGGATAATGCCACTTTCGTAGGGAACACGATTGCATATAGCACATGCAACAAGCCTTTTAAACCCCTAAATTACCCCTAGTGGACTAGTGAAGTCTCATGAGGGTTTCCATAAATGGTACCCACAAACATTAAGCTCATTCTCATAAAAGAAGCACCAATATTGCAAACAAGCATTGGGAGAAAACTATCTCAAGTATGCACTTTTTCAACCATTTCCAAGCAATCTCCCAAAATCTCAACATCAAGCAAACAAATATGGTCCTCCACATATCAAGGAAATAATCATGCAAATCAAAACAACACTAGAATCATTTTTAAGTGGACCGACATCAAATATGTTGCTATCTGAGTCAACTGAAGAAATGATCACATCCTTACCCTCAAATTAGCATAAAAATCTAGTCCCGATCATCAAAACAAAGAGTGGACATTTTATTAAAGCTTATTCAACTAGGTGCACTTATTCTTTTTATTCGATTTTTTTTTTTTTTTACTATCCTAAGGACCAAAGATGGAAGCATAGTGCAATGTGTTGATCTATTAGGCTTTCTAGCGATCCATGAGGTCGAGCGTTAGGTCAATGACTCCCAAATCAGACGGCTTTAGGGCACTAGGTATTTAAACACCCCTGAGGATTCACAAGCTCAAATCGACTAGGTTACAAATCAAAACAACCTCCATCTAATCATTTCCCACTTCGTCTTCACTTTTTTTATTACTTTTGCAACTTTCTTTTCATTTTTTTTTTCAATTCAATTATTAACCTAGAGTTTGGGCCCTCCACCTTTCGACGCGAGAAATTCAGTGCTTGATGAGGTTAGAATCCCAGCTACTTAGTGAAAAGGGTTTGTTATCCACTTTTATCAAGATGAAAGCTTTCAATGCACTACTAGCTCAATTGGGCTATAACTAATTCAATAGTCAACAAAGCATGTACTCCATAAATGAATGCTAATGCGCGCCTGTGTTAGTGGAGAATCCTAAAGTGAATCTCAAAATAATCACAAGATCAGGATGATGTGAATCACAAGTGCAAGCAAGATATCAATCTTTCGAAAAATTTACTCCTAAATGGCATCCACAAAGCATACAAGGAGTATTGGATTTTCAAGTCAAGCAATTTTTAAATTTTAAGCAATATAGTCTTCAAAAGATCAAAATCATAGCTAGCCATGGACCAATCATAGAAAATCCCTCAAATATACAAGTCATGCTCAAAATGTTGAATTGAAAACAAACATTACAAGGAACACCCATTACCCCCAAACTTAAATGGCACAGTGTCCTCAATATGCAAAGAGAACAAAAGGAAAGAGTACACCAGTGCAGCTATGGCAAAGAATGGCCGGGACATAAGTATCCGAAATGGGTGGTACAACCCCCCAAACTTGGGATTGACTGTGGTCCTGAAAAGATGGCACTGGGATAAAAGTTGATCAGATAACAAATGGGATAATAACAATGCACAATGGGCATGTAAGTGTAAATGGGATAATAAATGAACTAAAGAGAGAAGAATATAATCACAGTATCAAAATAATAGTCAAGTATCACAGATATATAAAATGAGGGGAGAGATATATAGATCAAGTAGAGGAAGTCCGTCTAGCGAGGCGTGATCCCTTGATGTCTCTGGAAATGCCCTGCAGCACAGTCAAGACGTCCGCACGGAGATCAGTCACATCGGTGCTAAGGGAGGTCACATCTGCCCGAAGAGAGGCAACCGTATCCTCCAAGGTCTGGATACGCTCTCCTAGGCTAAGTGTCTGAATAGAAGCGTCAGGGATGACTGGATCATGAAACTGAGGTATATCCCGACTCTGCTCTTGAGAATGTAATGGTAACCCTACCGGAGAGTGATGTGGTGACTCCTCTGGAGGCTGCTGCTCCAAGTCAATCTCCATATGTGCGTTCGCAGCCTCCGGTGGGTCTACTGGATCATCTGCTACTGCTGCTGCCTCCTCCATCTCTGCCAACTCTGCCTCCTTAGTCTCCTCAGCTGCCAAGGCGGCCTCATCCTCTAGACTCCTAATAAGAGCATTGTAGCTCTTATTCCAGTCCTTCTTGCCATAGTGGCAAGCCCCTGGCTTAGGATGCTCCGCTAGGTGAAAAGGATAATGTTAGTCCCAGAGGATCTGGGTAATTAGATGTGCTAAGGGAAAGAAGGTGGCGCTCCAGGGCTTGGCCTTACTGATGTAGCTCGAGTAAAGTCTTATCATAACACTCCAGTAGAGTGCAGGAACAGAAAACCAATGGCCTGTATAGAAGGCATAGAGGGTTGTTAGAAAATATGAACGCCGTTGGATCTTATGGCCCGCCATAAATACATTTCAATACAAGACCGAGTCGAAGAACCATGAATCATCGAGCAAATAAGTCCGGGTGGTGAATGTCTCACCATCACTGTAAGGGCCAGTCAGGGCAATGGCTATGTCTGTGCCAGATGGCCTCTGGAGAATAGGATACTCAAGGTCGGGAGGGTAGACGTGTAGACACCGAGAAGATATGGCCAATATCTCGACTGTAATGCGGATGAAATGGCCATCAATAGTAGTCCGCAACTCAGATAGATTACTCGGGGCTGGCCGAAGGTTCTGGTAGAACAACCGTACGAGCCGTGGGTAAGCCGGGTAAGCCACCGGGGCCAGAATAGCTGAAATGCCGCGCCGATCAATCTCATCATAGGCCGCCTTAGTTAGGACTGACCGGGAAAAGAAAGTAATGTCAAAGACAGGCTCATGCGCCACTGAAAGGAGTGAATATCTCCTGGTAGGTCTATCTCGGACCTGGCCAGGCTGTACCTGTGGTGGTGAAGGAGGTGGTATATGCTCAGCCTCATCTGCCGATGAAGAAGATGAGGATGCAGATGCAGAAGAGGTGGAGTGCTTGGACTGAGCTGGAGCTGGTTCCTCAGGCTCTTTTACATGCGGCTGTACTCTACGCTGATACTGTTGGCGGGCAACAGTCTTGACTCGAGCCATGGTCTGCAAAAAGAAAAGAAGTACTTGCAATTGTAGTCAGTAACATGTATAACATATGAAATATAGAATTGAAATACAACAAATAAAAACATGTTTGTCAAGTTAAGATAGACAACTCAGAATAAATTACATGAATCTATGTAGGTGATAATGCAACCAGGTATAGATAGTTACTAAGTGAAACATGCTAGATATGACAGAACGGAATACAATCAATGTGGAAAACACAGGCATTGGGCATAAATTGGATAGCATGAAACATAAAAGATGGTATGCAAGATAGTAAAATTCGATCGATCATGAAAAAGATGAGATCGATCCAGGTTGGATCAATTATGAAATGGTTGAGATCGATCTTTCTCTGATCGATTAGAGAAAGAGTGTGATCGATCGAACTCTGCAAAAAAACATGAACAGTCATAGATCTGTGACGTGGACAACACGGGGGCACCCGAATGTGCTCAAGGGCCCCTCTACACCTTAACAAGTCAATATTGGTCACTTAAATAGGCACGTGACCTCCGAAATCAAAATTGGGACAAAATATATACATATATATATACACATGCTTCAAAGCTTCAAAAATGGCAACAATTAACATGGAAGTTCTAGATCTAAACATGGAAAACTCGAGATTGAAGCTCAAAATTAAAAATAGAACCCAAAACTTACCAAGAACGAATGAGAGAAGTGGACAGAGAGAGATGAGATCGGGATCGAGGGCGAGAGAAAGTTTTAAAGCCTTGGGATGTCGCTGGAAGCTCGCCAGAGGTGGGGAAGAAAATGAAACGGCGGGGGAGAGAAAGAGGGTCTGAGATCGATGTTGAAATTGATCCAAATTAGGGGTGCAAATGGTTTGGTTCCTTACGGTTCCGGTCGAAACCGGAACCGTTCACAACGGTTCCTTGAAATCAGAACCGGAACCGGAACCATTTAGTATGGAACCAAACCATAGAACCGGTTCAATTCCATGAGAATCGTTTGTTTGGCCTTTTTCTTATATATCTTGCTAACATTAACAATCAAATGGATCAGAAAAGAAAACCTAAAGCCATGAACAGTCTGAACAGATGCATACTATACAAAAATATATGAGCCTTGATCTAAAAGACGAGAGAGAGAGCAACAAAGGTGGGAGGGTTGACCTCTGATTTGATCCAGAAATTGCGAAGAGACAGAAAATGTGTAGGGGAGTTGAGAGGTAGACCATCTAGAATCGGATGATGGCGAATTAGAGCCGTTGATTGGATTTCTGTTGACGAAGGCCGATGATGTCTGGATGGACGGTGGACCTCTATGAGAGAGATTTAACCTCCTACCCGCAACTCTCAGGATCGTCTTTTACCTTTTGTTTGCTAAGATAGCTTGATTAGGGTCTGCTCTTTCAAAGTGAAGAGCCAAAGGAGAGAGAGAGAGAATCTCAGAGATTTAGAGAAGGCGAGGACTGAGACTGAGAGAGTGAGAGATCTGAGAGAGGGCAAGTTCAGAGTTGAGAGACTAGAGATGGAGGCGGTTGCTGCGGCTGAAATGATTTGCCCTAAAAGTAAAAAAATATAATCAAATATATAAGATATATATATATATATATATATATACTGAGACTGAGAGAGTGAGAGATCTGAGAGAGATGGCAAGTTCGAGAGAATAGAGATGGAGGCGGTTGTTGCGGCTGAAATGATTTGCCCTAAAAGTAAAAAAAAATATAATCAAATATATATATATATATATATATATATATATATATATATATATATATTGGTTCCGGTTCCAGAACCGAACCGTGAGACTGGAACCGGAACCGAACCGAAACTTATCGGTTCTTCGTTTTAGGAACCGGAACAGGAACCTTGAGAACCGGAATTTCGGTTCCGGTTCTGGTTCGGTTCCGGTTCCACGGTTCTTTTGTGCACCCCTAATCCAAATGACCCTTGGGTCATATTTTTAAAAACTATTTCGGATGAGTTCGATCGATCACTTAGGAATCAGATCGATCGAACTCCAATCGATCATGAAGGAACTCAAATCGATCAAACCCACAAAACGACAAAGTCTTTTTGAAAATTATTTTTTTTTATTATTATTTTGTATATATATATATTTAAATTAAAATTATTTTTGAATTTTTGGAAAATAAAAGTAAAAATAAAACAGAATTCTATTTGATTTTTGCTCTTTTTTTTTCTTAAAAAGAAAAAAAAAAAAAAAAAAAATTCAAAGTTCAAAAAGAAGTCAAAGTCAACAGGAAGCACATAGATCGATTGAACATAAATCGATCAAGACTCGATCGATCCAACAGGTGAAAATCTGCAGACATGTTCAAACGATACACAGAGATGTGATTTTTCATGGTTTCAAAATTTTTCTAAGTATGGTGCACAGATCGATCTGAGTAAAATCTAGATCGATCTTGGAACACTCAGATTGATCGGAAATAAAGTTCGCATGATACACAGAAAGTTGAAATATGCAGGAAATTTAAGCACGATGCGACAGAGAAATGATTGGATGCAGAGATGATTATTCGATCGATCTGACTTCTTCTCAGATCGATCGAACAGACCCTAAATGTCTAATTCGAAACTGAAAGTGCAAGTATTCTCAATCAAAGTCCTTAACAACGTGTATGAACCGAGAAAATATCTATACGACGAAAGAAATGAAATGTAAAATAGAAACGAGGGAGGAATAGGATTGTAAACCCTACGAAGCACCAGTGTTTAACGTCTCTAGCAAGACGTTGGGCTTTTTTAGCCTAAATCAAAAATCTTGTTGTGCATCCCCTCCTTGACGGGGTGAAAAGCACTTTGAATCCCACCCAACAAATGGTTCCTTAAAGAACTTGTTGGATTTGATTCAAAAGAGATTGATGGTCCTTTGTCAAAGCAATTCTTGGGCTTCCATACCCTTTCAAACTTTGTTTTTGAAATAACTTTCTTTGAAATCAAATTGGAAGGCAAACCTTTGGAAATACGATTTTCAAGCAATGACTCAACTTTATCAAATTCATTGTCAAGACACTTTTCCACAACACATGCTTCTTCATGCTTGTCTATTGAACTCGGGGTTGGTTTAAAAATGAGATTTTCATTATCCCCATCCTACAATTGATGTTGGCATTTGCGGTTGCCAAGAAAGGACGACCAAGGATAACAGGAATTTGGCTCTTGGGATTCGGAACCGGTTCCGTGTTGTGAAACCCCTCGGATCCGAGACACGGGTTGATCAGGCCCAGGCCCAAACTCGAGGGAATATCAAACAATTAATATTTTATAACGAACACAGAATACAGAATGAATTAAGAAATGAAAGTTTAATGCTGAAAAGAAACTAAAAGATAATCCTTAAATAATTAAATACTTAAATTTGATCAACCAAATATCCATAATTTGAACAACTCGGGAATCCATCTCTAGTGGACCCCTAATAAAAGTCTCACACTAAATGAAAGTAAAATAAAAGATAAAACCCAAATCCAAGATCTGGAAAGAAATCCTACATCGTCGGTAGAATGGAAGATCGTCTCTGCTCAGCACGAACAAGCTCAAGCCTGGAACTGACGTACACCTGAAAAATAGGAGTGGGTCAGGCCCACGAACAAGTTCTAACCTACTACAATCCAAGCAGAGACTCGATACGCATGTACATACTAAATAGTTCAACAATAACTAATAATCCGTACATAAATATATCCACACTACTGGACTCTCGCTAGGCCATGAAGGGGGTCTCAACCTGGATAGAAGGCATCACACAATACGCACCTGAGTGGGTATGAGTACCTAAACCTAAACAGGGTATACCTCAACCTTCACAGTCAGCTACACATCCAACTACATATACGCACCCTAACCGTCGACACTGAGACTCAAGCTCATGACACGGTAACATAAAAATATATCTAAACTCTGTTTCTATCCATCCACAAGAAATCCAGTAAGTCACTCGGCGTATTCAACCGTACCGACTTATATATATAAGGAGGATTGTATTTTATAACCCGTGTCCTTACTCCAAAATAGGTAGGACTTAGCAATTTGAGCTAATCCAAACCCAGTATGTCACCGTCCCATACCGGTACATACAATCCAATCCGTCCAATAATTGATAAAGCATCGTTAATAATCACAACAATATCAACAATTCCATACTAAAAATAATAGAATGCATTAGCAACCATTCTTAAAAATACCAATAATTGATTCACATTGAAAATATAAGTATCAATGTCAACTACTCCTTACTATGCATATTGACATAGATAATCAACATGCTTATTTACATTCACAGTTGATAAAATAATGACCATATAAATGTCAATACCAACAGTTCCAAACTAAACATGTTAGAACAGATTAACAAACATGCTTAAGTAAGCCAATCCAGAATCCATAATTTGATCATACAGTTTCCATAGAATTAACAGAGCCTAAATAGATATTTTCCCACTCAAATTTATAGCATGCAAAATAAATATAAGTAATCTATTATACTTATAGTTTCCTGTCCAACAACTTGACGCACTAACCGTTAATTTTAATCATCAACTAATTTTCAGTGAAATATAAATTTTTAGCATAATTTCTATTTCCATAAACATATAATTCGAGTGGACAAGCTCTCACAGAAAATTTCTAATATAATTAAGAAATTAGAAACTCCAAATCCACACAGTCTACAAGACATTCGTAATTAACTCCATGTAATCCTAATGATTAATGCTTTGTGTCCAATTCTATGTTAATCTGGTCTTTGCATATTTACGTTTACCTTAGACCACTCCTAAACCATCCATTACAGTATTCATTCTCAACTAAAACATATTAAAACAATCCCTAGGAAGCCTAATCACTGAAAAATTGGAAAAACAACCCACAGAATCAAAAACTCACGCATAAACAACCTGGAGCCGGCTCCAGAATATTGGAGCCGCCTCCAATGGCCCTGGAGCCGGCTCCTAGACCATTGGAGCCGCCTCCAGTCCAAGGGGAGCCGGCTCCAATCCAATAGGAGCCGGCTCTCTCCCTCCTCTTCTTCGTGTTCTCCTCTCCGGTCGCCGTTTACGCCTCCGACACTTCACAGAAGAGGTTTTCAGAGAGTTTAACTTAATCCTAGAAGATTCCAACCCTTAATTCAGTCTTTATTATGCTACTAATATGGATTAAACCAAGAATTAACAAGAAAGTTCAAAGTTTAAACAGTTTACAAATTCCGTTTCAGTGAGACTCTGAACCGATAGCGTTTTTTTTTATTTTTAAACATGTAATTCATCCTGGAACCATTAAGTATGCAAAGAACACGAGTATAAGGGAGAGAGTAAGGTTAAAACTTGCCTTTTGAGATTTTTGTTAATAATCTCTACGTTGTATTCTACGATCTCCGGCGATTCCCACTGCAACTTCCTCTGTTCCTCGTTTCTAATTCCACAGACGTGTTTTGGTTGTATTATTTTGTCCCTAAGCAGACTTGTCTTATATATTTATAGGCAACCAAAACCCTAAGTCCAATTATATCTAAAGTCTGAAACGAGGCCCATAAACACAACCTAGTTTATAAACCCTGTCGGCTCATTAAATTAAACCTAAACAGAACTAAAACCCTAACCACACTTTTATACCTAGTCACAAATTAAAACATGTAGTACTAATTCAACAATAAAAATTCCAAGTTAACTACTAATTCAATTAAAGAAACCATAAAAATTCCAAGTTACTAATTCAATTAAAGAAACAATAAAAAAATTCCAAGTTAACCGTAAAACAGAAAATAACATACAATTTACAGAGAATTAAAGCCAAATAAATAATTAAAACAATTAACTTAAATAATCACAATTATCACAATTAATGTAAATAATTCAAATAATCAATATCACAATTAATGTAAATAATTCAAATAATTAATTAAACCAAAGAAAACAAATAAACTAACTAATTAATTCAAAGAACACAAATAAGTCAAGTAAATCAAATCATTAAAAAGTCAATTAAAACATATGAAAACATAATTCAAAACAATTAATGAACCAAAAACAATTAATGAACAGAAAACAATTAAACAAATTACCGAGACTATCCTTTTGAAAATTAGGGGTATTACACGTGTCAACAACAATGAAATCAACCGGGAAAAAGAATTTATCAATCTTAATCAATACATCCTCAATAATACCCCGGGGCTTTTTGATGGATCGGTTGGTAAGTTGCAAAAGTACCGACGTCAGTTTCAAGTCTCCTAAGCTCAATTTAACATATACTGAGTACGGAAGAAGGTTAACACTTGCTCCTAAATCTAAAAGAGCCTGATTAATCACATGGTCACCAATGATGCAAGAAGTAGTAAGTGAACCGGGGTCCTTAAACTTTGGGAGAGTGTTGTGTTGCAAAATAGAGCTTACTTGCTCGGTCAAGACCACTTTCTTTGGTGCTTGGCTTTTGTTCTTCCTCTTTTGGGTGCAAAGATCTTTCAAGAATTTGGCATAAGCCAGAATTTGTTTGATTGCATCCAAGAGCAGAAGATTGATCTTCACTTGCCTAAACACTTTAATGATTTCATTCACTTAGGTCTTTTATTTTCAATAGAGATGGATCTTTTCAAGGCATCCGAAAATGGAGCCTTTGGCTCAAAAACCTTTTCGAAATCCTTTTCCAACACATTTTCAACACAAGAATTTTTTAAACAATTTTTCAATTCATTTGTCACAACTTTCTCAACAAGATGATCATGCTCATGCAATGAAGGAGGAATAAAATGTGAAACGGGACGGGTGTCAACTTTTGGTTGCACCGGTTCACTCTCTTCATTTTGGATACCAACTTGGTTGTCAACAATTTTCCCACTTCTCAAGGTTGTCACCACATTGACATGCTCAATTGTGTGACCTTCCGATGAGGAATTGGTTTGCACAACAAATTGTTGCCTTGGTGGGGTATTTAGAGGTATCTTCCCTTTCTCTCTAGCATTCAAAGTACTAGTTATTTGCCCAACTTGAGTTTCTAGTTTAGCAATGGATTGAGAATGAAAATGAAGCAATTGAGTGTTTGCCTCTAAAGTACCCAAAGCGGTTAACACTTTTTCCTCAAAAGCGGGGCTTTTAGAATTTTCTTGAGAGTAAGATGATTGATTAAGAAAATGAGAGTTTGAGAATTGATTTCCACGCGATTGAAAAGATGATCTATAACCTTGGGAATTTTGGCTTTGCATTGGGGGTAGAACATACCTTCCTTGAAAACCACCTTAGGGAGGGTTTGAGCCTTCCCCTTGGCTTTTCCAAGAGAAGTTTGGATGGTTCCTCCATCCGGCATTGTAATGTGTGCCATAGGGATTATTCCCTTGGTTAACAAATGCAACATTAACTTGTTCATGATGCTCACTTTGCACATATCCATTTGGACAATTGGAAGTAGAATGTAAGACACTAGAACAAGTTATGCACGATTCATTAGATGAATGATGAACATGATTAGGGAAGGAAAACACTTGATTCACCGAATTTTGGCTGATAAAAAATTGATCAAACCTTTGAGTTAAGGATTTCACCTCGGCGGCTATGTCATTGGAATTGTCAACTTGATATAAGTCGACATTCTTCCTTTCACCTAGAATTCTACCATTTTTAGAGGACAAGGATCTATGCATTGAATTCTCATTCATGATTTTATACAATTGCCAAACATCATTTTCATGTTTATCAAGATAAGAACCACCTTTGAAAGTTTGCCGAATTCTTTCCAAAACACGGCGTTGCCAAATCCCCGGCAACGGCGCCAAAACTTGGTGTGGTGTCGTGCCAATACACCAAATTGTGTGTAGTGTGGCCAAGTTTGAATTTATAGAGTGCCACTATTACCTCTAATTACTAATATAGCTAGGGTGAGTAAGGATCGTCCCAAGGGATAAGAAGCAATATTGATATGGAAACAAGGTCGGATTAGTAGGTCGAGTGATCAAAAGGGGGTTTGATTGGTTAATTAAACTACAATGTAAACAAATTCAATACAAAGCAATTAAAGTAAATAAAGGGTAGAGAAATAATGAATGTTTTCATAGGCTATACCTAAGAAAGATGAGTTATACTACAAAATTAGTTAGAAGTAGGTAGGTAGATAATTCGTGCTAACCGAAGATAGGTTATTGTTTGTTGAAATTCATGGAATATCTTTCTTTAAATCCGAATTAAATGAATGTTATTGAGTTTAATTCATATGATACATGAATTGTTGAAATCCCAAGGTTGAATGGTTGAAATCCGAATTAAATGAATTGTACTAATCCTAATTGAATTTCACAATTCGACGTTGCCAATTTAAAATCCCCGGCAATGGCGCCAAAAACTGACCGGTCCTTTACAAGGGTCGCGATACCAAGTCAAGCTTGAAGAGTTGTGAATTTAGGAGGTGGCCAAGTTTTACATTTATAGAAAGCCACTACTACCTTTCTCTATATAAAATATAGATAGGGCGAGTAGGGATCGTCCCAAGAGATTTGATGGTGTATCGAATTGTGAAACTATGGTAATTAGGGTTAGTAGGTCGAGTGATCACACAATTGATTGGTTGGTTGATTAAGCTAAATTGAATTCAACTAAATAAAATAATATGAAGTAAACAAGAGAGAGAGAGGTCTTGAGGTGTAGAGATCACCACCAAGCAATACTTTTCTATACTACTAACAAGTGATCAATTGAGGGTAATGGATGTGTTGCAATATGATAAGGGTGTGTGTGCATTAGGTTGATTCAATTGGCAAGGATGACAAATCAAGCAAGTATTGTCTAAACATCATGTGAAGAGCATAATATATCTAAACAATAGAGCATATATTGTCTAGACAACATGGGGATAGCACAATAGATCAAAACAAGTCATTAATCCTTCATTAAGCTCACAATCCACACACAACACAATATTAGAGGAATATGCCATTTGGACTCACAAGCATGGAACATCAAACATCAAGAGTAGATTGTCCTCCCATCTAACATTACACTACCACTACACTAAATCTACACTACTAGCATAAAAATAAAGCTATCTAGACTAGGGGAGAGGCATAAACCATCAAGAATAGGCATAAACCATCAAATGAACCAAAATAGCATTCATTAAGCATATCATCTTGATAATCTCTAAATCTATAGCGTCAATACACATAGACATGCATCAAAAACACTAAATCTAGGGATAAGCACATGAATATCCTACTCTAACATACATAGACATATGGATAGAATAGAATAGTCAATTGGAAGCATTAAACCATACAAACCATGAAATAATCAAGATTTATATATACATGAATATCAAGATGTATCATATAACACTAATCCCTCAATAATACACAAGATTAGAGTATAGAAAGCATGCTTGGGGCTAACTCTAGCCCCAAGAGGATGTCTAGCCACTCATGGTAGTGATGATCCAACCCTCAAGGGCTAACTCCATGGTTGCTCCTTGTTGGTGAAGATCTCCTCCAATGGTGCTCTAGCTTCCCTCCTTCCTCCTCTCCAAGAATAGCCTCTAAGATCAATTTTCAATGTGTGACAAGAGACTCCCTCAAAAAGTGTATCATATTCCTTATATAGGTAGGTCAAATACACCCCATGATGAGCTGTGGTCGTGCAAGGCATATTCTCCAATCATTGGATGAAGGACGGAATAAATGAGCTGGACTTTAACTTTTTCTCGCTGGAGGAAGTTCGATCGATCGAACCTTAACTTAGATCGATCGAAAATGGGTTCGATCGATCGAACTGCATCTTGGATCGATCAAAGTGGTCTGACTCCTCCGGATAATGACAAGGCTGGGATATTTTTAAGATATTTATGGGGAAAAAGACAAAAGTGGTTGGTAGGCGTACAGCTGTGGATAAGATCAATCATTTGAATAGGACAAAATAGGGTTCGATCGATCGAAGGTGATGTTCGATCGATCGAACTTGGAATTTCAGCAAAGGCCAAGGTTGGATCTATCGAGAAGTACTGTGATCGATCATAGATGTTCGATCGATTGAACTCTAAGTTGGATCGATTGAACTTTTCAGCTGCACAACTTGATTCCTTTTTGCTCCTTTTTTTCTCCACTTTGCTCCCTCCTTTGGTTTATCTCAGGATTGCTTCAATTAAGCTCTTATTTGGCTGAGTTAGCTAAATTTTGGGATTAGTGCCTGAAAATATAAATAACACGTAATAAGTCTAAAATGGCAAAGTATGATAGATAAAGGTACTAGAATGTTTAAGCTTAACGGGCTTAAATGCGCACTTTTCAGTGCTCATCATAACCAATTAAACAATTTTTTCTCTCTGAATCAAAATCGGATTAATTAAACACTTAAGTAAACTACACATCTCTTTATGGGTTCGACACCCTTAATATAGTCCTATTCTACAAAGATTCGTGCTATTACGAGTGGTATAATTTGAAACACATCAATATAAGATGATGAAATGAGAGTTTGGATTTAGAGTCGTCCATACAAACTCATTGGCTTCGATGGCAGTCACCACCACCCATTGCTGCTTCTGCTTATGTCCTTATAATTGCCTCTTTGATAGGAATTACATAATAAACAATCCAATTGTCAGGATAAAAGAGTTGCAACCAGCCATAAGCCACATGCTGAATCTTGACCCATAAAAGCATTAAATATATGAACAAAAATTATAGTCTCTTGGTTGCTTAAACCAGAAAAAATTCTTGTATTGCTTTGATAAAATATATAGTGTATATACATCTCTTGAACCATGAAAGCACTATATATCTATACTAAAACGGCGGTCACTTCGTTGCTTAAATCAAATTAATATAATGCATGAACATATGAACAAAACGGTTGTCTCTTCATTGCTTAAATCAAATGAATATAATGCATGAAATGAAATGAGTATAATTGTTTCTCTTGGTATCTTAAACATAAATTTAGTTTAAAATGTTTTAACTTTTATTAAATAGGGTAAAGTACAACACCACCCCTTGAAGTTTGCTAAAAGGACACCCAGATGTAAGTTACCATATTTTGGGACAGTGACACCCCCTTATGAAATTTGCAAACCAAACAATATTTTGGGACAGTGACACCCCCTTATGAAATTTGCAAACCAAACAGAGCCTTAAAACATGTGAAAAGTCAATTTTACCCTTCACTATTTTATTAATTTTAATTATAAAATATTAAAATAATTAAAAGACTAAATTACCCTTTTCATCTTTATATATATATATAACCACACACAGACATCGCCCCCCTTCCCTCCACCGTCACTACCCATCTTTTTTTCTTTTATTTCTTCCTTCCTCTCTCTCTACCAACGCCAGACCCACACCCCCACCTCCTCCCACCACAATCACCGGCCACAATCCCCATCACAGCCACGCCACCTCCCCATCACTGCCACACCGGCAACCATCAAAGAGAGAGTGGGTTAGAGGGTTATAGGATTGCTGAATTTGGTGACAACTGGCACCAGTGATGTATCTCAATCGCCTCCGACACCAATCCGACCGCTATCAATGTACCCCGGATTTCACAATAAACAATTTTTAGATCTGAAAATTTCCCAGGGCATTTAGGAAAAGATCTGAATGAGGCGAAATGAGGAAATAATTGATCTGAAACAGACAAAAGAAGGAAACAATTATTTTGGTTTGACTACTACAAATTTTTCCCAATTTAAACAGTTGAAATTGCAATGGAGTTGGAAAGAAGTAACTGATCAAACTTTGAGGTTCTGGTTTGTTAAAGGGAACAAATTATAAAATGCCTAAAAGTTATGAAATCTAAGAAGCTGACTGAATGAGTACCAAATAGCAGAAACAAAGTTGCAGTAAAAGAGAACCAACATCATCCACTGCATACTCACAATTAACACAAAGGGAAGCTAATTGCAGACCTCGCCTGCGAAAGTGTTAATGAAACTGAGAATCTTGTCAAGAAAGACCAAACTGGTATAGTTGTAAGGGGTATTTTAGTCAATAAAAATGGTTATAGTTGTCAATTTTATGCCAAAGGGTAATATAGTCAATTCATCATTGTAAGGGTATTTTTGTCCATTTTATCAAGTGTGAGGGGTATCATTGTCCAAAAAATAGATAATTTTCATTTGTGTGTCCTTTTGACAAATCTCAGGTGCATTGCTATACTTTACCCTATTAAATATATTTTTAAAATTTCATAGTTGAATTTTTAAAAATAGTGAAAAATGTTAAGAAATTAGAAAAAATGCTTACACTTTTATAATAGTATACATATAGACATGTCGTGAATATGCATTTTAACAAAAAATTCCATAAAATAATGATTAACTAAAATAAATTATTATTTAAAAGAGATAAATAAAAATTTAAACACATTATCAGTTTTCTATTTAAGGAAGAGGAAAAGTTTTTCACTAATTAAATATACATGTACATATTTATATGTGGGATGTGCTTATTTTTTTTTGGAATTAATGTCCATGTGCAGTATGAATTAATACTTTTTATATGTGAAAAAAAAAAAAAAAAAAAACTTAAAAGGGTTAAGAGATTCCTTACACTTTTAGAATAGTGTATATATATATAATTTTATAGTATAGAGATATAGATATAGACATATAATTTTCTGTCTCTATATTATTATTTTTAGGGTAAAGTACACTAACACTCCCTCAGGTTTGCCAAAAGGACACCCAGATGAAACTTAGCTTATTTTGAGACAAAGGCACCCCCTCAAGTTTCATACAGATACCAAAGACACCCCAATGGTAATGAATTGACATTTTTGCCCTTTGACCTTTATATTGACCAATTTGAAGGTTGAAATTACATTTCTAACCTTTACTCACAAACCAATCCTTCTTCTTCCTTCTCCCATCTTCGTCTTAAACACATGATTTTTTAAAAGTAATATAATAATTTTTGCAGCTTTATATATATATCAAACTCCTCTTCACAGCCCGTCGCCCACCGTTTCCGTCGCTCCATCTCAGTCGACCTTGCCGTTCCGAGCGAAGCCACAACCTCACCATCGCGAGTCATTCACGGCCGAGTCAGCCGACTTCTCCACAGCCGTACCGAGCCCATCACCGTTTCCGTCGCTCCACAACCTCACCGCCGCGAGTCATTCACGCCCGAGGCTGCCATCATCCAAAGCCGTAAGCTCACAGCCGAACCTGTCCACCGCCACAGCTCATCGCCGCTGCCGCCACTTCACCGCCGGGCATAACCATTATAAGCACTGCCGATTCAATTCCAAGCTTGCCGGCTGTTCCCCTCACCGGCTGACCTCTCCACAGCCGACCCCTCCATCGCCTGTCAAACCATCACGACTTAGCCCTCCACCGGTCGATCTTGTCGCTGCCATCACGCTGCGAACCACCCCATCGCGACTGAGTTCACACCACCGTCCGAAGCCTCCTTGCTCGCTGGCCCATGCCGCCATCTCTATAACGGAACCATCCAAGGCTGAGCTATTCACTGCCATTCTTCATCGACCTAATCCTTGCACCGCCGTGAACTCTCTGCTCTCTGGTTGTGGATTTGGTTGTGGATCGAGACAGTACTTGGTATTTGGACATTGCAACAAATTTATGTATATATTATATATATATATACACACCCACAATAATTTTTGCCGCCGCCGAGCAGAGCATCTCTACCGTAGGTGGGTTTATCACCGCTAAGCAGATCACCTCCACGACTCCACCATGGGTGGGTTCATCACCGCCTATTAGAGCCCTGCCGGACAATTTCACGGTTGCGAGTATATATATATATATATTTGCTATATCGATGTATAGAGAGGTGTATAGAGAGAGAAAAGAGAAGGGCAATTAGGTCATTTAATTATTTTTGATATTTTACTATTAAAATTAATCAAATAATGTAGGGCAAATTAGACTTTTCACACATTTTTAGGCTCTGTTTGGCTGTCAAATATGACAAGGGGGTGCCTTTGTCCCAAAACAAGCTAAGTTTCATATGTATATCCTTTTGGCAAACCTGAGGGGTGTTAGTATACTTTACCTTGTTTTTAATTTCTACTATTAAGTTATATTTTTCTCATTTTTAAAATTTTTCAAAGTATGTATACTTATGAGTATATGACAATGACTAGTATTTAAACAAAAAATATATTACAATTAATTTATAAAATTTTCTACCTAAAATTTCTGGCTCCGCCTTCAACACCTCCGAGCTTTTCTCGTCTCCCACACAACAGAGAGGAAAATGAGCAGTGGCCTCACTTTAAATCCGTTATTCTCGTTTAAATTTCCGTTGAAAAATCTCTCTAATTATTGTTTTTTCCAACCGGGCATCTCCAAACTCTACACCAGAAAAAGAAAATTATCTAACATTTCATGTACTCGTCTTGACGATTCTCAGAGGACCACAAATCAACAGCAACTCAACCTCTCTGTTCTTCGATTCACTCTCGGTTAGTATCAGCCCCTCTCTCTCTATACTGACACACACACACACTCTCTCTCTATATATAATATGTAATCATTGGTCTTTAGGAATACCTGGACTGGACGAATCATACTTACCCAGATGGATTGGATACGCTTTTGGTTCGCTTCTGCTCTTGAACCATTTTGTGGGTTCAAATTCAACCACCACCACACCAGCACAGCTTGTAAGCAAACCCTTTTTCAAGACTAATCATTTATTTATTTATTTACAAATGCACATACATAACTTGTCTGATTTTAATATCCATTGAATTTTTTGTTTGGTGTGTAGAGATCAGAGGCTTTGGGTCTTTCTTTGGCTGCATTCTCTATTGTTCTTCCTTACCTCGGACAATTTCTCAAGGTAAAAGTTTTAACCCTAGTTTGGTTGCTGAGAAGCTTATTCTGGTTTCTAATGTATTTATAGATTAAAAAAAAAAAAAACACAACAACAACAACAAAACCCCCAACTTAGCCAAATTTATAGACTTAAGACTTTGATAAAGTGGGACTTTTATTTTTTCTAGGATGCCCAAAATCAATTTGTGCATTTTCTTGGCAAATATTGAAATTTATCTATGCATCAATGTTTTGGTTTTAGTAGTTCTGGCAATTGGGTTTCCTGTGATTCTTTGATGTAATCTATTGGAAAATATTAGCTTGGATATTTTTAGTATCAATAATGATTTTACGTCTGAAGAGTCCGAAGGAAATGGAGAACCGAAGGCTCCCCATCCGTTAGATACTCTCAGCTACGAGTGATGTGGGACCTAGTTGAGTGTATCATTGAATGGAGAGTGTTCGGTTCCTCATTTCGTTCAGACTCCTCGGCATAAATATCATTACTCTTTTACTAGTATTTACTCATGCTTCATATTGACACCTTAGCTTTTACTTGTACTTGCTTATTGCCACACCCCGAATCTTGAAACGTTTCCTTATTTAGGGCATGATAAAGTATGATAAAGTAAATTATGCTAAACTTTTGATTTTATTTTTTATTTTATAATAAAAGCCCACATTAATAAATTTTCAGGCCCTACAAAACTTTGAATAGTTACAAACTTGCACAAGTCATAAACTCCATTATGACATGTTCCATATGTCAATTTATTTCCGATCCAATTATGAAAAAAAATATATATAGATATTTCCGATCCAAGTGCAATCCCTTTTAAAAATGGTCATGCATGCAACCAGATTAAGCAAGAAAAAAAATTTAATTCTTAGTTTAATAAGTTTGACATGGGCAAATTGTTTGGCTTTCAAATCTTCAAACGAATAACATATGAGAAATTCGTAAATCAATACATTGTGAAAATGGTGCTTATACAATGCCTGGTTAACATTTTATTGTACCTGATACTTAGGAACATTGTGCAGGGTGCTACTACTCAAGTGGATCAGGCAACTCTCCCTGAAGGTGCTGGGCAAATCTTTGCCATGTCACAAAATATTTCAGATACTCTAAAGGAGGATTTGGCTTGGGGAACTTACATACTGTTGCGCAATACAAACACCATATCCGTGGTAAACCCCCCAGACTTTACTACTATCTTTTGTAATTTAACACTCTGAGGTTGACAAAGTGCTAAAAATTGCTGTCATTATAACAAGATCACTTAATTTTTTCGTGCAGTCTTCGATCCAAACAGAAAAGACCTTATGTCTTCTTCTTCTTCTTTATTTATTTACTTTATTATTTTTATAATCTGATTCAAAGTTATTCGTTTTATATATAGATAGTAATCTTCTTAATTTTCTAGCTTATATCAGTTCGAGGTGCATTATGTGTACGTGGATATTGGAACACACCAGTAGATTTATCAAAAGACCATGTACTTGATTGGTTTGAGAAGCAGATTGAGCGGATTGGCCTCTCTGATCTGGAGGACACCCTCTATTTTCCTCAGCGTGCAGGTAAATAATAGTTTGATCTTATTCTAGATCTTCAATAAATGAAAATTTTCGAAAGACTTTGGGGCTCATTTTTCTGTTTTTAACATGTTTGTTGGTTGATTGGACATGGTAGCATAAAATATAATTTTCATTTTGAGCTGTAGTAGAGAATTTTATACTTCCATTTCATTTGTTCACAACCATATAGTCTAAGAGCTTAAGCTCTTAGAGAAGGAGTAACCTGAATCAATTTTGAATCAGGGTGACGATGAAGTCTGAACACATGACCTACCTACCCTGCGATGATACCACGTTGAGAACCATCTACTCTAAAAGCTTAAGCTATTAGAGAGGGTGTAATTAAATATTTAAATCCTTTAACAATCTGCAACAAGTAAATATCAACGATTGAAGGTATCAAATATCAACAAAACATATGATTTAAATTTCAAATTTGTAAGAGAAATTAAAAATTTAATGGACAATTTCATGTGTGCCTCATTAGCTGATGATTTGAGATGGTTCACTTCCCCCTCCTCTCCCTATTATGATGTAGTTAGTCCCCACATTTAACTGTTACTGAATCTGTAATAATTCTCTCGGGGTTGATCCAATGTTATGTGGTAGACATTCCAATAGTAATTGTGATGTCATGATTTCAGTCCTACTTCACTGACCTAAAGGTAGGAGCAGTTCCTCTTTCTGTGGCTGTTTGTTTTGTTGGGGAGTTTCATTAATTTTAAGAGCTTGATGGGAAAAAATGAAATGTTCAGAACAGGATGTTCTAAATCTTGAACAAGGAAGTAGATTTTTGACATAAGAGCTGTGTGGCAACAATTTTGTTCTCCTAATCTGGAAAATTTATACTTTACCTGCACAAACAATTTTGGAAATAGTTTGTACATACGATGGGTTGTACATACCAGTTGCGGAAATTCTGTGTTATACATAGAGGTTGTACGTCACCATTTTTATTTTCCTAATTCGGAAATAGTTTCACTGCTGACGGTTGGGTGTGGATGGGTGCTTCTCCTTTAGCTGCCTCTTATCACGAGGCAGAACCAGTTGAGGACAAATGAAGATGCTCATGCAATGAGGATGAATAAGCGAATTAGTAAGGAGCGACTTCATTCATGTTGTGAACAGGGCTAGAGGGATCCAAAAAAAAAAGAATATGAGTCGAGTTGATGAGGAAAAACATGAGAAACACGTGATTAAATGGATTATATAGCTCTTGATATATTTGTTTGGTGGAACAGTTCATGCCTACTGATCCAAGTAGTTGGGGTTCAATACTTATTAAAGTTCTTTCTGGAGAGATGGCATGTCGGAGTGATTTTGTTTTTTTAAAGCTAAGGATATGGAAATGTATCCAAATGCCTATTATAATAGAATTTTATGGATTACCAATACATCTTTTACCTCAGCTATTATTGTCAATGACATTAAAATTATAGACTGCTCGAGTGAATGCTTGAATAAGATTCGTATTGATATTCACTATTGAACTGCCATTTTAGCATTGATTCCTTGAACGGTTTTTCATTGTGTATTGACTTGAAATGTTCTATCAATGTTTCAGATTCAGAAATCTGGGATATGCTCCCCAAGGGGGTTGGTTCTCTCCTGGTACAACCAGTGCTGCAATCTCCGAACCGAAGAAACAATCAAATGGAGAAGGCTGAGGGATTTGTCCTGCTAGCTTCTACCATCAACTATGCATATAGCATTAGAGACAGAGGCTGGATAGGAGCTGTTGCTAACAAATTCAGAGACGAGGGCACTGTTTAAGACAGTTTATGCAAATAAAACGATCACTAATTCGCACTAGTCCAATCTCTGAGATAAATGGAGAAGTCCATCTATTTTGTCTAATTTTTATTCATGCCAATGTGAATGGTTGATTGTGCATATGGAATGTGAATATGGGCATTTGCTATTTTGGCGCCTTTTTTGCCCTCATTTTGAAGATTAAAAAGAGTCACTTCTATGTTTCAGAAGAGTTCTGCATCCAAATTATTGCTACTGGAAGCCCTATTATGTTTCTAGTATGCTTCCGCAGAAGAGGAGGAAGGATAATGAAGAAAGAGTTGTTGCAAAAGATTATATAATTTCAATGAGTAAAGTAAAATTATTTCTTAAATATGAAAAATAAGTTCTCCAGAGAAAAGGAAGGCAATCTATAGACTCACATAAATGCTTGATGTACGCTGAAGAACACTTTGAATTTTTAGCAAACTCCATTTTAAGTTATTATTTTCAAACTTTTGCAACATGAGTGATAGTAATTTTCGAAAGTTATTTCAGAATGATATTTAGTCAAACTTGAGGGAGTGTCAGTGAAATTAACCCTTTCAAATTTCTAATTATACTTGAGTATTGAAAAACCATATGATTATTCATACACAATTAATAAAAGTACAACTCATGTATAGACAATCTGTATAAAAAAAAATAAAAATTTAGAGGAAGTAAAAAAAACTTGTTTGTATAATGGAGAGACACGTAGTTCAGGATTCGGAACGGGAATGAAAATAACTTATGTTGAAGTTAATCCGATCTTATATGTTACTTTACACCCTTGGCCAAAAGATGTGACCGACAAACCTTCCATGTGTAAAACCATTTTTTCATGAAACTATGACAATCATTACTTGAATAAATCGGTCTCTGGTCTCTGTTCTACAAATTGGTCTTGGAATTTTTGATGAAAATAACAACTTTTCCAAAAATATTCTGTGATCCAACTTTGAGCCTTGAAGCCTAAGGTGTTAGGTGTTAGGTGTTAGCTGAATATGATTGCACACTGTAAATCTAGGGAAAAATAAATAAAAATAAAAAACCATAATCCACTTGTTTTGGTCAGAGTAACTTGTGTCAAACTCAAACCCAGTCAGACATTTTATTATTGCCCCAGGTAATATTTGTGGCCCCCACACGGTAAATTGAATTGATAGATATAAATCAGTACAATCATGCTCTAGTGTCACCTTTCCTGCTTTTAGCTGAAACTAGTACCGATGCTAGCTTCTTCTAAGGACTAACATTATACATGGAATTTCTTACAGGCTTCCTGAAATCATTCCTCAACACATCTCATTTGAAAGTTCTCACAGGCTTCATTTGTAAGGCTTCTTCTCCAAGGTTAAGCAAACACACACCAAATGATTATTTGGATTCTTAAATATCTTCAAACTTTAATGTCTTGTATTATTATTGACATAGGCAAAGTTTTCTAAATTCTTGAATGCGATTTAGAATCTGAAACAAGAATGATTTTAACTATTTGTAATTGCAAATCTTCTGAGAGCAATCAATGTGTTTGACACACATTATCTATCTATTTAAAAGCAAAGTGAAGTGACACATGACATATTTTAATAAAATATGATAATTCGACACTTTATTTTATTTTTTTTATCCATAGTGTGTAGCTCAGTGTTTGATTATCTACTTTACTATTTTAATTTGTTTTAATAAGGTTTAGAAATCAAAGCGAGAGAGAATGGTGTGTGGGACCAGAAAAAATAACAAATGATTCACTATTTGGTTCTCTAACTGCGGAGAATGTGATTAAGAATGGTGTGTGGGGTCCACTAACAAGGCTCTCAATTCTTGCCCCACAGCATCACTCCTTGTTCTCTATTTTATGCTCATATTCTTTATTTGAGCTTGCACCCCGCCGGATGCTCTAAGGACCAAATTAAGAAATTTTCGTTGAACTCGAATGATTTTAGCCAGTCTAAGATAGCTGAGAAAGGAACACTTCAGGCATTTGTGATGACATTGTCGAAACAATTGCCGTCAAAGTAGGAAAAGGCTTGTATGATCATCCCCATTTCTGGTTGCAGAATATTAGTCTCAAAATCATGAACATATTTGTTTTAATTAAGTACAATTAATTTGGAGTTCTGATGCAGTGTTTTCTACGCCAAATGAGGCGCCATTAGTACTTTGTGCGACGGTAGAAGCTTGAATTGTCAAGTATGAGAATGTTGGTTCGTGTTTGAATTCTCCGTTTCTCTATCTTATAATTCTATGACAAAAAGTCGAAGGGCTCCTGAATTCTCACAGAAACTTTTCCAATCCATACACCAGATTCTGAAACAAAAAGAAAAAATAAATTGTTCTCAGAGTGCTCAACCAAAAAAAGTCTTAAGAAACTGAGAAATAGAAATTTTCGATGTTCAGCTACCTTAAGGCGCACAACTTTTCTGATGGCCACGAGTAGGCCTGGCATGAGACACTTCACATCTGTTATGTCGTGTTTGATGGTGTAAACCTGCGACGAGCAATGTTATTAAGTTCCAGGATAAAGCATTAGGTCAAGAATTTCAGCAAACACACCTCTCCTGGTCCAGAGAAGTGGACTGTTGTACTTGCTGGGAGCCCTGGAAGAACCAAGCTATGTACACGAACTCCGTCTTCTCCTAGAACTTGACCCCTTGCCTTGCAGAACCAAAATGTAATATTATTAACCATGCCATAATGATCTTCAAAATCATTTCCTTAATTTTTTTATTATATATATATATAAATTTTTTTTTTAAAGATACTAATTTGATATAATATGTGTAGCACCATTATGATTTAGTTTTCGGTGTCCTTTTACCGCAACATCTGTTGAAATGTCTTCTCTGTTGTAGATCTGGCCAA
Organism: Cornus florida; assembly: GCF_030987335.1. Classification (NCBI taxonomy): domain Eukaryota; kingdom Viridiplantae; phylum Streptophyta; class Magnoliopsida; order Cornales; family Cornaceae; genus Cornus; species Cornus florida. Next base: position 61,971,970 of record NW_026775578.1, read on the forward strand.
GGTTAGAAAGGTTGTTGGCAATTTGAATTGCATCCTGTGATGGAAGATCCTGTCAACAAGCCAAAAAATTCAGTATCTTTAATACTTGTATTCAAGGTAATGTCAACTCTATCTCTCTAACTTGAACTAAACTCTTGTCCACAGTATCATAAAGTGTAATTGAAAATTTTAATGTACATATCTATGGACTATGTATAAATGCATACATATATGTATCTGTAATGTAAATTAAAAATATATATATATATATATAGTTTCATTAATTGATAAAGAGTGAAATGATTTCATTTTCCTATGTCATTCAATATCCAAACACTGATGTACAACAATAAATATATATATACAGTAAATGGGATTGTAACAATGACTCGGCGAAGCTTATTCATAAGAAGTAATGTAACTAAGATTCCCGCTAGGCTTGAGAGGACCACTAGAACATGTTTATACAGTCATTAAAGGGTCTGAGAGCACCACCAGAACATGTTTGTACAGCACTTAAAAAGGGTCTGAGAGGACCATTTTTAATTGATTGTGAAAAAGAGATGGAAAATTAGGAGAAAGAGGCATGGCATTGTATTAATTTTAAAATCATAGTTCAGTAGTAGTAGTTCGCATTGAATTGAGCTCAAATTTGACCAAATCGTCCAGAGTGGATCCAGCTTTGAAATGGGTCCACAGGAAAGTTTATGAACAAGACTATCTCTATCATTCTTTTGAAGATGAAAATGATGCTGCAAAGTGTTGGAACCACACGAGTATGAAATTTTTTGGGCCTCATACTCGTACAATGTTGAAAGTCACCATGAGGAGGAGAAAAGGACCGTATTTATTAGGCATACAGAAATCTAAGTTTGAACTAAGTATCAAAATGGCAAAGATCCACTCTTATAAGCCCAAGCCCCTTGTGACATTCTTTTCCACCCAAACCCGTAACACTTTCATTGCAGTTTGACCACCCTGCCTACCTGTCCACTCTAATGGCGAGATGATCTAGTAACGACCCGGGCCCGAACAGTTCTGGGTGTATGTGATCAGACTAGTCGAAATTTTACCAGTTAGGCCATTTTCGATCAGAGTAGGATATTTCAGGTCAAAACAGACTCGTCGAAATTATCTAAAAAATTTGATGGTCCAAACGTGCTCCAAAATCATCAACAATCTGTTCTACATCACACCTAACAAGGGGTTGGATTGACTCTGATACCACTTGTAATGAGCTGGACTGGATCGGTTCATGAAGCTAGTTATTCTATATGGCAATGATGCTAATAATTAGATGAATTGGTGTCTGGTACAGCAACCTCAAAGTAAAATGAACTGAGGCAACAGCCAATGCACAGAATGTGTGATCAAAATTATTACCCAATTTGATATAACTCAATCTGATTTGACTTGTAACATTAGGATCAATATGTAGCTACAAGGATAATCTGAAATCTGAATTCTAAATTTAAATTTTGTTTTTTTTTGTCGGAGTTCTGATTCGACTAACCTTTGCATTTTCCCTTGATTCAACAATTTCTACATTGTTGTAGTGGAAGGAAGCTGAAATTGCAGCTTGCTGAAGTAGTATAGATCCTATAGACAGGGTTGGTGCCACCAGACAACCCTGTAGACATCGACGCCAAACATAGTAAATGTAATGAATTAAATCGATTCATAAAGTTTTTGTCTGATTCAAATTTAAGGCTCAATGAAGAAGAAAGACTGAAAATTTTGAAACAACATCTCACCCTGTGCTCACCATGCTGGCCTTCTCACAGAATGCAGATAATGCTGCGACAGTGTCTAGTTTAATGCGCGGGACATAAACAACACTTCTCATGCCAAATGCAGTTGCCTAATAGAAGTGATTAAGTAGAATGAAGAGGAAATTAGAATTAATTGGCAATGTAGAATAGATATATAAGGTCATGTTGATTGAAAGAGACTAAACCTGTTTCACATTATCATAGACTTTGGAAGGGTCAGTAAAATCCACTACAACAGCAGTTGCTTTTGACTGCCAAGAAATGAATAGTCCAATTAATACAGATTGGGAAATAAATGAACCATTGAGAAGAGATGGGGACTAGTGCCACTAGTAAATTACCTGAGATATTGAACCTAAGACCATTGTGAGGTCATTGATTATGGGTATTTCTAAAGCTTCTTCCATGTCACACACCTACTTTGGGAAGTACACAAATTAAAAGGAATATATATATATATATATATATAGAGAGAGAGAGAGAGAGAGGAACCTGTCCAATATCTTCTCCCACAAGGTGAGAATCCACTGCACCAGCTACTTCCATTCCTCTAGCTTTGGTCACTGCAACCACTGCTGCCCTTCCTATTTCCTTGGCTGCTCCATTTATAACTACCTTTTCCCCACAATTACGAGAGAGTGAGAGAGAGGAATCTTAGTGTCTATATATATATATATATATATATATATATATATATATATATATTTATAACTGAAATTGGGACATTGAAGTATTACCTTAATGTTGTTTTGGGAGGGCTGCATTGAACAAGAAATAGAAAAAGGCCTGGTTTTGACATTTTGACAAGTCTTATGGATTGTGAGATGAAATTGGCAGCTAAAGGCTGCCATGGTTGCTCAAAGCTAGCTCTACCAATGTTTCTCAGCTGAACTGGGTAGAAGCACCATGTGGATAAGCTCACTTTCTTACAATTGTTATTCTTGTTTTTGAGATAAGGTTTTTCTATTTCCAATGGGCCTAAGGCCTTGTTTGGATGAAAAAGAGTAATAATATTCATGGTTAAGAGTTCGAATGAAATGTAGATACACTTAATTGGGTCCCACATCACTCCTATTGAGTATTTCTAACGGACGAAGAGCTTGCGATTCTCCATTTTATTCAAACCCTTCAACTTTAAAATCATTATTGGATGAAAAAATTGTGTGGCAGTGACATTCATGCTTGATTTGTGGATTTCTTTTGATGAATCTAATCCAAAGTATAATGAGAAATTGGCATTAGGACCAACAACTCTTTTTCAATTCAATTTTAGGGCATTTCATATAAATAACCTAATAGTAAATCGGGAGAGTAATTACCTTTCCTTTTATACAACTATGATAAGGTAATTTCCTTTTATACAACTATGGTATAATTTTTCCTGACTCCTCCCCCCAAAATGAGATGAAAATTTTGAATCATAATGGACATTTATGGGTGTGTGAGTATTTATATATTAAATAAATAAATAAACCAGTGTGGTAAGGTAATGTTTGCCACATTTTGGAATTATTTTTAATATTATTTTTTTTCAGTATATATTTCTTCTATCCCAAAATACTTAGATACTTTAAAAATTGTAAAAGTATTTAAATATTTTGGATCATGGAGTACTTGATAAAGTAAATATAATAAATTTTGACGACTTTCAAATATTTTGAAACAGGGAGTACTTTGATAAAGTAAATATAATAAATTTTGAGTACTGTAAAAGTATTCAAATATTTTGGAACAGGGAGTACTTGATAAAGTAAATATGATAAATGTTGCAGCTAATTAGCAGCAGCATTCATTTGCTGTGATGGACTTACATGTAGTAGTGTTGATGAAGACATGACTTGATCAGTATATGACACTATAAAATCATGGACCACCGATCATTGGTAAATTTGAGTACTGTACGTTGTAGAGTCTAGGCCCATTAATTTATGAGTGACGGGATTTATATCACACGCCAATGGGCATGAAGAGTGAGGAACATCATCCGACATCCATTAATTATTGGCTAGCATCACATCATAGAAATCCCAATACATATACATACCGTTAACTCTGTCTACATTACGCGTGGCTTGCTAGTCATGTTAACAATTATGCTGATATAACTTACTAGTTTGCTATCGATTTTTTAGGATATGATTAATTACTATTTAATATTTTATTATTATTTATATATATATATTTTTATATATTTAATATTTTGAATAAAAAATATTAAAACATATTTATTTTTTTGTTTGTTTGTGTTTTCTTCAACAACTATTTTTTTAATCACTTGAAAACTTTTTTATATTTGAATGAAATAATTTTTGTAGCAAATTTAAATAAAATAAAATAAAAAGACATTACATATTTTCTCACAATTACATAAATAAAATAAAAAAGACATTACATATTTTCTCACAATTAATTAAATAAATAAATATGACATTGCATATTTTTTTTGACAAATAAAAATAAATTACATATGACCACCCCTCTGATTTAGTTTATTTAGGATTTGACATTGCCATCCTTTCTCTTGTTTTTATTTCCAATTGTTTAGTTCGTTTTTTCTTCAAATTCGATTCTATCTTCAGCTGCTTAGTCCGTTGTCTTTCTATGGAGAGTTGAAGTCTCAATCGCTATCCTTCCACGGCTGCTTCACCAAACATGACGCCCTGTTCTGTTACAACTTTCAATTATGTAAGAATATCTGTTTCAAAAGATGTTTTCTTTTTACGAATCTTCCTTACTTTTCGTCCCTCAGGGCGTGAAATTTTCGAACCTTCAGTATCGACTGGTGGGTCGTCATGGCCAAGGTTTACTGAAGATGGAGTTGATATTGCAGGAGTTGATGAACTTGGTATTGTTGGAGTTGATTCAGACCAATTTATAGGTTCATTAATATCCAGATCAACACCTCTCTTCCTTGGTTGTCCAGTTGAATTTTGTTTAATGTTGCAATGCATCTGCCATTTTTTCGTATGCCGAAGAACCTTCCAACAATGATTGTATTTAAATTTGTGTTTCTGTTGATGTTTATATACTTCTCTAACAATATTCATCTATAAAAAATAATAATAACTGAAATTAATAATTTGAATTAAAATTAAGAATAAAAAAATTATATAAAGTAAAAAAACTTACCAAATCAATCTTGTTATAGCCACTAGCTAGAGTGTCATGAACATTTTTGTAGTATCCTGAAAATTTGTTTACTTCACCTCGAAAGTATGAAAAAGGGTTCATCAGAGCAACGTGTGTTCTATTTTCCATCATATCTCCCAATTGCCTAACCCAATGAGCGTGGATTCGCTCCCATAATGTAGTCTTATTTTGATTTGTACCCGTCACTGTATGTTCACCAATCATGATCCATGCTTTGCACAATGCTATATCTTCTTCTTCGGACCAATTTCCACCCTTTTTTTCTTAAGGGTTAGTTGTGATTGAGAAGGTTGATGAGATGGATTGAAATTGAGGTGTGTATGGGGACTGTTGGGATGGATTTTGGAATCGATGTTGTATGGGGGCTGTTGAGATGGATTTTAGAATTGAGGTGCATATTCTGAATAAAAATGGGTTGAGATGTAAATTCAGAATGGGTTGGATCTTGAGAGTGCCACCCGTAATTTAATCGATGTGGTATTTCAAAGTTTCCATATTGGTTAATGTGAGGGTTGTTGAATGAAGGTCGTTGATTTATGGAGTGTCGAAAAATGATAATTTAGTGAAATAAGTGTTGAAGGATGAGAATTAAGTAAAATGAGTGTTAAAGGATGAGAATTGAGTGAAATGAATGCGGTATTTATAGAGATTTTCCTATACCTAATGGCTATATTCCAAAGGCTATATTCTCAACAGCTATATTTCAATGGCTATATTCCCAATGGTTATATAAATCACTTATTTTCTCTTTTGTAATTGCTCAAGTCCATTTTTCTCTTCCTTCATTCCTTAAGTCCATTTTTCTCTTCTTTGATTTCTCAAGTTCTTTTTTCCTTCTTTGAATTCTCAACTTCATACTCTAGAAAAAAATGGCATCATCATCACAATCTTTTCAAATCTTTGAATCTGAATCTTCAGAAAATTCCTTAAATTCTGATCGAGGGACGGTTTATTAGTTCCATCATAAATGAATCAAAACGGTTCTAGATATTTTCATGCCGCAGAATCTAAAAGCATTATTTAAACCAAAGAAGAGATGATATATTAAGCGTGATCGGGAGGATGCAGCCCAACAATTCTGGAAAGATTACTTCACCGAAAGTCCTTTTTTTCCACCTGAGTACTTTTATAAATGGTTCCGGATGCGACGAGAGTTGTTTCTTCGCATTTTAAATGATGTTACAACTTATGACAAATTCTTTAAACAGAAACCTGATGCTACTGGTCGAATGGGGTGCACCCTTATATAGAAGATGACAGTTGCGATATATATACTGGCCTATGGAATTTCAGCGGATCTTTGTGATGAGTACATAAAGGTTAGAGAGCGCGCTGCGATCTTTAAGCTTTTGTGATATTGTAATTGCATTGTATGCGGAGCAGTAACTACGCTCACCAAACGAAGGTGACATTGCACGTCTGCTTTAAGAAGGGGAGGAAAGAGGATTCCCAGGTATGATTGACTCTATATATTGTATGTGATACCCCTCGGATCCGAGACACAGGTTAATCAGGCCCAGGCCCAAACCCTAGAGAAATATTAAACAATTAATATTTTAAAATGAACACAGATTACAAAATGAATTAAGAAATAAGTAAAAACTGAATGAATTCTAAAATAAAATCCTTTCAAATTAAATACTTAGAAAATCCAATAATCCAAAACCTCTAATAGTTTCAACAACTCGGGAATCCATCTCTAGTGGACCCTTAATAAAAATCCAAAGTGAAATGAAACTACTAAAAAAAACATCCAAAGTAAACCATGGCGAGAAGTCCTACGTCGTCGGAAGAGTGAGAAGTAATCTCTGCTCAGCACGATCAGGTCTAAGTCTGAAACTGACGAGTATCTGAAAAATAGAAGTGAGTCAGGCCCACGAACAAGTTCTATCCTATTACAATCCAAGCAGAGACGCGATACGCATATACATTCTAACCAACTCAACAAAATCTATATAATCAGTATATCTATATATATATCCACACTATGGGACTCTCACTGAAGTATGATGAGGGTCTCAACCTGAGTAGAAGGCAACATGCAAAACGCATCTAAGTGGGCATGACTACCTAGGCTTAACAGGGTATACCTTAACCAATATAGTCAGCTACGCATCCTACTGCATATACGCTCCCTAACCATTGACTCTGAGACTCAAGCTCATATCACGGTACCATAAAAATATATTTAAAGTTCTATCATATCCATCCATAAGAAATCCAATTAGTCATTCAGCGTGTGCAGCTTCTTTGACTTAACACAGATAACAAGTAATCCAGTTAGTCATTCAGCTTATGCAACTTCTTTGACTTAAGTATAAGTAGGATTTATTTTATAACCCATTCCCTTATTCTGTTTAGGTAGGATTTAATATTTTGAAACTAATCCGTCCCTAGTATGCCACCGTCCCATACCGGTGCATACAACCTAACCATCCAGTAGTTGATAATACAGATAATAAATGTAACTTCCAACTAATCCACAGAGTCCATATAATTGATAGACCATAAATAAATGTTTATATCAATTAATTTCATACCAAGCATAATAGAATTTTGTAACCTAACATGCTTGTCTTATTCCACAGTTACATGATTCTCGCATAATTTATAGCACAGAGAATAAATATAAACATCCTTTAATCCGTGATAAACATAAAAATGATAATAAATACATTATCATGCTTACTTGATACCACTTAAACATGATTTAGATTATAAATTATTCACAGAAAATTGCTATAAACAAGGTTAAACAATTTAAATCTTCCACCTCTAAAACAGTATACTAATCTAATTAAAAATTATATACTGTTCAAGCAATAAACATTAGTTGATTTGTTATCATGCCACCTGGAGCCTTAATATGACTTTAAGCATCATTCAAACTATCCACATACAACCCTAAATCCATTTGGAACAACAAAAACCAACCCAGAAAACTAAAATACGCCAAAACTGCAACAAAAGGGGGTGGAGCCGCCTCCTCCACATGGGGGGCCGCCTCCCCCGTGAGTGGAGCCGGCTCCACACCATGTGGAGCTGCCTCCACACCACCTAGAGCCAGCTCCACTCTTGTGGGGAGCCGCCTCTTCCCCCTCGTTTCCTATCTACTTGTTTTCCTTCACTTTTTTCCTTTCCGGTGACGTCCAGTTTTATCTGTTCTCAACTTTAAAGGTTTCTACTGACTAAAATTAAGTTCCAATATTCTAGAGATTTTAGAAATCATTAATCTTTAATCCACTTCAATTTGAACAGAAATATACAAGGAAAAATTAAAACAAGCAAATACTAAACATGTAAATACATACAGTTACAGACGAACCTAAACATGCAAACCAGATTAATGTTAATACTTCCCAGTGTGTTACAGATTAATTCAACTCTTTATGCATCAGTTTACATGAATTAATTCAAGAGTTACGCAAGAACGAATTTAAAACAACCAATACATAGCTTATAAACACAACCAGTTTTTAAGCATTCAGACATGCAATCCGGTTTAATTTTAATCTTTATGTAGTCCTGGAGTTGCATTAGACATGTAAAGAACACAAGCCAAAGGAAGAGAGTTAGGATTAGAACTTGCCTGCGAGATTTTGGTTCAAAATCCCAGCGTTGTCTTCCTAAGTTTTCCGGCGATTCCTACTGTAATCCTCCTTTGTTCTCTCTCTGCCTCCACAGTCGTGAATAGGGTTCTAAAATCCTAAGCAACCTTAATACTTATATTTATAGGTTTAAAGAAACCCCAACCCTAATCCTAATATAAGTTAAAGGCGACCAATTCAATTAATATCTAAGGCAGCTAAAAACGTGGCTACGAAATAAAAACCGGTTGATTATTTGAATAATTTCCTTTCCTTTTATAATTTCCAGTTTTTAAGTAAAACAAATTTCCAGTTAAAGAAAAATAAAAACCTACGCAAATAAACAATTAACAAGTAATTCAATTTAATAAAACAATTAATCAAGTAATGTAATTTAAATACACAATTAAACAGTTAAATCAAACCAATTAAATAATCAACAAGGAATTCAAATAACCAAGCAACAAAACAATTAAATAATTAAAAATGCAACAAAATATTTAATTAAAAATACCAGGACTATCCTTTTAAAATTTGGGGTATTACATTGTATGCATTAGGAATGGAAGAATTTTCCTAAAGGGTGGCATGGCACACATAAGGGGAGAAGCCGTAAGCCTACCCTCATATTGGAGGCGGTTGCATAAAAAAATATGTGGATTTGGCATGCTTTCTTTGGTATAGTTGGTTCACACAATGACGTGAATGTCTTATTAGACCATTCCCTAATTTTCAACCATATCATTAATAATACAATGCCTTCGATTAATTACGAGGTGAATGGGCACCACCGTACATTAGGGTAATACCTAACTAATGGTATATATCCTAAATGAGCAACATTGATGCAAACCATCTCACACTCAACTACTGAAAAAGTGAAATTGTTTTCTCAGCGATAAGAAGCCATTAGGAAGGATGTTGAACGGGTGTTTGGTGTGCTACAGATAAGGTGGGCTATAAAGCATGGACCAGTTTATTATTGGAAAAAAAAAAAAAAGGACTTGAGCAAGATAATAAGAACGTGCATCATATTGCACAATATGATCATTGAAGACGAATGCGACACCAACATTTTAGAATGGACACCTCCAGCGGATGAGCCGATCTTCCTCTCACAATACAATCGTGACAAATCATTTTTGGCGGCACACATCTCCACTTGCCTGTGCAGGATTCGTAATCTAGAGAATAATGGAGATCTCAGGAGAGATCTCATGGAACAGTTGCGGAATAAATTTGGTAATGAAGAAGTTTAACGATAATATTGAGTAAAATATAATTTTTCATAATGTTTGTGATGAATAAAATATTATTTTTAATTTTTTTTCCTTATATAATTGTTTTGTATTTTATTTTTTTTTGCCTTTTCTCATATATTTGTGGACACATTTAAAATATATATATATATATTCAAAAGGCAAGGATATAAAAATTTTACATTTAAAAAAAATAAAAATACAAATAAAAAAAAAAATCAAATCTATACATAATTTTGTACAATAAAAATAAATTAAATATAAAAGAAAAGAAATCAAAAGAAAAGAAAAATGTTGCATTTGCCCAAGGAAAGAAAAGCTATAAAGAGTCCTTGGAAAGAAGAAAAAGAAAAAAAAAACAACAAGTCAATATAGCAGCTAGCAACAAGCCTGTGATTTGTGGCGATTGCTATCCAAGTCGTGGGCCCCAACTTTTGCTAGCAATTCTGACATCCATATAGCAAAAAAAAAACACATTACATCGAATAGCCTAATAGATGGGGGTTTTGACTTAAACTCTGTTAGGCCATTCGCAACCTCCTCTCTAAAATTTTGCTCTCTAAATTAGTCAGATCAGCATTTTCAAGAGTTGCGTAAACAACTTCTGCTCTCCTAATTTTAGCGCTGCAGCACCCTTTTCAAATTTTCGCTATCTAAAACCAATATATATATATATATATATATATATATATATATATATATATATATATATATATATTACCAACAGCTATATTTTTTTATCTTATATAATAACTAATTTGCTTATCATCTGAGAATCATCACTACATGCATCTCTTTCATTATCGCAAAATATCATTATCCATCTCTTTCAATCTCGAAATTCCAATGACTCCGTCATCATAAACTTTTTCCTTTTCCAAACACAAATTTTTCATTATCTGAGTCATCCACCACATCAAATGACTCTATTGACGTGTTGATTCAACGGAATCACGATTATGCTCAGCAACTTTTGCATTATGTGAGGGCAGAGATAGTAGAGGAAGTCTTCCAAGTCCGTAAGAAGCAGTACATTCATCGTGGCCGGGAGGGAAGCCATCGTTAGCTAATGAAAGACTACTTCGCCCCGAATTGTACATGTCCACCGTAGTATTTTCACAAATGACATAAGTGGAAGCGATAGATTGTTCACATAGAATGGGTTACTTTGAATCTACAAAGTAGGGTATTTTGAATTTACAAAACAAAAGATAAATTCATAAAGAATTCTGAAATATTATTGATAAAAGGTTAATTTTTTCTCTTGCAATACATGAATATTTATAATAGAGAAAACTTAATACTAGAAGGAAACTAAAATATAATCCTACAAGGAAACTAATCTTAGAAATAAACATAAAAATAAATTTTCTCTAAAAATTATGAAAAAATAGAGAAAGAAATCTAATAAAATAAAACTACTAAATATAAAATCTCAAAGCATTCGGAATTCGTTAAGGTCTCGAACAAAAATCCTGAAATAATCGGCAGGCTTCCTATAACATAATAAAATGAGATTTCGGAGCCCTAAACGAAGGTTTTTAGCCAAAACCCAGCATGGCCCATAAGTAAAAGCTAATGGGTTTTTCTCAATGCGTAGTTTTCACCCAAAAACATTATTGGTTTGTCGAAAACGGACTTGTTAAACTGTGCAGAATTCTGTCCTATATCAACAGACAATTCAAGATACGATGAGAACTATTTCTTCACATCCTGCATCAGGTTAAAGCTTATGACGATTTCTTTGTCCAAAAAGGGGATGCGACGTGATGTTTGGGGCTATCTTCTATATAGAAGATAATAACTGTTGTTCATATACTCGCATATGATTGTGCAGCCGATCACTGTGATGAATACGATGAGAACTATTTCTTCACATCCTGAATCAAGTTAAAGCTTATGACGATTTCTTTGTCCAAAAAGGGGATGCGACGGGATGTTTGGGGCTATCTTCTATATAGAAGATAATAACTGTTGTTCATATACTCGCATATGATTGTGCAGCCGATCACTGTGATGAATATATTAAAATCGGTGAGAGCACTAACATTCAAACCTTGAAGGCATTTTATAATGCTATTATTGCTGTATATGGAGAGGATTACATGTGTGGACAACTTTAATACAGAGCATCCCACACCCAATCACTACGAAAAAAAGATTATTTGCTAAAAAACAAAAGTTCTGCAAAAAGGATGTGAAATGAGTTTTGGGGGTTTTATAGATCAAGTGGGCAATCACACAAGGACCAGTCAAATTTTAGAAGAAAGAAGACTTGTGCATTATAATAAAATGTGTTTTATCCTTCACAATATGATCATTGAAAATAAGCAGCACACCAATTTAGAAAGATGGATTCAGCCACTGGAGGATACAATCCTGATTTCCACTTTTAGTCAACAACCATCAATTTTAACTGCACAAATCTACGCTCTCCAGTTCCAGATTCGCAACCAAAAGACAAATGCACGATTGATAAAAGATTTGATTGAACATTTGTGGAACCGCTTTGGTGATGAAGATGTTTAAATTATGTTTTTTTAGGGTTTTATTATTATTATTTTCCTAATTGGTACTCACAAACTTTTGTCTCTTTTGAGATTTAAACCCCTGATCTCCTTTTTGGGGGGTAAGAGGTTGATACCGCTAGGCCACCTGTTGGTTATTATTATTTTTTATGCTTTGAAGATGTTATGAACTTTTATATAATAGAATATTTATTATGAAATTGCAAATTTTCGGATTAGAAATGAGTGGGGGTATTTATAAGGTTGAAAAGTTTTATTTATTTATTATTATTATTATGTACCTTATATATATATATATATATATATATATATATATATATATATCCGTTAAGGCACTGTTTGTGTCAGCCAAACAGTGCCTTAATGGCTACATTGGCATATTTAAACTAGGGGGGGAAAAGGGCGAGACAAGTTTTTTATGGGGAAAAAAAAAAAAAAAATTCACCCAAATAGTGCCTAAAGACTATATTATTTATTTACTAATTTTTTCTTTAAAAAAAAAATGTGAAAAACCTAGTTTTGGGGGGTTTAGGGACCAGCCAAATAGGCCTTTAAGGCCCCCTTTAGTAGTTTGAATAAATGGTCATTGCCAATTATTGTGCGGTGCAGTTTTTTTTTAATTATTATTATTTTTTTTTCCAGCATCAACTGACGTCGTTTTGAGGTTGAGTTTTTTTTTTTTTTTTTTTTTTCACAAAAAATTAGCAACCGCGGGCCAGATAGCTAGGGCCCGCAAGTGCTTGGGGGCCCGCTCACATTAATTGAGCCCGTTGTGGCCTATTTAGGCCATTTGCTTGCTAAACAGGACTTTAAAGAGTCCACTGTGGATACTCTTAGAAGCACGGTTCACAATCACGATATCGATAGCGGTATCGCTCGCATTCAGAGTATAACGGATTCAGGGGAATATCGATGTAAATTGGCCGAATCAACTCGTTCATAGAAGTGTGTAACATCATCGGACCCTTGAAAAATGATTATGAACCGGTCGATACGTACGTCGAATCATGATTTAGAGAGTTAATATACTGTAGTTAAATATACGACGAATTATGATTAGGAGGTTTATATATAGATCTATATATATATATTCTGTCTCAAAACACATTCCACCTTTTCATTTTTGATTGTCCAAAAGTAAATGTCCAACTTGAAAATTCAAAGTACTATATTTTATAACATTACCAATTTAATCTTCTTGTATTGGACTTATAAAAAGTAAACCATCATATTCCTGTGGACATGCTATAGATAAGTTGGTAATTCATTCACTACTAATATAATAAAAAATAGGGTCAAGTGCAAAAAAACCCCCTTCAACTATTGGTCATGTAGCAGAAAACCCCCCTGATCTACTAATTTGACATATAACCCCCCTGAACTAACGAATTTGGTACAATTTACCCCGTCCGGTGATAAGCCGGTTGAATTTGGCCGTGAAGACGCACATGATGGGTCACGAGACAACCCAATTTTTTTAAAATGACCATACAACCCTTTATGAAGCTAAAAGACCATAATGCCCCTTTTATTACCATTAAATCCAACCAAACATTGCCCTATTTTCCTAAAGAGCAGTGCTATTCTACCCGACTTGCTTTTCCCCGACCAAAATCGACAACACGTGTTAGCTGCAACTCTTTTCCACTTTTATTCAGTTTCTCTCACTCCCCTACCGTCTCTCTCCTCTCTCTTTCCTATGGTCGGCATCACCACCATGGAATCACCATCAAGCAAAGCAATCGGTGACAGAGATTCGTCGGGAGCGAAGAGATTGACGGAGTCGAGACGCCTGCACGGATTCGTAGCAAGTTCGGTCTCTGGTCGGAATCCGATTACGGATCTGACGATATCACAGACCCATCCCGGTGATCCCAATCACCTTTCGACGCCATCCTCACCAAGCTCATAGGTTGCAGTCAGTCACGGCCATCCCGTACTTAACGCTGATCCTTGCTCGCAGTGTTTTCTTCCTTCCTTGCCCATCGCCGGAATCGCGCACCACGCGTCAATATGCACCAAACCCTCTCTATATCAGATTGTATCGACAACCTTCAACTTCCGATCATTTCGTCGGCGTTCTGTTTTCTGCCATCATCAGTCCTTGTCGCCGACCACCAGTCAACCCTGTCGTCGTCACGACCATCTCGTAGTCATCCTTTATTGTCGCTGTTCTCCAAGCACAAAAAAGTCGTTCTACGTTCTCGGACCATCTTGTAGGGCGGCCGGCGGGACTGAACGGCTACGAGCTTGGCTTCGGATGGTAGCGGCCGGCGGTGGAGAGGACGGTGGAGTGAACTCACTGCTCATACATCGCCAGAACAGTCTCTGATTTTTGGCGTTGCGAAGTTGTGGTCGCCAGCGTTGATTCTCTCTCTCTCTATATATATATATGATATATTTATCTCTATATATAAATAAAGAAAGAGGAAAGCAAGTTTCAGTGTGAAAGAAAGTTAAGGATTTTACAAAGACGGGATCGGTGAGGATGCAGATTGAGAACGTGGTGATCAGTGAGGATGAAGTAAAGAAGGAAATTTTTTTTTTTTTTTTTTTTTTTTTTTTTTCAGAGACGTGACACAGTGAAACGAAGCAGTTTTTATAAGGGGTAAAATTATCTTTTACTATTTCCGTTTTCACCAATTGGCCGGAGATGTCACATTGGGGGTTAATTGTACCAAATTTAATAGTTCAAGGGGGCAAATTATAGTTCAGGGGGATTAATTGCACATGACCAATAGTTGAAGGGGATTTTTTGCACTTTACCCTAAAAAATATTGAAACTCATCTTTTAAAAAGTTAGATTCCCTTAAAAGAATATTCTTTATGGGATAAGAGGGAATATACAACTTGGAGGTGGGGAGCTCCAAACCCCTTGGAGTCACTCCTAAATTTTTTTTTTTTAAATTGTTGGTTTTATGTGAGACGGAGCTGTGTGTGTCCGGTGATGCTGTGTGTGTCCGGTGATAAATTATGGATGTCATCGTCCATATATATATATATATGTATGTTAAACTAACTTAGTCTTTTATGAAGTTTGAGTAATTACTATTAAAAAAACCTTTTTTAAAAAAAAGTTAGGATCAGCCTCTGAAATTTGTTAATTTTCTGGTTCCTCTCCCACCAATAACAATGTTAAATAAGCTTTACAAAATACTACAAAATTTGCCCTTTATTACCTAGATGCGATCTGAGGACATCATAAAGAAATGTAAATTAGGAGAAAATATTGGGTAATCCAGCAAGTTTTGTGATTGTTATACCCAATTAATGAATATTTTCCATATAATAAAGTTGGTTCTACCATTTAATAAAAACTTCTCTTCTTAAACAGATTTGTTAGATTTTCATTAGACGGGCATAATATGCCGGACTCACCCTATACCAACACGTAATTAGGAAACCTTCATAAACATCATTGTTCATCGGACCTAAACAACATATATATAATCGCACTAGGGTCCTGATTTTCAATTGATTAATATCAGTTCTTTTAATAAATCAATTAAAATTTATTGTCTTACACATAAATTTATGAATAAATGATATTACGTCCAATTGTTTAGGACGGAATGGAGTCCTGACTCTTTATTTTTTTATATGTGTGTTGACTACTCAATGTCTCTCTCTAATAAATACTTACATTTTGCATGTTAAGAGAAAAACCTTTTGATGGTTCAAAATTTACAATTGATGTCACTAACCAAAAAAAAAAAATCCTCTAAAGCCTCAATTCATATGTCTTTTGATGCCAAGTTTGCACATGCTCTATCTAATTAGATTTACTTCCTCTAAAAATTAATAACATATACTAATAAATATTTCTATAAAAAGTGATTTAAAAAAAAAAAAAAAACTGTACTTAAATAATAAACTAAAATATGAAGGATAGAAAAAACTAACTAAAGAGATCTACATATATTGAATGATATCATGATTTGATACAATTTATTATTATTTTAAATGAAAAGTTATAAATGAAATATTTATAATAATAATAAAAATTAACCAAATTATACACTATTTATTATAAAAAAAAAAAAATGGATTACGCAATTAATTTTTTAGAAAAGCTTTCAAACTCCACAACTTTGACATATAAATTTTTTATTTTTTCAAAATTTAAGTACTTTAAAATTATTAAAATTTAAATATAATATAATTACAAATTTATTTTTTTAAAAAATGTTCATTAAATAATAAACTAAAAATAAGAATAAGAAAAACTAAAGAATTAGAAATGAAATATACCAATTATTCAACCTTCTTCGGGGAAAAAATATACCATTTATGAGAGATAATTATGTCTTCTATTTTTTTTGTTAAATTCTAATATAATTTCTCTAAATACTAAAACATTCATAGGTTTTCTAAAGAAAAAATTATTATAAATATATTTTTTAAGTTTTCGCTTAAATTATAACTAATATCAAGTCATTTTTTTTAATATGAACATATCTCATTTGTTTTTGATTCAAATACTGTTTATTTTGTAACCAAAAAAAAAAGTACATTAACTTTTAAAAAAATTTAATGTTTATAATTTTTTTTTTAAAATTATCATTATATTTTATTAATTTTTAAAGGAATTAAATCCAGTTAGATGGGGTACGTACAAATTTGACATCAAAAGAAAAAAATAAATTCATGCTTCAATATTCTTTTATCATTAGTGATATCAAGTATAAATTTTACAAATTCAGACTTTCTTACCACGCAGAGTAGTTATTAAGCTGAAAAATAGACAATTCTGATTACATTTGGCATAAAGAGTCAACCATAATATCAAACTCAAAATTTATTGGACCAACAAACAGGCCAACTAGGCGCTAATAAATACATGCAAGCTAGCAAGTCGCTACTATAATTAAAACTGTGTCTCTTTCAGAGTTAGCTGAAGAAACCTTTGTTTGGTAGGTCGGATAGGCACAGATCATTAAAGATTATACTCCTATATATATTTATATATCTAAATACCACCAGCAAAGCTGTTGGATTTCATTTTCAGTTGATGTCTTGATGAAGGGACTTTTCACTCCATTGTAAGTAAAATTAAATACCTGTTAAAAAAAAAAAAAAAAAAATTTGTAAAATTAAATACCCATATCGTGTGATGATGCGGCTGAGATAATCTGAATATCCAAACTATTATTTTTTTACCTTTTTTTTTTTTTTTTTTTTTATAATTTTTCATATGGCCCTACTCTACAAATATTAATTTCCCAAAAACCACCACAGTTTAGATTTGGGCTTGAGCTTGATATTTTGCTACTACTAGTATTATTTTCCATGATTTTCGAATAAAAATAAAAAATTTCTCCAGCTGTATGAGCATAAAAGGTAAAATATAAAAATAACGTAAAACAGAAATGCCATAAGAGATTTTTATAGACTATGAAAAATGTATTTTTTTATCCTTCAATTTTTTTTAAAGTATTTAAATTTCAATTTATATGAAATTAAGATAAGAATGATGAAATGATAATTTAAATCAGAGATAATGCTATACAAGGTTAAATCACAGGAAGAGCTTCTTTTGATATTATGAATTGCATGATTGGTTTACGGTTCCTTCAATCAGGGACTGAACCAGTTGGGACCCTGGCCCAATGTGGCTCCACAATTTATATATACTCCTCGTTTCCCCCTTTTTATTTTTTTGGGACCTTCTAATTTGAAAGGTCATAGTCTTATAAAATACCACTAGACTACGAAAAGGTATTGGTCCACTACCCGCGCACCGGACGCCGGATTTATTTGAATCGCACGTGCATAACATTATTTAAATTTAGTGCATGATGTGACGAATGTACCTAATATCTATTTTCAGACTACAGAATCATTTGATCCATTAGTCTAATATTAGTTGTTCACATTTATTATTTTGAGATTTCCATTTATTATTTTAAGATTTTTAAGAAAATATACAATTACTGCATTGTCCTAATTTAAAATTATCAAATTGTTTTAAATACCTATATTACTAGGTTTTGAGATTTTTGAAAACATAAAAGATAGTTATGGATGAAGTCATATAATCCGTCTTAACGGGTGTTACTCTCACACTCCGAATATACTCTTACTCTTACGTTTCACGTTCTTATTCCTGTTCCTCTGTATTTACTACTTGTGACTTAATTTTATCACATTTACACTTTTGTTCTCGATCCTACTCTAACTTTATGTGACTTATGTTATGGAAAGATAACCTTATTTTCTTTGACTTTTCAAATGAGGAGTATTTATATAGGACATGTATAAGTGGGAAAATGAAGTATTCGCCGAGGGAGTACGAATTTTTATTAAAAAATAATTTTAAAGCAGAATCGTTAAGAGTGAATTGTTTGACAAAGTCTTTTTGATTGATCACTAATGTAAACTACTCCTCTCCTTCCCAAAATTTTTGGGGTGGGAAATTCAAATTTTGGTAGTGAGTTTTTAATACATTTTTATTCTATTGATAAAAGTGAACTTTAAAATTTATTCTTATTAAAAGACGGTGAAGTACTTCGTAATTAGTATACTTATTTAATTAAATTAATATCAAAAGAATAATTTTAGAATATTATAAAAAATAATACATTTATTTTTAGAATGAGATATGTATTTTGGGCATTTCAAAATAAAAAGATAGATAAGAACTTTGAAATGGAGGGAGCATGAGAAAGCAATTCACTCCAACAATTAGTGTAAGTAATTTTTAAAATTTAAAAAAACAATAAAAATGTCCTTTCTATAAATCTCTATTACTTGTGTTTTTTTGATTTTTTGCTAATGCCCTCTTGAAATTATTGACCTATTAGCAACCCGGGCGGGGGGGGGGGGGGGGGGGGGGAGGGGGTTAGTTTTCCCTTTTTTCACTATATACCCCTAAGATATTACTAATGCCCTCTTAAAATTATTATAAAATTTCAGCCTTGTCTCCTTACCTAAAGTGGGTGGGGGGGGGGGGGTTTCACTATATACCCCTAAGATATTACTAATGCCCTCTTGAAATTATTATAAAATTTCAGCATTGTCTCCTTACCTAAAGTTCTAGGTCTGCCCCTGAATATATGTGCAACAACCCTTCTCTCTCTTCATATTTTTTTTCTCTTGTTCTTTTTATTTCACCAAAATTTTATGAACTTAATGTGTTCATATTTTATAATTTTGAATTTTTTTACTATAAATTATTATTTTTTAGAATAATGACATGATATTTTAATCTTGATGGCTGAAATATTTTTGTATTGTAACATGTTTTTTTCTTAAACTGACCAGCATTTTGATGTGAAACCATATTTAAGATATTTGAGAAATTTTCATGAAAGTCCCCACAAGCCCTTGCCAACACTTGAGAGTTGAGGTTGAGGTTGAGGATGAGTCCGTTTTTGGTTTATAGACCCACGCGTTTCTTTGTTTCCAAATGTGGCAACAGCATATAACAGTTTTCACTCTGTTTCTATTCTTTTGTCACCATCATCCATCTCATTTGCCTGCCACATGCTATTTGATTCTGAAACTATTGTGTACATGTACTTCCAAGTACATGTTTTTAGCATTTAAATGAAATGAGAAAGTAAATAAATAATTTTTTTACTATGGTCTATGGTAGAGTGATATTCTTAAATCAAAAGGTAAAGGGGTTAAGTGTTTTTTCAAAGTTGATGAGAGATTTTTTTACAATCTTTAGGAGAGCTCGTTTGAATATTTATGTGACAATCTTTGTGGGTGGGTGTGATAGATTGGGCGAGCTACTAGATTAACAAACCACGAGTGTATCAGGAACGAACCTAGTTCAGGACCAGTGGGGGCGGATGCCCCCTCCACATTTTTACCTCACTTATTTCTCCACTTGATTTTTTTCTAATTTATGTTATTACCAAAAATTTTAGTTAAAATTTCAAAAATGCCCCCACTCAATTTTTAAAATGGCCCACTTCACAATTTTTAAAAAAAATTTGTCTACAATTTTTTTTAATTCTTCGACGATGCTCCCTTCAAAAAAAAAATTGGATTCGTCACTAGGTGTCATGATCCAACATCGCCACGAATGTAAAGTGTTATATGTAAGTTCAATATTTTTTTATGAAAAAATATATTTTATAATCGTAATGATCGTGAACACATCAGAACTCTGCAATTAAACTTACTTATGCGAGGGAGTAGCACTTGACCTCTTGGGATGTTTGGAAGTTCTTTATTTCTTTTATTTTTTATATGTGTTTTTAATAATATATATTTTTAGAGGGATGTGTGAATACTAATTAAAAAAAAAAAAGTGTTACGTAGTACATGATGGAGTAATATAATAAATGTTGCAGCTACGTAGCAGAGCATTCATTTGTTGTGACAGAGTTGGATGACTTTATATGTAGTGTTGATGAAGGAGACATGACTCGACCATTGGTAAATTTGAGTCCTTGTAACATTATAGGGCCATTAATAATTGAATGATGGATTTATATCAACCTATGATCACACGCCAATTAGGCATGAAGTGGTGAGGAACATCATCCTTTAATGATAGGCCAGCCTCACATCATAGAAAGTTCAAAACATATATATATATATATATATATATATACACACACACACACATACATAAACAAATGATTATATATATGTTTGACAAATCAACCTAGGCTAATAGATGGGGTTGACTCGAACTCCATTTGGAGGGTTAATATAGTTAAACTTAGTAACACTTAAAATATGTGTGTGTGTGTCTATATATATATATATATGTATCTAGATATTTTTAACTTGTATATTAATAAGAATCATGGTATAGTTCTGTCTAGCTAGGCTAATAGATGGGGTTGACTTAAACTCCAATGGGGGGTTAATATAGTTAAATTTAGTAACACTTAAAATATGTGTGTGTATATATATATATATCTAGATATTTTTAACTTGTATATTAATAAGAACCTTGTATATTAATAAGAACCCCTTTTTTATGGATATGTTCATGTTCTTAAACTGAACCTTTTGTTGGTTAAAAAAAAAAAAAAAAAAATGAACCTTTTGTTTTTCGTTAACTGTAAATTGGATCCTAAGATTAAGAATAAATCACCT
This sequence comes from Cornus florida, assembly GCF_030987335.1. Lineage (NCBI taxonomy): Eukaryota > Viridiplantae > Streptophyta > Magnoliopsida > Cornales > Cornaceae > Cornus > Cornus florida. Next base: position 61,993,308 of record NW_026775578.1, read on the forward strand.
TAAACAGGGTCTTAAGATCATTTGGCTCATTATTAGTTATGCATTTAGATACTTTTTTTTATAGCGTGTTGTATGCTCTTGACGTAATTAAATCATATTTTAATATATTTTTTCAAACGTAGTGATGTTGAAATATGATTTAATTAGGTCGAGTATACCTCCAACAAGATTATGTTGTGTTGAGGTAGGCAATCTTTCCTTGTGGAAGAAAAAAAGAGACCAAAAGTCCAGACCTTAGAATAGTGATACCGATTCCAACCTCAATGATAACAAAAACCAAAGAAAACACACGAATCTCAACTCCAATGAGATCATTCCACGTTCTAACATTCAATTGCAACACGATTTCTATATATATATATATATATATATATCAAGATAGAGTGTATAAGATCACAAGTTCTTTTTCATCCTATGGGCTAAAGATATTGCATTTAAAATCACGAGTTTGAATATATGTTTTCATCTTCCCTTTTGCTTTCTTAGAAAGGTCATTACTCAACCCTCGTTCTGATTAAATGTGATGTTAGGATTACATGGTCAGTAAAGATCTCATTTTTAACATTATTTGGCATAAAGTGACATTTCCAAGAGAGGGAGAAAAAAAAAATAAAAAACAAAAATAGTTAATCCATATCTTAAACGAAAATATATTCACCAAGAAATTAATCATATATATATGTACTAGGCATGATTTTGATTAATTTCTTGGTGAATATATTTTATATATATACTAGACATGAAATTGATTAATTTCTTGGTGAATATATTTTCGTTTAAGATATAGATTAACTATCTTTGTTTTTTTTTTTTTTTTTTCTCTCTCTTGGGAATGTTTTATATATATATATATATATATATATCAATTTCTTGGTGAATATATTTTCGTTTAAGATATAGATTAACTATCTTTGTTTTTTTTTTTTTTTTTTTTTTTTCTCTCTCTTGGGAATGTTTTATATATATATATATATATATATATATATTTGCCTTATTCAACATTGCAACTTCATTACGTTTATTTTGAAATTTCATTAGTATAATACTGAAATTTTATCAAATTTTACTCACCAATAAAAGTGGTGAAATTCACCATGTTAAATCTTAGAGTTCAACACAACGTCCATAAAGGAAAATGCTATACTTCACAAATTTTGATTTGTGACTTTTATATCTGCTTATTTGTTAGCTCATTTGACTGTTTTATGTATTTTAAAAATAATTTTTTTAATATAGAAAATAGAGAAAAAATAGCAAAGCTTATTATTATAGGATTCAAAATTCAATTATGCCTATATATATTCGTTTGGAGAATATATTCGGTGCACCTGATGCATCATGCATTGGGCACCAGAGCCGTCCGTTCCAGTGCGTATTGTGCACGTGTAGCGAGTGTTGTTCATAGATGACTTGATACCTCCGGTTAAGAGTTTAATTTTAAATAAATCTTTATTTATCGTAGTCTTTAGGAGTCCGTTGCTTTACCAAGTCTTCGGGAGTATCCCAGTAGTGGAGTAATTACTGTTAGTAGTGGATCAATTTTGTTGAGTCATCTCCTTATTTTGTGTTTTGTACGTCTCTATTTAAGTAGCTGCAGAATGCAGTGAATAAAATGTGTGATTTTGTGAACTCCATTTACTGTGTATTCCTTTGTGTCTAACAATGGTGTACCCAACATTCTGAATATTCTCTTTTGTTTGGCAGAACCTTTTTATTAAATATTCAAATAAATAAAACTAAAAGGTACAAATTTTTACAATAAATGAGTGCTCCTTCTTGTAAATAAGAACCATAATTTACATAATTCAGTTAAGTTTATTATAATTATATTTTAATTTGCAATTTTCTAATTAAGGTTAAAACTATAGATAGATAAAAAAAAATAAAAAAAAAAAAACCAATGTAATTGTTCGCTCTTTATCTTTTTCTTCAATTTCTAATTTGTTTAGTTATCGTCACGTCCAATTGAAGATACAATTTCGAATTAAAATTCGAGATGTGTAGCTTATGATAAATATGTAATGTTTCACTTTTATATAATGCTGTTTGGATTCACACTTTGAAGTACATATGAAGGAGGTGGCCCAATATTTTTTGGGTGAACTAATACTAGTTTTTTTTTTTTTTTTTGACTGAGGTAAAATTGGCTATAGTAAAAAAAAATTTATTTTTTTGGGGGTGGACCAAAACCTAACCCCTAGATTTGCCCTTGTTCTGTATTTTTAGAGCACATATATTGGTTCCACAACAAATGCACTATTCAAGTCAGGAATACGGTTCAAAAGCGAGATCGGATTTATCTTCCGAATCCCTATCAAAGCCGCTATGCCCCTGCGGACAGATCCACCCTTATTCACACGAAAGAGAATTAGATCACACACTCACAGTATTGTCCTCACGAGTTCCAAACACTCAACCTTCCCAATCATTCACCTTTCACTTACCTATCAAAACACAAGGCAGCCCATCATTGTCGGTTGGACCTAAACATCATATATAATCACATTAGTGTCCTAATTTCCATTGATTAATTTGAGGTTCTCTCAATTTAAATGCCTTATACATAAATTTATTGGCTCAACAAACCTGGCACTAATAAATATATGCAAGCAAAGCATGTCTGTTAGACCTGTGTTTAATTTTGTTTGATAGGTAGGTAGGATAGCCACAGATTCATTTTTTTTATATATTGAATTATAGATATCATATAGCATATAAAAATTAGATATCACCAGCAAGCTGTTGGATTTTCATTTTCATTCCCAGCAGTTGGATTTTCATTTTCAGGATTTGATGTAATGGTACTAGCTTGTGAAGGGACTTTGACTAATGAACTAGAGCCACGAAGGAGAGAGAGAGACTTTTCACTACATGGTAAGAAATTAGGTATATACCCAAATTATTTGATGTGACAGAGATAATTAATCTGATTAATCTGAATATCCAAACTATTATTTATTTGTTTGTTTAAATCTACACTCTACCAATGTCAATTTCCCTAAAAACCGACAATGTTTGGATTTGGGCTTGATATTTTGTTATTAATTTCCATGATTTTCACATAAAAATAATAATTTTCTTCGCCAACTGTACCTCTGAACATATGCATGTTTTTGTAATGTTTTTTGATATTAATTTTTTATTTTCAGATAACATGAAAAACAAAAATATTCTCACAAATACTTTGTTCATTGGAGACTTGAACCGTTATCCTTTCCTTCAAAAGGTTAAGAAAATGCTACTTGATTGTAATACTTGGTGGTAGTTGTAAAGAGTGTTAGCAAAATAAGATTGATTTTCTTCTATAAAATCTTCTAAATATCTTTAAATTTATATATTCTTTATTTCGCAACACAAATAACAAGTTGCATACTTGGTTGAAAGAAATTTAATGTTCCTTTTGCTTCAAAGGTAGAATCTGGTGAAGTATTATACGAACAATCCCAGATTCCGACAAAATTTTAGGTGGCCGAACCCATATATCGGCAAGATTTCAGTGGTTATAATCAAAATTTGGCCAACTTTTTTCAACAAAATTGTAGGATTTTTCAAGTGGGTAATGGCTTACTTAGTTTGTCACTTAAAAAACTATTTTTAACAACTCAGAAAGTAGAAAAAGTATTCAGATAACTATAAAAAAAAAACTGAAAATTCAGGAAACCGTTCTCAGAAAATTGAACCAAACACGAATTTGTTTTATAATTTTTTGATTTTCAGTTCTCTTTTACAAGTGACAAACCAAATAGACCCTAAATATTTCTAATTTTTACTTTCTATATATATAACTTTTACAAGATATTTCGAAAGTTCCCTCTTACAAGTGACAAACCAAATAAATTCTAAATATTTCTAATTTTTACTTTCCATATACATAACTTTCACAACGAAAGGAAAAGTTCTTTGAAATTTTTTCAAAAGTATTTATATCTATTGCGAATCTTAAAATTTAATTTCTCAAATTTAAGTTTTATCATAGTCATGTGGTTAGCGGATAATGGTGTTACCATGTGAATATAGAAAATGTTTTTTTTTTTTTTTTTTTGTTTTAATTGGTACTCAATCGTTGACCTCTCTTTAAGAAGTAAGAAACTAATATTACTAGACCACTGCCTTGTTAATAATATAAAAATTGTTATATCTGGCCTAATTGAATTTTGAAAATAAAATTGTTATTTAATTTTTTGATTGCATCGGGGAGATGATTTAATTATCTTGAAGAAAAGAACAGATTTTGGGCCTCTAAGTCCTACTGGTGAATAAATATTATTATTTTATTAAATTATTGTTCCAACAATTTGAAAATCGGTTCCTCCCACAGCTTCACATATTATTATTATTATTATTTTAAATCTTCTCAAATGTGGTTGCTTCGGTTCAACTGAACACTGAGACTTTAAACGTAATAATTACTAATTGTAGTAAAGAAAAATAAAAAAATTTCTTCGTCTGATCAAACTAATTACATTTTAAATGAAAACATGCTAATTAATCAACCTAATTACGTTTTAAATGAGAAGATCCATAAGCGGTGGTTAGATGATGATTTAATTTTGACTCAATCGTGCACTTGGTGAATGATCAACACCTTTTATGATCTGATGTAAGCCGAGAAATGACATGGAAGACTACAAAACAATTTTGGAACTTTTGACTCCAAATCATAACAAATGATGATAAAATGACTAAAATATTAGAATTTATTTGGTACGCGATTTAATTTTAGTATTTTTAATTTTGTCGGGTATTATAATAATGAATCGTAGAAAAATATATATATTTGGTAAAAAAATGTTTTGCTTTGTATAGTATCAAAATATTTCATAAATAATGGCCAAAAGGAAACACCAATTTAGTGTTTTTATATGTTTTATTTTTGTATCAACGGGTTCCATAGTAAAAAAATAAAATAAATTAAATAAATTAAATTAAATTAAAAAATTCTTCAATGATATTTTTAAACTCATCACAAAAATGTTTTATGTTTCTGCTTTTAAAAATTTTACAACAAATGAACGTTATCAAATATGTTTTTGATTATTATTCAAAATACTATACAATAAAACATTTATTTTGTTTTGGGTTAAAACTAAAACATAAAAACAAAAAGCATACCAAACAGGCTCTTACAAGATTAGGGATGACAATTTGACTCGCCCACGCGATTACCCTCCCCACCCCGCCCCGTTTTTGGCGGTTTTGGGGAACCGTTTTGCTTATTTAGGCGGGGATAATTTGATGTAATAAAAACCCGCGTGAATTTGGTGCGGGGGTGGGAGGAGGTCGCCCCACACCGCCCCGCCTTGTTTAGATAGCAAATTACTTAAGTACTTTTATTTCATTAATATATATATTTCCTACTATATATTAAGTACCCTATATAACAATATTAAAGTAACAAATAAATTTCATTAAAAGGAAAGTTGCAATGGTGAAGAATTGAAGATGAGAAGAAAAAAAAAACGAGTAAATCTATTTCAAGAATAAATAAATTTTGGTCTTAAACGGGGTGGGGCGGGTACCTGCGGGGTAAAAATATTAAACGGTTACGGGAATGGGATGTAAAGTTTTCCTATTTTTGCGATTTTGGGTGGGGAAAGGAGCGGGGTTTTAAAACGGTTACGGAGGCGGGGGAGGGTACACCGGCCCAAACCCGCCTCCATTGCCGTCCCTATACAAGATATATATACCTATTTATGAAAATTGAACCCCAGAATGTTCGGGTCAGCATAATTTGTACTTATGAAAACAGTTGTATAAGTGAAGATTAGTTCCGTATCATTCAATGAGCATCTTATATTTCATAAAAATTAGGAGAAATATAATCCTTACGTAAGGGCCACCCTATCCAACTCCTTTATTTTTAATTAGTAGTCTTTTTCTTATAGATACTTTTTTTTTTTACATGAAAATAAAAAAGATTCTTATAGATTAGTTCACGATTGAGTATTGTGCTTTACTTCTTTATTAATTTATATATCGTCTCCAAAATGTTAAGTTGTTATTTTACATTTTTGTATTTTAGAAAAGAAATAAGATAAGAAAAAAATAATGATGAATGGTCGGAATTGAATCATTTGTAATGTAATAATATAGGGGCGGATGTAACCAAGTGGATCAAGGTAGTGGATTGTGAATCCACCATGTGCGGGTTCAATTCCTGTCGTTCGTTTATAATTTTGCTACAAAATGATTGTTTTTTAGTGAACGTGTCACAACTTATTTTTATTTTTCTATTTTCAGGAAACTTAAAATAAAAAACTGCATACAAAATTTTACTTTATTCATTTTTCTGAAAATTCAATTATATAAATGTGTGTTTTATAATAAAATTGTTCTTTAAGAATAACTTTTTATTTTTAAAATTTTTAATAATTATTTTCTTAATTACAAACTAAAAGCGTGATTTAATTTTATGACTACGATAAAAATCGCCGCACGTGCGGCTTTTCATTCTACTAGTATTATTTATTATTTAACTTGAATATGTGGTAGAAAGTACTAGAAACTCTTTGTTGTCTGAGAAATTGTCGGGTCGTACCCGTACGTGGAAGAACAACAAGGTCTCAAGCAGCCATGGCGTATTTTTACCATGAAAGGAGTCAACAATGGCGTCTCTCTCGTCGTCTCCGTCGGCGATGAGAGTTTATATTCTCTCTCTTCATAGCCCTGCTACAGTGAATTCCTTGACCAAAATACAGTTGACCGCTTAAGAACATTTACACCAGTGGAACCCAACAATATTTATTATTTATTTTTTACAAGACAAGGAGGAGTAGAAATTATATTAGAAAAATAGATGCATGGAATCGAAATTTAACAATTTAAAATTTATCGGGCACTAATTCATTGAATTATTTAGATATATGCCAAAGAATACTTATGATACACCTTGATTTAGCATTAGAGAAAATTTTGTTTAAATTTTAGACTAAATTTTGATGAATACCAAATTTAAGGCAGTAAATATAATATAATTGTTATATTTATCAGGATGTTCAATTCTCAAGATGTTTAGTTTTACTCGGGACTTCATGCACAATTTTAAAAGTGGAAGGGAGTTTTTTTATTTTATATATTTTTTTATTTTAACTCAAAAAAGTATTTTATTTGTAGTGCACTAGTGGGTCCTCGCTTGGAAGGGGTTTAGAAAATATATATTTTTTTAGATCAATTATCCACAAATTAAATCAATGGTAAAAATAAGAATATATATATATATATATTTAAGATAAGAATGTTAGATTACGAAGGTAATTGGAGTCAATGTATAAATATATATGACTTTATTTAACTATTTATTGAGATTTGATGATTAATAACATGCATGCATTTTTTATTATACATGTATATATATACACACACGCATATACATATACCTGCAACTTCAATATGACGGATCTAGTAATTGACTTTAGTTTCAATAAGAAATAGGAAAAGCTAAAAGGTAAAGAATAAAACTGTAGGCAAAAAGTCCCACAGAAATTCCATGAAACCACTAGTAGCAATAATACTTATTTTTCAATAACTGTCGGTGCTTTGTCCTTAATCAAATTCGTTAGGAGAACTAGAAAAATAATATAATCATTAAATTAAATTTTAAATCACAATAATAATAATGGTACAAAATTAGACAAACCAACCAACGACCCACTCTCCTTTATCTCACAAATTGTTAATATTATACACCAAATTAGGTTGTACCATCTCTATCGGACTACGTATACACATGATATCAATTCCCGCCACGTGGCTTAATACCCACCAACGGCCCAGGGAACGCCACGTCATGGCTGATCAAAATTGTGTGATAATCGTGCGTCCCAAAAGTGTCGGTGGCATGGCGTGGGTCATACCTTGAGGAGAGAGAGTTAAAAGACGGAGAGAGAGAGAGGGGAGGGCGGGAATATCTATTAGATATAATCGGTTGTACAAAAAAAGTGACACGTGTTAGTTAAGCTAGGCATGACGTAAGCGAGTTTAACTTTTACTTCTTTCGCCGAGGGAGTCTGACGTGGCACGCGTGGCTTTTTTTTTTTCGGGGAATCTTCTTTTGGCGTTGTTACTGTTGTATGTCAATTTTTGGAATGACACATTTGCCCCTGAGTTTGGTTGCAGTATAAGCTTTTATGCGTAAAAGACAAAAACTTTTTTTTATTTTTTTATTTTGGAGGAATGTTCTTAAAAGTTTAAATAAGCTTGACTTGTTTTTTTTAGTTGGTATACACGCTTAACAAAAATTAAAATAAAATAATTAATTAGGCAATTGTAAGAAGGTTGGGCAATTGTACCATAAATACTTTCATGTTCCTGTTATATCAATGACAGAGTGATACTAATTAATTAAATACTACTAAAAGTTATTAAATAATAAATTTTGTTTTACCTCATAATGTCTTTGTATCCCTTATATCTTTAGGCTCCGTTTATTTAAAAGTAAAATATTATTCAAAAAATATTTTATTTTTTTATTTTTTAGTATTTGGTTGTCGTAAAATATTTAAGAAGAAAAAAAATATTAAAATTTAATAAAAATAACTTATCCATTAATTTTCGACAAGTTATTTTACATGTCCCATCCGATGAATTCGACCTCAATCTCGAGGTAGATCTTTGTCAAACACCGTCAAAGTAAAATTAAAAGAATATTTTACGTCGAAACAAACGGATTAATGAGAGATATTTTGGATTCAATTTATTAATATTATGGATTTAGAATTATTTCTAGCTAGATTATAGAAAGAAATTGGGGTACTGAGAAAAAAGGAAGGAAAAAACAACCTTATATCTTTTTGCAGTGAAGAGACAATGAGAGAAAAGATGGTAGAAGGGATGAGTCATCATTCATTTTTTGCATATTTGTATCCTTCCAATTACGGGCGAAAGAGAGTGGTGATTATGACACGCAGTACTATTATGAAAATTTTGAATTATAACATTATCTTAAATTAAATAAATTTTAAATTATATTATTATCCTCTATAAATTACAATATTATACATAATGATGCGTATAATAGTAAAAATAATTTAAAACTCTTTCTATCATAAGTTGAATTCTCTTGTAGATTGACAAGTGATATTTATAATCTATTTACTGTTTGTGTATATCACGTCAACTAATTTAAAGAAAGTTTGAAAACTACACCGTTTTGAAATAAAGAAAATTAACGTTGTTCTCTCTCCCTCATCTTTTTTTTTGAAAAAGATCGCTCCCTCTCTCTCCAGCCTTTTGCTTATTCCCACTATTGGGGAACATTTCGCGCCAAAAATGAATGTACAAATTAAAAGCCTCTGTAGTAGATTTTGCAGTTTAATTTTTTTTTTTAAAAAAGAGGAATTTTGCAATTTAGATTTTAGAAAAAAAAAAAAGAAAGTGAACGAGAGCTTTTAGGCGCCAAAAATCGTGAGAAAGAACATTCAGTTTTGGTGTGAAATATTCCCTCAATAATAGAAATGAGCAAGAGAAGGGAGAGGGAGCGATCCTTTTCGAAAAAGATGAGGGAGAGAGAAAGAGTTAACGAATTCAAAACGATATAGTTTTTAAATTTTGATAAATTTTCTTTATCTCAAAACGGTACAGTTTTCAAATTTTTTGAAATTAGTTGACATGGTTTAACACAAGCCGTAGATAGATTTTAAATGTCACGTATCAATCGGCAGGGAATTCAACTTAGGATACCTTAGAGAATATTTAATTTAAAGGATCCAAGTCCATCTTCTTTAGGGATGTCTTAACTATCATCTCTTCCATCTACATTTTTTTCTTTCTTACCGAACAAACATCATATATATATTTTTTTAATGAGCAATCGATATTCATATTTAAGAGCGTTCGTTTGACATTTCAAAGGATAACATGCATTAAATAAATGTTTGGTCCAAAAGTTAGAGTTTTCGATCGAATGCTTACGTTGGAGTCATCATATAGCGTCTGAAAGTAAGACCCATTTGATTGCATTTATGTGAGTGAGGAATGATGTCATTCCCGCACTCGCATAAAACAATCCGGTGCATTCAATTTTTGAACTACTTTCCATTTAAAAAAAAAATTACATTGACCCCTCCGGTAAATACCTAAATAACAATGGGCCTCGCCTATAGTTTTTTTGTCAAAAAAATGGCCTCCTTACAGTTTTAGGCCTCGTTTGGATTGAAGGATTTGGAGGGTTTTGGAGAGAAAAGAAAGGGAAGGATAGGGATAGGTGTGTTTGGATGGAGGGTTTTGTAGAGAAAAGAAAGGATTGGGAAGGATTTGGAGGGATATCCTATCCCTCCAAATCTCTCCTAAACAGTAAAACCAAATCCCTCCAAAATTGACAAGATTTGGAGGGATTTGGAGAGAAAGGGAGCTAATGACCTTTGGAGCCCATCTGGAAAAGTCGCCGGAAGTTGCAAAGATCATCGGAAAATTCGTCGGAAGTTGCAGAGACTGTCGGAAACTCGCCGGAAGTTGCAGAAATCGTCGGAAAAGTCGCCGGAAGTTGCAGAAATCGTCTGAAAATTCGCCGGAAGTTGCAGAGAACGCCGGAAAATTCGCTGGAAGTTGCAGAGATCGTCTGTTGCAGAGATCGTCTTTTAATTTTGGTAGATTTTGTAGATTTTGTAGTTGGCAGTTGGAGAGAGAGACAGCCGATATGGGTTTTGACCTTCTATTTTTGTAGATTTTGTAGTTTGCAGCTGGGGAGAGAGAGAGAGAGAGAGCAGATGGGTTTTGATCTACTAATTTTGGTAGATTTTGTAGTTGGCAGTTGAAGAGAGAGAGAGAGGTGATATGGGTTTTTGACTATTTTTGTAGATTTTGTAGTTGGAGAGAGAGAGAGAGACGGAGGGATCTGTCAGATCGGGAATAGATATATGGAGGAGGCTGAAATGATTTTGTGTTCTAACCCTACCAAAAAGGGTAAAGGGTAAGATAGTAATTTTATTATTATCAATTCTTTTCTTTTCTCTCCTTTTTGTTATCCAAACAACAATATTATCAATTCTTTTCTTTTCTCTCCTATCTATCCAAACATGAATATAAACATTTCCTTCCCTTTCTTTTCTTTTCTTTTCTCTCATAATCCTTTCTTTTCTTTTCTCTCCAGTGTATCCAAACGAAGCCTTAGTCTATTGACTCCCTGTCATAAGAACCGTGACTCGGTGAGTATTGTCGATTGATCTCGTGTTTGAGATTTACTTAAAATTCAATTTTACTTAAAAAATTTTGAAAATACATTTTTGTCCATATATTGTAAAGTAAATAATAATAATAAAAAATATAAAGGGTATAATTATCATTTGACACCTTCAACAATGACATGGGAAGGAAGTGTTTTAAAACTACTGTTATTTAGACATCAACAGGGAGGTTAGTGTCATTTTCTAAGTTGAAAAAGGAAATCGAATTAAAAGTTGAACTAAACTTGTAAAAATACTAATAATAAGAGTACCAAATGCATTGACAAAATCATTGCTAATTATGTAATAATACCAATTAAACAAACTTGCTTAAAATTAGAATAAATCTGTCATTAGTATTTTCTAAAATAAAAGTTAAAGATCTCATGGTCTCTTGATGCAAGATTAAAAGATATAATAAGAATAAGAATTTTATGCAAAATTTTAATGTATCTATTTATCTCTCTTATGTAAACAAATTTATTTTGTTTGAACAGATGCTTCAGTAATTTTATATAAAAAACTTATTTATTTATTTATTTATTATTTTATTTTTTAACTACTATATATTCATGCCTTTAATTAGTAGTTTAACTTTTTTAATTAAGTAGGAGAAGAGCTAGCCAATGATATGATTACTTTCCTCCTTCCATGGAGAAAAAGTGAACAATTTGAATCAAGTACAACATTACGTTATCTATGATTCTCCATCTATATAAATATATATAGTGATATTAATCAGCAAACACAAAGTAATAATTAAACAGTCATATACTTTTTTAATTCATAAAAGACTATGGTTTAGAAATAATCTAATTAATTCTTTAGCAAGCAAGCTTGGATAAAAGTATTGAAAAAAAAAAAAAATATATATAGAGTGGATAGTATTATATAGTAATAAATATATAATATCTTTTTTCCCTTTTTCTTTTGTCTACCTTCATTACTCATTTTATTTCACTAACGAGTCTCATGTACATTCAAGAGTTATTGCACCACAAGTATGAGTTATTGTACCACAATTATTCAATAGTGTCAATGTCATTTGCACTAGCTAGCAATACTTTCATCGTACTATGTCCTCAGGTCTCCCAGTTGTTAGGACTTGAGGTACCCCGGAGTATTTTAAAATTTTCTTTCGACAAATGTCATAACTAGTTCTTATTTATCACTAAATTAAAACACTAATAAATAATGCTAGTGAGCTTTCTCGTGACAAGAGTCATTTAATTGCTGAATTAAAAATGTAATAAATAATTCATTTGATATTTTACATATTTTTTAAAAATTGTATTTTAATTCAGAAGTTTAATATTAGAAAGAGTTCAGAGAAAGTACTCATATTAGTACTATTACTACAACAACAAACAATATTGAAAAAAAAAAAAAAAATTGAATAGCAGAACAAAAAATATAAATAAGCCAACCATCATTGAAGTAGACATTAGACCACCAAAATAGTCCTTCCCGTTTGAAATACACACCAATTTATATTTAAACACTTATATCCAGAAGGGATCATAATTAACCACACAATGATTGGGTCACCATAAAATTACTAAAACACCCTTAACCGACACTTGTGAGCTAAGCCAGGCGATTCCACCAAATTCAACATAGATCAGCGTGTACAAGAACACCATCCAAGATTGTTGAAACCCCAAGAGTTTCCTTTTATATATATTTTTATATTACTTTTAACCTTTCATTCAACGCAAACCTTGTCAGCTTTAATAGTTCTCATTATATTTTTATACCTCTCCCTCGCACAAACGTATGTAAACAAATAATATTACTGTACATAAATTACATACTAATGTACATAAATTACATACTAATGTAAGTGGTATTCTTACAAAAAAATGTCATAAATTCTCTCTCTCCCTCCCCCCTCCCTCTCTCTCTCTCTCACACACACAGTCACACACAGACATGTAAACATATGTTACTGTATAAATAATGGTATACTAATATATAGTGTTCTCTGCTCATTGTTCTGTTCGCCGTCCATTCATTTTTTATTCTCTCTCTCCTTCTTCGAGTCTTCTTCAGAATAACAAGAAAGAGAGAGAGAAATCATTTACTTCCAGAGTTTTTCGATCGTTGTGATAGATTTTCACGGTCGGTTTCATATTTGTAACATTTAGATTCTTTTGTTCATTAATTTTGGCAAATGTTGTGGTACTATTAATTGTTTGCATTTGTGTTTGAAAGAGATCTCAAGTTCAGTTTTTTTTCTTGTCAACTGTTTGAAATTTGACCAAGAAAAGAGCTCACAAGCTCTTGTTTTTCTCGGCGACTCTTTCCGGCGATCTCTCTCCGGTTAGCTTCGCTCCTTGCCGGTTAAGATACAAAGATTCGTGGGTTTGATTTTTGCTTTGCTTAAACGCCATTGATTTTGTTTACAGAGGAAAGAAAAAAGTTGAAGTGTCACCTTCTCTCTCTGCAAGTTTTGTTGTAGAGGTTGGACTCGTGTAATGTATGTGGTCAAAACTGGGTCTGACCGGTTTTTCTGAAATGGGTGTCTGTGACTCTGATAGCTATTGCAGAGGCAAGTTTGTGATCTGAGTCTCTTGAACGAAAACAATTTTGATTCGAATCTTCAAAACAGAGCTCCAAATCAACAGCAAGATGATGCGAAAGAAGACTAAACCGACGGGGCCGTCACCGTTGAATGGTGGTTCAGGCAACCTTGGCGGCGGAAGAGGCGGCCCCGAGGGTGAATGGGAAGTCCGGCCAGGAGGAATGCTGGTTCAGAAGCGAAATCCAGATTCAGATCAAAACATTATTCCACCACCCACCATTCGGGTTCGGGTCAAACATGGGTCAATATACCACCAAATCAATATCAGCTCTCAAGCCACATTTGGTAACTAACCAACTGAAAATTTCAGTGACTGCTTGATTTCTAAGAAAAATCTCTTATCATAATCTTTCCAATTGTTATTGATTTATGAAAAAGAGAAATTGGAATTGATTTGAAGGTTGATGATGTGTTTGGGATTGCAGGGGAGTTGAAGAAGATGTTGTCCGGGCCAACGGGTTTGCACCACCAAGACCAGAAGCTGCTCTACAAGGACAAGGAGAGGGACTCCAAGGCGTTCCTGGATGTCACCGGTGTGAAGGACCGGTCAAAGATTGTGCTAGTTGAGGACCCAATTAGCCAAGAAAAGCGGTTGCTCGAGATGAGAAAGAGTGTGAAGATGGAGAAGGCATCAAAGTCAATTTCGGAGATCAGCTTCGAGGTTGATAGGCTCGCTGGGCAGGTAAATTTCTATGCTTTCATCCATTCAAGTAGAGACAATCAAGTTTTATAAGATGATGAATTTGAGTGAAAGATATGTGGATAATTGACTTCGATTGAAATTGGGTAGGTTTCAGCTCTTGAATCGGTGATTTCCAAAGGTGGGAAAGTTGCAGAGAAGACTGTGTTGAATCTGATTGAGATGTTGATGAATCAACTGCTTAAATTGGATGGAATTATCGCCGACGGAGATGTGAAACTGCAGAGGAAAATGCAGGTAATTTAGAAGTTTTTGCATTAGGAAATAGAGTCCAATTATTGAGTCGAGCATAATCCTGAATTTTCTCATCACTATCTTGAAGGTGAAAAGAGTGCAGAAATATGTTGAAACACTAGATATGTTGAAAATAAAGAACTCAATGCCGAGCAGCAATGGAAATCAAGCACAACAGCCATCACCATTTCAAGAGCATAAGCAACAGAGGTACTCAAATGGACAGATTCACTCACCGACTCAGCAGCAGCACGCGAGGCATTCGGTTGGGGATTCGCCAATACAGACACCGCAGCAGCAGCTGCAGCCCTCGAGGCATTCCACCTCAGGGTCTTCCACTTCAGGGTCTGTTGTCATAACCACAAATTGGGAAACTTTTGATTCTGTACCTGCAGCTGCCACGGCCAAATCGGCTACTGTCAACTCGGTACATCCCAATTTCAATTGGGATTTGCTTTAATAAGTAGGTAAAACCCAAATTACATGTTCTGGTGTGCGGATGTGTGTGTTGGATTTGTCCACAAAGTTGGTTTGCTATTTCTCTTCTCCATTCTTTTCCTTATTTTCGATTTTGTTAGCAACCCCTTCTATATGTGATTCAGTTCAGAAATAAACGGGGTACTGTAATATCAATCAACATTACTTTGTTCTTTTCTTTTTATCTCCGTTTCAATCCTTAAATTCATGGCATTGTATGTCTCTTGTATTGACAGTGATGTTGATATCTATAAATAGATCTGTTAATAGCAAATTTCGGGTTTTCAACGAAGTGCATTATAGAATCTTGCAATCCCATTTGAGATATGTTAAAGCCTATCTGTGTGTGCTTGTGTGTGAAGCAGGTCAATCCTAATTTTGGGTTCTTCTAGTTCCAATAAAAAAAGTAGTGGTTTATGGGTAATGATTAATCTTTATACCTTGCTTCCTGTGGAGGAAACAAAATGACACAAAAGAAGAACATGAGTGAAGCAGATTTTTGTAATCATATAACTTACACTCCCAATGATAGATGGACAAGTGTCATAAAAAGTCATGTGGAGGAAATGATAACACAGATTAGTTTAACCATTCTAGAAGAAAATGTGTCTTTGAATCTAATTAACTTCACACTCTTTTTCCAGATTTAGAAAACTTGCATTTTTAGTGAACTTGGAGAAGGCCATAAAAGTTTAGCGCAAACAAGGGCGGGTTAGGGTTAGGGTTAGGGTTAGGGTTACATGGAGAGAAGGTGAAATGCAGAAAAGGAAATATGAGTTGCTTGCTTTACCTCCAAGAGTGGCAAAGCACCCTATGATTCTTCCCCTTCATGATTACGAGATTGGCTGACAATGAATGTCGGAAAGTGAGTGCATCAAATCTGAACCATGTATCTGCTTGTGGTTGGATAATTTTGCCAAGAGGCGCAACCAGCAATCATAGCCGAAGCATATCCATTCTTCGTGATAGCACATCCACTTGAAATTTTTGGGAAAAAACCCTATTTTTTGGTGGAAAAGAAATTGTCTGTATTAGCAGCATGTTGTTTCAATGAAGAATAAAATCATACAAGGCATGCATGCATTATGATAGAAGTGATGGTGCTTCTTTAGCTAACAATTAATAAATTTTAAGAAATTGAATAGGCAAGCAAAATTCAGGAAAAAACACAGAAGAATACATCATTGCTAACTATTATCAAAAATAAAAAATAAAGAAAGAAAAACCCCATTTTTGTTGTCCTCTTAAAGTAATCAGTAGTCCAATAACAGAGTTAAGGAAAATTTCTACATTTGTGCAGTATGTTTTCCGTATTAAAGAAAAATCTCTGTAGCAAAGACAGTCTTAATTCCAGCCCAAGACAGTCTTAATGAAAACTCAGACAAAAATATTTCTAATATTAAATTAGATCCTTCATTCAATTCTATAAAGCATTTTCCCAACCATTTGTTAGACCAATCAACGATCAGTTTAATTGCAAGGAAGACAACGGTAAGCATTTTCCCAACCATTTATAAGCTGCGTATCATTCTGAAATTTCTTTTTTATTCCCACAAATCTCAGAAAATCAAATGTAACATATGGGTATATACATACCAAACCATTTCTTATAAACCATGTGCTTTATTACCAAAGGCCCAAAAAACCAAAATAGGTGATGAACTTCATTGATCCAATGAAAATAACAGGAAAAAGTTCAGCAGATGATCATCACAAATCAAGGAACGGAACAACAACAATTGTGGACAATCAGCTAATAAACAAATCACGGTGGATGCACAAAAGCACACCTCTTCATTCATATACAATACATTTATCTTGGAAATCTGGAATCATGCTGCAACAACAGGATCTTATATGTTTATCAAAGTGGAAAAAGAAGGCAATGTTAAGATCACTGTTTGTACTCGAGAAAGATCTATACTCAGAAATTTTTACATTGTTTCCGGATATCTTGGCACTGTTGCATACAAAAAAATATGCAGATATCGGCTGGGCGAAGATGTAATGTATATGTCGATACAGGTAAAAAAGTTAAGTTATGCAACTTTTGAATAAGAAGAGTTCAAAGCCCCCTTCATCCCGTGGCCCTGTCTCTCACATTTCATTTCTCTTTATCTTTCAAAAGTGCTTCAATGCCAGAAAGAAGAGGAAGTTGGAGTCTGGAATAGCTGGTTCTTTGAGCTGTTCACAACAGTTTTGACTGTCTGGTCTTGACAGTACAATTAACAAAAATTGCTTTTCAAAAAATTCCGAATATCCTATCATCCAATAACCATAAAGGACTGTTCACAGTTCAACTGGTTTGACCATCAAGTCTAAAATGTAGGACTACTTAGAGTTACTGTCCAAGAAAAACAAAATTGGTCCTAATCCTAGAAAATTTGAAAGCAACGGTTACTAACGTACTGTCCTTCTTGTGGCAGCCATTAACTTATCTGAATATTTTACTCCTACAGTCGATTCATTGCTTGCTGTTTTTTGAGGTCCAACACTATCCAATATGAAGCATGACCTGACTGATTACAAAGAAAACAACAAGGTTAATTCGAATATAAGGCATAACAATGCATATGCAACTATAACAGGAGCCTCAAAAGCATAATTTCTCCCCAACATCCCCTTAAATCCATCCTCAAGAATGATGATATCACAATGCAAAAAATTGTCATTTCAAGGTGCTTGAGTCTTTCCTCATTATATCTATGGTAACTATTGCTGCAGCTGGCTTTTAGGCCTAACTAAAATTGCATTCTGTGCAATTTTCCCTAAAACCGTATGATATAAAATTATATTAGTAATGCATCTTCTGACAATTAATAACTTTGGAATCCTCAACTATCCTCATGTTACGTTTGGGAGCATCGAATTGGCGCCTTGGAATGGTGTTGGAAGAAGTGGCTAAATTGTTGTGCGTCCAACCGTATGATATATGTTGTGTACAAAATAAAATAATTACAAAGTTCGAGTGAAGTATGCATTGTGGAAAAAATAGAAACCCTGTATATGCATGTGGGGATATGATGTTGGGATGATAGTGGAGCTGTGAAGGGTGTAAATTGAAGATTGAAGTGACTTTACACCACTGGAAACCTCCAGATTATACCAATGGGCATTAGCCCACATGTTATGATCTCTCCGCCCCAAAGGGGAGGTTGATCGTTCAAGCTCTTCTAGGGACAATATTGCGAGTGTGTGCAGGGAAAAAAAAAAAAAAAAAAAGGGGGAAAAACACCTCCAGATTATGGCAAGAAATATTGTATCCATATGGCTAAGCCATTGCATTGATTAGTATTTCACAACAATTAGGATCACGGTGATGTTAATGAAAAATAGTGGATGGTTAGGATTGATTCACTTAGGATGTTAATGTAAAATAGTGGATGGTTAGGATTGGTTCACTTGGGATGTTAATGTAAAATAGTGGATTGATTCTGAGATTTGCTTTCTTTGCTTCCAGAAAAGCCTTTCATATATCATTGCACATAAACTTCACAATGTCAAGTGGTTTAGGCATCATATTAAAACGACCACTTCCAAATTCCAAACCAACTGATATCAAACTTTTAGTAAAATAAAATTAATAGACAGAAAATAGAACCTCTTAAAGGCAGAATCCATTTCTTTTCAGAAACTGATTTCATCAAAAACCAACATAAGAGCTTAAACCCTTATATTCCAACAGCACATCTGAATCAGAATCCGAAAAATATTCAAAGGTTGATCAAAATGATAGCCCACTACATCATCTAATCCTATATTTCTATAAATTTATATCAACCATTATAATACCCAACATGAACAAAATCCACTAACTAAAGTTTTCACAAACAGATCATAAGATTAATGTAAAATTCAACAAACATTGACACATCATTCCGTAAGAAAATGGGGAAGGGAATCAGAAACTGACATAGCGGACAAAAAATTCTAACAATCAATTTGAACAGTACGTTCAAAGAGACATTACCTAATTTGCTTTCCGAGCAATAGAAAGATCAATTCGTTGATACTACTTTCAAAAAAACCAAAATTTCTGAGGAGACAAAAGATTGCTCTTCAGAGAGCGCTATGGGTCGTAGTAACGATTTAAAGGAGAGTTTCGGATTTTCAGTTTTGAATCCAACACTGGTTTATATATCGGGCCTCCTATTTTTGCGGGAGACCTTATATATGGGCCAATGGCTTGTCTAAAATGAAGAAGAGTGGACGAGCTGTGAAAGATGGGCTTTTTACTCTCAATTATTGTTTCAATGTCTATTTATATCCTATATCTATATCTATTAGCATTTTTTATATTTAATTTTAAAAAAGTAGAAGCATTTTTTATTTTTTATATACATTTTCATATTTTTTATTAAAAAAACAAGGTTATTCGTTACATTAAAAGTGTATTAAAAAGTACATTAAAAGTGTGTTCAAAGTTTTTATATTTTTTAAATTTTTTTTTTTTTTTTTTTATATTCTTTTACGAAGGCCAAGAAGTCCAATAATTTTGGCCCATCAGCAGCTCCAGGAGTTTAAATATTTTCCTATATGCTTTTATGAAAGCCCAACACTCCCAACAGTTTTAGTCCATCCATCCCATATTCCCATGTCTAACAAATTTAGCCCAATCCAATGTCACTGCGTTCTCATTTTGACAAATTATTTATTTATTTACTCGCGTACATTCAAACCACCCAGGTTAATTAGAAACAACTTGACTTTGTGTGTGAAAAGAGTTATTAAAAACTTCTGCTGAAACCTGTTTCCTGTTGGGCTTGCATGTGATTCATTCATTACCTTACACTAACCTGTACACTTCTTCAAAATAACACAATCGAATTATTAACCCATAATGTTCACAAATTTATTTTGCTCTGCTTAGACTTGAGGAGACATTAATATGTAAGATTAGAAAGAAAAAGGCTTTCTGACTTGATGAAATTATGTGATTGCTTTTACCGGAGCCACACGCAAAGACTTTACCAAAGAGAACGAGTCTTAACAGTTTACTCATTAATCTATGAACGAATAATACATCCTCCGAATTCAAAGAATGCCCAATGAATTGTAAATGAATGAAGGTACGGACTCCACAATACGACATCACTCTACTCACATCATCCGCATTTGGCATCTTCCTAGCCGAATTCGGAAGGCCTATCATTGACTTTGTGTATGAAAAGAGTTATTAGAAACTTCCCGCAGAAAATTGAAGTACCTGTTCCCTGTTGGGGCCCCTCTCAAGTTCACACCTGCTAAAAATACATTGACTTTGTGTGTGGAAAGAGTTGTTAGGAAACCTGCAGTTGAAAATTGAAATACATGTGGCCTGTTGGCGCCTCTCGAGTTCACACCCCTACTATAAATACATTGCAGATCTTCCTTCAATTCCATTCTCATCCATCAATATATTACACCACACTCGCTATAATAATACATCTTTTTATGTAGTATACGTTTCAATATATATATATATATATATCTACTATAAGATTGATCGTGGCAACTTCGTTCACACCATGCGTATAGAAAAATTAAAAATAAAGAACTATTAGGTAACTTCGTTCACGCCATTTTGGGCCTAAGTAGCCCAACCTCGCTAGGGTCTCTCCCTAACCTCTCTAGACCACACTGACGCCACAGACCACTAGGCAATTCCTAGGCGCTCGGGTTTTCGCAAACACTTTTCAAAAATATTTTTCCAAAACAATTTCATTTGCTTTTTAAAACGTTTCCCTTTTTCTTTCCCAATGAATGCATAAATGCTTCATGCTTCTAAATACCAATTCAACAATAAAATTCCACACGTTCCAACTATATCACCATCACATTTTGGTAGGGAGTTCTAAACATTTATTTTCACAACTACAACATCAATTTTCATAGCAATTGGAAATCACAAGACATACAACATGTCGATACTAAGCATGCTTCTTCACCGCAATTAAAATAATCATGTACACGAATTCAATTAACACTTAGGACACCTTCATCATCTTGGGAACATACAAACACAACAACCATAGGCAAAATAATTAAAATTCAACATGCTTAGAATCAAATTAGAGGGAAAATTTACAATAAGTCAAAGAAGCCATGGATTAGAGCACCCCCACCTCAAAAGTCAACGTCGGTCAACGCGGGTCAACGGCGGCGGATCGAAAAATTGTTCAGTAGTAACGATGTAAAGGAGAGTTTCGGATTTTTAGTTTTAAATCAAACACTGGTTTATATATCGGGCCTCTTATTTTTGCGGGAGCCTTTATGTATGGCCAATGGCTGGTCTAAAATGAAGAGTGGACGAGGGCTTTTTACTTTCAACTATTGTTTTAGTGTCTGTTTATATCTATATCTATATCTGAAGATACCAAAAATGAACTGAGCCGGATGTGACCCACGTAACTGAAAACCGGATTAAGGGAAGAGCTATTGCCCAATCAACTGACAGCCCAGCAGGCCCAATCCTCATTATGATAATCTACAAGCCCAGCCTCAACAGAAAGGGAGTAAACCCATACCTAAAGAAAAGCTCAAATGATCAGCCCAACATGAAGGATAAAAGAGGAAGCTTCTAGAATACTTTTAAAACTCTATAAATAGAATGAAAAGAGAAGGAAAATGGGTGAGATATTTTTGACATGTAACAAATTAGTTTTCCAAATTGAGAGAACTGTTTATTGCATTTTCAATGGCGCCATCTGTGGGAACCAAAGAAAAGAGGTGATTGATCTTCATGTGTTATGTGTGGATTGATCAATTTCACGAGAAGATCAGGTTTGATCTGTGAAGATTGAACTCTGATCTGTAGGGATCGGGATCTGATTTGCGAAGATTCATTCCTGATTGACAAAGGTGGAGATCTGATTCGTAAAGATTAAATTGGTGGAAAAGGTCTAGATCTAATTGGCATAAATCAGAATTTGGCTAAACGAAGGCCAGATCTGACGAATTCATGGTAGGAGAGTTTAGATCCAACCGAGAATCAGCAGTTGATGACTCTACTTCGATCAGGAACAATGATCAGAGGTGAGAATTCTTATCCACAAGAGAATGAGCAACATGCGAAGCTTGATGAGTTAATGAGCTTGATCGAGACTTTAAGAAGAGAAAATGCGGAATTGAGAGTCAGAATGGAGCGACGAGACGCTCCGACAATTCCACGACCACCGCCTCTAGCAGGAGAAAGAACTTTGCCGCCAAATGCCGTTCGTCAGGATGAACAAGAAGGATATGTTCACTTGGATCCACATCGTGAGGAGTTCAGGCCGAAAATTTTCCTGCCGAATGTCCACCGTCTGGAAGATCGAGAAGGATCTGTCCATCTGGATCCACACCGTGAAAGGTTCAGGCGGGAGGAAGCAATAAAGTTTGGTCACAACAAGGCTACGTCGTCGTGGCAGAGGGAGCTAACTGAGGAAAGATCGTTCGATCCAGCTTATCATCCATCAATGGCCACGTATGACCAAAAGAGCTCAGGCAAGAGACCTATTGAGCAAAAAGTACTTCCGAAAGATAATGAAGCCCTCCGCATGTCGGCTCGGAATGCTCCAAATCCAAGAAAATTTTCCATGCCAACCTTCACTTTGTTTGATGGAACAAGTAATCCGATCCAACATGTTTATCATATTAAGCTAAAGATGGCTTTGAACACAGAAAATGACGCTCTGATGTGCAAGGTGTTGATAAGTGCACAAAACATATTATTTTATACTCAATAATAAATGTTTAATTAATATTTTCTATTTAATAAATATGCTTATATCTGTTTTTCATGTTTTATAGGGGTTGATTTCGGAACAAGAAGAAAAGAGACAAAAATACCAAAAATGTGATATTACAAGATCAATAAAAGTCAAATTCAAATTTGACTTTTCCATCAAATCAGCAAAGATCAAGCCAAATTGGAAAAGATATCATTCGAAATTGGAAAGCAACAAGATTTTAGGAAGATTTTATTTTATTTTATTTTCACTTCTGTAATTAGAATTTTCTCCTCCCGTTCCATTCTAAACTCTATAAATAGGAATATATGTAGAGGAGGTAAAATGTACATTGTTACTGAGATAAAATAATAAAAGTTAGAGAATTTCTGTCTTCAATTTATTTCTTATAATTTTTGTTATGAAGATTGCTTTTATTTCTTTATTTTGTTTTCTTATCATGAGCTTAAACACCCATTCTCAAGGGAGTGATGAAGCCACCATGACTGAAATATAATTAAATTTAGTTTAATTCTTTTATGAAATTTTCTTTTGAGAGCATTACTTTATTCTTCTATTATGTGTTCTTATTTTAATAAAAAAATTAGAAAGATGATTCTTTGTGTTTGCCAATTAATGGTAATTCGGAGAATGCTTATTTCTATTTATCAAAGATATATCAGATTAAGTAAAATATGTTCTCAAGCAAGTGTGATTTCACGTTATTATTTTCCTTCATCTTTCCAAGTTGTAATTGGACTGGTGAAGTGATTTGTTTACAATATGAAAATTTACATAAAGAGAAATATACAAATTTATTTATAGTAAGCTGTGGTGGTGGATTTTTTCCTTGAGATTTTTCCTATTATTTGATCATAATTCATTTAGTCTTATTTATTTATTTTTTTTATATTTAGTTCATTATTCAAAAACCATCAAATTGTTTTAAAAGTTTTCTTCCAAAAATTTTGGTTTTGATTTTGATTTCAAATCTTGAATGTGTGGTTCGACCTTGCTTACACTATTGAAATTTTAATTTAGTCTTTTCCAAGTATTTCATTATTTGTGTATGAAGTGTAGAAGAGCAACGACAATATCTACAAATCTACACTTAAGGTGTTCCCAAAAAGCTTTATAGGACCAGCGCTTAACTGGTTGAAGAATTTGGCAAGGGGATCGATGGAAAGCTTTAGGAACTTGTGCGATAAATTCACAAGTCAGTATTATGGAAACAAATGGCCGGCCAAAGACATATCAAGCTTGTTCACAATAAAACAACAAGAAAGCGCACGCCTTCAAGCTTTTCTTACTCGGTTCAATCTAGAGAAGAGCATGGTGATTGAATGTCATCCATCCAAGGTGGTTCAAGCATTCAAGCTCGCTATGAATCGAGGAACACCGTTACACAAATCTGGTGGTGAATACACTAAAAACCATGGATGAGTTGAACGAGAGGGTTGACGGTTTTGTGTGCTTAGAAGAAGAAGAAGTAGCCAATGTAAGGAAAGCATAAATGGACGCGGTAGGAGAAAAGACTAAAGCAAGGATTGGGAAAAAAACAAGCTGCACCACCACGACCGACCCCTTGGAGAGCAGAAAAAAGGCATCGGTAGGAAGAATCGGTCACTCCACTCAAGGTCAGCTTAGCATGGTTATTCCAAGAGAATAAGGACAAGTTCTGCCCTCCACAGCCGATCAGACAATCACTTGAACAAAGAGATCAGTCCAAACATTGTGCTTTTCATAGTGACTTCGGGCACTTGACTAATGAATGCAGGAATTTAAGAAGACAGGTAGAGATGCTGATAGCGAAGGGGCAGTTTGCTAGTTACATTCAAAGGCAGCAGTAGAGCAAAATCGATCGGCTAAGTAAGTTAAGAGAAACAAGAAGCTGAACTACCATAACGCTCAACCTATTCGTATCATAAATGCAATTCATAGTCGGCCCGAGGCAGCCAAAGAGTCGGAAGAGTTACTCCGAACGCGTCTTCGTCAGGCACATATGAAGAAAATGATAGCTCAGTTCAGATAAGGTTTGACAGAATAGATCTCTTGCGAATTTAGATCCCTCATGAAGATCTCTTGCAAACGTCATGACGAGAATAACGTTCGAGCGGCTCAGGATTGATCTAGAGAAGCTCAAACCCGTAGGGAATCCACTGTTAGGATTTGACAGGAAGCAGGTGGAATCCATCGGCATGGTCAAGTTGCCAGTATTTGCTGCCGAGAGAGAGTTGATGGAAAGCTTTGTGGTTGTAGGGATCCACCCGTCTTATAATCTCTTGATGGGAAGAGGATAGATTCACAGGATCCAGGGAGTCCCCTTGACTTTGCATCAGGTGATGAGGTGCATGAGTCCAGATAGGAACAGAGTGATTGATATACATGGGACCAGGTAGCAGTAAATGAGTGTTATTCTGTAACTGTTAAGGCCAGTGAGAAAGGTAAAATGGTTGCCCCGACCTGCAAGCCCAAGATAGCAATTACAGATACCTCCACCCAAAGAGGTTGGGGAGGAGGAAGAGCCTCTGATCTTTACTGAAGAACCTCTTATGGATGCACGAATCGATCCTCTAAAAGCAGACAAAACCGCAAGAGTAGGATCAAAGCTTATAGTAGAAGAGAATCAACAATTGGTCCAGTTTTCGTCAGAGAACGCAGATGTGTTTGCTTGGAGTCACTTAGACATGCCAGGAATGAATCCCTCTGTGTCCTATCACTTTCTCAATGTTAATCCAAATGTTAAGCCTGTAAGACAAAAGCAGATGAGATTTGCTCCAGAGCGCAATCCAATCATAGCCGAATAGATTGATAGATTGTTGAAGGCAGAGTTCATCAGGGAGGTCCAGTACCCATCTTGGCTCTCAAATGTGGTGGTTGTCCAGAAGAAGAATGGGAAATGGAGAGTTTGTATTGACTTTACTAACCTGAACAAAGCTTATCCGAAGGACAGTTTCCCTCTACCAAAGATTGATCAAATGGTAGATGCGACTACTGGGTATGAACAGCTAACTTTTTTAGATGCTTACTCAGGTTACATCAAGTTCTTATGGATCCGAACAATGAAGAGAAAACTTCTTTTGTAACCGAACGAGGGATCTATTGCTATAAGGTCATGCCGTTCGGACTGAAGAATGCTGGAGCCATCTACCAAAGGTTAGTTAGCAAGATTTTTAAAAGTCAAATGGGCAAAAATGTTGAAGCTTATATTGATGATATGGTAGTAAAAAGTAAAAAGAAGGAACAACATTTGCTGCACTTACGAGACGTGTTTGAGGTGTTGAGGAAGTACGGCATGAAACTTAACCCAACTAAATGCTCGTTCGGGTGGGCTCCGGACAGTTCCTGGGACACGTAGTTAATAGCAGAGGGCTTGAAGTCAGCTCGGCTTAAGCCGAGGCCCTGATAAAGAATGCTGAGCAGAAAACTGTCGAAGAAGTTCAGGCACTAACGGGATGGATAGCGGCATTGAGCCGATTCATTTCTAAATTATCATATCGTTGCAAACCATTCTTTGACACAATAAGAGGCTATGGAAGGCAAGCCTGGGGGGATGAACAACGACAAGCACTAACCAGGTTAAAAGAATATATGCAGAACCCACCAATCTTATCTGCCCCACAACCAGGCGAAAAGCTTTTTATGTATCTTGGGGTATCAAGCATTGCGACAAGTGCCATTCTGGTACGGAACGAAGAAAGTAAACAATTCCCAGTGTTTTACGTCAGCAAAACAATGGCTGATCCAGATAAAAGATACTCAAAGGCCGAACGGATGATCCTATCATTGGTGAATGCAAAGAGGAAGCTCAGGCATTATTTTGAGTCCCATCCTATCGTCGTTCTTACCATTTTTCCTATAAGGGTTATCCTACATAAGCCAGATCTGTCGGGAAGAATGACAAAGTGGCCATCGAATTGAGCTCATTTGATATAACGTATGAACCCCTAACGGCCATAAAAGGCCAAGCAATTGCTGATTTCCTACTTGAATGTGATGTAGAAGATGCGAAAAAGAACCTTAAAGATGGAAGCTCTTCGTTGATGGGTTGTTAAACCAAATGGGGGTAGGTGTGGGAATTAAACTGCAAACCCCCGAGGGCGCTACATTGTGTCAAGCGATCAGACTTGAGTTCAAAACAACTAATAATGAAGCAGAATATGAGGCACTATTAGCAGGTCTGAGACTAGCTAAAGAATTGAAAGTCAAAAGTTTAAATGCTTTCAGCGATTCACAGCTGGTTGTTAAGTAAGTAACGGGGGAATATGGTACCAAAGATAAGACAATAGAGGCTTACTGTTCTGCTGTTATGCAGGAAGCAGAAGGTTTTGATCAAATTAAGTTCACCCAGCTGCCGAGAGAAGACAACGAGGATGCCAACCGGCTAGCTTGCAGTGCATCAAGCTCCGGAGAATCATTAGCGAGAGTGATCCCTGTTAATGTGTTGTACCAGCCATCCGTTTTTGAGGAACTGCTCAGATCAGACCATTTACAAGTAAATGTCATACCTTACGAGCCAAGCTGGATTGATCCAATCATAACTTTTATAAGAGATGGTGTGTTGCCCGAGCAAAAAGACGAAGCGAGGCAAGTCAGATCGAATGCTGCAAAATATGCCATTATCGATAACTAGTTGTGTAAAAGATCCTTCTCAGACCCTTATTTAAAATGTGTCACCCCCTCGGAGGCAAGGCAGATTCTACGAGCTATTCATGAGGGAGTGTGTGGCAACCATTTGGGAGAAAGGTCCTTGGCGCATAAGGCAATGACGCAAGAGTACTTTTTGCTAAATATGTCGCACGATACAGAGGAGTTCTCCAAGAGATGTGATAAATGCCAAAGGTATGGACCACTAATTCACCAACCACCTGAGGATTTGCACGTAACGGCCAAACCATGGCCTTTTGCACAATGGGGGTGGATGTGGTTGCCCTCTGCCGATGGCAAGATCACAGAACAAGTACGTTTTGCATGCGACAGATTATTTCACCAAATGGGTAGAAGCCGAACCATACCTTAGTGTGACCCAAACTCAAGTAAGACGTTTTATTTGGAACAACATCATTTGTCGATTTGGTGTGCCGAGATCGATCGTTACGGACAATGGTACCAATCTGGATAGTAAATAAGTGAAGAACTTGTTGGAAGAACATGGGATTAATCAAAAAAAGCTTGAGGACAAGAAGGGCAAATGGCTGGACGAACTCCCGAACGTCTTGTGGGCTTATCGAACAACCCCTTGACGACCGATCGGTGAGAGCCCGTTCGCTATCACATACGGCACTGAAGTGGTAATACACGTTGAGCATGTAGTACCAACTGTTCAAAGTCTGGCATAGGATCAAGAATGGAACGACAGTATGTTGAAATTCAACTTTGATTTACTGGAAGAAAAAAGAGATGCAGCAGCAGTAAGGCTCGCCGCTTACTAGGAAACAATCATGAACAATCACAATAAGAAGATGAGGCATAGAGGTTTTGCACCCGGTGACTTAGTTCTGAAAAGGAAGGTGGGTATTGTCAAGAAGATGATGCCACCTTGGGAAAGGCCATATAGAGTTGGCAGAAGCTATAGGAAATGGGTACATTCTAGAGACGATGACTGGAAGACTGGTCAGCAAACCATGGAATGCAACGTCCTTAAAAAGGTACTACAAGTAGAATAAAATTGCAAGATTAAATTCCATTCTGGATAATATCCATTAAGAATTGTGCAATGTGAATGCCAGTGTACCAGTCAAAGAAGATCTATAAAAGAAGTTTTCATGTTTTTTTTTTTAAAAAAAAAAAAACTGTTGAGCAAAAAATACTTAGTTAAGCAAGTGGCAAGTGGCATTCTAGCCGAGTACCAAGCACTTAATCAAGTAAGTGGCAAGTGGCACTATGAGCCGAACGCCAAACACTTGTACAAACAAAAGTCAAATGGCACTTAATCAAGTAAGTGACAAGTGGCACTATGAGCCGAACGCCAAACACTTGTACAAACAAAAGTCAAGTGACAAGTGGCATTCTAGCCAAACGCTAAACATTTAATCAAGTAAGTGGCAACTGACATTATGAGCCGAACGCCAAACACTTGTACAAATAAAAGTTAAGTGGCAAATGACATTTTAGCCGAGCGCCAAACACTTAATCAAATAAGTGGCAAGTGGCACTATGAACCGAATGCCAAACACTTGCACAAATAAAAAGTTAAGTGGCAAGTGGCACTCTAGTTGAGAGCCAAGCACTTAAGAAAGAAAGTGGCAAGTGGCACTACGGGCCGAACGCCAAACACTTGCATAAATAAAAGTCAAGTGGGAAATAAACAAGTACAAGTCGAGCTACAAACATTTGGCAAAATTAAATTGTCATTTCATTCATTACTACAAAACAATTCTGGGTTTACAAAAAATGACATCAGAATGAAATGAAGTAAACATAGAAGTCCATGAGACTTTAATCTATTCTATCTTCTCCCCTAGCTGATCTATTGCCTCCTTCACCATCATTGACCATCTCATCGCCCCTAACTGATCCATTGTCTCCCTCACCATCATCGATCGTTTCATCGCCTCTGGATGGAGAATCAAGGTGAATGACCTCCTCAGTTGGCAAAACTCTATCGTCGGTAACAATGGCAGGAGGAACAACGGTGGAAATGGGAAAGATATTCAGATGATGAATGGCAGGGATAACCCTAGAGGTCACAATTTCTTTGCATTCTACGAATATACGTTCGGTAGGATCAGAAATTGGATCGGTATAAATGTTTGGTGGGTCAATCTTCAAGAATGCATTAACGTCATTCGGACCGGCAAAGGAGCTCGTTTGACCTTCAGGAGGAGAACAATCTATAAAACCGCCTTTATACCCTTCGGCATATCTGAGAGCCCCAATCCGGAAAAATCGAGCATGAAGAGCCTTCATACCACCATCAACTCTGCTTATAACATCTAGCAAGGCTGTACGCTCATTTGAAGATTTCTGTTCAAGAACTAATCGGGTCAACTGCTCAGAGATTAAAGAGTGCTGGAGGTTCCCCTTCTCAACCCTCAGGGCATCTCTTTCAGTTTGCATGACGTTTCTCTCGGTCTTCAAGGCGTCCATCTCATCATGAAGAGAATCCCGCTCGTTCTTCAGAGTGTCTTTTTCAGTCTTCAGAGAATTCTTTTCTTTCTCTGATTCAGCTAGCTTGGCCAACAGTTCTGTATTTTTGTGTTATGTTGCTTTCATACCCTTGACGGCTGTGTCAAGTCCAAATGAGAGGGATTTTACTTTCTTATTTGCCAGTTCAAGATACCTCTGCATAGTGATCATCCCAAATAGAGTCTGCATAGTGACACAAGCGTTCAGTCACATTCAATGATAATATGGAAGGATCCGAATGAAAGAAAGACAAAAATTTGTTAAGGGATTAAAAAAAGGTCACCTCCATAGCGGCCAAGGGAAAGCGGTTGTACATTTCCTTAGTGGTCATTTCTTTCTAAAGTTTAAGGTCCCTCGGGGTCCACATGCACTTGTAGCAAAGGCAGTTACGCCATCTTTGAGCGTAGAATCCATGGGAGCCACTACCGTTCTATCCTCTCGCCTGAATATGGGACGCCATGGATACACTGTTGAGGGAGAGGCTGAGGTTCTTGCTGCCTCATTTCCAAGGTTAGACACCTGGGGTGCTGGGAAGGCGGTGGTGACCCTGAGGATCCTAGCCCTCTGAGACAAAGGAACATCATCTTGATCTGACCCACCCTCTGGTTGGGGTCTCTTCCCCATGCTTTTTTCTGAAGCAGTTGTTCGGACGGGAGGAGAGCTCTCAATACTTGGAGCACTTGATTGGGAAGCCACAGAGGGATTGTCGTTCAGCGGGTGGAACCTCGGTCGAGATTGATCTAGGAAGTTCGGATATAGGTTGCTCAGAGTTCAGTTGAGCAACTGGAACAGTTGCAAGAATAGTCGTAGGAAGACCTCCTTGAAGGTTCCTCCTCCTGCTGAATGAGGGAATTTGAATATTCTCCATACTGGCACCCAGAACTGATATGTCAGAGAGATTTTTTGGTGTAAGTAGATCGGTAGTGGAAGGAATATTGTTCAGCATTTTTTCCTCCGGATAATCAATTCTGGACTTGCAAACGCTGAAAACCAATTCATCATGAGGAATGCTAAGGGAATGGCAAAGAAAAGTACAGAAGCGTGGAAGGCAAATTTCACAAGGGCAGTCACTTTTATGTTTTTTAAATTTTTTGTATAAAGAGACAGAGCACTCCCTAAAAGTGTCGGAATAGGAAAATCTCTAGAAGCTGGAGTGAACCAATCCCCTCTGACCCCAATTAGATTACTTTTCCAACCCTTTTCAGAAATTGAGCTTATCCGCACATATGGAACGTTTTTCGATTGGGAACAGGTGGTAATACATATCATTAATCCTAATCTTGCTGACCTGTAACAAAGGAGAAGATCCAAAATGTCAAGATCTAAACCCCTATCACGATTTAGGATAAAGAGAACTGATAATACCCTAAGGAAGTTGGGATTCACTTGGAGAGGGGTAAGCCATATTCTATTAAAGACATAGCAAAAGAAAGGGTGTAGGAGGAATCTAAGTATGTTTAAATGAAGAATAGAAAATAGGATCTCTGTCGGAAGAAGACCCTCACCAGTCCTTACGTTCACCTCCTCGGGACACTCTCTGATGATAACATTTGTAGGGATTTCATACCTTGCACGAAGAATCTCCAAGTCAAGAGTCATTGGTGCGATTGAAGAAATTCGCAGATCTACAAAGAAGAAGGAGAAGAAATCCGCTTCTCCCACGTCATCTTCTTGAGCCGTCACATCATAAGTGTGTCTCTTCGGTAATCTCACCCTAATCAATTAGGAAGAGATTAGGGGGCAAGTGAAGATACCAAAAATGAACTGGGCCAGATGTGACCTACCTAACTGAAAACCGGTACCAGATCAAGGGAAGAGCTACTGGCCCGATCAACTGACAGCCCAGTAAGCCAAATTCTCATTATGATAATCTCCAGGCCCAGCCTCAACGGAGAGGGAGTAAACCCATACCCAAAGAAAAGAAAAGCTCAAAGGATTGGCCCAACATGAAGGATAAAAGAGGAAGTTTCTAGAATAGTTGTAAAGCTCTATAAATATAAGGAAAAGAAAGGGAAAAGGGGTTGAGATATTTTTGATGTGTAACAAATTAGTTTTCCAAATTGAGACTGTTTATTGCATTTTCAATTTCTATTAGCATTTTTTATTTTTAATTTATAAAAGTAGAAGCATTTTTTTTTATTTTTATATACATTTTCATATTATTTATTTAAAAAATAAGGTTATTCCTTACATTAAAAGTGTATTAAAAAAAGTACATTCAAAGTTTTTCAATTTTTAAAAATATATATATTTTTTATTCTTTTACGAAGGCCAATAATTTTCGCCCATCAGCAGCTCCAGGAGATTAAATATTTTCCTATATGCTTTTATGAAAGCCAAACACTCCCAACAGTTTTAGTCCATCCATCCCATGTCTAACAAATTTAGCCCAATCCAATGTCACTGCGTTCTCATTTTGACGAATTATTTATTTATTTATTTATTTTCGCATACATTCAAACCAGGTTAATTACACCTTTTAATTTACTTGCACTTCTTCAACATTTTTTCATTTATTTATTCTATTCGTATTGAATTTAAATGTTAAGGAGAATTACAAAGAGTTTGAACAAATTTAACTTTGTATATGGTTCTGTTCGCGCGGTTTTTGTTCCCTACGCCGGTCGATGGACTCTTCGCGGGCGTGCCAGAGTATTTATACAAAATACCCAAAATATGTAATTGAACACCAGCCTATCCCTTTTTCCGATGGCTGACTCTCAGGCGATTGTGTGGGAGAGAGACTAGTAAGAACTCCCAGCAAGTTTCTTTTATACCTTGTTTGTAGTAAGGACTTTTTAGAGTGTCTAAAGAAATGCAACGGCTGATGAATGTTTGAATGGATGGAATGGCTGAGTGAAGACAGGCGGCAAGAACTTAATCAATCGCCGGTCGAACGTGATGGCGAGAACTTAATCAATCGCCATCAGCCAAACACAATGGCAAGAATTTAATCGATCGCCACTGAAACGTGATAGCAAGAATTTAATCAATTGCCATCAGCCAAGTAATGACAAGAATTTAATCAATTGTCACTACGATTCAATGGCAAGAATTTAATCAATTGCCATTGAATTGAAAGCCTAACTAAAATTGTGTAATTAAAATTGGCATAATTGAAATTAAAAGAAAGTAAATGGCTGAATTGAAATAGTTGACAATGATCTAATCAATTGCCATTAAATTGAAATAAAGAAATTGATAGGAAAAAATGACGTAGAGTCAATTGAAAACATTTTTAGTTGAAATGCATGTTTTGTGGTGGTGCTGGACCAATTGGAATAGGAATACAATACTTCTATTTATAGAAGTTCTATCTCAACTTATTTTCCTAAGTTATTGCTAAAAAATCTCTCATTCTTTGATTCTTTTTCTTCACAATTTGAACTCAGTCAAATCCTATAGTTATTCCGCTTCCTTTCTTGTTTTGTTTCAGTAGGAAATCTCTATAAAAACAACCTTCCTCGATTTAATCACATGTAAGTTGCCGAGATATTGCTAAAACGTTGCTAGAAAGTTGCTGAAAAGTTGCTAATTTTTAGCAACTCCCCTCCTTAAGTTTAGCAACCCGTTTCATTCCCTTAAATGGCCCAAAAGCCATTTATCGCTTTTATATTCATGACGCGGCTGCCTTTTGTATTTTTTCCTTGTTCCATCCAACTAGAATTCCTATAAAATAGGAATTCAGTTGTCTGATTTCCTTAAAACTTTAGTCTTTCCTTTCCTGTTGATAACCCAACTTGAATAAAGTCAAATGTTTGTTGCTATATTTTAGCAACTGCCTTGTTAATAAAGTGGCTGAGTAACTTTCTCCAATACTTGCTCCTGATATTTCTTAACTGGCTGATTCCCTTGACGCCATGTTAAAAATACTTATCAGCTTTTCATTGGTCCACGTCATCGCTGAGATGGCTGCCAAGTTTTGGTGCCAACAGGTTCAAAACAACTCAAGCTCTGCTCTTTATACTCTTATCTTACCTTACTTAGACAATAAATAAATAAATCAATATATAAAAACACAACAAGGTAATAATATATATATATATATATATTTTACAATGCTAAACTATAATTTAATCTATTTCATTTAAGGAACAGAATACTAAAGTTTGTTAATCACCACCAAAGGGAAAATATAACGGAAATTCGGTGAACATGTGGGAAGGTTTCTTTATTTTCCTTCTTCCACAATCTGGTTATTTAAATTAAGCACTGTACATATATATTTAACTATTGTTTTAAACTTTCTTTCTCATGTGGCTGGTAGAAGCCATAATATAAAATGAATATAAAATCTACATTCATTGAAACAACCAAATAAAGCATTGCAAAAGACTTAAAACAAATATACATATATTAGTTTAATCTAAACTTACCAAACTATTCTAACACCACCTTCCAGGTTTCTTCAGAATAGAAATATAAATCAAACCATTTGCATATATAAATAAATCATCTATGGTATAAATTAATATTAGCACCACAACATAAAAAAATAAAATAAAGTAAAAAATAAATAAATTCGCATACAAATCACCTGCACCACTTGTACCTTTCCTCCAC
This sequence comes from Cornus florida, assembly GCF_030987335.1. Classification (NCBI taxonomy): domain Eukaryota; kingdom Viridiplantae; phylum Streptophyta; class Magnoliopsida; order Cornales; family Cornaceae; genus Cornus; species Cornus florida. Next base: position 62,027,841 of record NW_026775578.1, read on the forward strand.
TGTCATCATTGTAATATGTAAACTGAAAGTAATATCAAGATGCTATAAAGCTTTTGATAAGAATGGTAGATGTCATATAATTCTCCATCTGGGATGAAACAGCAAGTGATTGCTCTCATATATGGATCCAAATATTTTACATACCCATGGGACTTGCATGTGATTCATTCATTACCTTACAGTAACCCGTACACTTCTTCAAAATAACATAATCGAATTATTAACCTATAATGTTCAAAAATTTATTTTGCTCTACTTAGAACTTGAGGAGACATTAATATGTAAGATTAGAAAGAAAAGGGCATTCTGACTTAATGAAATTATGTGATTGCTTTTACCGGAACCACACGCAAAGACTTTACCAAAGAGAACTGAGTCTAACAGTTTGCTCATTAATCATGGAGGAATAATGCATCCTCTGAATTCAAAGAATGCCCAATGAATTGTAAATGAGTGGAGGTGTGAGCCCCATAATATGACATCATCTTCCTAGCCAAATTCGGAAGGCGTATCATTTTTCTAATCTATATAGTATTATAGTAGTCATTAATTTATACCCTGGGATGATTTCACTCCCTAGTTTTTGGAATCTTATTTTTATTATATTTCAGTTGATTAGGTGGATCTGTATTTTCTTGTATTGTTCTTTGAGGGTCCTCTTGTCTGTTGGCTTTGTGAAAAGAGTTATTAGAAACTTCCTGCTGAAAATTGAAGTACCTGTTTCCTGTTGGGGCCGTCTCAAGTTCACACTTGCTAAAAATACATTGACTTTGGGCGTGGAAAGAGTTGTTAGGAAACCTCCAGTTGAAAATTGAAATACATGTGGCCTGTTGGCACCTCTCGAGTTCACACCCCTACTATAAATACATTGAAGATCTACTATAAATACATTGCAGATCTTCCTTCAATTCCATTCTCATCCATCAATATATTACACCACACTCGCAACTATAATACATCTTTTTATGTAGTATTCGTTTCAATATATATATAGCTAGTATTTCTGGTGGTTGTTATGCTTGCATGATCATGGCCAAATCCATGACAGAAGTTAGCATTAATCTTGCGATTGTGTTTCTGATCACTACAGTACTAAATTTTGATATAATTGTCTTCTGCAGTGGACATTCTCGTGTGCTTTGCGTGGAGAGTGAGAAACAAGCCCTTATGAGATTCAAGAATCTCAGTGATCCTTCAGAGCGGCTCATCTCGTGGGGTGGTAAATCAAGGGACTGTTGTGAATGGGTTGGAGTTGTCTGTAATAATATAACCGGCAACGTCGAGGAGCTCCGTCTCAGAAATCCTCTTGCGGATTACAGTAGTAGTACAAATGGTGCTGAATATAAAGCTTATAGAAGGTCTGCACTGGGTGGAATGTTAAATCCATCCTTGCTGGATTTGAAGAATCTGAGCTACTTGGACCTAAGTGGCAACTATTTTGATTGGATTCAAATGACAAGCTTCATTGGCGACTTGGTGAGTTTAAAATATCTTGATCTGTCATTTAGTGGGTTCACTGGGAGATTGCCAAGATCCTTTGAAAATCTTTGCAACTTGAAAGAACTTAGGTTGTCAGGTATCAAACTAGGGGGTGATATATTGGAGGTTTTAGACATTTTTTCAGGATGCATTTTAGATGAACTAGAAACTCTAGACTTACGCAGCAATCAACTTTCTGGACATTTTTCTGATGTCGTTAATTTACTTGGACAATCTAAAAAATTGGCTTCCCTTTCTCTATCTAATAATTCTCTTTTTGGTCAAGTTCCATCGTCTTTGGGAAGATTATCGTTTATAAAATATTTAGATCTTTCTGATAATAAGTTGAGTGGACATCTCCCTGAAAGTCTTGGTCAGCTTGCAGATTTGGAAGTGCTTTTAATGTCAGGAAATTTGTTACAAGGTGTAATGTCTGAAGTTCACTTTGCCAACCTCACACAATTACAGTCTCTAGATGGATCTAGAAATCAATTGTTCTTGAGTGTCAGTCCAAATTGGGTTCCTCGATTTCAACTTCAGTCATTAGTATTAAGATCATGCCCATTACAGACACCATTTCCCCATTGGCTTCACTCACAGAAAAATTTAAGGGTTCTAGATATATCCCACACAGGAATTTTTGGTACAATTCCTAGGTGGTTTTGGAATTTATCACCCCAGATTGGCTATTTAAATCTCTCTCACAATCATATCCAGGGAGAGCTTATAAATAAGCCTTTAGTATTTGAGCAATTTGCAACAATTGACCTAAGTTCCAACCACTTAAATGGTACATTACCCCGTTTGTCCCCAGATATCATGTCACTGGATCTTTCCGACAATTCGTTTTCTGGATCTATTTCTCACTTTCTCTGTTACAAGATGGATGAACTTAAGTTACTGCAGCTACTTAATCTAGAAAGAAATCTTTTGTCAGGAGAATTAACCAACTGTTGGGAAAGCTGGTATGGCTTGGAGTTCATAAATTTAAGAAAAAACAATCTAAGCGGCAAAATTCCAAGCTCTATGGGATCTCTAAATTTCCTCAAATCATTGCATCTTCAAAGCAATGGCCTTTCTGGAAAATTACCTCCGTCTCTGCAAAATTGTACTACATTAGTGTCTATTGACTTTGGTGAAAATGAATTTTCAGGAAGTATACCCACATGGATAGGAGAAAGACTTCCGAATCTCAAGATTCTTATCTTACGATCAAATAAGTTTCATAGCAACATTCCTAAGGAACTTTGTGGACTTGGTTTCCTTCAAATCTTGGACCTTGGTCGTAACAATCTTTCGGGAAGTATACCAACATGTTTCATGAATTTGAGCGCTATGGCCATACACCAAAACTCAAGTGAGCAAATGTCATACAAGCCTGCTTACCCTGCAATCTCATTTGAAGGTTTTTTGGAGAATGCAGAATTGGTGATGAAACGACAAACGGTTGGATATAGCACCATTCTTCACCTAGTTACAAGCATGGATCTTTCAAGTAACACCTTATCAGGAGAGATCCCTAAGGAATTGATGAGTCTTCAAGGGCTTCGGTCATTAAATTTGTCATCTAATCTTTTGACAGGAAGGATTCCTGAGAATATAGGTGTTGTGGAACAATTAGAATCTGTCGATTTCTCTATGAACCATCTTTTTGGTGAAATCCCTTCAAGCATGTCAAGTTTGACATTCCTAAGTCACTTGAACTTGTCCTACAACAATTTGAGTGGGAAAATACCATCAAGCACTCAACTTCAAAGTTTTGACGCATTCAGTTTTGTTGGAAACAGTTTGTGTGGACCTCCAGTTAATAGCAACTGCAATGTATATGATACAACATCTGCTGTTAAAAATGTTGAAGGAAGAAAAGGTGATACATTTGAAGTGGACTGGTTCTATGCGACCATGGCACTAGGATTTGTGGTGGGCTTTTGGGGTGTAGTTGGCCCATTTCTGTTTAACAATTCATGGAGATTTGTATGTTTTCAGTTCATGGATAGCATCTGGTATAGGTTTTGTGGTGTTATATGTACATGTGGATAATACAGCAACATCAATAAGAAGTGCAAACCGTTATTTTTCAATATAACAATCTATGATTTTGTTGTGTCTTCCTTTTACATCAAAATTCCTATCAACAACAACAACAACAACAACAACAATAATAATAATAATAAACAATAGCAAGAACAATGTTAAGTACCCTAAAGAGGGATTTCAAACCAGCAGGTTGGTTGCACAAAGTTGAAATTACTATATGTTTGTAGGGCTTTGACTTCTCAATTCAATTGGACATTAGGAGATCACTTTACATGTGATTTCATTAGCATGATGATGGTAATTCAAAGAGTCTCAAGTATTCCATCTTTCACGACCTGCTAAAACTGAATAGTCTATTAAAATAGTCATGACGAAACAGAATCGAACCAAATTTTAAGGCTGTCTTGCTTGTAATTAGCCTCCAAACTGAACCAAACTGGACCATGTGAAATTACGACCTACTACACCACCTAATGTAATCATAATTGTATAATTTAACCTACTATAATACCAAATATTATCCTTTTATAAAGCTATATTTTTATTCTAGAAATCATCTTAAATATAATTGGGGTCCTAGGACACTCAATTAGTGTATCTTCTTTCCCCCTCAAGAAAACATCTTAAATATGCAACAGCAGGATCGTCATCTTGAAATTGAAAAGCCTTGATCTTGTTGTCCATCTTGTCGTGGACAAGGATCATTGTACTGTTAATATGGGAACCATGAAAACTATGTTGCCAATTACCTTCTTGATGGTTCCTTAATAAACCAATTTTTTTGCTTTCCTTAATAACCCATTTCTGATTATTCTACCTCAATTGGCCTGTTGATTCTATCTAACCCTCTCAATTTCTCATGCATGTCTTTCAACTTGTTCAAGCCTTTCGTATATCATTGTACCTAAATTTCGCAATGTCAAGTGGTGTAGGAATCATACTAAAATTACCACTTCAATACCAACTGATATAAACCTCTTAGTAAAATAAAATAAATAAACAGAAAATATAAACAGAGGTAGAAGAGCCCACCAAAATCATCTGGCAACAACCTCTTAAAGGCAAAATCCCTTTGTTTTAAGAAACTGATTTCTTCTTATTTTCATCAACAAACCAAAATATATATATACACACGCATACGAGCTTAAAATTTTATATTCCAAAGAAATGATAACCCTTTAAATAATCTAATCCAATAATTGGATAATTTTGTATGCATACATAATAATACCCAATATGAACAAAATCCACTAACTAAAGCTTTCACAAACAGATCATATGATTAATTATAGAAAAAATTACAAATAATCGAATCTGATCAATATAAAATTTAGCAAGCATAGATGTATCATTACGAAAGAGAATGCACAAGCGAATCAGAAATTGACGCAGCTAACAAAAAATTCTAAAAATCAATTTGAACAATAAGTTCGAAGAGACATTACCTAGTTTTCTTTCTGAGCAATTGAAAGATCAATCCATTGATACTGCTTACAAAAACCCTAACTTCTGAAGAGAGAAACGTTCGTCAGAGAGCGCCGTGGATAGTCGTGACGATGTAAGAGAGAGTTTCGGATTTTCATTTTTGAATCCAGCACCGGTTTATATATCAGGTCTCTTATTTTCGCGGGAGTCCGTAAAAATTGGCCCATGGGTTGGTGTACAATGACGAGGGGAGGTGCTGTGAAAGAGGGGCTTTTACTGCACAACTAATGATCAATTGGAATTGGCGTATATAGGTCTGAGTGTCCGATGCCAGATGCCAAATGCCAATGCGTAGTAGTTGGGTTGCTCCCATTATTTTTGGAGCTAGACTTTAAGTATTTTTACCTTTAATTCTTAATTTAATATTTTTTTTTTGTCAAACCAAAAAAAAAATTCGGAATGTCAATTGGGACTTTCCTTTTTCAAACACATCCCCCTATGAAAATATTTTGATTTTTGAGCTCTTCAAGGATAACTCCTTATGTTTTTCTCTGGAGGACAACTCCTTATGTTTTTCTTTTTTGACACTGTTTTTCAATTCCATGTAAGAGCTTGCATGGTTGTCTCAATTAATATTTGCTTGCGTTTCCATTAATATTTCTTGAAACACATATTATAGTTTAAGTTTTGGTACCTAATGTTGTTTCATGTGCTTTTTGCGAGTTGGTTCAAGTTGCACATGAGAACACACAAACAACCCCGTACACACATTAACTTAGGATTCGCGTTTCTTCAAGTTCCTTGTTTATATGTATTTGAAAATTTTCAAATACATCTTATACTAGTTAACCCTTATTATGGCATTTCTATTTGTCATGTCGAAAAGTTCTATATCCTTTTAGTAATGATTTAATTAATTATTTATTTTAGGATAAAGTAGAACAATACTTCTTGAGGTTTAGAAAAGGACACTCAGATGAAACTTATTTTATTTTGGGAAAAATGGCACCCCCTGATGATATTTGCAAGCCAAACAGAATCTTAAAACATGTAAAAAATCAACATTACATTTCACTATTTTATTAATTTTAATTATAAAATATTAAAATAATTAAATGATCAAATTACCCTCAACACCCAATCAATCCTACAACCAGATTTTGGGCTGCCACCACACCAAACTCCACAACCACCAACACATAATCGCCCTCACAACCACCACCATCCCCACCCCCACCCCCACCCCCACCCCCAAACCACAGCCTTCATCTTCGAGCTCTCCAACGAAAGGGAAGGATCAAGCTTTTGGTCTATCACCGGTGGAAATATATGCTTTACTTCTGGGTCTACAACGTACCAAGCCCAATCCTTCGACTTCGCCGCCACAAATATCCAACGCAATTGATCCCTATTTTCCCAATTCATTCAGTTAATACCCCATCTTTCTCTCGTGTTTTCCCAATTAAGCATCCAATATGGTACCTACGCAAGCAAAAGCCTTACACACACACATATATCACCACCACAAATCAACCCCACTTCATATACCGCCGCCGCCATCACACCTCAACTGCCACTCCATCATCATCATCAAATGAACCACAACACTAAAAATGGAAGACAAAACTACAAAAAATGGACCGGCGAAGAGAGACCCAGTTCGGTGAGCTTACCTAACACCGGAGTACACAAGTCACGCGTTGGGCTCAACGGTGGCGGTGGTAATAGTTGTTCGACGAGGGCGGTGGTGAGTGCTCTCGCTACTCGGTTGATTCTCTATGTCTTCAGCAACGACATCAAGACGGCGCTCAAAATTGGAGCCATCAGTCCGACGAAGCTTCAAACTACAAGACCCAGTTCTGTCCAGCGAGCCCCAAATCCGGTGAAGCTTAGTTCAGACCGACGGACCCCAAGCACGAACAGTTCCCACGACCCAGAAGCTTACCCATCATCTCTGACAAATCTCATCATCTCTGCACAACTCTCTCTTTCTTCCTTCGTTTACCAAATCAATACTCCATTGAAGACCATCTCTCTTTCTTCCTCTGTTAACCAAATCATTGCTCCATGGGTCGACGGAATTGAAGGATGAAGGCTGCAGATTCATTCACCATCACCGCCTGTATATACATATATATGTATGTGTGTATATGTGTGTGTGTGTGTTAGTGTTGGGGTGGAGGAAGAGAGAACTGAGAGGAGAGAAGGAAAGAAATGGAAATGGGACTCTGAGGTTAGAAACATCAGTTCATGGTTAATATAAAACTCAACGGGTAAAAATGTCAATTCATTACTATTGGGATGTTTTTGGTAACCGTATCAAACTTGAGAGGATGTCTTTGTCTCAAAATAAGTTAAGTTTCATCGTAGTATTCTTTCAACAAACCTCATGAAATATTGTTGTATTTTACCCTTTATTTTAAAGAGCATTTCTTGAATTGATTGTTTAATTTCTGGGATTTCATCAAATAGCACAATGTAAGCCTTGCGCGTGCTGATATTTGTGAAAAAGATTCCATGTTTTACTTTTCTAAGGGCTTTCTCTACGTGGAAGAATCATAAGCTTTGACCCAAGCAAACCCTGCGGGCTTCTAAATCGGTTGATGTGGGACTTGGGCTTAGCCCATTCAGTAGTGTTTAATAGTGGTTATAATCTGATTGGGTGAAATAGAGTGTGGTTTGGGCTAAATGGGTGTGACCAACCAATGTGACTCTTACCCAAACAGTTCAAATCGAACCCAATTAATTGTGCCCCCAGGTTTTTATTTAATTGTTTTATTTATTAAATATGCATGATTAACTTTATGATACAAATAGATTACTCAATTAATTGTTGTGTACAGTTATTTATCTCATAAGCATGGTAGTATAATAATTGTTTTATCTTAAATTTCTTTTGAAGCATAAATTTTCAGAATACTGATTTTGATTTGCTTTCAAAAGAAAAAAAATATTTTTTTATATTTAAATTCATAAACCGGTTTATTTTATTATTATATTATTTTTGGGCTCATATACATTCATTGTAGGCTCCATTGAACCCAGTCCAAACAACCAAATTTTTAACTCATAGGTGCAATCAACTGTTACATTTTTCAAAATAACTTTGTAAGATCTCCAAAAATATGACATGGTTTCTGATATTGATGGGACATCATTATTTTCAGAATTACAAGTCTTAAATTTTACCAAGAGGAACAAAAAAATGTAATTGAAGTATTTGATTTTATAAAAAATTAACTTATTATTTCCAAATACTTGAATTGCATATTATTGACTTTCCCAATTACAGTTGCATGTGCTAAGTGAAGTTTTTTAAAATTGAAATTGATCAAATCTAACCTACGGTTGACGATGTCATAAGAGAGATTGAATGGATTGACTATGATATTTATTAAAAAAAAGATATGTTGGAAAACCTTGATTGGAACACTTTAATTGATAATTTTGTAACTCAAAATGTAAGACGATCACATTTACTTTTATATGAAGTTGAATTTTGATTTTTGTGACTAAATTGTGCTGAGTATTTATTTTGATTTTTTGATGTAAACTGGACCGTACTCTTTATAAAGTACCAAACCGGGTTTTGTTTTGTGTGTTTTTAATATTAATATATTTTATTTGTTTATCGTCTCATTTTAATGAAAAATCTGCACTCTTATAAATTTTTTGTGCGCGGGAAACCTTATGAAGCGCCTCGCATTTGAAAGTTCGCCTATGCCATCTCAAAATTTTGGACATTTGAGGGCTAGCCCAGGAGAGACACATAGCGCTAATTCGATAATAGAGGGTGGTAGCTTAGTTGGGATTTATATGCCCTGGCATAGTAAATTCCTATTTGGATTATAATGACATATGTTCCTGATATATATGAAATATTTATGATTTATATAATTGGTGAATTCAATGTATTATGTTTTGATTTATTATGGAATTGATAGTCGTGATACCCCTCAGATCCGAGACACGGGTTGATCAGGCACAGGCCCGAACCCGAGGGAATATCAAACAATTAATATTTAATGAACGCAGAATACAAGTTGAAATAATAAGAAATAAATAAAGAATGGCTGAAAACAACTCTAATTGAAAATCCTCAAAATATAACTGTTCAAATCCATTAATCCAAAACCTCCAATTATTTAACAACTCGGGAATCCATCCAGTGGACCCCTAATAAAAACCTAACTGTAAAATAAAATAACTGAAATCAAAATCCGAAGCTAATAAGGAAGAAGTCCTACGTAGTCGGTGGAATGGAAGTCTGTATTTGTTTTGCATGACCAAGCTCTAACCCTGAAACTGACAAGCACCTGAAAAAAATAAAAGAGTGGGTTAGGCCCATATGCAAGTCCTATTCTATTACGATCCATACATAAACCCGATACGCGGATACATCCTAGATAGACTCAACAATATCTAGAGTAGTCCATATATGTATAAGTACACACTATAGGATGCTCACTAGTCCAATAGGTCTGTCTCAACCTGAGTAGAGATACCATGCAAATCGCACATAATGCGGTCATGTGTACCTAGACCTACCAGGGAACAACACCTCTATCTAGTTATCCATCCTAGGCGATATACGCACCCTAACCATGGTCCTGAGACTCAAGCTCATACCATGGCACCATAACATAGATATATAAAGTCCATATTCTCCTAATACGAAATATCATCCACTGGTATAGTGGCTTGATATAAGTATAACAATCTATCCCAGAAACCAAACTATGTCATTCAGTTATTTACTAACCTGACACCAGTAGGAGTCGGACTTAACCTTGACGGTTAATCCACACCTTAATCCAGATTAGGTAGAACTTAGTGTTTGAACTAATTCATACCTAGCATGCCACCGTCCTATACCGGTGCATACAATCCTCCAAAAAAACCATAGTTGCCAAAACAGTGATAAATAACCATTAACCTTAGTCTAAATTAAGCATAAATATAGTCTATCATGTGAATAACCAATCTATGCATCCAATATAAAATTTAGACATCCTATTCCAGTCCTTTAAATTGACAAAGTAAGACTATGCAATTAGCTCCTTCAAACAGTGCCATAACAGGTGCAATATACAACATATTTAATTATTGGTTATTTCCATCTAACCATACGTATAATTAAACAACAATATGCTTATAACATAGCTGCACACATGATTCACAATTTAAAAATCAAGCAGAGAACAAATCTGCTAAAAACAGTAAGCAGTTTAAGTTACTTGTCCAATCTTCCATATACTAGTTTATTGTTTACCTTGGTTGTGTTATGCTTCAGTATTAATATCAACATATTTCCCAATCATTTTTACATCTCTAAAACAGTTGTTTAGATCATCCACAGCCCTTGAAATAATCTAGAAACTCCCTACAGACCATATTGAACCCAGAACCATCGAAAAAAAAAAAAAAAAAAAGAAGGAGAAAGAGCCGTCTCCCAAAAGAGGGAGCTGGCTCTCCCCTTGGTGGAGCCGGCTCCACCCTAGTGGGAGCCGGGTCTACCCCTTGTAGAGCCGACTCCACCTTTGTGGGAGCCGGCTCTCTCATCCCTAGAGCCGGCTCCCTCCTTTGGTGAGCCGTCTCTTCTCCATTGAGAGTCGTAACGCCTGTTCGGTTCATCTTCTTCGCCTCTGCATTGTTTTTATTGCTTGTTCTAGGGTTAAATTTTAGTCCTAGATTAATTTTAAACCATAATATACAACCATGATATGCATTGAACACAACCTTTGTATACAGTGGCAACAAAGATTTAAGTAGAAATTTTAAGCAACTGATAACAGATTAATTTAGTGAAGTTAAATACTGTCTAAACATGCATAAACGATATATTTTAGCATCAGTTTAAATCCCCTAGAGTCTACCTAGGCATGCATAGAACACAAGCTTAAGGAAAAGAATGGAATAGAGACTTGCCTTGTGAAACTCTAATTCACCGTCTCTGTATAATCCGTCAACGTCCTAGACTGCAGTTCTACACCTCCGGTGCTTTGGTTCAACCCAGAAGCAACCACGTTCCTTCCTCCTTGAACTGCTTTGTTAATCACCCAAGCTCACCCTCTGTTTCTCTCCGTATCTCTTTGTGTTTTTCACTACAGGAAAAGGGGTTCTGTATTCTAAAACCCTAAGTTGACATAACATCAAGTATTTATAAGCTTCAAAACAATAACCCTAATCCCAGTTTAATTAGTGCCAGAGCCCTAATATCAAATACTAGTCGGCCCATAGAATAACCTAGGTTATAATATACTCGGCTGCATAAACGTAACTTAACTTTAAAAATCTAATTTTAACATTACAATATCTATATGAATTTAACCTTATTATACCAGTGAATTACAAATAATAAAAAAAAATTACAATTAACACACAATAAATAACCAATGTAAATAAGTCAAATAATGCACAAAAAACAATTTTAATAAACGCAAATAAATAATTAAACAACCAAAATTAGCAATTAAACAAATAAAAAGACAACAAAATAAAAATTAAAAATGCTGAGACTATCCTTTTAAAATTAGGGGTATTACATTCTTTCCCCCTAACAAAAAGAATTCCGTCCCCAGAATTCGCTCTTACCTTCTTCCAATATTTCAGGAAACTGCGAGCGAATGACATCCTTCTATTCCCAAGTAGACTCAACGTCACTGTGATGACTCAACTGAATACGCACCAAAGGGATAACCTTATTACGAAGGATTTGATCCCGACGGTCTAAAATACGACACGGTGGCTCCAAATAAGTCGCATCCAGCTGTAACTCAATCTCCCCAACATCGATATGCTGATATCGATCCTCATCTCACAGCAATTTCCGTAACATGGAAACATGGAACACATTATGGACGCGATCCAAATTATCTGGAAGTGCCAACCGATAAGAGACAGCTCAAACTCGATCCGTAATCATAAATGGACTGACAAATCGCGGAGACAACTTTCCTTTCTTCCCAAAGCGCATTACACCCTTCATAGGAGACACTTTGAGAAAAACCTGATCCCCAACCTGAAACTCCAAAGCACGAGTGCAACGATCCGCATAACTCTTCTGCTTATTCTGGGCAGTGCGCATGCAATCCCTAATAAGAGTAATCTTCTTAGAAGTATCCTTGATGAACTTAGGACACAAGAATCTGCTCTCGCCCACCTCCATCCAACAAACAGGCGATCGACATGGTCGGCCGTATAACGCCTCAAATGGTGCCATCCCAATAGTCTTCTAGAAACTATTGTTATAAGCAAACTCTACAAGCGGTAAGTAATCCTCCTAGTGGCCTTTGAAATCAAGCACACATGACCGAAGCATATCCTCCATAATCTGATTAACCCTCTCAGTCTGTCCATCAGTCTGAGGATGATAAGTAATGCTAAAATGCAATTCTGTACCCAAAGCTTGTTAAAAACTCTTCCAGAACCTTGACAAAAAGCTCGAATCCCTGTTCGCTATAATAGACAATGGAATGCCATGCAACTTCATAATCTCGGTAATGTAAAGTCTCGCCAACTGCTCCGAGGTAAAGTCAATGCGAATAGGTAAGAAATGAGTTAATTTCGTCAACCTGTCCACAATGACCTAAATAGAATTGTGATCCTTGAAGGAATTTGGCAACCCTTCCATAAAATCCATAGAAATGCTCTCCCATTTCCACTCCGGTATCGGCAATGGCTGTAGAGCTCCTAGCGGCCTCTGATGATCAATGTTAACCATCTAATAGGTACTACATTGTGAAACAAAAAGAGCAATGTTTTTCTTCATACTTGCCCACCAAAACTGCCGATTCATATCCTGATACATCTTGTCTCCTCCCGGATGAACAGAAAACTCCGAGTAGTGAGTCTCTGTCATCACATCCTTCCTCAACTCGTCAGCAGAAGGTACCACTAACCGTCTTTTATACCTTAAACCTCCATCAGCCCTAACATAGTAAAATGGGACCTCACCAGAAGCTATCTCTGCAACTTTGTCCATGCAGTGCTGATCTGTGAGTTGTGCCTTTAACACCTTATAAATGATAGAAGGTGTAACTACTATAAAAGCCATGAAAGCATCTGACAACTTATCCACTGTCTTCAAAGCATTCTGCTCAGAAGTGAATAGAGCAGAAAGGCTACCAACAGGTCGGCGACTGAGTGCATCTGCCACCACATTCGCTCTCCCTGGATGGTACTGTATAGAAAAGTGATAGTCTTTTACAAACTCCAACCACCTGCGCTGTTTCATATTCAGCTCCCGCTGAGTAAACAAATACTGCAGACTCTTGTGATCGCTGAATAATCTGAAGGACTCACCCAACAGATAATGCCTCCAAATACGCAAGGCAAAGACCATAGCTGCCAACTCCAAATCATATGTTGGATAATTAAGCTCATGTGGCTTAAGCTTCCGAGATCCATATGAAATCGGTCGCTCCTCCTACATCAAAACACATCCAAGACCCTGCATAGAAGCATCCGTGTAGACTAGATACTCTATTCCGCTCTGTGGGGTAAACAAAACTGGTGCAAAAGTCAACTTAGTCTTCAGCTCATCAAAAACTTTCTGACAATGTTCATCCCACACGAACCATACACCCTTCTTAGTCAGATGAGTGAGCGGTCCCGCTATCTTTGAGAACCCCTAGATGAACCTCATGTAATATCCTGCCAAACCGAGAAAAGTCGGAATCACGGTAAGTGATGTAGGCTGTCCCCATTCAACCATCGCTGAAACTTTGGCTGAATCCACCATTGTTCCCTTTTCTAACACCACGTGACCCAGAAATTTCACCTCTCGCTGCCAAAATTCACATTTCTCAAACTTGGCATACAACTAGTGCTCATGAAGCGTCTGGAAGACTATAAGAAGATGTCTAACATGATCGTCCTCTGACCATGAGTAAATCAAAATGTCGTCTATGAAGACAATGACAAATTGATCCAAGTAAGCCTTGAAGACTCTATTCATTAAATCCATGAAAACCGCTGGTGCATTAGTCAACCCAAACGGTATCACTTGAAACTTATAAGATCCGTATCTTGTGAGAAACGCTGTCCTCGGAACATCCTGCTCCCGAACCCGAAGTTGATGATATCCAGACCGCAGATCAATCTTAGAGAAATAGGTAGCTCCCCTCAATTGATCAAAAAGATCATCAATCCTGGGCAAAGGATACTTATTACGAATGGTAACCTTATTCAACTCCCTGTAATCTATACACAGCCAAAGTGAACCATCCTTCTTCTTCACAAATAGAATTGGTGCTCCCGAGGGTGAAGTACTCCCACGAATAAAACCCTAGCTGAGTAATTGCTGAATCTGATCCCTCAGTTCTCGCATCACCACTGGTGCCATCCTATACGGTGCCCTAGCAATAAGCGTAGTGCCTAGAGCTAAGTCTATTACAAAGTCGATCTCGCGACTAGGCGGCAATCCTAGAATTTCCTGAAATACATCCGGGAAATCCTGTACTATTGGTATGTTATCCAATGATACAGTAGCCCCTTCCTCCTCCATATAAAACAAATAGGTGCTAGTAACCCCGCTAAAATGCGACATAGCGACGACGTACATGTCCTGACCAGGTATAGTGAAAACAACTGACCTATCATAACAATCAACTTGGGTATGATAATGCGATAACCAATCCATCCTAAATATCACATCATAAGTGTGCATGTCCAGGACCAAAAGATTAGCTAGAAATCTGAGTCTACCAATATCTAGTGTCACAGGCCCATCACTTTCATGAAGAATGGCTATATTGCCTAACGGTGTAAAAATACCATGAGGTCTACCGAATACCCGAGTCATTATCCCAGATAAAACAACAAAAGATCTAGCTATAAATGAGTGTGTAGCACCCGTGTCAAATAATACACGTCCATGTAAACCATGAATAAGAAACTTACCCTCAACAGCCTGAGGTGACTGCATATCCTGGGGCATGGGGTTGTACACCCTGCCATAGTGTAGCTGCTGTGGTTCCTGTCCCTGAGGCTGCGGCGGCACTGGTAAAGCTGGATATGTCTGTCCCTAAATTCGCGGAAACTGTGGAGCTGGTAAAGGCACTGGCGCCCTCTGCCCCTGCTGCACATGCTGTCCCTGTCCCTGTCTTGCTTTAGGACACTGTCTGGAGGTATGACCATACTTTCCACAAGTGTAGCAACTACCCTTGAAAGTACCAAACAGCCTCCTCTGTCGGTTAGCCTATGGCTGACCCTGTCTTGCTTGTGGTCCCCCATTCTGCTATCATTGAATAGGTGCCACATCATTAGGAGCATCTGAACCACCCTTGTGTTTCTTCCAAGGCTGCTGTCCCTGGAATTTGCCCTTGTCATTCTGTCGATGTCTGTTCCCATTCCTTTTCTCAACTGACTAATTAGCAGAGTCTCTGTCACCCCGTTTCTCACCCTTAGCCTGTCTGAAGTCCACGGTCAACTGATACTGCTGTAGTACGGCGTCTACCACCTGAGCATATGTAATATAGGTTGGACTGCCTGTAATAGCTCTCTTGATAGACCACATCAGTCCCTTAACGAAACTGTTGTGCTTCTTCTCCTCTGTATCCACCTCCTCTAGAGCAAAAAGAGATAAGCGCGTGAATTACTGCTCATACTCCGCTACTGTTATGTTTCCCTGTTGCAGATTAAGAAACTTAGTCTTCATAGCTGCCTTGACTGCATAAGGGAAGTACTTCTCATCAAAGCGTGCACTGAACTGATCGTAAGTCAATACTATTCTCTTATTTGCGGTGGTAACTGACTCCCACCACTGTAGTGCATCCCCAACTAGCTTGAAGGTAGCAAGCATCTACTTCTAAACCTCCATGCACTGAACCAAGCGAAGATGTCGCTCGATGTCCTGTTTTCACTTATGAGCTGCTTTCGTATTGGTGGAGCCTGCGAACTCAGGTGGGCTCCCCTTTGTGAAAGAACTCCTACCCTTCTCCCAAGTATCAGTCTGAACAACCGGTGCTGGTAACGATGCCGGCTGTACCTGAGGCTGATTCTGAAGTGTAGCTATTGCCTCTACTTCTATAGCCCGAGCAATAAGGTAATTAAGGTGAGGAGGATACTCTGGATCTCCTTCCTGATCCCGAGTCTGCTGAACTTCCTCATGCTCCTCATGGAACTAACCATCATCCTCCTAAAGTTGCCTATGGGCCACTTCCCTTCGTCGCTGATTGTTCCATCTGGTTCTTGCGTTAACCATTCTATCAATACAGAAAGACAGACATCAGTACGATTAAACCTAACCGTAAAGGAATACAATGAATCCTAAACTTAAGCTCTAATCAAGAGAAAATGCTACGCGGAAGTCTTAATACGAAACATCCTAGAGACACTTGAACCTGGAGTGCTTTGATACCAACTGTGATGCCCCTCGGATCCGAGACACGGGTTGATCAGGCCCAGGCCTGAACCCGAGGGAATATCAAACAATTAATATTTAATGAACACAGAATACAAGTTGAAATAATAAGAAATAAATAAAGAATGGCTGAAAAGAACTCTAATTGAAAATCCTCACAATATAACTGTTCAAATCCATTAATCCAAAACCTCTAATTATTTAACAACTCGGGAATCCATCCAGTGGACCCCTAATAAAAACCCAACTGTAAAATAAAATAACTAAAATCAAAATCCGAAGTTAATAAGTAAGAAGTCCTACGTAGTCAGTGGAATGGAAGTCTGTATCTGTTCTGCACGACCAAGCTCTAATCCTGGAATTGACAAGCACCTGAAAAAAATAAGAGAGTAGGTCAGGCCCACATGCAAGTCCTATTCTACTATGATTCATATATAAACCTGATACGCAGATACATCCTAGATAGACTCAACAATATCTAGAGTAGTCCATATATGTATAAGTACACACTATAGGACGCTCACTAGTCCAATAGGTCTGTCTTAGCCTGAGTAGAGATACCATGCAAATCGCACATAATGTGGTCATGTGTACCTAGACCTACCAAGGAACAACACATCTATCCAGTTATCCATCCTAGGCGATATACGCACCCTAACCATGGTCCTGAGACTCAAGCTCATACCATAGCACCATAACATAGATATATAAAGTCCATGTTCTCCTAATATGAAATATCATCCACTGGTATAGTGGCTTGATATAAGTATAACAATCCATCCCAGAAACCAAACTATGTTATTCAATTATTTACTGACCTGACACCAGTAGGAGTCGGACTTAACCTTGACGGTTAATCCATACCTTAATCCAGATTAGGTAGAACTTAGTGTTTGAACTAATTCATACCTAGCATGCCACCGTCCCATACCGGTGCATACAATCCTCCAAAAAAACCATACTTGCCAAAACAGTGATAACTAGCCATTAACCTTAGTCTAAATTAAGCATAAATATAGTCTATCATGTGAATAACTAATCTATGCATCCAATATAAAATTTAGACATCCTATTCCAGTCCTTTAAATTGACAAAGTAAGACTATGCAATTAGCTCCTCCAAACAGTGCCATAACAGGTGCAATATACAACATATTTAATCATCAGTTATTTCCATCTAAGCATACATATAATTAAACAATAATATGCTTATAACATAGCTGCACACATGATTCACAATTTAAAAATCAAGTAGAGAACAAATTTGCTAAAAACAGTAAGCAGTTTAAGTTACTTGTCCAATCTTCCATATACCAGTTTATTGTTTAACCTTGGTTGTGTTATGCTTCAGTATTAATATCAACATATTTCCCAATCATTTTTACATCTCTAAAACAGTTGTTTAGATCATCCATAGCCCTTGAAATAATCTAGAAACTCCCTACAGACCCTATTGAACCCAGAACCATTGAAAAATAAAAAAAAAAAATGGAGAAAGAGCCGCCCCTTGGTGGAGCTGGCTCCACCCTAGTGTAGAGTCGGCTCCACCTTTGCGGGAGCCGGCTCTCTCATCCCTAGAGCCGGCTCCCTCATTTGGTGAGTCGTCTCTTCTCCGTTGAGAGCCGTAACGCCTGTTTGGTTCATCTTCTTTGCCTTCGGCGAAGTTTAGAGCCTCTGCACTGTTTTTATTGCTTGTTCTAGGGTTAAATTTTAGTCCTAGATTAATTCTAAACTATAATATACAACCATGATATGCATTGAACAGAAACTTTGTATACAGTGGCAACAAAGATTTAAGTATAAATTTTAAGCAACTGATAACAGATTAATTTAGTGAAGTTAAAAATTGTCTAAACATGCATAAATGATATATTTTAACATCAGTTTAAATCCCCTAGAGTCTACCTTGGCATGCACAGAACACAGGCTTAAGGAAAATAATAGAACAGAGACTTGCCTTGTGAAACCCTAATCCACCGTCTCTGAATAATCTGTCAACATTCTAGACTGCAGTTTTACACCTCAGGTGCTTTGGTTTAACCCAAAAGTAACCACGTTCCTTCCTCCTTGAACTGCTTTGTTAATTACCCAAGCTCACCCTCTGTTTCTCTCCGTATCTCTCTGTATTTTTCACTACGGGAAAAAGTGGTTCTGTATTCTAAAACCCTAAGTTGACATGACCTCAAGTATTTATAAGCTTCAAAACAATAACCCTAATCCTAGTTTAATTAGAGCTAGAGCCCTAATATCAAATCCTAGTTGGCCCATAGAATAACCTAGGTTATAATATACTCGGCTGCATAAACGTAACTTAACTTTAAAAACCTAATTTTAGCATTACAATACCTATATGAATTTAACCTTATTATAATAGTGAATTACACAAAACAAAAAAAAAATAATACAATTAACACACAATAAATAACCAATGTAAATAAGTCAAATAATGCATATAAAACAATTACATCAATTTTAATTCAAGAATCAATTAATAAACGCAAATAAATAATTAAACAACCAAAATTAGCAATTAAACAAATAAAAAGATAACAAAATAAAAATTAAAAATGCTGAGACTATCCTTTTAAAATTAGGGGTATTATAATAGTGTCCACTTGATTACAAGAGATATTTATATATGTATGTGATGGCGATCAATACATGAATATAAATAGTAATCATAAATAGTTCATAGTCGGTAATTATGGGTGGACTCATTATTAATTAAGACTTGAACTGGATCCACGTTAGATTGAGATATATTGCGAGAGTCGTCGTATACAATTGCTCCCTATCACCATTATGAGATTTGACTCTTAAGCATGAGAGAAATATAGACTCTTTTATTAATTAGTAATTACTTTGATTTGTTCGGCGGAATCTTCGGAATCCTTAGACCGGCACTTTGGGTAATTATGTAATTAATAGTTAGAGGGTTATATTTTTAATATTTGCATCACTACTACTTGTATTTATTTTGTATTGATTATAATTGATTACAAAGTAAATTCGAAGGCCTTCGTGTGTTTTTAGACAAAATGATTTATCATATATTTATTTATTTAAATTATTATTTTTGTCAAACAAATATTTTATTGTGATCAAGCTGGAAATAATCAAATATACCAAAATAAATATATTAATTATGTAGTCGGATTGATGGCTTTATTTATCCGATAACTAATTATGCATAGAGGGGTCAAAGTGTAATATTGACTTAAATGTTATTTATTATTTAATTAGATTTCAATTAATTTCTTTTAGTGGAGTAGAAATTAATTTATGAATTAATTGAATTGGGTCCATAGATCGAGCCAATTATTAATTCTTTGTAGCCAAGAAAATAATAAGCCCAAAGGATTCTCACTCATAGCCCAACTTGATATTGGAATTCTATTAGATTTGAGATATGATAATTAGAGATTAAGAAGGATTTATTGTTTCCTTTCCTTATCTTTATGTTGCCTATATATACATGGTTCATGTATTTTTTAGGAGAGACTTTTGGAAGAAAAATGAATATATTTTCTCTCTCTAGAAATTTAGGGTTAGTGTTCTCATCTAATGGAGGCTCCCACAAGCCTAGTTTTCCAAGGTCATTCATGGAGGCTTATGGGTGATTCCTAAAGGGAAAACCATTACCAAGAATATGGAAATCCGAGGAGAAGACATCTAGCAAAAGGATCTACAATAAGTGAGAACATTCACTTTAGAGAAGAGATCTAAGGTTTACTCAAACCTTGATGTAAATATTCAATCTATTAATTGAATGATACATCATATTTTATTTTTGCATAAAACTTGTCTCTATGTGATAAATCAAGATTTATGTATGAAAATTCCTCAATTTTCTTTTAAAACTTGCACGTTTCACTACAGTGGTATCAGAGCATTGTTTGATTCATTACTCTAGATCATGTTTTTTTATCAAAATTTTATATGCATATATGTATTTATTGATGTATGTTGATATATGATTTAATATGTTGATATATATTGATATATGATGATGTATATATAATTGTGAATGAATGATGATGTATGTTTGGGCCATGAATGAAACTTATAGGTTAATTGAATGTAATTTTATGTTTGAATGAATGTAATTAAGGCTTTCATTTAGCCGTTTGAAAGTTCAATGATGTAATTTAATTTTTTTCATTGTATTTCAAATTGTAAATATTTATTAAAGCCATATAATCTTCATCAAAGAATGCTATGAAGCTTTAAAAAGGTTTAAGAGAGTTAAATTAGGCTTCAGGAATTTTTTGAAATTTTTTAAAAAAATTTTAGGATTTTTCTGATTTTTTTAAGGGGCTAATTTAATTTTTGGAATTTTTTAATTAATTTTCTGAAATTTTTGGCCTTTTTTTGGCGGCCGGAGCGCCACCGTCAGTAAGGGCGGTGCCGGAAGGGAAGCCGGCCAATCCAGTGCTTTGCGGTGCACCAGAATTAGGTATAACTGCATGCATAGCCACAAGATCTGATAAGCGAAGAAGAAACGATCAGGTGTGAAGCGGCAATGGTACAACCTCATCAATCTGGCGCGTGAGGAACACGCGCCAGCCTTTGACTGATTTTGTCAACATATGGCAACGCGTGCCACGTGCCTGCTCACTTTCCAAGCGCGTGTTACGTGCTGCCTCACTCTCCTGGCGCATGTGAGGCACGTGGTGGCGCGTTTGGGCTCGTGGGAAGTGGTTTTGACTCCTACATGTGCGTAAGACCTTACGGTGGACCTTCAGACTTGTTTTAATGATTATTTTGTGCTATTTTTGCTCATTAAAGAGTGAATTATTGCCCCAAAGAGGATTTTCAAGTTATTCTCCATTATTTAAAAATAGTGGGAGTTAAATGGGGTGCAGTAATTATAGCATTTAGTAATTATTTAGTTTTTAATGTTAAAAGCTAAATCCATTAGCCATTTCATTTATTTGTTTTTGTCAGTCATTTATTTATTTATGTGATGTATGAAATGCATGGAATAGATAATTTTTAATCAATTATTGTTCATGCATTGAATTCATGATATTTATTTAAATGACTTGATTTATATTAATTAAATTATGAAAATTAATTGGATTTGATTACTAATTAATTAGAGGGCACTTAAGGGAAAATGGAAAATTATTTTTGAAAAATTATTATTATTTTTTTAAAGGTGTGCCTCAAATTAAATATTAGTGAATTATTTAATGTCCAAATATTTTCTAAATTTAATTAGATTAAAATTAAGACGTTTTGCATGCATCATATCATGTATTTGGATAAATGAAAAACTATAATTATGAAAGATTAAAAATTGAGTGGGAGCGGGGATTTTTATACATTACCCCATGGCCTTCGTTATTATAATCATTGTAATTAGATCTTCAAAAATAAGGCCCCACGCATGATTTGAAGAGTCTAAAAATTACAAGAATGGTTGTCTTGTGAAAATAAAAATGTTAAATGTTCATTGTAATTAGATCTTTAAAAATAAGGCCTTACGCATGATTTAAAGAGTCTAGATTATAATGACAAGATATTTAATGTTTTATTTTTCGTTGTAGCAGTAATAATGTTATACACTCAATTTAAATTCAATAATGTTAGCTCCCCAACGGAGTGGTCTACATTAGGTAATTTTAGAAAGGTTAAATATAATCAGGAATCATTTTATATAGATAGACAAGGTATTGTCTTAAGAGATATGAAAATGATGGGATTTGCCCGCCAAAAGAAATAATGAATTTCGCCAATCGAATAAGTTATTGGCGTATTAGTTATTCGATTTTTCATGCAGTGGTTAAGGGACCCACAAATATTTTAATCAAAGTGCTCGCCTAATAGCAAATGAATTTCAATAATAGTAATAATGAACTCCTCCATCAGGATAAGTTATTAACGTATTGTTTGTGTGATTTATTATGCTACGAAATTGAGGGACCCACATTAATTAAAAGGGATTGTTCACCAATAGTGATAATGAACTCTTATTCTATTGAGATTTATTATACTATGTGATTGACAAACTCATTTTAATTTTAAATATCCATGATAGTATTAATAATTCACCTTGCTTATTGTATGAATGCATTTATATTCAGATATTATGTCTAATCCATTTTATCTGCTTGCTAACATATTCAATATATTTGGACCTCTTTTAATACGGACTGGAAAAGTAACTTGGATATTTTATTCACAACATAAGGGTACAAAATGTATTTTTTACTCCTATACCTAATCTTTTTACTTTAAGATACACAATTTGACATTAGTGCTTTGAATAAGTGAAATAAGACAAATGATATGACTTGGTGCAATATTTTATAATTTATCTCGAATACGCTCCAAAGCTAATATTTGCATTACTTTATTTTCTTCAAGAATCATGTTAAATGTCAATGAGATGTTTTGGTGAGATTATATAGAGTGTATGCCTTAGTACTATGTTAGATTTAAATACCATTAAGATAGCCTAAGGATCTCCAGTAAAAGATCGAATTTTGGAAAATGATTGTTTATTATTTAAAAATTGAACTGGAGGTCTGACTTGGGTGGTAAGTTTCAAGTTGACATGATTATTGTTTTGTTACCGAACTCGTTCGACTCTTTTAGAGTGAACTAAATAAGGAGCCAATTTGAGTTCACACTCGCTGATATTCTTATAGATTTGGTAACATATGAAGGAATAATCAAAAGTATGGGCGTTCCTATCAATCTAACCTAGTCTATACCATCTTCTTCTAGGTCCAAGTGGAAGGGTAAAGGAAAGAAGAAAGATGATAATGGAACTAGGCTAGCATAAAACCTGGGTATCCAAAAAGTTAAAGGAAGTAAAGCAGTGTAAGTTGAGGGCGAATGAAACTGTTTCTTTTGCGGCTAACTAAGATACTAAAGGATGAACTGTTTAAACAACGACGTGGCATAGAAAAATATATATATTTAATCATTGAGCCATGTTATGTGGTTGTATCTATTAATTCCTGATGGATAGATTCTGGAGCCACTAAACATGTTTGCAATTCATTGCAAGGATTTCAGAAATCGAGTAGCCTCAATGATATGGATATATATTTATCTTTTGACCTGATGTCAAGGTTGTAGCTAAGTCAGTGGGAGTATTATATTTGATATTAGAGAGTATAATGATATTAGTATTAGAGAACTATCTTTATGCACAGATGTAAGACGCAATCTCATTCTTGTTTCACTTTTGGTTTATAAAAAAATGTGCTGCTACTTTTGGTAAAACTGCTTTTATAAAATTGAATAGATGTGCGATTGCTTCTGATGCATGAAAGATGGTTAGTATACTATAATCACAAACTCTTAATATTTGCATGATGTAGAAACTAATGTTGCATTTTCTGGATTAAATGTTAAGAGAAAATTTGTTATTCCTAACTCATTGTATTTTTAGTATCTATTTTTGGGTTATAATCAGTCAAAATAAGATTTAAAGATTGGACAAAGAAGGTTTATTACCTAGTGAGGCAGGGGAGCCTAAACCAACTTGTGAATCCTGTATTGAATGATAAATAATCCTAAAGGCTTTAATCAGCCAAATGAAATAGATATAAAGAACAATTGGAGTCATTATACATTGACACGTGTGGTCTTATGAACATCTAAACAAGATTACTCATGTTTTGGATAAATTTACCTGATGCGACACAAGTCTTATATTTTTGGTATATTCCGAAAGTGTCATGACTGATGTGGAATACAGATTAGGTAAACTTATCAAAACACTTCGATCTGATCGTGGATATGAGTATTTCTTGGTACCAATTTTTCTGCAATTGACGCTTAATGAATTGAGGTATCAAATAGGAATAACAGAATTCTGCTTAACATGGTTAGATCTACAATCAGCTATGCTTCATTATCTCTTTAGAGTATAGCCTTAATGATATCGATGCATATTATGAATTCCATTTCATCATAGTCTGTCTTAAGGATATCTTTTAAGCTGTGTTTTTTTTACAAAATCCTAGTTTGAACCATATGCACATATGGGGTAGTCTTGCACATGTGCCCTTGATATACGTTGATGCGGAAATCCTCACAACTCGGAACGACGGCGTTTACCTGCAAAACAAAGGGACGTCACCTCGAATGGCACCGGTAGGGTGCCGGCCAAGGACCCTCCGACGATCAAGTTAGTACTTGTAATCGTATCACATAATAATTATGTATCTTCTGTTTAGGGGTTTTTTTCTCGTACCTTCTTTAATGGCTTGGTGCCCTATTTATGGTTGTCGATTGGAATCAAATTGGTTCCGCCGATGTCGATGGTTGATCTTATCTTTCGCTTGTGCGAGATCATAGGAGATTTGTTGCCAGATTTGTCGGGGATATGATTTAATCCTTTTGACCTCCTCCAATTATAATAGGATTATTCTTACCTGTTGAACCACGTCAGATTTCATTATCCTTGATAATGAAATCTAATCAATCTTATCGAGAGTAGGGTAGGTTTATATTTTTCCCTATCAGTTGTCCCCCATTCCTAAGCTTGCACGTCTAGCTTTGGGAATGTAATAATATATATATATATACCTCGGTGAACAGTACCCACGGGTACTATTCACGTGAATAGTAACTCAGGAATTTTTTTTTTTTTTTTTTCCCTGCCCTGGAACAGTACCTCGTGGGTACTATTCCCGCGGTTACTGTTTATGTGAACAGTAGAAGAATTTTTTTTTTTTTTTTTTTTTTCCCCTGCCCTGGAACAGAACACCGCGGGTACTATTCCTGCAGGTACTGTTCATGTGAACAGTAGAAGATTTTTTTTTTTTTTTTTTTTTGCCCTAGGAACTCTTCCCTCGGGTACTATTTTTAGTACCTTTGGGTAATCTTCTCGCGGGTACTATTTTTAGTACCTTTGGGTACTCTGCCCCGGGGTACTATTTTTGATACCCTTAGGTACTCTGCCCCTGGGTATTCTTTTTGGTACCCTTGGGTACTTTTCCCTTGGTAAGGGAATAAATTAAACGAGCTTCACTCAGGTCGTCTCTCCTTTAATAAGGAAATTAAATTTTACGAGCTTTACTCAGCTCGTCCCCTTTAATAAGGAATTTTTATTTACTATCCCTTATAGTATGGGGATATTAATTACGGGATTCATTCAGCCCCGGTCGTTGTAGTACAGGATATATATTTACTATCCCTTATAGTACGGGGATATTGATTACGGGATTCATTCAGCCCGTCCCTTTAGCAAGGGAATAAATTTTACAAGCTTCACTAAGCTCATCCCTTTAGTAAGGGAATTAGGTTTTACGAGCTTAACTCAGCTCGTCCCTTTAGTAAGGGAATTAATTACCACATAGGTATAACACGTGAGGGGGAGGATCGTTTTTTGACCTGACCTTTGTAGAGGTTAAGTCTTGATCTCTGATGACCATACTTTCGTCAGTTAGGCCCTGGTCTTGGTCTCTGATGACCAGACTTGGGGTGACCGGGTACTGATCTTGGATGACCGAGCCTTTGTAGACTTTGGGCAATTAATTCTTAATCTTGGTTGAATAGGCCTTGGTTTTGGATAACCAAGCCTTGATTTATGATAACCAAGGGTTGTACCCTTCCCGGTGCGTAGAGATTTACCTGGTTATGGTTTTGGATGATCGAGCACTGGTCTTAGACGACTAGTGCCCCTGAGGGGTCGCTTAAAGGAAAGAGACTAAAAACCCGACTAGCTCGATGCACCAAGGTACGTCAATCTTCTAAACCTTGCTATCATATGTAGATCGACGATTGATATCGTGTGATCCACTATTCTATCCTCGATGCTGGGATCTTGGGTGATGATCCATTCTATGGACGTTTATACAACAGACGGGGTGTCTGGTGCTGAAATAATTTACAGTTGTCTAAAAATATTAAATTGTGTTAGAAAGAATTACTGAAAATTAACCTGCGATGGATTGTCAATCCAAAATTTTGCATAATCTGAAGTAGATAGGCAATTCCTGCAAGGGAAGAGAGGTGACGACTATCGTCTGGTAGGTGGAGGCTTAGTGTCTACGATTAGCTTGATGCTTGGTGGATAGGGGCGTGGTACCCAATGGCTGACAGATGACGGTTTGGTGGCCAGTACCAGATGATGGTCTGGTGGCCAGTACCTCGTTGGGTCCAATGATCGCCCTTAACTTAGGAATCTCCTTGGGAATACAGACCTTATGGGGTCTTGAGGGACAATTTAACTCCTTGGACCTGAAGGCTTCGATACATTCTTGGGTGTAGAAGGCCACCCTGATTGTACGAACGGACGGAGTAATGAGACTCCGTTGCTAGAGACATCCTTAGTTGTAGAGGCTTTACTAGTAGGTAGAGACCCCCTTGTTGGTGGTGATCTTCTTGATTTGTTGGAGACCTACCCATTTATGTAGGTGCAGAAGGACCAGGTTTTAGTCTTCAATGATCAGGCCTTGGTGATTGGTTGCTGCCCGATATGAGATGGAGTCTGGTCTTACAGGACCAAACCTCAGTAGTGAGGGGACCAAGCATCGCTAGATGGAAAACACCATCTTAGACGGCCTGGGTTGACGTGCCAAATTTTGATTATTGTCATCATACACTGGGTGGCATCACGCAACCCACTGTTTTGCCCCCAGTATGATGGACGGGTAATCAAGATGTAGAGTCCCGTCCTTATATAAGAACATGGAAACCCGTTGTCAACTGATGACTTTGGGATGATCTCCATGATCGGAAACTTTCGTCTTGCCGTCCGAGCCAAGTCGCGTCGGGATAATTATTTCTTTAGAGAACTAATCGTTCCCACAGACAGTGCCAGCTGTTGATGCGGAAATCCTCACGACTCGAAACGACGGCGTTTACCTGCAAAACAAAGGGACGTCACCTCGAATGGCACCGGTGGGGTGCCGGCCGAGGACCCTCCGACGATCAAGTTAGTACTTGTAATCGTGTCACATAATAATTATGTATCTTCTGTTTAGAGGTTTTTTTCTCGTACCTTCTTTAATGGCTTGGTGCCCTATTTATGGCTGTCGATTGGAATCAAATTGATTCCGCTGATGTCGATGGTTGATCTTATCTTCCACTTGTGCGAGATCATAGGAGATTTGTTACCAGATTTGTCGGGGATATGATTTAATCCTTTTGATCTCCTTCAATTATAATAGGATTATTTTTACTTGTTGAACCACGTCAGATTTCATTATCCTTGATAATGAAATCTAATCAATCTTATCGAGGGTAGGGTAGGTTTATATTTTTTCCTATCAATATGGATAAGTAAGTTAGGAGCAGATCATAGGAATGCTTGATTTGATGGCTACTCTAAAGGCATTAGGATGGATTATTTTATGATATCAATAATAAAAGTTGATTGTTTACACTCATTATTTATCTATAGGAGGATCATATTATGAATCATATACCTAGAAGCATAATGTTAGAGAATATGGTATTAGTACTAATTGTACCACATATAAACACACTTATTATAGAAATTAAGAATTATATATAAATTCCCTATTGATGTGTCGGCATCATTTAGTACACAGATTCCTGCATCGGTGCATTGATGTAGTGGGAGGATTACCATCCAATCCGACGGAATCATGTTTTTAGGTGAGACCTTTATGGACATCCCTACTAAACATGAGTTGGACCCAGTAAGCTACATGGAAGCGTGAACCGATATGGATACAGATCGTTTTGGCATGTTGCTATGAAATCAGAGTTGGAATTTATGTATTCTAATAAAATCTGGGATCTTATAAAACTTTCTAGTAGGGTGATACCTATAGAAGATAAATTAATCTACAAAAAGGATACCAGAAGATTTCTTAGTGAATGAACCATGTGTGTACATGGTAATGTCATTATTTTTTCTAATTCTATATATTGATGACATCCTAATCATTTATAATGATGTGGAAGCTTCGTCAACATTAAAGAGGTAGTTGTTCAATTATTTTGAAATGAATGATCTTCAAGATGTAAACTATATTCCTAGGATCAAGCTTTTGCAAGATCAGGTTAAAAGGAAAATATGCTTATGTTAATAATCCTATATTGATAAAGTTTTGACCAGGTTTGGTATGCAAAACTCAAAGAATGAATTCTTGCTTTATTGACATGGATTGCTCTATCTAGTAAGTAGTTTTCCAAGACTAGCAGAAGAGATTGAGCAAATGAGAGTGGTATAATATGCTTCGGCATGTGGAATTCTCATATATGCCATGATCTATACAAAACAGGATATCTGTTACATTGTAGGGATAGTCAGTAGATATCAGTCCAATCCCGGATTTGATAACTGGTTTGTTATGAAAAATATCATTAAGTATCTTAAGAGAACCAATGATCTCATACTCATTTATGGATGTGATGATATGGTTCTAGTCAGGTATGCTAATTCTGATTTTTAATCATATGTAGATACTATGAGGTTCATGACTCAGTGTATGTTCACTCAATGGAAGGGAAATTAGTTGGTAGATTGTTAAGTAGTTTTCAACTGCTAACTTAAACCTAAAGGTGGAGTACATTGTAGCCTTAAAGGCAGCAAAGAAAGCCTTTTGGTTTGATCTCATTGATTGAGAGGTTGTGGAGCATACTAGCCTAACTATCAAGCTATATTGCGACAATAGTGCAGAAGTAGTCCAAACCTATGACCTAAGGTTCCATAGAGGAACAAGGTACACTGAGAGGAAGTATCATGTCCTACATGATATTAGCTGGCAAGAAAATGTACTCATGGCTAGAATATTGCATTGGAACACAACTTTATTGATCCATTAACAAAGGTGTCATTGATCAATAGTTTTGATCGTCATCTGGATAACATTGAAATTAGATGCAATTCGAATTGGCTATGAAAGCAAGTGGGAGCTGTTGGGATTTATATGTCCTGACATAACAAATTCCTATTTGGATTATAATGACATATGTTCCTGACATATTTGAAATATTTATGATTTATACAATTAGTGAATTCAATGTATTATGTTTCAATTCATTATGGAATTGATAGTGTCCACTTGATTACAAGAGATATTTATATATATATGTGATGGTGATCAATACATGAATATAAATAGTAATCATAAATAGTTCATAGTCAGTAATTATGGATGGACTCATTTTTAACTAAGACTTGAACTGGATCCGCATTTGGTTGAGATATATTGCGAGAGCCGTCGTATGTAATTGCTCCCTATCACCGTCATGAGATTTGACTCTTAAGCATGGGAGAAGTATAGATTCTTTTATTAATTAGTAATTACTGTGATTTATTCGGCGGAATCTTCGAAATTCTTAGACCAGTACTTTGGGTAATTATGTAATTAATAGTTAGAGGGTTATATTTTCAATATTTGTATCATTGCTACTTGTATTTATTTTGTATTGATTATGGTTGATCACAAAATAAATTCGAAGGCCTTCGTGTGTTTTTAGACAAAATGATTTATTATATATTTATTTATTTAAATTATTATTTTTGTCAAACAAATGTTTTATTGTGATCAAGCCAGAAATAATTAAAGGTACCAAAATAAATATATTAATTAAGTAGTCGGATTGATGATTTTATTTATTTGATAACTAATTATGCATAGAGGGGTCAAAGTACAATATTGACTTAGATGTTATTTATTATTTAATTGGAGTTCAATTAATTTCTTTTAGTGGAGTAGAAATTAATTTATGAATTAATTGAATTGGGTCCATGGATTGGGCCAATTATTAATTCATTGTAACCAAGAAAATAATAAGCGCAAAGGATTGTCACTCATAGCCCAACTTGATATTAGAATCCTATTAGATTTGAGATATGATAATTAGAGATTGAGAAGGATTTATTGTTTCATTTCCTTATCTTTATGTTGCTTATATATACATGATCCATGTATATTTTTGGAGAGACTTTTGGAAGAAAAATGAATATATTTTATCTCTCTAGAAATTTAGGGTTAGTGTTCTCATTTAATGGAGGCTCCCACAAGCCTAGTTTTCCAAGGTCATTCATGGAGGCTTATGGGTGATTTAGGGAAAACCATTACCAAGAAGATGGAGATCCGAGGAGAAGACATAGGAGAGATTTAAGGTTTATTCAAACCTTGATGTAAGTATTCAATCTATTAATTGAATGATACATCATATTTTATTTTTGCATAAAACTTGTCTCTATGTGATGAATTAAGATCTATGTATGAAAATCTCTCAAAAAGTTTTTAAAACTTGCACGTTTCCCTACAAGCTTGTTACCGGTACTAATGATATGAGCAAGTTTATTATGCCCATCAATGATTGCAACAAATACATTATTTATTTTATTTTATTTCTTTTGGCAATTCACATTCAAGCATATATCAGATTGCTTGAATGACAATTGTGGGTGGTAGTGGTGGAGGTGTTGATTGTGGGTGGTGCGGTGAAGAGGCGGAGATGGTTATTTTGTATGGTGGGTGAGGAGTGGTGGAGGTGCCGATTGTGGGTGGTGGTACGAGGTTAGAGAGAGATTAAAGGATTGGTGGTGGCGGCGGCCATGGTGGTGGTGGTAGGTGAGTGTAGGGGTATAATTGTCATTCAAGCAATATGATATTTTGGAATAAATGAGATTAAAAATTTAGGGGTAAAGTTATCTTTTCTCACATATTTAATGGAGCCTTTGACGAAAAATTAGAACTCGAAAGATGTTTGAGGGTGAAAAGTGGAACTCGAAAGATGTTTGAGGGTGAAAAGTGGCCAAAGCTGGGGGGGGGGGGGGGGTCATTAACCCTAAGATAAATTAATTATCCAAAAAAAATAAGAAAAGAGGGAGAAGATCCAACTTTATTGAACAGGAACCTCTTAAGAGCATAGCCCTTTGTTTTCTGAAAGCTTAAACTTTTAATTCTGGGTGGAACGAAAGTTTTGACTTGGGGCCGAATAAGTAGTATAAAAATGAATTTTAGAAAATTATAAAAGTAATATACTTTCTCTATAATAAAATTAGTCTTCTTACATATTCATAATTAAGATCATTTATAAACCAAAAGTGTTTCATAAATAGTGATACCATAGTTCATAGTTGTGGTATCGATTGCGGTGTAACGGATTCAAACGAATATCGGTGTAAATCGACCAATTCATGTGGTGTATAATAGTATCAGACAATTAAAAAGGACTACGATCCAAATGATACATTATGTATTGACCGATACAGCGAACCATAACTGATACACACCTAGTGGATTTTGACATACATATATATATATATATATATATCCGATATAGTGAACCATATATATATATATATATATATATATATATATATATATATATATATATATATATATATGGGCAAATGTTACATTTCTAAGTCAAATATGATGTAGACATGAACATAAATGAAATAAAAATAATCTACAAGAAATACACCGTTCCTTTTGCAGCAAATTTTGTACTCATTTAACATTTTTCATAAATGGAAACACCTTTTCACAAAGAGATCCTTATAACTCATTATGAAAAAGAATTACTAATAACCGAATCTGATTAATAAGAAATTCAAGTAATATGAACACATCAATACAAAATAAGGACACCAATGGTAATCATAAATTGATGCTGTGAAACAGAATTGCTTTTTGAACTACAGAAAATCGACTGACTGAGTTGCACTCATCTAGTTTTGTAGGTAGAATTTTTTTTTTTAATTTTTCCTTTTTCGTTCCATGATTGACTGAATATATGACACAACATTATTTCCATAGTACAATTATTCTTCGTCTTACTCTACTATTCTCATTTTATTTTTAATTGGCGATATTTTAACTATCTCGTGAATGCATTTGCTTGTAATTTTTTTATATTCTTGTCTCAATATTTATTGATCTCTCAAAAATAAAATCTGAAATTGAAAAAATCATTACACCTTCCATTGTTCAAATATCTTAAAAGCTTTTAATGGTAGAATTTTACCTTCCAAAAAAATTGTTACTTTTTTGAAACAAAATGCTGAAGATATTTTCAGGAAGAAAGTTCACTTTTTGTTGAGCATATTCTTTGGTCCTCAGCCCATGGTCCTCAGCCCATGTTGATGTTTTATCCTCGAGCCAGAAGAACAAATGCTTCGTGTTAATTGTTATATGTGTCTCAAATTCCTACTCTAATTAAGTTTTTATTCTAGTGTTCTATTTTATAGATAATTTCGTTTTAAACGAGTCTTGAGCTCTCAACAACCGTAATTCTTGTCCAATAAAGAAATTGGTTTTGGATTTATAAATAATCGAATTGAAACTTATGAGAATTTAAGACATGTATTCCTAATTATACAGACAAGGGAGTTCGTGGGTAGAAGAAGTAGGTACGGGTAGAGTGAACACTGGTAGCAACCGGAAGTCTCATAGGGTACAATATGAAGAATTGCCAAAAAAGAGTTTGGCAGAATTATGTTATAACTTGTGTTTATGTGTAATTGTTTTATTTATTTTTCACTAGTTTTCTATGTTCCCGCCCTTCGGTTCCTCCCAACAAGTGGTATTAGGGCCGGTGATGAAGGAGATCTAGAAATCTTAATATGTAGTGCACAAGGCTTTTGTTACTGGTGGTGTCAATCAATAGGCTTGTTTAGTAACGATGGATTGGTGAGAAAATCCATATGGTTTAAATGACATGAAGACAATAAGAGTTGTACAATATTGATGCTGCATGAGTTGTTCCACTCTTGGTTTGATAAATTTGAGCCAAGTTGGAGATTCTAATTGAGTCTGTCTCAAATTTTAATTCGTTTCTATTTTATTATTATTTTCTTAGGTAATTTTTTTATTACACAAGTTTTTGGATCTACGGATTCATATTCATGGTCCAACAAAGAATTAGATTTTAGACCATTTAAATAAATTCTTAGATTTAGATTTATGAGAAGGAAAGACATGCATTCCTAATTCTATGAGTTTGAATAGGTTGAGATTTAGGAGGAGAGACATGTCGCACTAATTCAATAATAGAGGGAGCAAGTTTATTCAGTTCATCAATGACTGCAACAAATACATTATTTATTTAATTTGATTTCTTTTGGCAATTCACATTCAAGCATATAAATATAGAAAAATAACATTTTCTATGTATTTATTTTTCTCTTCTTTTATATTCTCTTATTTTTCCTTTTACTGAACAATTGTTAAAATAGTCAACAAGATAGTTAAAAAGAATTATCATTCCACGTGTCATTCAACCATTGGATATTATTTGGACACTTTTGTAAAACCAAAACTTGCACCGTGGCCTGATCTAGCCATTTGCCAGCTTAGTCAATGAAGTGATAAGAACTTATCACACACTCGTATCATCATTTCATTTACTTGTTCCACAAATTGAAATTTCAAATTAAGAAATCATGATTAAAACTTAAACGAAACGCTAAAATGAAATAAATATTTCAAGTAATTAACTGATAGAGTATGCAGTTCTAGAATGAGAACATGCCAAAGGAGGGTGGTTCTTTCATTTATGCAAATCAAAGACCAAATACTTTGAGACTTGAAATCGAATTATGAAAGTATTTCGCCCAAACCATACGCAATGACTTTCTGCAAAACAGTCACGTCTAACATATAATTCAAGACATTGCAATTGCAAAAACTTTGGTGCAATTTGGAAGATAGTAGCGAGTGACCGAGATGGAACCCATTGTGAGATTGATATATCGTTCATAACGTCTTTAGCACCTGTTACCATACAATGGGTCCTATTTTATTAAGAAAATTTGACTTTTGCTTAGTAAGCTATTAACTTATAGGGTATGCAGATATAGAATGAAGAACATGACAAAGGAGAGTGGTCCTTTCATTTATGCAAATCAAAGACCAAATACTTTGAGACTCGAAATTGAATTATGAAAATATTTTGCCCAAGCCATACGCAATGACTTTCTACAAAACAGTCACGTCTAACATATAATCCAAGACATCACAATTGCAAAAACTTTGGTGCAATTTGGAAGATAATAGCAAGTGACCGAGATGGATCCCATTGTGAGATTGATATACCGTTCATAACGTCTTTAGCACCAATCACCATACAATGGGTCCTATTTTATTAAGAAAAATTAACTTTTACTTCGTAAGATTGACCGGGACAAAAAAAAAAAAGAACTATCAAATAACACTTAGTGCAAAGTGGGTCATAAATATATGTATTATATATATTCAAACCTACTTGATTGCTTACAAATCATGTAAATTGTTTAGTCAAATTCTTTACATAACTACAATTTGATAGCCCTAAAATGAATATTTAGGTACCTTATTATCCTGTCTTCAACCCAGAATAAAAATTATATTTTCTATGTTTTTATTTTTACTTTCTTTCTACATTCTTTTATTTTTTTTTTATCTCTTTTCTTCTATTGAGCAATATTAATGAGATATTAGTAATCGTTTTAAACATCTGTACTTTGTTTTAAAGAAATTATTAAGTGGATCGAAAACATATGACCGACCGATCATATAAAACTCTTATGTATACCCAGCCTTGCACCCTTGGGTATGACTCCCAGGTTGTCACAAAACAGAACATAAGGGTTCACTGCCATTTGCCAGCCTAGTCAATCAAGTTTATTGCAATTTACTCTTGTATCATACCCTTGTATCATTATCTCACCTTACTTTTTTCCGCTTATTGCAATTTCAAATGAACAAATTATAGTTAGGATGTATAAAAGCATACTCCGCACCATGAAATAAAACAAATATTCCAACTTTTCGAAAAAATAAATACATGTATAAATAAATGTTCCATGTACCCATGGAGACGTGAAATGGAATTGTAAAAGATGTTTGCTCAGATCACACGCAAAAATTTTGAGCAAAGCCAAAGACTTTGAGCAAAGCCGTCATATCTAACTTATAATGAAAAGACTTTGCAATTGCAAAAACTTTTGAGGCAATTAGAAATGAATATGATTTTCAGGGGTCTAGGCTTACTGGAGGTAAGCTAAACCCATCCTTACAGGAGTTGAAGCATCTGACTTACTTGGATCTTAGCGGCAACTATTTTAATGGGATTCAGATTCCAAGCTTCATTGGTTCCTTTGGGAGCTTAAGATATCGTAATCTCTCATTGGTTCTTGTTTTTGACATTTTTATTTTATTTTATTTTTGTTTTGCTAATTTTGTTCTTCCTAATCTCTGTTTAAAAATATATATATATGTTCAAAGTGAACAATCCGAGTTCACTGTTTTTGCCTTACTGTTCTTCAGTTTTATTTATTTTCATTTTAAAGCAAATAGATATAATTTGCTCACTGTTTTGTGTGTGTGTGTTATTTTCTTATACATATAATATCGTCCCATTTGATACGGTGAGTAATAAAAAAAAAAATCAAAATTCAAAAAGAGATACCTGTTTGGCTGTCTAGTTTTAGCCTTCTTGAATACCTTGATTTGTCCTACAATTCTTTTCATTCTACAATACCTGAGTGGCTATCTAATTTCAGTCATCTTGAGTATCTTGATCTGTCATCGAATTTCTTCACAGGAAGTTTGCCAAGATCCTTTGAAAATCTTTGCAACTTGAAAGTACTTGGACTGGAAAGTGTTGAAATTGGTGGTGATATAGTGGAGATTTCAAACATTTGTTCCAGTTGCATTTTAGATGTAATAGAAACTCTATTTAAGACACAATAACTTGAGTGGACCCCTTCCTGAAAATTTTGTCCAACTTGCACATCTAGAGAGTTTTTCTGTGTCACAAAATTCATTACAAGGTGTCATCTCTGAAGTCCACTTCGCCAACCTCACACGATTGAAGTATCTCGACGGATTTGGGAATCAATTGTTCTTGAGTGTCAGTCCAAATTGGTTTCCTCCATTCCAACTTGGGGAATTCTCATTTAGGTCATGTCGGTTAGGTCCACAATTTCCCTATCGGCTTCACTCACAGAAAATATGAGTGTCTTTAGACATATCACATACAGAAATTTTGGGTACCGTTCCTAGGTGGTTTTGGAACTTATCATCTCAGATTTTCTATTTAAATTTCTCTCACAATCATATCCATGGTGAGATTGTAGATGAGCTTTTAGCCGCATCTGTTCCATTCATTGCATTTAAGTTCCAACCACTTTAATGGTACACTGTCTCGTTTGTCGTCAAATATATCGACACTAGATCTTTTAAACAATGCATTTTCTGGATCTATTTCTCACTTTCTGTGTTACAAGATGGATGAATCTAAAAACCTGCAACTTCTTAATATAGAAAGGAATCTTTTGTCAGGAGAATTGTCCAACTGTTGGGCAAGTTGGAATAATTTGGAGTTCGTAAATTTATCAAATAACAATCTAAGTGGCAAAATCCCAAGCTCCATGGGATCTCTAGATTTTCTCGAATCGTTGCATTTACGAAACAATAGCCTAGCTGGGGAATTACCTCCATCACTGCAAAATTGCACAAGGTTAGTGGCTGTCTATTTTGATGAAAATGAATTTTCAGGAAGTATACCCACATGGATAGGAGAAAGGCTTTCATATCTCAAGATTCTTATCCTAAGATCAAATAAGTTTCAAAGCCATATTACGAATCTTGGACCTTGCACATAATAATTTTTCGGGAAGTATACCAATATGTTTCATGAATTTTAGCGCTATGGCCATACAACAAAACTCAAGTGAACAAATGTTATACCAGCCTAATTCTACTTTATTCCCTTCTAAAGGTTTTTTAGAGAATGCATTATTGGTAATCAAAGGACAAATGACAGGATATAGCACTATTCTTCAACTAGTTACGAGCATGGATTTTTCAAATAACAAT
This sequence comes from Cornus florida, assembly GCF_030987335.1. Classification (NCBI taxonomy): domain Eukaryota; kingdom Viridiplantae; phylum Streptophyta; class Magnoliopsida; order Cornales; family Cornaceae; genus Cornus; species Cornus florida. The sequence goes on from NW_026775578.1 coordinate 62,064,911, forward strand.
TTATCAGGAGAGATCCCTGAGGAATTGATGAGTCTCCGAGGGCTTCATTCATTAAATTTGTCATACAATCTTTTGACAGGAAGAATTCCAAAGAATATTGGTGCTATGGAACAACTAGAAGCCATTGATTTCTCCATGAATCAACTTTTTGGTGAAATCCCTCCAAGCATGTCAAGTTTGACATTCCTAAGTCACTTGAACTTTTCCTACAACAATTTGAGTGGAAAAATACCATCAAACACTTAATTTCAAAGTTTCGATGCATTCAGTTATGTTGGAAACAGTTTATGTGGACCTCCTGTTAATAACAACTGCAGTGTTAATGATACACCATCTGCTATTGAAAATGGAGCAGACAAAACAGGCGATAGATTTGCAGTGGACTGGTTCTATGTTAGTATGGCACTAGGATTTGTGGTGGGCTTTTGGGGTGTAGTTGGTCCATTTCTGTTTAACAAGTCATGGAGATTTGTATGTTTTTAGTTCATGGACAATATCTGGTGTAGTTCATAGCGTTATATGTTCATGTGGATGATCCAGTAACATAAATAAAAATTGTGATCTTTATTAATCTATAATGTAATCTGTGATTTTCTGTATACATAGATGATTGAATTATGCTTTCATATTTCTCTTGCATCAATTTCCTATCTTCATCATCAGTAACACAAACAACATCAAAATGACAGGAAAAGAGAACACGAGTGAAGTAGATTTTTGTAATCATATAACTTACCCTCCCAAATAATAGATGGACAAGTGACATAAAAGGTTATGTGGAGATTTGTATGTTTACTCTCTTCCAAGTGAATTAGGGGATTTGCTTGCTTTACGTCCAACTGTGGCAACACACCCTATGATTCTTCCCCTTTATTATTAGGAGATTGACTGACAATGAATGTCGGAAAGTGAGTGCACCAATATGAACCATGTATCTGCTTGTGGTTGGATAATTTTGGCATATCCATTCTTCGTGATAGCATATCCACTTGAAATTTTTGGAAAAAAACCCTATTTTTTCCTGGAAAATAAATCGTTTGTATTAGCAGAATGTTATTTCAATGAAGAATAAAATCATATAATGTGTCAATTCTGGAGGCGAGGCATGCATGCATTATGATAGAAGTGATGTTGCTACAAGAAATTGATTAGGCAAGCAAAGTTCTGGAAAAAAACACAGAAGAATACTTCATTGTTAATTATTATCACAAATTGTTGGAAATCTTATATATAAGTTGACTCAACGATTATGGCAGATTTATTGGGTCTTCAATATAGGCTAATTTTTAGGGATTTTATTTTTATTCTGATTTGATTTTATTTGATTTTATTCTCTTTATTTTGATTTGATTTTGTTCTCTTTTCCATATTTGTAATTTTTCGCTTGTATATAATGATAGTCAGGCTCTCAAATTGAGTACGCCAATTTTACCAAGTTACTTTTTGGTAACAGAGCCTCAAACCTACGCCTCCCCCATTTCTCTCTCTTTCACCGCCTCTTTTAATATCTCTCTCTATCTCGTTACAACCCCTTCCCTATTTTTTTTTTCACAGACCTTCTCTCTTTTTCAGGTCGCTGTTGCGACAGTCCTAGGGGGAGTTAATCTACTCTAGGTTCGACCCCTGTAGGGGTATTCCCTTAGTCTTTTTCATGCACTAAGGGTCACAAGACGTGTTTGTAATTTTTTGGGGCTGCCGGGACATTCGGCAGCATTTTCGGATCTGACCGCCGTGTCTCCGGCTTCTTGGTTTGATCAAAATTAGGTTTATTCCTCCTTTATTTGAAATTATTGGTAATATGTTGAATTGATCTATTTAATATTATGGCTGAATCAAGTACTAATAAAGAAACTCTCTTTTCGGCACAACACACACCAGCTCAACGAGTTACTAGTGTGCTGTTGAATGGCCGTAATTTTGCATCTTGGGCTCGTTCCCTCCGCCTCTATGTTAGTGGAAAAGGCAAATCAGGGTGGATTTTAGGTACTGAAAAGAGGCCAGATATTAAAGATCCTAAATATGCTTAGTGGGATATGGACAATTGCACCATTTTAGGATGGATGTTTAATTCTATGGAGGAACGCATTTATAATATATTCATGTTTTATGACTCTGTTAATGACTTGTGAACTGCTTTGAATCAAATGTATGCTCATTCTAGGAATGATGCTCGTATTTTTGAATTATATCAAGATATTGCTAAGGCCTCGTAGGAAGGCCTGAATTTGTCTGTAACTGATTATTTTGGGTATTTGAGATCTCGTTGGGAGGAACTAGCTCAATATGAGCCTCTCAGTGAATTTCCTTTTGAGGTAGCCTCTCTTCTTGTCAAACGTCTTGATCGTCAGCATACCTATCAGTTTTTGATGGGATTACGCCCAGAATTTGAACCACTAAAGTCTCAGATCTTGAATGCATCACCAATGCCATCCCTGTTGGAAGCCTTTGCTACTGTTAATGGTGAAGCACGCAGGCACTGTTTAATTCAGCCCTCAATTGTTCTTGTACCAGTGTCTGAGCCTGCTTGGGATGGTATGGCTTTTGCAGCCAACTTTGGATCATGAGCTTCTGGAGGTCAGATTATTTGTCACCATTGTGGAGGGGTTGGACATGTTAAGGCTCGTTGCTTCAAACTTCATCCTGAACTGAAACAAAAATTTTCTAGGAACCGTTTATCTAGAACTGGTTCTTCTCGTACTGCGGCTGTTGCAGAATCTCCTGTTATTACTGGTGGATCTACTATATTTCCTGGACTGAGCCAGTTTTAGTCTCAAATTAGGCATATCTAGGACCAACTTAGCTTCCTTACTTCTAGAGTTAATGTTCCTTCAACTACTCCCACTGCAACTATTGTTATAGGTACTCCTACTGCATTTCATGTTAAGGCCAAGCAGCCCACTTGGGTTCTAGATTCTGGGGCCAATGATCACATGACTGGTGAGTTATCAGTTTTTTCTTTTAATGTCATACCTGTTACCCAATCTATGTATCTTGCGGATGGCTCTACATCTTACATTCACAGTAAGGGTGATGTTTGTCTGTCTCCTGATATTACTCTTTCATCTGTCCTTCATGTACCTAAATTTTCCTTTAACCTTTTATCTGTTAGCCGGCTTGCAAAAAACCTCCAATGTGCAGTTATATTCTTACCAGATCACTATTTGTTGCAGGACCTTTGTTCGAAGAGGATTTTTGGTAGGGGTTATGAGCGTGATGGGCTTTACTACTTTGGGGAACCACCAGGAATGAGTCTTCAAGCTTCTGTCCTACCTACTTCTAGTATTTATGATGTTTCTTTTCGCACTTTTAGTCTGTGGCATGCACGTTTGGGGCATGTAAACTTTCAATATCTATATCTATTGTTTCCTTCGTTAAATAAAGCATGTAAGGACCATAAGTTTCAATGTGAAGTTTGTGAACTTTCTAAACATACTAGAACTAGCTATATTTCTCATATGAGTCGTGCTCCTAGTATGTTTGATCTTATTCATTCTGATGTCTGGGGCCCTTCCCCAGTTACTGCTTTCTTTGGACATCGATATTATGTGACATTTATTGATGATTATTCTCGTTATACTTGGATTTATTTATTGAAAAAGAAATCTGATGTGTTTATTTTATTTATCCAGTTTCTTCAAATGATCAAAACCCGGTATAACATTGTTGTCCGTAATATTCGTTCTGATAATGGACGAGAATATGTTTCGAATGAGTTCTGGTCTGAACTTAATAAAAAGGGGATTTTACATCAACTCACTTGCCCCTATACTCTTGAGCAAAATGGCGTGGCTGAACGCAAAAACTGTCATCTTATGTCTGTGGTCCGATGTCTTCTGAGTGGTATGCATGTGCCTAAATTCTATTGGCACATGGCTATTCTTATAGCTGTTTTTCTGATTAATCGTACTCCTAGTCGAGTTTTGGGTGGTAAGGTAGCACTTCAGATTCTCCAGCCTGATTATACATTGTTTCACCTTCTGCCTTGTGTTTTTGGCTGTACTTGTTTTGTTCATAACCGTAGTCCTTCTCATCATAAACTTGATGATAAATCTATTAGGTGTATTTTCTTGGGGTATTATGCTATGTCAAAGGGCTATCGTTGTTATGATCCTATGACCAAACATATGTATCATTCTCTTGATATGACATTTCATGAAATTGTTCCTTTTTATAGTACTAATTCTATGGTACATGATTCTCTCTCTTGTGATCTGGAGAAGGAGATTTCTTTTATTGCCCGTCCTGTTCCTCTCTTTGAAAATGAAACTGTCCTAGAATCTCATTCTCCATCTATGCAGGGTTCCCCTCCACTTTTGCAGGTCTACTCTCGTCGCCATCGCACTCAACCTCCCCTGCCAGAATCATCTTCAATACCAGGTTCAGGTAACTCTCCTTCTCTTATTGCTCCTATAATTCTTGAACGTACTTCCCGTTATCCTACCCGTGATCGTCATCCTCCTAATTGGTATGGTTTTTCTAGTAACACTAACCACCCTATTTCCCAGTATGTCTCCTATGATGGTCTTTCAGGTGCATATAAATCCTTCCTGGGTAAGATTGGGACCATTTTTATTCCTCGATCTGTGTCAGAGGCCTTCCAGGATCCCAATTAGGTGTTTGCCATGACAACAGAAATGGATGCTTTACACCATAATAATACATGGGAACTTGTTGCTTTACCTTTTGGGGAGAAAACGGTTAGCTACAAATGGGTCTTTAATGTGAAGTACTTAGCCGATGGTTCTATTGATCGGTATAAGGATCGGTTGGTGGCAAAAGGCTTTACTCAGATTCCGGGCAAATAGTTTAGTGCTACCTTTGCTCCTGTGGCTAAGTTGACGTCTGTACGACTGCTTGTCTCCTTGTCTGCTGCCCATTCTTGGCCTCTACATCAGTTAGATGTCAAGAATGCATTTTTTAATGGAGACTTACTTGAGACTATATATATGGATCCACCCCCTGGATTTCGGGCTGAGGGGGAGTATGCTGGGAAAGTTTATAGGCTACGGAAGTCTCTTTATGGTCTGAAGCAATCTCTTAGAGCTTGGTTTAGTCGTTTCAGCGATATTGTTTTATCCATAGGCTTTGTGCGCTGCCACTCAGACCATACTTGTTTTATTCGACGTCGCTTTGATGGTCGTTGCATTATGTTATTGGTATATGTGGATGATATCATTATCACAGGTGATGATGCTTCAGGGATTGCTCAGGCAAAACTTTATCTTCAAAAGTCCTTTGATGTGAAGGACTTAGGTCTTCTTCAATATTTTCTTGGAATTGAGGTTGCTATATCCCGTCGTGGAATTTCTTTATCTCAAAGGAAATATGTTTTGGATCTTCTTCAAGATACTGGCATGCTTGGGTGTTGACCCTCTTCCACTCCTATGGACCCCAATCTTAAACTCTCTGTTGAGTCAGGGGAATTACTTCCAGATCCATCCGTGTATCAACGTTTAGTAGGTCGTCTTATCTACTTGACTAATACAAGGCTCGATTTGACATTTGCTGTTAGTGTGATTAGTTAATTCATGCATGCCCCTCGCTTAGCTCATATGGATGCAGTCTACCATATTTTAAGGTACCTTAAGTTGTGCCCTAGTCTTGGTCTGTTCTATGCCTTAGGAAATCAGTCTGGACTCTCATGCTTTATTGATACAGACTATGCTGGATGTAAGACAGATAAACGTTCTATCTCTGGTTTCTGTACTTTCTATGGTAATCATCTCATATCATGGAAGAGTAAGAAGCAGGCTGTTGTTTCTAGATCCTCTGCTGAAGCTGAATACCGAGCTATGGCTTAAGATACTTGTGAGCTCCTTTGGCTTCAATCAATTTTGGGAGAGTTGGGTTTTGTACAGAAAGGTTCTTCAAGGCTATTTTGTGATAATAAATCAGCCATTATGCTTGCTTCTGATTTTGTTTTACATGAAAGGTCGAAACATATTGAGGTAGACATTCACTTTATTCGAGAGAAGGTTCGATCGGGTATCATTAATCCTATTTTTGTTCCTTCTTCAGAACAGACTGCAGATGTGTTCACAAAGTCTGTTGGGCTTTCTCTTCTCCAGTCTTCCATAGTCAAGCTGGACTTAGTCAAGATATTTGTTCCAGCTTGAGGGGGAGTGTAGGAAATCTTATCTATAAGTTGACTCAACGATTATGGCAGATTTATTGGGTCTTCAATATAGGCTAATTTTTAAAGATTTTATTTTTATTCTGATTTGATTTGATTTGATTTTATTCTCTTTATTTTGATTTGATTTTATTCTCTTTTCCATATTTGTAATTTTTCGCTTGTATATAATGATAGTCAGGCTCTCAAATTGAATACGCCAATTTTACCAAGTTTTGAGAGTACGCCAATTTTACCAAGTTACTTTTCAAATAAAAAATAATAATTAAAGAAAGAAAAACCCCATTTTTGTTGTCCTCTTCAAGTAATCAGTGGTCCAATAACAGAGTTAAGGAAAATTTCTATATTTGTGCAGTATGTTTTCCGTATTAAAGAAAAATCTCTGTAGCAAAGACAGTTAATGAAAACCCAGACAAAAATATTTCTAATATTAAATTAGATCCCTCATCCAATTCTATAAAGCATTTTCCCAACCATTTGTTACACAATCAATGATCAGCTTAATTGCAAGGAAGACAATGGTAAATATACAGACACCTGAACCAGTAAAGGAGTTGACAATGGGCTTTATATCATTCTGAAATTTCTTTTTTATTCCCACAAATCTCAGAAAATCAAATGTAACATATGGGTATATACATACCAAACCATTTCTTATAAACCATGAGCTTTATTGCCAAAGGCCCCAAAAACCAAAATAGGTGATAAACTTCATTGATCCAATGAAAATAACAGGAAAAAGTTCAGTAGATGATCATCACAAATCAAGGAACGGAACGACAACAATTGTGGACAATCAACTAATAAACAATCCTATGCATACGAAAAGATTACTGAAGCAACTTTTTACTAAGCAAATCACAGTGAATGCACAAAAGCACACTTCTTTGAAAACAACAACGTTAATCCGAATATAAGACATAACAATGAATATGCAACTATAACAGGAGCCTCAAATTATAATTTCTCAGCCACCACCCTCTTAAGTCCATCCTCATGAATGACGATATCACAATGCAAAAAATTGTCATTTTAAGGTGCCCGAGTCTCTCCTCATTATATTATATGGTAACTACTGCCGCAGCTAGCTTTTAGGCCTAACTAAAATTGCATCTGTGCAATTTCCCCTAAAACTGCCTTCTATTAGTAAGGCATCTTCTGGCAATTAATAACTTTGGAATCCTCAACTACCCTCATGTTACCTTTGGGAGCATGGAATCGGCGCCTTGGAATGGTGTTGGAAGAAGTGGTCAATTGTGTTGGAAGAAGTGGCTAAATTGTTGTGCGTCCAACCATATGATATATGTTGTGTACAAAATAAAATAATTACAAAGTTGGAGTGAAGTATGCATCATGGAAAAAGTAGAAACCCTGTATATGCATGTGGGGATATGATGTTGGGATGATAGTGGAGCTGTGAAGGGTGTAAACCATGAGCTTTATTTCCAAAGGCCCAAAAAACAAAAAAAGGTGATAAACTTCATTGATCCAATGAAAATAACAGGAAAAAGTTCAGTAGATGATCATCACAAATCAAGGACGGAACAACAACAATTGTGGACAATCAACTAATAAACAATCCTATGCATACAAAAAGATTACCGAAGCAACTTTTTACTAAACAAATCACAGTGGATGCACAAAAGCACCTCTCTTCATTCATATACAATACGTTTATCTTGGACAGCTGGAATCATGCTGCAACAACTGGATCTTGTATGTTTATCAAAGTGGAAAAAGAAGGCAATGTTAAGATCATTGTTTGTACTCAAGAAACAACTGGATCTTATACGTTTATCAAAGTGGAAAAAGAAGGCAATTTAAGATCGTTGTTTGTACTTGAGAAAGTTTATAACACTGTAGTAGATTACTAAGCATCTTAGACCAGTACATTGACATTTACAAGCTAAAACAAGAGTGAATCCATGAGACATTAAAAAAGATCTATACTTGGAAATTTTTACATTGTTTCCAGAAAACTTGGCACTGTTGCATACAAATAAATACGCAGAAATCTGCTGCGTGAAGATGTTATGTATTTGTTAATACAGGTAAAAAGTTGACTTATGTAACTTTTGAATAAGATGAGTTCAAAATCCCATTCATCCCATGGCCCTGTCTCACTTGTTAGACATTTCCTTTCTCTTTATCTTTCAAAACTGCTTTGATGCCAGGAAGATGAGGAAGTTGGAGTCTGGAATAGCTGGTTCTTTGATCTGTTCACAACAGTTTTTGACTGTCTGGTCTTGACAGCACATTGAACATTTACTGCTTTTCAAAGAATTTCAAATATCCTATCATCTAATAACCATAAAGGACTCTTCACAGTTCAACTGGTTTGACCATCTAGTCTAAGATGTAGGACTGCTTAGAGTTATTGATCCAAGAAAAACATAATTGGTCTTAACCAGAGAAAATTTGAGTGCTAATCATACTGTCCTCCTTATGCTAGCCATTCACTTATCTCAATATTTAGTTGATTCATGGCTTACTGTTTTTCGAGGTCCAACATTATCCAATATAAAGCACGACCAGACTGATTACAAAGAAAAGAACAAGGTTAATTCGAATATAAGGCATAACAATGAATATGTAACTATTACAAGAGCCTCAATATTTTCTCAGCCACCATCCTCTTAAATCCATCCTCATGTATGATGATATCACAATGCAAAAAATTGTCAATAATTTCTCAGCCACCATCCTCTTAAGTCTCTCCTCATTATATATATGGTAACAATTGCTGCAGCTAGCTTTTAGGCCTAACTAAAATTGCATTCTGCAATTTTCCCTAAAACCGCCTTATATGAGTAAGTCATCTTCTGGCAATTAATAACTTTGGAATCCTCAACTATCCTCATGTTACATTTGGGAGCATCGAATCGGCGACTTAGAATGGTGTTGGAAGAAGTGGTCAATTGTGTTGGAAGAAGTGGCTAAATTGTTGTGCGCCCAACCATATGATATATGTGGGGTACAAAATAAAATAATTACAAAGTTCGAGTGAAGTATGCATCGTGGAAAAAATAGAAACCCTGTATATGCATCTGGGGATATGATGTTGGGATGGTAGTGGAGCTGTGAAGGGTGTAAATTGAAGATTGAAGTGACTTTACACCACTGGAAACCTCCAGATTATACCACATGTTATGATCTCTCCACCCCAAAGGGGAGGCTGATCGTTCAAGCTTTGCTAGGGACAATATTGCAAGTGTGCGCAGGGAAAAAAAAAAAAAAACAGGGAAAAAAAACACCTCCAGATTATGGCAAGAAATATTGTATCCATATGGCTAAGCCATTGCATTGATTAGTATTTCACAACAATTAGGATCACGGTGATGTTAATGTAAAATAGTGGATGGTTAGGATTGGTTCACTTAGGATGTTAATATAAAATAGTGGATTGATTTTGAGATTTGCTTTCATTGCTTCCAGAAAATCCTTTCATATATCATTGCACATAAATTTCACAATGTCAAGTGGTGTAGGCATGATTTCATCAAAAACCAACATATATACATGAGAGCTTAAACCTTTATATTCCAACAGCACATCTGAATCACAATCCCAATATACAAAGGTTGATCAAAATCATAGCCCACTACATCATCTATTCATATATTTGTATAAATTTATATCAACCATTATAATACCCAACATGAACAAAATCCACTAACTAAAGTTTTCACAAACAGATCATATGATTAATGTAAAATTCAACAAACATTGACACATCATTACGTAAAATGGGGAAGGGAATCAGAAATTGACGTAGTGGACAAAAATTTCTAAAAATCAATTGAACAGTACGTTCAAAGAGACATTACCTAATTTGCTTTCCGAGCAATTGAAAGATCAAATCGTTGATACTGCTTACAAAAAAAAACCCTAATTTCTGAGGAGACAAAAGATTGCTCTTCAGAGAGCGCTGTGGGTCGTAGTAACGATTTAAAGGAGAGTTTCCGATTTTCAGTTTTGAATCCAACACTGGTTTATATATCGGGCCTCTTATTTTTGCGGGAGCCCTTATATATGGGCCAATGGCTGGTCTAAAATGAAGAGTGGTCGACCAGTCAAAGATGGGCTTTTTACTCTCAACTATTGTTTTAGCGTCTATTTATATTTATATCTATTAACGTTTTTATTTTTAATTTAAAAAAGTAGAAGCATTTTTTATTTTTTATATACATTTTCATATTATTTAGTTTAAAAATAAGGTTATTCCTTACATTAAAAGTGTATTAAAAAAAGTACATTAAAAGTGTATTTAAAGTTTTAAAATTTTTTTATATTCTTTTACGAAGGCCAAGAAGTCCAATAATTTTTGCCCATCAGCAGCTCCACGAGTTTAAATATTTATTTTGCTCTACTTAGAACTTGAGGAGACATTAATATGTAAGTTTAGAAAGAAAATGGCGTTCTGACTTAATGACATTATGTGTTTGCTGTGAGATATAAATATTGTAATTGACAAATTTCGACGTCAAAATAAGTCCGATCGAGTTGTAATTTCAAGTTCAAAATTCAAGATCGAAATCGGTTGCGGAATTGGAAAGACTTTGTTGATATACTAAGATTTACGAAAAATGAATGAACAACACATTAGAAAGATGAGTTTTGAAGTTATAACACTTTTCATACTTGGTATCTTTGCAAACTTCCCAAAACAGAATTTTTTCTAAGTGTCTGACCTTACAATTCAAGACTGGCCATCTTGAACCGATTTAAGCTTTTTGGAACTGGTTCAAGTTTCAAACAATTGCTTCGAATTTTTCACTTGCCATCTTGAATCGATTCAAGGCTTTCAGTAGGATTTGGTAACTTAGTTTCCTTGTGATGACCCTGGATTTTTCAACCCAGTGTGTCTTGTGATGATCTGAAGCGGATCCAAAATGCAGAAGCAAAACAAAAACAAGTCCTTAGAGATGTACGTCATCCCTAAGACTTGTTTTTGTTTTGCTTCCGCATTTTGGATCCGCTTCGGATCATCACAGGACACATTGGGTTGAAAAATCCATGGTTGTCTCAGGTGGTATCAGAGCTCCTAGGTTTGAATACCTTAGACGACGGGTTTTGGGTGCATATCATGATTATGTTGCAATGCTCTATGTGTTTATATACTTCATGATAACATGTTTTGGCTTGATAACATGTTTATATGCCTATGTACTATATGTGGCATGTTATTTGTTTAACATGATTTATTTTAATGTAAAGAGCATGACATATGATGTATGCTAGATTAGATTTGTATATGTATAACTGTGTTGCATATTTGGCATGACACGGGATTGGTCATTGAGGCACAAGTTGGTGTTGATGGTGATTATAGTCACAGTTTCGTGGTAGTGTTAGTTGTTGTCGACCTAGTATTGGTTTTGAGGTAGGTGGTGAGTCACCTTTTGTTTAGGCACCCGTGAGGTGAGTCATTTGGCGTTGCCGTAGTGCTGGATTTGTTGGTTTTGGGCCATGATAAGGTTATGGACCTCTTAGAATCCTTGGTTGTTCAGGATGATTCCTCTGGGATTGCAATTTTTGTGGGCGGGTACGTTTGTGGGCGAGTGTATTGCACTGTCATGCTACTGTACTGGCTAGCTACAAGTGCAATTCAGATGGAATCAATCTTGGTTTTGTCTTGATAGGCATAGTCCTTTTGATCAATGATGATGATGGTTGTTTTGGAGATCAGTCGTAGTGCATAATTTGGTTATTGTTGGTATTGCTATAGTTGCCATTTTCTTTGAGTTCTCCTTGCGTGATGACGTTTTTAGGATCAAGTCGATTGATTGATGTTTCGGGTAGAGAGAGCATTGCATTGTTAGTGTCACTTATAGTGTCACCTCTAGATTCGGAGATGGATTGTTAGAGTCTTACCATTGTGGTGAGGGCTCACGTTTGTTTTGAGACAAGTTGTTGTCGCCTTAGTTTTTGGAGTCAGTTTATGGCTAGGACTTCCTTTTACTTAGACACTCTAGGACATGATGTCCATAGGGTTCATTGTTGCATTAATTTTATCTTTTGTAGTTTCGTTTACTATAATGTTAGTAGTGTGATTTATGATGTTGTGATACATGAGTAGGTGGAGGTGTGTCCACATTTGCTTTCTTGTTGTGTGGCATTAGCATGCCTTATTTATATGCTTTGAGATGCCATGTTGTTACTGTACTTTAGTGACATACTTTTGTGCTTAAGTGGAGACGTGCTGCATATACCTTGATTTCATCTATGTGAGTATATTTACTTTCTTGGTAGTTGCACTTCCTTATTTTGTGCATGACTTTCATGTTTAGTTTTTCCCTTTTTGCTCCCTTTTCGTATTTATCGTGTTAACATTTGTGTTTCTTCTCTTTTCTTGGTTCGAGTAAGGGACTTCACAAGGAGTGAGTCTCTTCTCTTCGTTGAGTTGTGCACAACTTTGAGGTTAGCTAATCTGTGAGGATCACCATTGTTGTCTTGAGCCTTTGGTGAGGATTTGGTTTGATTTTGGTTGACTTACTTCCATGTAGGGGGTGAAGTCTTTGACCTTGTTGTCTTTTGTTTCAGAGGCAGAGTCGTAGTGTTGTCCTTCTTAGGACTAATGGTTTCCTTTCTCTCGTCTCTTCCCTTGGGGAGTTTTGCTGTGGTTGTTGATGGGTTGTGGTGCTCGGTGTGAGTGAATTGGTGTGAGATCATTTTACGGGGACTTGTGTCTATTTGATTGAGGATTTGGTTGACTCGTTGTATGAGTTTGACGCTGTTTAGGGATGTCTTTTGGAAACTTGTTTCAGTTTTGGCGATCTAGATGTGGTTGACTCTTAGGAGAAGTTTTGGAGGATCATTGTTGGATATGGCTTGTTTGTGGAGTTTTTTCGTCCTAGTTATGACTAGGCATAGTTCCAGTGGTTGTTTATGGATGGAAATTAAGGAATTTTGATTTAGCTTGGTAATGCCAAGCATAGTTTTGAAAGATTCGTTTTGTAACCTTAGTTGTCAGGATTTTGATATGTGTTCCACTTGGTGGACTTGTATTTCAAGGATTTAGTTATCCATGATAGGGATGTGGATCTGATGTTTGATTACGGTGTGATCTTGTAGTTGATCTGTCTTAGGGAGATATGAAGAACTTTCGATGAAATGTCTTGTAGTGAGGTTCGTTTTGATTTCTGGAGGTTTCAATTTGCTTTTCAGGCTTTGGATTCTTGACTGATGTTGTTGGTAGTAGTATTTTGAGACATTGAAGTTGTTGGTTTTGTTGTATTGAGGATTGAGACCTTAAGCTAGAAGATACCGGTAACATTGCTGTCAGGATTTTAAGAATGGTCAGGATGTTGACGTCTTTGGACCATGTCTCAGCTCTTGCGGGATGCCAGGTTACCGGATTGCTTTTGGTAATGATGATCTACGACATTGATGTCATTTATTTTGAGAGGTTTCATGGGTAGACCTAGTGGGGGGTAGTTTATGAACTAGTGCCTTATACTGTCATGCTATTATACAAAGTTGTGTGTTGTGGGCAAGTGCTAGTTGCCGTCGATGCTACCTTATTAACGAGTAAGTGTGGGCGGGCACTAGGCACTGTCATTGCCACCACACATTTGAGTACATCGTGGGCAGGTTCTGGTCGCTATTCATACTGCCATGTCGTCTTTATTAATTACCCTAATTTGATACGTGATTATTTTGGAGTTCCTTTGGTGGTTGTTTTTGGATCGGTATGATGGTTCGTCAAGAGGGATGCTTTCGATTGTTGTCTTCTGTTCCCTAGTCTGACTTTGGGTTTTGTGTGTAAGTCTTAACTTGTTGTGTGGCCATGTGGTCACTTTCCTTTTGAGAGGTTGTCCTGTCGTAAGCACGTGGGTGCGAATAACATTGGTTTATACGTTGTCTTTCAATTTTGGGATTGCTTTTGTAGTATGTTGTGTGGGATACTCGGAGATGTACTCCATAGATATCCTGGTTCTGCCTTTTGTTTTATTGGGGCAGGATTTTAGGGACGAAATCCCTTTAAGGTGGGAAGGTTATAATGACCCGGTCATTTTCCTTCATTTCTTTTTCTCAGATTTTCACGGATATTTTTTCCGTTGATCTTTTCTTTTCTGAGTCCGGTTTCTCGTCACTTAGCGTCATCTTGAGTGCTCAAGGATGGTTTCCGAGACTCTATTCCTTGGATTGACGACTTCCTTTGAGGACCGAATCATTTTCACATTTTCACTTTTGTGACATTATTCACTTTTCGTCTTGTTCCCGTTTGTTACCTTGTTGGCACAACCTCACTTTTCGTGTTCGGATTTGATTCCGGTTTTGCATGCATCCACGATATTTAAATTCCATGCTATGTGTATTTTTACTTTTGTAGAAAAGTATGCTAGTTGTGTACTTTCTTCCTTAGGGGTGTGGATGCACACTTCTTTGGAATTTTTCTTTCTTTTGGGGTCATTTATGTAATTACTATAAGTAATTATTTTTCGTCTTAGGGACCATTTTACAATTTAATTTGAAAGATATTTTTAAAAAGGACCTTTTTGTAATTTTTGGAAAGTGTGACAAGTCATTGGTCCACTTGTTGACATTTGTGTGGGGACACTATGATGCCTTGGATGATGACATGTGGAGGGTGGAGATTCAACCACTTGTTGACCTAGGATAGGTGCACTTGTTGGCTTGGATGGTTGACAAGTGTAGGCTTAGGATTAAGCCTACAATAGATGCTTGGATGAGTGATAAGTATATGCTCCAAATTAAGTCTTGCAATTATTTTTGGGCTACTTTGGGATTATGTTGTTAAAGAGGGGTTTTTGTGCAATTGACCAAACTTGTGTGTGTTGACTTTGGTGTAAGACCACATAGTGAGTGGATGATTTCTATTTCCGTCACTCACATTCTATCACACTTGATTTCATTATCTTCCTCTCTTGTAAAGAAAACCCTAGCCTCCATAGATGAAGCTTAAAGCCTTAAGCTTTGACTTTGATTTTTGAGAGCCTTCCATTGATTTCCAAGCTTAACCTTGAGAATACTTTTTGTTTCCCTCATCCTCTACTTCATAACCCTTGAATGATTTGTTATTTTGTGTTGATTTGCCTTAGATTCTAGAGAGACACTTCTCTAATAAGGTAGGGGGTGTTATGGTTTATTATCTAAGTGATTTACTTGCTTTTGTAGTGATATATAAGTTATATGTATGTCTTTTATTAATTTGAGAAATTAATGATTTATCATAACTTACATATAACTCATTTTAGACTTGGTATATGACATAGCTATGAATCTTTGTTATATATTAAATTAGGATGATTTAAATGAGTTTTCAAATCTAAAGATTTAATGAATTTAATTTGATTTAAATTATGCTTAATTGTATTTTGCTTGTATTTCATTTTAGACTTGATATATAGTATGACCATAACTTAGTGCTTGTTATATATTAATTTGGGATCATTTGAATAACTTTTGAAATCTAAAGATTTGATTTGATTAATTTAAATTAATTAAATTCTACATGATGTTATCTTGCTAATTTTGCACTTTTGATTTGATATATGTAATGACCATACTATGTTGTTTAACATATATTAATTTGAGATTATTTAGAATTGATTTGAAATCTAGAGAATTTAACTATTTTTGTTTAATTAAATTCTATCTAATTGTTTCATGGATTTAATTACATCGTATAAGTTGTTTCTATGTTTAAATCATAGATTTTGGACTTGTTGTGTATTCACTTGGTTGTGTTTTAAGTATTGAATAACATTATTGTTAAATTTATATTCATGAGAACTTGTTTCCAATATTGAATATATGATTGACTTGTGTAATGAATTGAATACTTTGTATTTGACATTATATATGCCATTTTAGAATTGAAACTCTAAGGTATGGATTGTGTGGTTTCAACCTACTTGTGCATGGAAGGTGATTTTGTGCATTATTTAAATTATGTATAAGTTGTGAACTTATTTGTTTATTTTGGACTCACTTGAGACATTGTTACAAATGACATGGCTAGAGTTTGGCTCTAGTACGAGAGATAGAGAGCTCCCTAAATTATAGTGCGCACTAGGGTGGTATTTCCAGCGGGTTAATGCCCAAAATAACCGTAGTTCTTGGCTTTATCCAAGATTTGATGTCCAAGTCTTCCACTATTTGATTTCGCATTCAATTCCAAGTTGACAATCATATTTAATTGTGACTTGTGGTTTTGGTTATTAACGATTTAATGTTGTTAAGTACATTTGTGCATTATGATTTTTAAGGAATCATCACATGTTTTTAATATTGTTAAGTACATTTGTGCATTATGATTTGTAAGGAATCATTGCATGTCTTTGATATTGTTAAGTACATTTATGTTAAAATGTTCAAATGTAACTTAGGAATGATCTTATAGATTCATTTGGAACATAGACGTTAGGTGGCATGACCCACTCTTGTCGTTTTCGTATTTTAGTTTTTAAGTTGATAACTTTGAAAATCTATATTTTGATGCGTTGTGTTAGAAATTCTAATTATACTAAATTGTTATATTTAGTTGTTTTTGCACTTTAGATTTCAAGTTGATAACTTTGAGAATCTATATCTTGTTACTTTGTATAGTATGTTCTTATATTGTTTGGAATTGCATGAAGGATGTGATTTATGGTAGAAATGATCTAAGGTAACTTAGGATGCTCCCTGAGTCTCACCTTTGACATAGACATTAGGTGGCATGATCCTTTTGAATTGTTTCACCTTAAGGTGATATTCTTATAAAACGTTAGGTCCTTGCATGCTCATCTCCTACAAGTAGCTTTATGTTACTCACCCCAAAGTTACCAGGCATTTTTCAGGTACAGGAATCAAGATTCGAGATTCTTATTATGCTTGGATGATTGTAGACTTGAAGGCTTTAATTCTTGTAAAGGTTGGCTTGAAATGCCACTTGTAACCCTTTTATGTCAAAATGTGTATATTTGATTCTAAACATGTAAGTGTACATAAGTACACTCTTTATAATGTATTTGACATGTATAAGATGAGGCCAGAGGCCAATGATCACCATTTTGTATCCTATGTAATTTTTGACTTCATGAAATATTATGAAAATATTAAAAAATGTCAAGTCATTGCTTCATCATGTTTGCATCGGGTGTAAAAATTCTATTTTGATTCTTTCATAGGATCTCATTAATCATTCATAAAGTGTGACCAAGGGCTAAATGGTAATTTGAAACCATTTTATAATTTTAAGTTTCAAAATTTCCTTTTCATGTGCATTTTCACCCTTTTGGCCATCGGGGGGTCGAATTTTGTATCGGCGGTATTTTTAAGCCGTGGATCATTATAGCGCGTTCTAATAGGTAAGTTACATCTGCGTGTATGATCGTTTCTGGGAAAAACTCTTTCGTTGGTAAAATGAGCCTCCTATGAACTCATTTCACATTTTTGTTAAAAAATCTTACTTGAGGGCATTTTGGGAATTTTCTTTGAAAAATAAATTCTGGTTTTGACTCCGTCACGTACAAAACATGATTTTCGGGGGAGTTTCTTCACGGCATTTTTCTGAAAAATGTCGTCTTGGTGTCGAAAACTGTTTTGCAATCTCATTTTTCTGCTTTTTATACTATTTCTACTGTTGGGTTCAACACTGGGTAAGTTGAACTGGTTCAGAGGGGCTGAACCAGTTCAAGATGTGATTTTGGTCCAGCATGGATGTTCTGTCCATGTTGAACCAATTTAAGGGGGCTGAACCGGTTTAAGTCTTGCAGAACCTTTTTGGAGGTTCAACTTTGGCCTTCTAACTTTGAATTGTCGTAACTTTTTCGTTTTAACTCCGATTTGGTTTGTTCTTGAGTCTAAACTAACCATGTCGAAGGAAGCTTTCCAATGGTATAAATTTCAGTTTCAGATTCTTCTCTTAGCTCAAGATATCCTTGTTTCAGTGAGAGAGTGTTAGATTTAGTTCGAACCAGGATAGGGTTCATTTGGGATTTCACTTCTTTTGGTCTTGGGACTTCATGTGAAATTACCAAAGGATGATTTTTTATTTTATTATTTTTTATTTTTTATATCTCATTTGACTTGTTGGAAGTCAAATTCCTTCATCTTCGGGTAAAATGACCATTTTACCTTTCGTCCTTCTTTAGGTAGGGTTTTGATACCGCATTACAAGAAATTTGGGCTTTAGTGACTGTCCTTTAGGGAAAGTCTTAAAAACAGTCCCTAAAACTTTCTTTTTTAGGCACAGTCTACAAAAACTGTCCCTAAAACCTTATTTTTTGGCACAGTCTATAAAACTATCCCTAAATCCTTCTTGACTATCCCTGAAGCCTTCTTTTTTGATACGGTCTTTACGCATGTCTCTAAAACTTTAAAAACCCCGTCCCCAATTCCACAAAAAATTATGCGGCGCTTCATTCCTTGTTTGGTACGATCAAAATTATAATATATTTAATTATTTTATTTTACAAAATACATCAAACTATGTCATTTAATATATATCATTACATCCAAAATTATAATATCATACCTAAAGTCGATCTTCAGACCACTTCAGTTCTCAACCCACCTCAAGCCCTCTTCCACCCTCACGCCTCTTCCACCCTCGCAGAAGACAGTGGCTAGCTCTTCCACCCTTTTCCACCGTCGCGGAAGACAGAGACTCTTTCACCTTCTTCTAGAAGCAAAGGCCGAATGACCTAATCGTTCCAACAGCTACTCTTAATCATAAGGTACAACATTTTTATTTTTTTACAATGTTAGGGATTATGCCTCTTTCTTCAATTTTCAGAGAACCCTTGTCTTTAATTTGACATTCATATCACTTTGGTTTAATAATCCTCACCATAGTTTTTTTTATGCAAATACATGTTGTAGGGTTTCGAAATTGTAAAAGGCCTAACAATCGAAGGGGTAAATTACAAATGGAGTCGGCTTGTGGTCTGAGTCTGAATTGCTGTGGGAAATACAAGTTTAAGATATAATGAGTTTGACTTGTTATGTGGTTGTTAAAAAACTCGTTATGTGCTTGTTACACTGTGAAATCACTTTGAATTATGGGTTCTATATCTATTTTGTTTGTTGTATTGTGTTCAATTTAGGAAAAAAGTCACATTTATAGAAGCGATTCTTTGTTGCTTATGGCTAATGGTAGTAAATGTACGAATTCAAGTTTGCAAACATGACATTTTAACATTTCATTTTTTTTTCTAATATGAATCTCTCTATACTTGGTTGGAAGTTATGATTGATTCTGAAAATTTTCAGTGGATGTATAAAGCTCCATGTGCAATGTTTTCTTAAAGCCTTTTATTTGTTTAATTTTCTTCTTCTTTAGCTGGAGGATGCACTGGCCTTACTGGGTTATTAACTTTCTTGTATAATTTGGTATATGCTTGCTTGTTTGCTTGATTGGTTTTCTAGCTTGGATTATTCGGGATAGTAATAGTTACACCCTCACATAATTTTGTAGGTCAGTCCCTAGTGTTCCCCAGGTTTTTAAGGGGGTGAAAATTTTGAAACTGAGATTGGATGTGGTAGATGTACAACATGGGGCTTGGGATTGTTCTGGGAAAGTTTCTGAAGGAGGTGATGAATTAAAAGCCATGGCAGCCTGCATTTCTTCCTAAGCCATTTTCTAAGACTCGGGCTTAAATACTATGTATAGAGGTCTTTCATTGATCATATGGATATAGTAGCTCTATCTCCTGATTTTCAAATGTATATATAATTTTAATATAGCATACCAACTAAAAGCATAAATATTAAATTCTTTTCCATGATAAATCAAGTTATAAATGATGATAAAAACCACTATTTCCATCTGATTGGAATTTAAGAAACATAACAATCTCTTTTGATTTTAGCAACGACTAAATATTTAGTTGCTTAAAGAGCAATGCAATCAAATTAAACCAGTTGATAAGAGTTTGTATGTCTTCTGGATAGCGAAGCCCAATGTTCATTGTTTAGTGTATGTAATAAGTAAGCTTTTCAAGACATGGAATGCACTGATTTTGTTAAATTTGTAATCTTATATATCAAATTAAACTCTGAGTTATGTATTTATAAATATGTTTGTTCTTCTTTTGACATTGATGAATTAATTAGTTGGTGTACACATGTAAAATTGACTCCTCAAATACAATGGGATTGCATTAATCTTTCACACTATCTACCTCCTCCTATTAACACCATGAAATGTAAAGTGAAATGGATTTGTGTACTAGATATTTATATAGTGTTTCATTTTACTAGTACTTTGCTTTGTTTCTTATCTTTAGGATCGAAGAGTAACTTCAATAAATATTGAAAGAACTAGTAATTGATTGGAAAGATAGCAATATGATATGAAGCTGAGAAATTTGAGATATGTGTAAATGCGATATTCTGTAGGATAATGCTGAGGATATTTTTTAGAATAATTCTAGACATTTATTTTTTGTTTTAACGTATGGTTTTTATTTATTTATATATATATTAGATTAACATATGAAATCTGAATAGCATCCCAGACTTCAAAATCAGTTTTCAACTGTTGTGGGTTGGTTTGCTGTTCTTGACCGAAGATGTCGACACCCATATATAAGCTAAACCTTCAACTTTCTGCTGCTCTTGGCCACTCAAAATGAATGCCAAGCAGGAATGGATATCTACAACACTAATTTTAAATCCTCTCTTCTCTATCTTGCCTTTTTTTTTTTTGCTAGTGTTGGAAGTCTGATGTTGTAGTAGTAGATGAAACTTTTACAGATATATAGGCCTTTTTCTAAATCTAGTGATAGGATTGTCAGCATCTTTGACATGTTAATTTCAGTAGTAGAGAGAAATTTGAATTGATAAATCATTAATGTGTTCACTGACTGTTAATGAGTTTAGAATAATAAAGTGTGTCTAATTATTGTTGTTGATCTAAACATAGTTGCTGATCCCACCAAGCTTTAGGCCGACCTGTGCCCGTTGACGGCCCAGCTTAAGACATGAACTTTTAAATTCCATGAGTGCAGAATGAGCTGAAATGATGGCAGCTTTCAGAATACTAAACAGTGCAAGGAAAGATAATGTTATAATATATATATATATATATTCTGCAAATTTCAAGCACAAGGAACCAAATTATTCAGTTCCTGTATTCTTTTTATTTTTCTTTTTCTTTTTCAGATTTTCCATTTTGTGGGTGAAGCAGTTGTTTTCTAATGGGTAGAAATCATAAATAATATATATATTGTGTTGTTTGTAGTGAATGCTTTTTTGACTAGATTTGGTTTCAACTTTCTTCAGAAGTCTACACTGCAATAGTTGCTGTTTTTCTGGTTCTGTTGTTTCATGGACAATTGCTAGAATATAAACTGATTTGGACAGATTTATAACACTTACAAGAATTGTCTATTAAGGGGTTTTTGGCTGCACAAAATAGATTTTAGTTTGGAATTATAATTATGTGGAATTCGAATTTAATGGGTCCAACTTGCTTCATCATCATCTTTTTTTATTTTATTTTATTTTATTTTATTTTAATTTTCTTACTTTAATTTGTTTTGCTTACCTAAGCTTCTATCTGTTATTTGCAGTCATTTTGGAATAAATAAGCTTTCTGGTGAAATCCCATCCTAGCTTTTTAGCTCAAACATGAAGCTAATGCATTTGTAAGTTTCTTTGAATTGTTTAGTTACAAGATTTATACATTTGAGTCTTTAAGATGCTGTTGCACCTACATTTTTGCATACTTGAGTCTTTAACAACCTCTCGCATTTCAGTGAGCTGTAAGTAGACAAGAAAAAACTCATCAACTTAAGCATTTATACTTGTTTTTTAGGAATTCCACATTATCCTGCATTTTCTTTTTTTGTTTACCAATAGAGCCTTTTAATTATCCACTTTCAGGTACTTGTCCAATAATAAACTGACTGGTCCTGTTCGTAATCTTACTGGCATGAATTCTCTCAATTATGTGCAAGTATAAACCATATTACAAACTACCCGAACAAAATTGGTATATTATCTACTTCTCAAAACCATTTCCTTTTATTTTTTATTTTTATTTTTTCAGTACACTACAATCTTCAAACACAGAAATATGCCCAAGGGATACTAATCTTCCACTGTTATTAGATTGTGTTGTGGGGAGATTGATTACCATTAATAAAATTTCCAGTATGATCTAATTATCATGACTAATAAAAAAAACTGAGATGAATGAAATATCTACCTCTTTTTTTTTGGAAAAAGTATTTTGCTTGCAGAAATAGTTAGATGCCTAAATAATATTCAGTTTTCTAACTTGATATTACAAAAGAACGCTGTCATGAACCTTCACGAGATTTGTTTTATAATTTTGGATTTGAAATAAGTTTGTAAAGTTTTGTGAACATGTTTCCCTTCACCTCAAATCAAGAATAGTCAAATTAGATAGTGACAGGTGATTTTTATTTTTTATTAGACACTGGAAGATGGCTTTGAGTATTTAACAACAGCAAAAAAAAAAGAAGGGGGATTACAAAGTCCCCCTCCTTCGTAGTAAGTTTATGTATTTGGACATTTTGTTTTAATCATTTTTTTTTTTGCCTGTCCATTCTCTAGCTGGTTTGGAGCATGCTAAAAAAAGTGTGACTGAGATGGTTATATGGCCTTTATTATGTCCTGACATTTCCAGTTAACAGATATGGATCTTGTAACAAAACTAGTTTATGATTGAAAGATCCTTATATGTTTTGTTACTGAAAGTAATGGTTAGAAGGATTTAAAAGATTTTGATACTTAACACTTCAGTCTCATTATGAATTTCTGTGATATTATTACAGGTTTCATTTTTTATTTTGTTTAATTTAATTTTTTTCCTAATGAAACAAGGGATTTGGCTCTTTCCACTTGCAGGGTCATTATTTTGGTTCATGTGGAATGGGTGTCTTCGTATCAGATTGGTTTTGTTGTTCTGCTTCTGTCGGCATCTGTTCTTGGTATGTGCCATGGTTCTTTGATCCGCCCTATCTTCTGCTGTTTATCTTCCAGATGTAGGGTGGTGCTCTTTTTCTTTTCTTTTTTTTTTTTTGGCTCCAAGCTGTTATATATATATTTTTTATTGTTGTGCTATATGAGATATTTTTTTTATATTTTTTATTTTAAAAGTATTGATTTGCTTTACCTTTTTAGACAAAACCTGCATCAATGGACCATTTAGGAATAATGTTTCATTTTTTTACTTTCTATTTTTTTTTACTCACCCTTTTGTGAGGCAAAAATTTTGGAGTTCATTGTCAGGTGATATGTGACTGATACCCTGAAATGTGCATTAATCAGTGTAATGTACATAATATTTGTACATTAGCAGCAGTAATAATATCTAGTGTAATGGTTGAGCTAATTCTTTGTAATACGAGAGAGATTTTTTATTTGAAAACCAGTAATTATTGAATTCTTTAACCTTACTCTTTCCTTTTAGATATTTGCACATTGTATTAACTATAGAGATAGTTGGTTACCAAATCTTCAATCAACCAGAAATAGTAAATAAAAAGGGAAAATCCAAAAAATGACTAATAATTGGATAATGTACACAAAATAGGCATTATTTCCATAGTTTAAAATGTTGTATTTGTGTTCCTTCACTATTATACAAGTGGTGGGAGGAATATGGATATGGATTAGAAAAACTCTTGAGAACACTATTTTTCTATATATAATTCCTTCAAATTCATTTTATTAAGAAGGCACGTCAACATAGTGCAAGTTTTATGTTTGATGTTTATCCATAATATCCATTACTTCACATAATCAATGGAGGTGTGGACTTCCCAATGAGAATCTCAATTTAACTTTCAATTATACCCGTAATCTAGAAGCATAGACAACCCCTGAACATCAAGATTAGATAATTGATAATTCTTCCTTTATATTCTTGAGTTTCTTCCTCTTTCTCCCCCTATCTGAGGATAAAAAGCTGGATAGAAAATAAAAAATATATTTAATGGATACTTTCCCGAACCAAAATATAGCAGGACCAGGATCAACTGAAGAAGTTTTACCCAATTTTGATTGGTCTTTATTTTTAAAAAAATTATTCCAAGAGATGGTATAATTTGATACCTATATTCATAGCTTTGTTATTCTAGTGGGCCTTTATTTATTATGTTGTTTTTGAATTGTACGCAGTTGCATCACATCTAGGATTAACTTATCTCAAATAAGTCTCTTGTAGTAACTTGTAATTTTATCATAAAACTAGTTCTAAACAAGAAACAAGATTTAAATTAATTGAAAGAATAAATAGTGATAGGAATAACATATATACTGTTTGAAATAAAAATTGTGGTAAACAAATGCTAATGGGTTTGTGATGTAGGACAGAAAGTGTTGTCATACCAAATTGATATAGAACTAGAATGAAAAAAGGGGATGAGAATGAGAAGATGAGGTCAGGCTAGAAGGTCAGATGAAATATGAGGGGAGTGAAAAGTTAGATTGAAAGAGATAAGTTAGAGAGACTGAGAGATTGAGAATAACAAAAACAAAGAGGGAGAAAGAGATATAGAGAGAATTTGTAAACTCGCGATAAAAATTCATTAAAAAAAATTAAGTTTGAGCATTGTTTTATTAAGATACTTCCCCTCAAACTCATTAAAATATCTTTTTCTTGATGTGATTAGTTTAGCCTTTACTTTTTTCTGGTACAAGTCTTTTTCTCTTTAATTTGTATCTCAATTCTCAATTATCAGACTTAACGTCAATTGCAGGATGAAATGATGCATGGGTCGGACATGGTTTCATGATTCCAAGCTGTCAAAGTGCATCCTAGTTAACATGATTGATACCTAAACAATCAATTGGCAGTTAAATACATTCAATGTATTGATCCTAGTTAGGTAGTACCAAATTATTTGAAAATTCAATAACTAACAAAAAGGTACACAATTTACACACTTGTGCTCACAGTTTGGTGGCCTTAACCCAAGTGTGCTCAACATGTTATATGTTTCTTCATCCCTATTTACTCCTTCCATCCTTTCAACTCCTTCACAATACAAAAGATCATATATATATATATATATATATTAACTTTTAATACCCATTTGCTTTAAGTCACTATAAATTAGGTTTGCGGGGAGCAGATTTTGTTCACTAAATTTCAGATCTATTGAGTATCTCTGGGTAGGTGTTTCATTAAATTTCACATTTACTAGTAATTATTAGTGTTATAAGGGGGATAATCTGCTTTTTTATGCTTCACTAAATTTCAGAATATTTCAATATCTCAAAATTATGAAATACTCATCTAATATCATTCTGTTACAGCCCTATGAATTAGAATTCCTACCTTTGAATATGCGAAATAATAACTTTGTTTTTTCTACGAAACCCAAATTGGTTGTGGAAGTTTCTTTAAATAACACCTGTTGATATTGTTTATTGGCATCTAATAGCTCTATTATATGTTCATTTGTTTGGTTCATGTTATTACTATATATGAGGATTTGTTGTATATTTACATCATTTAAGATTTATAATGCAGAGGGTGAGTTTGCAAACCCACCTGTTTGTAGAAGAAGTTGTGTTGCCCTTTTTGTTGTGCAAGTGAGATATTTTATAAATTTAAAGGTCTGGTTTGTATTATGAATTTCTTTAAGAGGGGAGAATGATGAAATGTTGAGAATATGACATTTTTGTTTCTAGTTTCTACTATCAGATCTTGAATATGTGTAAAGTATTCAAAATGTTTCCTTAAAGTAGATTGCTTTCAGTTAACAAGTGCTTACAATTAATATCAGTTGTCATTTGTCATTGCAGTGTGTCCAAACTCATCCTTCCATTTTGAAAATAAGCATTTCAATAAGCATTTTTTTTTTCTCTCTATTGAGATTAATATTCTAGCTTGCATATGATTTATTCCTATGCCATATTCTTTCAATTTGATAGCGAACTTAAATATTTTGCAGGATGCAATGAAAGAAAAGGCTGCACAAAATTCTCTAAATTCTGATGGTACGAGTCCAACCATAAATGATGTTGAGATAGTGCAAAACCAACTAGGTATAAGGAAGGGATATTGCCGTGGATTCGGACAAGGTTTTAGTTTTTGTTCAGAAAACTGGAGATTTTATGGATCTTGAATATATATATTGTGGGTTTATTTTGTTTTATGACTAGTAATATCTTTTTGAATGTTATTGTAGATCTATTTTGTTTATATTTTGCATGTATCCGGAATGGTTAAACCCACAGAAATCATGTATTAGGGATAGTTTACCCGTCCCAAATACAATAATTATAATTAAAAAAATCATGTATTAGGGATAGTCTATCTGTCCCTAATACAATAATAATAATAATAATAATAATAAATTTATTAGGGACAGTCCATCCGTCCCTAATACAATAATTATAATTTAAAAATAATGTATTAGGGATGGTCTATTCGTCCCTAATACTATAGGTATTGGGGATAGTCTATACCGTTCTTAAAAAGTTTTAGGGACGGTGTTATTTGGGATAGTTTGACTGTCCCTAAAAGTCAAAAGTATTTGTCACGGTCAATTTTGACCGTCCCTAAAGCTCTTTTGGCATGCTACTTTTAATCACGGACCAATTTGACTTTTAGGGACGGATTCCGGGCTTTTAAGGACAGTTTCGACGTCCCTAAAACCCGAATTTCTTGTTGTGACCCTTGTCTTCGTTTTGCTTCTGTTGAGTCTCAAAACTCCTCCAAGGGCCATTCTTGTGTCTTAGGGATAACGTACACCTCTAAAGACTTTGGTTTTATAATTCGCTTCCGCATTTCGGATCCGTTACCGGATCAACGTTTTGGGTCATCACAGGACACGTTGGGTTGTAAAATCCAGGGTCGTCACATTCCTATTATGATTTTCCTTCCTATTTGGTTTAGAATACTACCAATAATCCTATGCAGAAAATTACATTTTCCTATGCATGTCTAGGTCTTTGAAAATTCTATATAAACATTGAAATTCATCTAAGTTGATACGGTTTCTACACTATAACTTCAGAATTCTTACAAGCCTATTAGAGAGATATTTTTACAGAAAATCAAAGTTGATTTTTCTGTCATTCTTTTTAGAACACACACATAACACAAGAGTCAGTTTAGAGTGTTGTTCAAATTCCTGATCATGATCGAAGTATCTACAAACGATCAGAGAAAGCAGATCTAATTATTCTACATCAAATTCAAATCTTGAAGAACAGAGGTGAAGCGATCACACTTTGAAAGGGTCAAAACATTCGAAGAATGTTGTTTGATTTACCAGTAATCCTAGCCTTCTACATAGATCAAGAGTAAGCCTGAGGTCAAGAGCTGTTGTTGGACGGGACGTCGCAAAGCAAGAGGACTGTTAACAATTGGTGTTTGGTAGAGTGATAGTGTGTGAGCCTGAGTCAAAGTCCATTGTACTTTGTTTCAAACATAGTGGATCGGTTTACTTTGGACTGCACAGTCCACAAGGTTTTCTTACTCAAACAGTTGGTCTATTTTACTAATTGGGTTTCCTTGCTAAAAATCCTGGTGTCATCTCTAACTCTATTACTTTACTTTATTTTATCTTGCATGAGATTAATTGATTAATTGCTAAAATAAGTAAAGTTAGAAAGACACAGATCTATTTTTAAAATACAAAGCTTTCTACACAAGTTATCTTCCATTGCACAGCTCACAAATTGGTATGAGAGCCAATCTCTACACATTGAATTGATCTTCATGGAAAGTTTTTTAGTTTTTCAAAAATTTGTTTCATCATGTCTTATGCGTTGAAAAAATGTGGTTATAATCAACGTGGTCCTTTATTTGAAGGAAATAATTATAATTTTTAAAAATCTATGATGAGAGCCTATTTGCAAAGTTTAGGAGGTAAAGTTTGGACTGTAGTTGAAACTGGTTATACACCACCTACAAAAGAAAAAACTGTGGATGGTAAAGTAACTTAAGTTTTGAAGATACTTTTACCTTTATTGCAGTTGAAATTGAGCTTAATAATGCTAATGGAAAAGCCTTATATGCAATTATAAATTTTGTTATTCTATCTGAGTATGTTAGAATTTCTGATTGTAAAACTGCTAAAGCTACTTGAGATATTTTGTAAGTTATTCATGAAGGGACTTCAAAGGTGAAGTTGTCCAAATCCAAATGTTTTATCATAACTTTGGGAACATTGTGATGAAAGAAGATGAATCATTTTCTGATTTTTATTCTAGTCTTCTTGAAATTATTTATGACCTGCGTCACTTAGGCAAAAGAGTTAGTGATAAGACAATCTGTGAGAAAATCTTAAGGTCTATACCTAAAAGATTTCAAATAAGGGTAAAAATTATTACTGAGCACTGGGATTTGTCTATTTCTAAAGTAGATGAAGTTATAGGTTCATTGAAAAATTTTGAGATGCAAAATTTTGATCTAAATCAGAAGGAAAATATTATTGCTTTAAAATCAACACAGGTTAATAATTCTATCGATGAAAATTCTGATGATGATGTTGCTTTTATTTCAAGGCAATTTAATCAGTTTTTGCAAAGACAATAGAGGAGAAGGAATGACAGTGGGGCTAATCCTAAATTTTTTAACAAGGGGTCAAAATTGAGAATAAATGAAATGAAAGTAAAAAAAGTAGAAAAAAAAAAAAAAAAAAACTGAATTCACTTGCTGGAATTGTGGTGGCAAAGGTCACGCAGCGAATATTTGTCCTAGTTTTAAGAAAGATCAAAATGATAGGAATAAAGGAAAAACAATGAAAGTTTCTGTTTCTGAAAATTCTGCTTCCAGTGATAATGAATCTCCTCATGATGATTGCAATGATTTTTCTTATGTTGCTTTTCTAAATAAAGGTCTTCATATTGTTTCTTTGTCTAACTCTGACATTTCAGATGATGAAGCCAATGAAATTCTTGATGAATAGGTTCAAGAGGATGAAGAAAAATTGAAGAATATGTTCGAAGAGACTATTGAAGTCAAATTGGCTGTTAACAAGTTAGCAAAGAAGCTTATTCAAGCAAAAGAAGAGAATGAAAAATCTAAGAAAATAGATTGATGAAGGAAAAAGAAAAACTTTTGAAAGCAATTTAATCATCTTTGATCTTAACAGGAAGATCATCATTCTTGAAGATAAGGTAAGTAATACTAACTCCTTGAAAGAATATCTTGCTCCGAGAATTGAAAATACTGAACTTGAATTGAAAATGACACAGGATAGACTGATAGGTTTTACTGCTGGTCAAGTCAAGTTGAATAAGATGATCTACATGGGTAAGAATGTGAATGATAAAACTGGGTTAGGTTTTGTAAAAGGTTCATCTAGTAGTCAAGGTAAAACAGTTTTTGTGAAACCTATTGATCATATTATGCCAAATCCAAGTTTGGTTGAAGAATTGCATTCAGATATGTCATATGTGCCTAAACTGTTATATTGCACTTTTTGTGGTAAGAATGGACATAACCATCATTCATGCCTTCAAAGAAAAAAGAAAGATTTTTTTAAAATTCATTCTCACGAGATTCATATGTGCCTAAATTGTTGTATTGCACCTTTTGTGATAAGAATGGACATAACCATCATTCATGCCTTTAAAGGAAAAAGAAAGATTTTTCTAAAATTAATTCTCATGAGGTTCATACAAAGAAAAAGGTGCATTCTAAAAGGAAAAAGAATTTTGGTTCACCTAAGAATTATAAAGTTAGAAATTTGCCTTAGAAAGAGGTAAAATCTAAAAAAGCTTTTCAGGAATTGAGAGTAAAAACTGTGTGGATCAAAAAGGATGATTTGATTAATTATGTACCAATTGAGTCCTTGAAACTTGTTTCCAAAAGGACTTTGGGTGCAAAACCTTCACACTAAGTTCTAAGATGATTAGTGATCTTGGAATGTGTTAATTGAAGATTTTTGTTACCATTGGATCGCTTTTTAAGGTTTGGTTAAGGTTTTGAGGCATTAGTCATATTTTTCATGATAATATATGTGAAAATTATTTCAGTGAATTTATGATCTGTCTTTGAATGCAAATTGAGATACATGATGATTTGATAAATATTGATTAGGAGATTTTTAGATTTAAATCTCTTAAGATCATAGTTTTTGTGCACTAGTCCATCTAGAAATTTGATTGAAAATCATTGAATTGTTAACTAGGATATATTGATCACAAAAGCTATACAGTTAGTTAGTTAGTTTGTTTGCTTGTATTATTTTTATTTTTTATTATTATTTTTTTTTTGAGAAGTTCTATTTATATTAAATGATAAAATATGGTTTATATAACAAAAAACACAATGCATAAAAATAGTAAATCCCTTTATTTAGTCATTCAAAGGTAAGTGGTGTAATACCCTGATAATTTAAATGATTTATTGATTGAGATTAATTACTTTTATTTTATTTAAATGATTTGTTTAATTTATTTGGGATTAATTGCCTTTATTTTTTTTAAAATTTTTAAATGATTTGTTTTAGTTAATTGAGTGTTATGATTTAATTGTCTTATTTGTATTAAATTATATTTCGCGATTATATTTGATTGAATTGGTGTGATGTTTTGATTTGTAGAATGCTATGATTGAATTGTTAATTGGTAAAGTGTGTATTTATGCTTGTGTGAATTGATTGTTAATTATTTATAATTATTAGATTTAATTTAATTGTTTTATTTATTTAAGTTAATGGGTTTGGGCTTAAGAGGAGTGAGACCAATGGATATGGTCTTGGGCTTGAATGAAGCCTTGTTGAGTTAATTAATAAGGGCCCATAGTTAATTATAAAGATATTTAAATAATTAACTTCACATAATTATATGTATATAAATATAATTAATTAATAGTTATTATGGAAGGAAATATATATATTTATTAATATAAATATGTGTGTGTGTGTGTGTATGATTTAATTAGTTAAGTATTAGCATGGAAGGAAATGTATATATATATATATATATATATATATATATATATATATAATAGATGTGTATATATAATATTTAAAGATTATTATTTTATTTGGTAGTCATAGTAGGAATATGATTTGGATTTTAATGTGTATAAATATACACATGAGGTTTTATAGTTAAAAGTTTTACACGTTAGAAAAATAAGAGAGACAGAGAGAGAGAAGGAGAAGAGAAGGCTAACAAGAGGATGCTGGATCGGAGAAAGAAGATGGCGGAATTGGAAGAGACAATCAAAGCTTGAAGCGTCAGTTTCGTTTCGAAACCTTCAGGCGAGTTCTTTTCTGTCTTTCCTCTTTGAACTCATAAAGATTTCACCTTGAGTATCAACGCTTTAATTAAATTTATTTGTTTAAAAATCATGGTTAGATCGGAATAATTAAAAATATAAACTATTATATTCGATTTTTAGATTATTGGATTTTAATTGATATGTATAAGTGTTATATATATATATTTTAAAATCAATCTATAGGTGGATTTGTGACTCAAGAGGGTTAATTAGGATTTATTTATTTTCTCGAATTGTTATGTAATTTTTTTGGAATTTTTCTGATATTTTTCTATATTTTTAGGAATTTATTTTCCTATTATTTGTGAGGAAAATAATTATACATATAAATATATATATTTATATACTGTTTATATATATATATATGCAAGAAGGTCTGTGTCGGCGTATTAAACCAAGGTGAATAATCCAGTGTAGTGCGAGTATGGTAAATAGATGTACAAGCTGATCTGGGCCATTAGTTTATTTAATCTTAAGAGGAATGATCCGGTGCATCGCGATACGTGATAATATAGTGCGTATGCGAATCTGAACCATGGATTAAGTCTGGTCAACTGTGGTTTAATCCTACGCAGCGCAAACCATGGGAGTTGGTGCGCCCATAGATCTGGAGCATTGATGGAGGAGAAATAATCCGGTGCGGTTGTGCTCAAAGTAGCGATTGAGTTCAGCTAATTATTTTGCTTGTTTTGTTACTTGAAATTGAAACGGTCATAACTCAGTCGTCTTAAATCAAAATTGGGTCATTATTGAGCTCAAATTTAAGAATTTTTCGTCCTCTTTCTAATGGTACTAATTTCATTATCAGATTTCCATCCCATTGGGAGATATTTACATTTTAGTAAGACAGTGTCAGAAAATTATTTAAACCGAGATGGAGTATTTATGGGAAACTATTTTTGATGATATTTAGTAGCATTTAATTTGCTACTAATATAATAAATTAATAATTGGTTATGGAAGGATTATATATATATATATATATATATATATATATATATTTATTAATTTACATATTTATTTATATATGATTTATTTAATTTATGAGTTGTATGGATAGATGTGTATATATATATATATATAAATTGTTGATATATATGTATATGTGATTTAAAATAATTAAGGATTATTAAGGAAGGATTATACACATATATATTATAATATATGTGTATATATATGTACGTTAATTAAGATTATTAGTGTTATTATTCTTATTTGATATATCTGGACTGGTTATTAAATTAGTGATATGCTTATAATCTGCATGAGATGTCTATGTATGAATTAACTATCGTTGAGTCTAAAATTGTTACATGGATGAATTGTAGGCATGTGTGAGTTGCCAAAGGCTTAAAAAATATTATCTTATTTGTATGAATAAAATATATACATAGGAGGCATGGTTGATTTGCCAATGTATATATAAATATACTTATGGAAGTATGGTTGAATTGCCAATGTATAAATAAAAATACTTAAGGAGGCATGGTTGAGTTGCCAATATATAAATAAATATATTTATAATGGCATGTTTGATTTGTCAAAGCGTAATTAAATTGTTGTATGTTAGATGATTAAAATTTCATCTATGGTTATTGTATATATAGGTTGGATTATGATTTGTTATTCTTAAATTAGAATAATCGAGTATTTATAAGTTAGCGTATTATTTTATATATATTAATAAAATAATATTGGAGAAGGCATGGATGAATTGTCAAAACATAAATCTTTGTTTTATGATTTAAATAAATAAAATAATTCATTAGTGGTTATTGGGTTTTGGATTAAAGGAATTATTCCTTAGATTATGATTTATTATTTAAATGATTAAATAATTATTTAAAATGGAATTAAGGTTAAAAGGTTTTTTTTTTTTTAAAAGAGAAGGAGATTGTGAATTGGTTTAGGCAGGATTATGTTTTAATCTTGGTTTAATGGTTTTGAAAATTAATGAACTTATTAATGGATGTGAAAGTTATATTGTATATAATTATTTATACATATGTGTATTTTTACTAAACTTAAAACTTTATTAGGTTTGGTTTTGATCAGAAATGATCTGCTTATTGGTTTTCAGAGGCTTGGTAGAGAAAGCTTGCTTGTAGGATTTAACCCACGATTTATTTTTTCAGGTTATTAGAAGTTCAAGTCTCAAGGTTGAGGATCCGCAACTGGAGGACTTATCTATTCTTTCTATTTTATTTCAAAGTAGGATATTATTACTTCAGTAATTATTAATGGATTTGTGGATAGTGGATTTTGGTTAAGGGGTCCTTAAGTTACGGAATTACCGAGTTGTAACCATTGGCGAGTTATTAATAGAAATTTTTATTTATTAGTTTTTCTTCAGCGTATTATTTATTCTTTTATTTCATTTTGTACTCTGTGCTTGTTTAAAATACTTTAACTGTTTTGATATTCCTTGGTTTTGTACGCAGATTTGATCAACCCATGTTTCGAAATTAGGGTGTATCACAGTTGGTATCAGTGTGACGACCCTGGATTTTTAAACCCAGTGTGTCCTGTGATGAACCAAAAGATGACCCGATAACGGATCCGAAATGCAGAAGCGAAAGAAGCAAAATGGCCTTAAGAGATGTACATCCTCCCTAAGGCACCAAAGTGACTCCCCATGAAGCCACGGAACTTAGTTGAGCCAACAAATGAAGCAAGAATGTCAACCCGAAAAAAAATGAACTAAGGGCAAAATGGTCATTCCAAACTGAAATGGGTGCCACTGTGTACACCATTGGCAAGACAACAAAAAATGAACGAAGTTAGATTCAAGAATCACCTGATTCTGAGTCCGGACGGAAAAGATATGAATTTAAAACAAAGTGGCTTTTCCCGTTTAAGACATACCACGACACTATCACACTAAAACTGGAATAACTCACACTATAGATAGAGTTTTGATGAGTGGTTGGTACCATTGGAAAGCTAACTTAAAGCTATTGAACTTGGACTCAAGAATGAACTGATTTGGATAAGAAATAAAAGAGATATGGTCTTCCAAAGTTGGAATAAGAAGGCTGTCCAAGAGAAGCTGAGAAGGGGTGGTTCCAGGGAGAATCAGCCGACCAAAATGTAACCATCAGCAGGCTGAAACTCAACCATCGATCGGCCAAACCCCCATGGTCAGCTGACCGAAATGCCTAAAGTCCCAAAATGGCTACTGGAATGGTCTCGAGGGATTCGTCAGTCGACCGATGAAGCTCTATCAGCCGACCGACACACCTGTTGCTGCTATGAAAAGCTACTGCAATGTGTGGAAATGGTGTTTGGTCCATCTCCAAGGTTCTAAATGCTTTCTACATGATCCAAACACGTTTCAAAACATCTCCTAGCCTCATTCAAGCATTTAAAACATGCCAAACCAAAGAGGAACTTAATTGACACCCCAATGCAAGGTTTTTGCATAAAAACTTGTAAAATCGCCCAAAAATAGTTCCAAAGTTGAAACTTAAGAGTTTTATGCAATGTGGAGATGCACGCAAACGAAAAAAAACATTTAGGACGCGTCCCAATGGTCCGCGGCCTCAAAATGACCCCAATGTAAAATATGACATTTCAACGGCCAAAAATGCCTAAAAATGCAATAGATGGAACTAAAATGCAAAACCTAGAATGAAATGGTGTTTGGCCCTTGGCCACACCTCATACATGATCATAGAAACCCTATGAAAGAAACGGAATGAAATTCCCACACCCAATGCAAAAGTTATGAAGCAATGACTTAGCATTTTACAATATTTTTATAAATAACCTTAAAAAAAATGAAAATGTATAGAATACAAAATACATGTCGTTGGCCTCCGGCCTCATCTCATACATATCAAATACATTAAAAATAGTGTACTTATGTACACTTTACATATATGGGATCAAAGAATATAAGTTTTGACATATGAGCTACTAATAGCATTTCATGCTAACATTTTCATTAAAATGATACTTCAAGTCTATGAACTTCCATGGCATAGTGTGCATCCCAAATCAAGGTCCCTGTACCTGAAAAATGTCCCCATTAAGTGGACTACGTAGGTGAGTAACATAAAGCTACTCGTAGGAGCTGAGCATGCATCGACCTAGTATTTTACAATTATATCACCTTAAGGTGAAACATGTTAAAGGGGCTCATGCTACCTAACGTCTATGTCAGAGTGAGACTCAGGGAGCATCTTAAGCTATTTATGCAATTTAAAGTGAACAACGGCATACAAGTATACATGCTCAAGTATACTAAGTAATGTTAAAACATGTTATACAATATACAATCATACATTTCCAAGTATACTAAACCATATTAAGACAAGTCACACAATATCTAAGCATATTACCCAAGTATACATTTTATATGGAAATCTCGTAAATCAAGTATACTAAGCTAAAAGAGATGCGCCTAAAACAAGTACACATGGCACAAGCATACTAAATGAAATTTAAATTCACGGAGCAAGTATACAAGTTCAAGTATACTAAATAGGATTCAAATATCCAAAGCAAGCATCAATTCTCAAGTTACAAGTAATCCATGATTAACAACTTGAAATTAAATGCGAAATCAAATAGTGGAAAGACTAGGACTTGTGGTTGCTAGACCAAGCAAGTATTTTCGAGTAATTACGACCCACAAGGTACCCCCTAGTGCGCACTTATGATTTAGAGGACACTTGTTCACGTACTAGAGCCAAACCCTAGCCATCACATAAATTACGTTCTCACAAGCTTTCCAAAATCAATAAGTTCAAAACTTATACAAAATCAAATGCAAGTTACCACATTCCATGCACAAATAAGGTTGAATCCACATAGTTCATGTCCTAAAATTCAAGTCTAAATAGCATATGACATGTCATGTCCTCAATATGCAATTTATATACAAAGTAAAAATATTTTACAACAATTGAGCCACATTACCATTCTAAGCCACAAGTATCAAATAAGCTTCAATTTAGCAACAAGCTTTCAAGGTAAACAATTGTAATATTCTAATAAGTTATATACCTACACAAGATATATTTAAACAAGCTATTCAAGACAATGATATCACATATTATGCTAAATCCAATTACCATTTTAAGACACCCCAAGTACTAATTCTACATCTAATTAGTAATATGCTCACAAGGTAATTTATTGTACTACACTTCATGAGATTACCATCCTGACATGAAAAGTCTCTAGATTTCCAATAAATTCTAATTAGGCTCATATTAATATATGTAAAGGAACATAACATGGTCTTCACATACATTCAACCCAAAATCAATTTAAGTGACTACAAAACTTAAAATAAAATTAATTAAGTTAATTAATTAATTTTCTCTAGATTTTCAAACAACTCCAAATAACCTCAATTTAACATATGTTAAAGAACTCACCAAGGCCTATTTTAATATTACAATACAAATTAATTTCATGCTTGTTTCAACTATGTAATTTAATCTTTCACAAAAGATAAATATTAAATAAGTTTTGCAATTCTTATTCAAATGCTTCAAATTTAATATATGTTACACAACTCACCAAGGCCTAATTTACTAGCATACCACAATTTAATTCTAAACTATATACCATCATTAGAATTAAATCCTACACAAAGAAAATAAATAAATTAAATTCTAAAAACTTGAATAAGGCATGCTCATAAGTTGTATATGCTTATAAAACAATCAATACAACAATAATATAAACCTAAGATATCCCTATAATACCTCTAATTTTAAAAGGACAGTCCTGGCATTTAATTTAATTATTTAAGTGCGTTTTTACTAAATGATTTGTTTATTTTTTATTGAATTGTGTGTTTTATTTATTTATTTATTTTTATTTAACTGGCATTTTATTTTATTAATTTGTGACTGGTTTAATTATGTGCTTATGTGGCTATTTAAATAAATTATTTTATTTAAATTAACTGTTGTCCGTGATTTGGTTGCTATGTAAATTAGATGTAGGGTTTTTAGTTTTTAATTAATCATATAAGCGATTTAGCCGACTTAGGGTTGGTTTTGTATTAGAATTAGGGTTGTGCTGAAGCCTATAAATACAGTATTATACGTTGGTTTAGGGTTACAAACAAAACCCTATTCACTACGGTGAGACGGAGAGAACTTTGAGAGATTTCCAGAGAGGTTCAAGGATAACTGGATGGAGTGCTTCTAGGTTGAACCAAGAGCACCGAAGGTGTAGAACAGGAGTCTCGAACATGGATGGAAGCTTTAGGGACGGTGGTTTAGAGTTTCAAAACTGAAACTCAAGGCAAGTCATTATTCTATTCCTTCCTTTTACTTCATGTTCTATGCATGCCTAGTTAGACTCCAGGGATTAATTAAGCATTAAAATAGATTAAATTGAAGTTAATATTAATCTTGTAAGCATGTTTGAATCAACTGTTAAATCGTTGCATGAATCTATTTGTGTTGAAAGTTGTTCTCGTTTAAGAATTTGTTTGTATTGGTTTTAATCTTGCTTAACCTTGGTGTATTTGGGATTGGATGCATGCTTATAATTAATTCTAGGACATCAATTGAACCTTGAAATAAGTTATAAAAACTGTACAATGGCTCTGAACTTTGCCGGAGGCGAAGAAGATGAACAGGTTAAGGGATACAGCTCTCAAAGTAGGAGAGCCGGATCACCAAAAGAGGGAGCAGGCTCTACAAAGGGTAGAGCCAGCTCCACATGAGGTGGAGGCGGCTCCACCAAGGGGAGAGCCGGCTCCTTTAGTTTGGGAGGCGGCTCAACCCTCTTTTCTTTGGTTTTTCGTGTTCTGGGTTTGGTTTAGACAGTTGGGGTTGTTTCTAAATGCTTCCAGTTGCTATAAATGAAAAATATTACATGTTATAGACTTGTAAAAACTCTTGGGAAGCATGTGGATGTTAATATGTTGAAGTAGGAAGTAATCTAAGGTTAAACAATAAACCTGTAAGTGGGAAGTTGGATTATACATTGAAACTGCTTACTATTTTTCTAAAGCAATTTGATTGCTTTCGCATGATTTAAAATTGTTAATCATATCTCAGCTATGTTATAAGCATATAGTTATTTATCTAGAAAAATAAATATGCTTGGATGGAATTAATTGATGTTTAAATCTACTGTTTAAATGCATCAGTTATGGTAATGTTTGGAGGAGTTAAATGTGTGGTCTTACTTCATTTAAATTAAAGACTAGAATAGGATTTCTAAATCTTATATTGGATGCATAATTTGTCATACGCATGTTAGACTATATTTATGTTAGTTCTGGAGTATGGTTGATAAGTATCTATTACTATTTTTGTCAACTTGTTAACTGGAGGATTGTATGTACCGGTATGGGACGGTGACATAGTAGGTATGGACTAGTTCAAACACTAAGTCCTACCTAATTTGGATTAAGGTGCGGATTAACCATATAGGTTAAGTCCATCACCTACTTATGTCATGTCAACAAAATAATTGAATGACTTTATGTGGTTTCAGGACAAAAGACTATACATATAACAGACCACTACACAGATGGATGGTATTTTGTATTAGGAGGAGTACGGATTTTATATATTTATTATATGGTACCATGGTATAAGCTTGAGTCTCAAGACCATGGTTAGGGCGCGTATATCGCTTGGGATGGATAACTGGACATAGGTGTTGTTCCCTGGTAGGTCTAGGTACACATGACCACATTATGTGTGATTTGCATGGTATCTCTACTCAGGCTGAGACAGACCTATTGGACTAGCGAGCGTCCTATAGTGTGTACTATATATACATATTGACTACTCTAGGTATTATTGGGCTATCTAGGATGTATGTGCATATCGCATTACTGTATGGATTGTAGTAGAATAGGACTTACATGTGGGCCTGACCCACTCTCTATTTTTTTAGGTGTTCATTAGTTCCAGGGTTAGAGCTTGGACGTGTAGTGCAGATACAGACATTCATTCCTCCGACTACGTAGGAATCCTTTTTATGTTTAGCTTTAGATTTTATTTATGATGTTTTAGTTTTTATTGGGATTTTTAATAAGGGGTCCACTGGATGGATTCCCGAGTTATTAAACTTATAGAGTTTTGGAGTATCGGATTTTAATAATTATATTTTGAGGATTTTAAATTAGCATTCCTTCAGTTTATTATTTTTATTTCTTATTTCACTTTGTATTTTATGTTCTGTTACATATTGATTGTTTGATATTCCCTTGGGTTTGGGCCTGGGCCTGATTAACCCGTGTGTCGGATCTGAGGGGTATCACAGTTAGTATCAGAGCACTCCAGGTTCAAGTGTCTCTAGGATTCTATCGTATAAGACTTTCGCGTACCGTTTTCTCTTGATTAGAGCTTAAGTTTAGGATTCATTGTATTCTTTACGGTTCGGTTTTATCGTACTGATGTCTGTCTTTCTGTGTTGACAGAATGGTTAACGCAAGAACTAGACAGAACAATTGGCAACGAAGGGAAGTGGCCCGTAGGCAGCGTCAAGAGGATGAAGGTAAGTTTTATGAGGAACAGGAGGAAGTTCAGCAGACTCGAGATCAGTGAGAAGATCCAGAGTTTCCTTCTCACATCAATGACCTTATTGCTCAGGCTATAGAAGCAGGGGTAACAGCTGCACTTCGGAATCAGCCTTAGGTACAGCCGGTACCGTTACTAGCACCGGTACCATCACCGGTTGTTCAAACTGATAGTCAGGAGAAGGCTAGGAGTTCTTTCATAAAGGGGAGCCCACCTGAGTTCACAGGCTCCACCGATGCGAGAGTAGCTCACCAGTGGAAATAGGACATCGAGCGACATCTTCATTTGGTTCAGTGCACGGAGGTTCAGAAGTAGATGCTTGCTACCTTCAAACTAGCTGGGGATGCACTGCAGTGGTGGGAGTCAGTTACAACCATAGATGAAAGGATGGCATTGACTTATGATGAGTTCAGTGCATGCTTTGAAGAGTAGTACTTCCCTTACGCAGTCAGGGCAGCCATGAAGACTGAGTTTCTTAATCTATAACAGGGGAACATGACAGTAGCGGAGTATGAGTAGCAGTTCACACGCTTGTCTCTCGTTGTACCGGAGGAGGTGGATACAGAAGAGAAGAAACACAACAGTTTCGTCAAGGGACTGATGTGGTCTATCAAGAGAGCTATAATAGGTAGTCCAGCCTATACTACCTATGCTCAAGTGGTAGACACCGCTCTACAGTAGTATCAGTTGACCGTGGACTTCAGACAGGCCAAGGGTGAGAAACGGGGTGATAAAGACTCTGGTAATCAGTCAGTTGAGAAAGGGAATGGGAACGGACACCGGCAGAATGACAAAGGCAAATTCTAGGGATAGCAGCCTTGGAAGAAGCACAAGGGTGGTTCAAATGTTTCCAGATGTGGCACCTATTCAACGACAGCAGAATGGGGGACCACAGGCAGGACAGGGTTAGCCATAGGCTAATCGATAGAGGAGACCATTTGGTACTTTCCAGGGTAGTTGCTATACTTATGGAGAGTATGGTTACACTTCCAGGTAATGTCCTACAGCCAGGGACAGAGACATGGACATGGATAACATATGTAGCAGGGGGCAGAGGGCGCCAGTGCCTTTACTAGCTCCACAGGTTCCACGGATTCAGGGACAGACTTATCCGGCTTTACCAGCACCACCACAGCCTCAGGGACAGGCACCATAGCAGTTACATTATGGCAGGGTGTACAATCCCATGCCACAGGATGTTCAGGCACCTCAGGCTGTTGAGGGTAAATTTCTTATTCATGGTTTGCATGGACATGTTTTATTTTGTACGGGTGCTACACACTCATTTGTAGCTAGGAATTTTATTACTCTATCTGAGATAAGGACGAGGGTATGCACTAGACCTTAGGGTATTTTTACACCATTAGGCGACACAGCCATTCTACATGAGAGTGATGGGCCTGTGACACTAGATATCGGCGGACTCAGATTTCTAGCCAATCTATTGGTCCTAGATATACACTCTTATGACGTGATACTTGGGATGGATTGGTTATCACACTACCATGCCCAAGTTAGTTATTTTGATAGGTCTATTGTGTTTACCATACCTGGTCAGGACATGTATGCCGTCGCTATGCCACGTTCTAGCGGGGTTATTAGCACCTATTTGTTTCATGTGGAGGAGGAAATAGAGGAGGGGACTACTGTATCATTGGATAACATACCGATTGTATAGGATTTCCTGGATGTATTTCAGGAGATTCCAGGGTTGTTACCTAGTCGCGAGATTGATTTTGTGATTGACTTAGCTCTAGGCACTACGCCTATTGCTGGGGCACCGTATAGGATGGCACCAGTAGAGATGTGCGAGCTGAGGGATCAGATTCAGCAGTTACTTAGCCAGGGTTTCATTCGCAGGAATACTTCACCCTGGGGAGCACCGGTTTTATTTATGAAGAAGAAGGATGGTTCGCACCTGTGTATAGATTACAGGGAGTTGACCAAGGTTATTATTCGTAACAAGTATCCGTTACCCAGGATTAATGATCTTTTTGATCAGTTGAAGGGAGCTACGTATTTCTCTAAGATTGATTTGCGGTCTGGATATCATCAACTTCGGGTTAGGGAGCAGGATGTTTCAAGGACAACGTTTCTCACTAGATATGGATCTTATGAGTTTCGGGTGATGCCGTTCGGGTTGACTAATGCACCAGCGGTGGTCATGGATTTAATGGACAGATTCTTCAGGGCCTATTTGGATCAGTTTGTCATTATTTTCTTGATGATTTCTTGATCTATTTTAGGTCTGAGGACGATCATGCTAGACATCTACGGATTGTGTTATAGACGCTTCGTGAGCACCAGTTATATGTCAAGTTCGAGAAATGTGAATTTTGGCAGCGGGAGGTGAAATTTCTGGGTCACGTGGTGTCAGAAAAAAGGAATAGCGGTGGATCCGGCCAAGGTTTCAGCGGTGGTTGAGTGGGGACAACCTACTTCACTTACCGAGATTCGGAGTTTCCTCAGTCTGGCAGGATATTACAGGAGGTTCATCCAGGGGTTCTCAAAGATAGCGGGACCACTCACTCATCTGACTAAGAAGGGTGTATTGTTTGTGTGGGATGAAAATTGTCAGAAAGCTTTTGATGAGCTGAAGACTAAGTTGACTTCTGCACCAGTTTTGTTTACCCCACAGAGCGGAATAGAGTATCTTATCTACACGGATGCTTCTTTGCAGGGTCTTGGATGTGTTTTGATGCAGGAGGAGTGACCAATTTCGTATGGATCTTGGAAGTTTAAACCTCATAAACTTAATTATTCAACACATGATTTGGACTTGGCAGCTGTGGTCTTTGCCTTACGTATTTGGAGGCATTATCTGTTGGTTGAATCCTTCAGGTTATTTAGCGATCACAAGAGTCTGCAGTATTTGTTCACTCAGTGGGAGCTGAATATGAGACAGCGCAGGTGGTTGGAGTTTGTGAAAGGCTATCATTTTTCTATACAGTACCATCTAGGGAAAGCGAATGTGGTGGCGGATGCACTCAGTCGCCGACCTGTCGGTAGTCTTTCTGCTCTATTCACTACTGAGTGGAATGCGTTGACGAAGGTGGATGAATTGTCAGATGCTTTCATGGCTTGCATGGTAGTTACACCTTCTATTATTCACAAAGTTTTGAAGGCACAACTCACGGATCAACAGTGCATTGACAAAGTTACAGAGATAGCTTCCAGAGAGGTTCCATTCAACTATGTTGGGACTGACGGAGGTTTGAGGTACAAGGGCCGATTGGTTGTATCTTCTGCTGATAATTTAAGGAAGGATGTGATGACTGAGACTTACCACTCTTAGTTTTCTATTCATCCAGGCGGAAACAAGATGTATCAGGATATGAAGCGGCAATTTTGGTGGGCAGGTATGAAGAGAGACATTGCTCTTTTTGTCAGATGGTTAAAATTGATCATCAGAGGCCGCTAGGAGCTCTACAGCCACTACCAATATCGGAGTGGAAATGGGAGAGCATTTCTATAGATTTTGTAGAGGGATTGCCCAATTCTTTCAAGGGTTATAATTCCATTTGGGTCATCGTGGATTGATTGACCAAATTAGCTCATTTTCTGCCTATTTGCATTAATTTCACTTCGGAGCAGTTGGTAAGGCTTTACATTTCAGAGATTGTGAAGCTACATGGCATTCCATTGTCTATAATATCAGACAAGGATTCGAGCTTTGTGTTTGGTTTTTGGAAGAGCTTTCAGTAGGCTTTGGGTACAGAATTACACCTTAGTACTGCTTATCATCCTCAGACTGATAGACAGACTGAGTGGGTGAATCAGATCATGGAAGATATGCTTTGGTCCTATGTTCTTGACTTCAAGGGTCACTGGGAGGATTATTTGCCACTTGTAAAGTTTGCTTATAATAATAGTTTTCAGAAGACTATTGGGATGGCACCATTTGAGGTATTGTACGGTCGACCGTGTCGATCGCCTGTTTGTTGGATGGAGGTTGGTGAGAGTAGATTCTTGGGTCCTGAGTTCATCAAGGATACTTCTGAGAAGATCGCTCTTATTAAAGATCACATACGCACTGCTCAGAGTCGGCAGAAGAGCTATGCTGATCGTTGCACACGTGCTTTGGAGTTTCAGGTTGAGGATTAGGTTCTACTTAAAGTGTCGCCTATGAAGGGTGTAATGCGCTTTGGGAAGAAAGGGAAGTTGTTACTGCGGTTTGTCATTCCATTCATGATTATGGATCGAGTTGGAGCTGTCGCTTATCAGTTGGCACTTCTGGATAATTTGGATCGCGTCCATAATGTGTTCTATGTTTCCATGTTACGGAAATTTCTGCGAGTTGAGGATCGGTATCAACATATCGATGTAGGGGAGATTGAGTTGCTGTTGGACGCAACGTATTTAGAGCCACCGTGTCATATCATTAACCGTAGGGATCAAATCCTTCGTAATAAGGTTATCCCTTTGGTGCGTGTTTAGTGGAGTTATCACCATGAGGCTGATTCCACTTGGGATAGAGAGGATGTCAGTCGCTCGCAATTTCCTGAATTATAGGAAGAAGGTAAGAGCAAATTCCGAGGACTGAATTTCTTTTGTTAGGGGGGAAGAATGTAAAATCCCTAATTTTAAAAGGACAGTCCTGGCATTTAATTTAATTATTTAAGTGCGTTTTTACTAAATTATTTGTTTATTTTTTATTGAATTGTGTGTTTTATTTATTTATTTTTATTTAACTGGCATTTTGTTTAATTAAT
The DNA here is from genome assembly GCF_030987335.1 of Cornus florida. Lineage (NCBI taxonomy): Eukaryota > Viridiplantae > Streptophyta > Magnoliopsida > Cornales > Cornaceae > Cornus > Cornus florida. The sequence continues at coordinate 62,109,443 of NW_026775578.1, forward strand.
TTGTGACTAGTTTAATTATATGCTTATGTGGCTATTTAAATATATTGTTTTTTTAAATTAACTATTGTCCGTGTTTTGGTCGCTATGTATATTAGATGTAGGCTTTTTAGTTTTTAATTAATCATATAAGGGATTTAGTCGACTAAGGGTTGGTTATGTATTAGAATTAGGGTTGTGCTAAAGCCTATAAATACAGTATTATACGTTGGTTTAGGGTTACAAACAAAACCCTATTAACTACGGTGAGACGGAGAGAACTTTGAGAGATTTCCAGAGAGGTTCAAGGATAACTGGACGGAGTGCTTTTGGGTTGAACCAAGAGCATCGGAGGTGTAGAACAGGAGTCTCAAACGTGGACGGAAGCTTCAAAGACGGTGGTTTAGAGTTTCAAACCTGAAACTCAAGGCAAGTCACTATTCTATTCCTTCCCTTTAATTCGTGTTCTGTGCATGCCTAGTTAGACTCCAGGGATTAATCAAGCATTAAAACAGATTAAATTGAAGTTAATATTAATCTTGTAAGCATATTCGAATCAACTATTAAATCGTTGCATAAATCTATTTGTGTTGAAAGTTGTTCTCGTTTAAGAATCTGTTTGCATTGGTTTTAATCTTGCTTAACCTTGGTGTATTTGGGAGTGGATATATGCTTATAATTAATTCTAGGACATCAATTGAACCCTGAAATAAGTTATAAAAACTGTACAGTGGCTCTGAACTTCGCCGGAGGTGAAGAAGACGAACAGGTTAGGGGATACGACTCTCAAAGGAGGAGAGCCGGCTCACCAAAAGAGGGAGCCGGCTCTAGGGCTTGTAGAGCCGGCTCTACAAAGGGTAGAGCCAGCTCCACATGAGGTGGAGGCAGCTCCACCAAGGGGAGAGCCGGCTCTTTTAGTTTGGGAGGTGGCTAAACCCTATTTTCTTTGGTTTTTCGTGTTCTGGGTTTGGTTTGGACAGTTGGGGTTGTTTCTAAATGCTTCCAGTTGCTATGAATGAAAAATATTACCTGTTACAGACTTGTAAAAACTCTTGGGAAGCATGTGGATGTTAATATGTTGAAGCGTGAAGTAATCTAAGGTTAAACAATAAACCTGTAAGTTGGAAGTTGGATTATACATTGAAACTGCTTACTATTTTTCTAAAGTAATTTGATTGCTTTCGCATGATTTAAATTGTTAATCATGTCTTAGCTGTGTTATAAGCATATAGTTATTTATCTGGAAAAATAAATATGCTTGGATGGAATAATTGATGTTTGAATACACTGTTTAAATGCATCAGTTATGGTAATGTTTGGAGGTGTTAAATGTGTAGTCTTACTTCATTTATATTAAAGATTGGAATAGGATTTCTAAATCTTATATTGGATGTATGATTTGTCATACACATGTTAGACTACATTTATGCTAATTCTGGAGTATGGTTGATAAGTATCTATTACTGTTTTTGTCAACTTGTTAACTAGAGGATTGTATGTACCGGTATGGGACGTTGACATACTAGGTATGGACTAGTTTAAACACTAAGTCCTACCTAATTTGGATTAAGGTACGGATTAACCATATAGGTTAAGTCCATCACCTACTTGTGTCATGTCAACAAAATAGTTGAATGACTTAATGTGGTTTCAGGGGGGAAGACTATACATATAATAGACCACTACACAGATGGATGGTATTTTGTATTAGGAGGAGTATAGACTTTATATATTTATTATATGGTACCATGGTATGAGCTTGAGTCTTAGGACCATGGTTAGGGCGCGTATATTGCCTAGGATGGATAATTAGATATAGGTGTTATTCCCTGGTAGGTCTAGGTACACATGACCACATTATGTGCGATTTGTATGGTATCTCTACTCAGGCTGAGACAGACCTATTGGACTAGCGAGCGTCCTATAGTGTGTACTATATATACATATGGACTACTCTAGATGTTGTTGGGCTATCTAAGATGTATCTGCATATTAGATTACTGTATGGATTGTAGTAGAATAGGACTTGCATGTGTCCCTGACCCACTCTCTTATTTTTCAGGTGTTCATCAATTCCAGGGTTAGAGCTTGGACGTGCAGTGCAGATACAGACATTCATTCCTCCGACTACGTAGAAATCCTTTCTATGTTTAGCTTTAGATTCTATTTCTGATGTTTTAGTTTCTATTGGGATTTTTAATAAGGGTCCACTGGATGGATTCCCGAGTTGTTAAACTTATGGAGTTTTGGAGTATCGGATTTTAATAATTATATTTTGAGGATTTTAAATTAGCATTCCTTCAGTTTATTATTTTTATTTCTTATTTCACTTTATATTCTGTGTTCGGTTACATATTGATTGTTTGATATTCTCTCGGGTTTGGGCCTGGGCTTGATCAACCCGTGTCTCGGATTCAATGGGTGTCACAATCCCCTACCTCAATTTGAGATGAAAACCTCAAAAGCCACTAAAATGAAACCGCTTTGAATCCGACGAAACTTCTGGGTTTCGTCGGGGACAACATGATTTACATGAACCCCCAAGAAGCCCCATCAAAATCATAACTTGACTTCAAACCCAAACTCAAGAAATGGCCAAAACGAGATTCCAATCGGTGGAATCGAAGGCCTCGCCAAGGCAAACATAAAACACTAAGGCACGACAACATTTCACTCGAGGGAAATGGCAGGAAAAAGAAGAAGAAGGGTGGCTGCCGGCCAAGAGAGAGGAGAGAGAGAAGAAAATATGATATTTTCTCTTTAAGTCCCCTATGTATAGAAAAACCCTAAAAGTGCCCCGAAAGGGTCCGGAAAAAATGGAATTTGAGCAGACGCGCTCAAACGGCAAAACTCCGCAAACAAAAAACATTCAAAATGAGAGAATATGAACAACGGAAGAAACGGTGTCGAAAACCGAGTCCTGAGCAGAGAGATATACCCCAAACAAGTTTGGCGGCAACCGGGTCCTAAAACCCTGAAACTGGAGAAAAATGATCAGACGGAAATTCTATGAGTACATGACTTGACGAGATTTGAAAATGAATCCCATATGAGGATCCAGGCTCCAGACAAGATATTTTACAATAACTTTCGTTAATTGCACAATGGCCCCTACAAAAAGGGTTAACTACGAAATTACCCCAGAATGAAAATATCTTTCAAAAGATATTTTCTTAGATACCCCTGAAATAAAATATCTTCAAAATATATTTATAAAAAACACCCCAAGAAAATCAAAAGATTCTAAAAATCTATGCATCTATGCCCCTATAGACACCGGGAGCAACCAAGGTACTTTTCTACAAAAGTAAAGATACCTATTTTGTGAAAACCACTTAGAATGATGATATGTGAAGTCAAAAACCAACTCCGAACACAAGGAGTGAGGTTATGCTAATAAAGTGATAAACGGGGAAAGGACAAAATAGGAAAAAGGACAAAACAGGGAAAAGGACAAAAAGTGAATAGTATCGAAAAACAAAAAATGTGGAAATGACTCGGTCCTTAAAGGAAGTTGTCAATCCAAAGGAAAGAGACTCAGAAACCATTTCTAAGCACTCGAGACGACACTAAGCGATGAGAAACTGAACTCAGATAAGAAATTTCAATGAAAAAAATTCATCCGTGAAATTCTGAGGAAAAAGAAAAGGAAGTAAATGATCGGGTCATTACAATCAGAGCACTCCAGGTTCAAGTGTCCCTAAGGTATCTTTCGTTGTGTGACTTCCGCGTTGTATGCTCTTTTACTTAGACTTTTAAGTTTAGGATTTATTGTATTCTAAGTTTGGTCTGTTAGTGTTTCCTAAAGTTAAATCATATAGTCTTATTAACAAATGGTAGGATGCCGATTTGGAAGGTATTTGAAGAGGCAAGAGCGTCGGTGCCTGGATCGTATGCTAAATCAGCATAAGGAGACAATATTTATTATGAAAACTGATTGAATGACATAGACTACGGCGGTCGATAGTTTACGTTCATATAGTAAATGCAGGTGCGGGATAGAGTAGATAACTGAATTGTGGGAAGTTATGACTTCTACACTCATTTTAGTTCAAGGAGGATGAATGTAGTTGTAGAATTGGTTTTAAGTTCTATTTTGAGGATTAGGGTGTTCCAAGGTTATTTAGATTAAATTAGGTGATTTAAATGGTTGAAATAGACTAGTTAAAATCTTAGAATGCATAATATACATTAATATGCTAAGGACTTGAATAATATGGAATTTTAATTAACTTACATGTTGTGAATGAAGGATTTAGTTGCTTAATATTATTCTAGCAATTTCAATGTATATTTATGTGATTTTAATCATGTACTGATCAGATTTTTATTATGCTTACTTTTGGATTATTTGATGTATAATTATATATGTTGCATCAAGTATAGATTTTATAAATTTATGCACCATTAAAATAATATGGGGGCATTTTAGGAATGGATTAATGAAAAAGTTAAGTCTTACCCATTTGTGTATTTTAGGGACGGATTAACGGAATAGTTAAGTCCTACCTATTTATATTTATAAGGGAACGGATTAACCATAGAGTTAAGTTCTACTTATTCGTGCCAGGTCAACAAAATAGTTGGATGGCATGCCATTGAAATAATATGGTTGGATAGTTTACTTTTATGTTTGAATAAAATGAATTTTATATATGTATAGATATGTGCCACGATATGAGCTTGAGTCTCAGGATCAGTGGTTAGGATGGAGGCGTATATTGCCGATTGAGATTAGTAGCTAGATTTAAGGATGTGTGGGCCCTGGTAGAAGGAGGACTCGTGACCACCTTTGTGTGCGTTTTACATGAGATACCCACTATTCGGTTGAGACTGCCTTAGTCTAGTGAGAGTCTCTAGTGTGTTCTTATATTTATCAATTATATAAATATAGAATTAGATAATTAGAGATATACAAATATTGAGGTATATAGACTATAAGGTAAGGCGTATCAGAATATAGAATGTCAAGATGGAAGACAGGAATGATAGTGGCAATAGCCATCATTACTTCCAAAGTCTGGTATGCTCGTTCTTAGGTGTGATCAATAGAGATCATTAGTGTTGTGCAGTCACTTTTCATATTAAAGTGGCCGAGGGGAGATATTTATGCGAATAATATTGTGGGAATACCTATGTTGTGAGGGAAGTTTATTTCTATTGGGGTCGTCACTAGTTAGATGACAATGTGATTTATTCAGTATAGCAAGTACATATAGTAAAAATGAGTCCTAGATAATATGGACAATTGGGTCATTACTCAAATTATCTACCATAGGGGAAGTAATGTTCATTAGAAAGGAAAGGAGGTTATCACATCACTATTTATGTTTTATTTATTAAGCAATAACCTATTGTTGGCAATGATATAAATATGTATTTTGCACCATGTGTGTAAAGGAATTTTTTATGTGTTTTACTGCAAGAAATTCCAGCAATGAGATATTTTCTCAACACATATAGGTTGGCGATGTTAGGTTGCAAATAAATGCAATGAGCATAGATTAGCTCAATATATTCTTAATAAATAATGAGATATGCCTGCTAATTATGAGTATGCGTGGATGGGTTAATTTCCACACGGATAAAGGGAATAATGAAATTTGAAATTAAATAATCAAAGTTTTCATTTTCATGGATTCGTGAATTCCGAGGATGGAATTCCTTTTATTAGGGGAGAAGAATGTAATACCCCGATAATTTAAATAATTTATTAATTGAGATTAATTACTTTTATTTTATTTAAATGATTTGTTTAACTTATTTGGGATTAATTGTGTTTATTTATTTTTATTTTTTAAATGATTTATTTTAGTTAATTGAGTGTTATGATTTCATTGTCTTGTTTGTATTAAATTATATTTCGTGGTAATATTTGATTGAATTGGTGTGATGTTTTGATATGTGGAATGCTATGATTGAATTGTTGATTTTGTAATGTGTGTATTTATGCTTATGTGAATTGATTGTTAATTATTTGTAATTATTAGATTTAATTTAATTGTTTCATTTATTTAAGTTAATGGGTTTGGGCTTAAGAAGAGTGAGACCAATGGATATGGCCTTGGTCTTGAATGAAGCCTTGTTGGCTTAATTAATAAGGGCCCATGGTTAATTATAAAGATATTTAAATAATTATCTTCGCATAATTATATTTATAATTATATGTATATAAATATAATTAATTAATAGTTATTATGGAAGGAAATATATATATTTATTGATATATATATATGTGTGTGTGTGTGTGTGTATGTATGTGTGTGTGTGTGTGTGTGTGTGTGTGTGTGTGATATAATTAGTTAATGATTAGCATGAAAGAAAATATATATATATATATATATATATATATATATTATAAAATATATGTGTATATAATTAATTAAAGATTATTATTTTATTTGGTAGTCATAGTAGGAATATGATTTGGGTTTTAATGTGTATAAATATACACATAAGGTTTTATAGTTAAAAGTTTTATACATTAGAAAAATAAGAGAGACAGAGAGAGAAGGAGAATAGAAGGCTGACAAGAGGATGCTGGATCGGAGAAAGAAGATGCCGGAATTGGAAGAGACAATCAAAGCTTGAAGCGTCGGTTTCATTTCGAAATCTTCAGGCGAGTTCTTCTCTATCTTTCCTCTTAGAACTCATACGGATTTCACCTTAAGTATCAAGGTTTTAATTAAATTTATTTGTTTAAAAATCATGGTTAGATCGGAATAATTAAAAGTATAAACTATTATATTTGATTTTTAGATTATTGAAATTTAATTGATATGTATAGGTATTATATATATATTTTAAAATCAATCTATAGGTGGATTTGTGACCCAAGAGGGTTAATTAGGGTTTCTTTATTTTCTAGAATTGTTCTGTAATTTTTTTGGAATTTTTTTGGAATTTTCTATATTTTTGGGAATTTATTAGGATTTATTTTCCTATTATTTGTTAGGAAAATAATTATATATATATATATATGCAGGAAGGTCTGTATCAGTGCATTAAACCAAGGTGAATAATCCAGTGTAGTGCGAGTATGGTAGATAGATGTACAAGCTGATCTGGGCGATTAGTTTATTTAATCTTAAGAGGAATGATCTCATGCATCGCGATGCATGGTAGTATAGTGCGTATGCAAATCTAAACCATGGATTAGGTTTGGTCAACTGTGGTTTAATCCTACGCAGTGTAAACCATGGGAGTTGGTGCGCCAATAGATCTGGAGCATTAATGGAGGAGAAATAATCTGGTGCGGTTGCGCTCACAGTAGCAATTCAGCTCAGCCTATTATTTTGCTTGTTTTGTTACTTGAAATTGAAACGGTCATAACTCAGTCATCTTAAATCGAAATTGGGTCATTCTTGAGCTCAAATTTAAGGATTTTTTGTCCTCTTTCCAATGGTACCAATTTCATTATCAGATTCCCATCCCATTAGGAGATATTTACATTTTAATAAGACGGTGTCGAAAAATTATTTAAACCGAGATAGAGTATTTATGGGAAACCGTTTTTGACAATATTTAGTAGCATTTAATTTGCTACTAATGTAATAAATTAATAATTGGTTATGGAAGGATTATATATATATATATATATATTTATTTATTTATATAATTATTTATATATGGTTTAATTAATTTATGAGTTTTAGGATAGATGTATATATATATATACATATATATAATTGTTGATATATATGTATATGTGATTTTAAATAATTAAGGATTACTAAGGAAGGATTATACACATATATATTATATATTATATAATATATGTGTATATATATGTATGTTAATTAAGATTATTAGTGTTATTATTCTTACTTGATATATCTGGATTGGTTATTAAATTAGTGATATGATTATAATCTGCATGAGATGTCTATGTATGAATTAACTATTGTTGAGTTTAAAATTGGTACATGGATGAATTGTAGGCATATGTGAGTTACCAAAGGCTTAAAAAATATTGCCTTATTTGTGTGTATAAAATATATACATAGGAAGTATAGTTGATACCCCTCGGATCCGAGACACGGGTTGATCAGGCCCAGGCCCAAACTCGAGGGAATATCAAATAATTAATATTTTAAAAACCAAACACATATGACAAAATGAAATAAGAATAAATATAAATAGCTGAAAGAAACTAAAAATAAAATCCTTTAAAATTAAATACTTAAAATCTTCAAATAATAAAGGTTAAATAATCCAACTCCAAAACCTCTAAGGATACAACTCGGGAATCCATCTAGTAGACCCCTAATAATAAAAACCAAACTGAATTGTAGAACTAAAAGAAAACCATAACTAAGTCATGAAGAGAGATCCTACGTCGTCGGAAGAATGAGTGACCGTCTCCGCTCAGCACGAACAAGCTCAAGCTTGGAACTAGCGTACACCTGAAAAATACGAGTGGGTCAGGCCCATGAACAAGTTCTAACTTACTACAATCTAAGCAGAGACTCGATACGCATGTACACCCTAACCAACTCAACAATAGCTAATAGTCCGTAAATATATATATATTTACACTAAAGGACTTTCACTAGACTAGAGGCCGGTCTCAACCTGAATAAAGGTAACATGCTAAAATGCACACGAAGTGGGCATGTGTACCTAAGCCTAACAGGGTACACCTCCAACCATCATAGCCTAGCTATGCATCCCAATGCATATACGCTCCCTAACCGTCGATCCTGAGATTCAAGCTCATATCGAGGTATCATAACAATATATTTAAAATCCATCCATAATCCATAGTAGTGTTGCTCAACAATACGTTGCCTTGACACTACAAACCAATAGGATTTAAATTTTAGTTAATCCATTCATTAGTTCCAGAGTAGGTAGGACTTAACGTTTTTGAGCTACTCCCCATAGTATGCCACCATCCCATACCGGTGCATACAATACATCCATCCAGTAGTTAATCATACAAAATATATATATGTACCATACAACCATTCCAGGAAGTCCACAATTGATAATAATACATTAAGTATAAGCATCAATGATTCCATAATAAGCATGATAGAAACTCTATAAATTAACAGGCTTATAACTACTACTTTCCAAGATCCAACAATTGATGATTGATGACATACATGCAAACCTCAATTATCCCTTGAACACATGCTAGAGCAGAGTATATATATATAGGAACACACTAATTTAGGTCTATTCTAACAACCTCTCATAATTGACAATACATCTAATATATGCAACTGTCAATTTATCCACCACAAACAAAATTAAAGATTTGTAACCTTGTATGCTTATATTAAAATTTCTGAACCATAATATCTATATTCAAAATCTCAAGAATTGCCATATGAAGACTTAGCAATTTAACATCTTTTACATCCGGAAACTGTAATCTAGTTTTAGTTAAACTTTACCCATTGTTCAAGAATGAACCTCAACTATTTAATTTGTTTTAGTTTGTTCTCTGAATTTTTTATAAGCTTTTAGAACATCACTAAACACTCTATTACAGCCTCCAACAGAATCTAAAATGACCAAAATCCAAGTCTCGTAGCCCAAACGGTCGCCCAAAACTCAGAAAAATAGAAAAACTGGAAAGACCCTGCTCCATCAAAGAGGGAGCCTGCTCTTTCTTTCTTGGAGCTGGCTCCCCACCATGGGGAGCCCCCTCCTTGCCTTCTAGAGCCGGCTCCCTCTAAGAGGGAGCCTGCTCTTTCTTTTGGGGAGCCTTCTCCCCTTTTGGCTCTTCTCCGTTCTTCGTCTCTTTCACGTCCGGCGGTTCTCCGACGATTTGTCCGTCATACCTACAGTTCCTAGGTGTCCAACCTAAGTCCATTGTGTTCCAGAATTGATGAAACACTCTGTTTAACACTCATCAACAATTACCCCAAATAATGCAATAAGGATGCAAAACAAGAAAACTTACAGTTCCTCCATATTTACTGCTTAAGTAAATCAACCGTGAAACTTAAAACTACTTTAATGTTTTCCCAATGCATACTAGAGTTAATTTGGTTCCTTATTCAATAATTCCACGTCTGTTTAAAAATCATAAATTTCAGCAAGAAAATTTAGACAAACAAACTTACGACACAGAAAAACACATACAGAGTGAAACACATAAAACATGCCAAATAGATTAAGATTTATATTCCTTTATTCCTGAAGTTGCGTTAAGGATGCAAAGAACACGAATCAACAGAATAGAGTTAGGATTAGAACTTTCCTTACACCGACGTCTTCCTAAAATCCTCCGGTGAACTCTGTGTTTCCTCTTTGCCTCCACAAAATAACTTACGTTTTGTTTTGTTTTGTTTTTAAACCCTAATCCACCGTAACACGCATATTTATAGGCTTAAACATTAAACCCTAATCCATGTATAACTCTAAGTTAAAAACTATGTTGGCTAAATACGTGACTTTTAAAAACTGATAGAAACTTAATTTAATAAATAAAACATTTAACTTAATTCAATTAAAACAATTAGAGTAAACCAATTAAGTAATTAACTTCAATTAAATCAATTAAATTAAAACAATTAAACAATTAAAAGCAATTAAATCAAGTCAATTAACACATAAGCACTTCAACAATTAAAAATGCAATTTAATCAATAAATTAAATACCAGGACTATCCTTTTGAAATTAGGGGTATTATATTCTTCCCCCCTAACAAAAGGAATTCCGTCCTCAAAATTCGCTCTTACCTTTTTCCAAAATTTTAGGAAATTGAGAGCGAATTGCGTCCTCCCGTTCCCAAGTAGACTCAGCTACATTGTGATGACTCCACATGACACGAACTAAAGGGATAACCTTGTTACGAAGAATCTGATCTCGTCGGTCTGCAATACGACACGGTGGCTCCAAATAAGTTGCATCCGGCTGCAACTCAATCTCTCTAACATCGATATACTGATACTGATCCTCATTGCGCAAAAATTTTCGCAACATGGAAACATAAACCACATTATGCACACGATCCAAATTATTCGGAAGTGTCAATCGATAAGTGATAGCTCCAACTCGATCCGTAATCATGAATGGACCAACAAATCATGGAGACAACTTCCCTTTCTTCCCAAAGCGTATTACACCCTTCATAGGAGACACTTTGAGGAGAACCTAATCCCCAACTTGAAACTCCAAAGCACGAGTGCGACGATCAACATAACTCTTCTGCCTACTCTGGGCAGTGCGCATGCGATCCCGAATAAGAGCTATCTTCTCAGAAGTATCCTTGATAAACTCAGGATCTAAGAATCTGCTCTCACTAACCTCCATCCAACAAACAGGTGATCGACACGGTCAGCTGTATAACGCCTCAAATGGTGCCTTCCTAATAGTCTTCTGAAAACTATTGTTATAAGCAAACTCCACAAGCGGTAAATAATCCTCCCAGTGGCCCTTGAAATCAATAACACACGACCGAAGCATATCCTCCATGATATGATTAACTCGTTTAGTCTGTCCATCAGTTTGAGGATGATAAGCAGTACTAAGGTGTAATTCTGTACCCAAAGCCTACTAAAAACTCTTCCAGAATCCTGACACAAAGCTCGAATCCCTGTCCGATATAATAGATAATGGAATGCTATGTAACTTTACAATCTCTGCAATGTAAAGTTGTGCCAACTGCTCCGAAGTGAAATCAGTGCGAATAGGCAAGAAATGAGCTAATTTCGTCAATCTGTCCACGATGACCCAAATGGAATTGTGATCCCTGAAGGAATTTGGCAACCCTTCCACAAAATCCATAGAAATGCTCTCCCATTTCCACTCCAGTATCGGCAGTGGCTGTAGAGCTCCTGGCGGTCTCTGATGATCAATATTGACCATCTGATAAGTACTTCACCGAGAAACAAAAAGAGCAATGTCCCTCTTCATACCTGCCCACCAAAACTGCCGCTTCATATCCTGATACATCTTGTTGCCTCCTGGATGAACAGAGAACTCAGAGTAGTGAGTCTCAGTCATCACATCCTTCCTCAAACCATCAGCAGAAGGTACCACTAACCGTTCCTTGTACCTCAAACCTCCATCAGCCTCAACGTAGTAGAATGGAACCTCTCCGAAAGCTATCTCTACAATTTTGTCAATGCACTGCTGATATGTGAGTTGTGCCTTCAAAACCTTGTGAATAATGGAAGGTGTAATTACCATACAAACTATGAAAGCATCTGAAAACTCATCCACCATCTTCAAAGCATTCCACTCAGTAGAGAACAGAGCAGAAAGACTACCGACAGGTCGGCGACTGAGTGCATCTGCCACTATGTTCACTTTCCCTGGATGATACTGTATAGAAAAATGATAGTCTTTCACAAACTCTAACAATCTGCGCTATCTCATATTCAGCTCCCGCTGAGTGTACAAGTACTGCAGACTCTTGTGATTGCTAAACAACCTAAAGGATTCACCCAACAGATAATGCCTCTAAATACGTAAAGCAAAGACCACAACTGCTTACTCCAAATCGTGTGTTGGATAATTAAGCTCGTGAGGCTTAAGCCTCCGAGATTCATACGAAATCGGTCGCTCCTCCTGCATTAAAACACATCCAAGACCCTGTAATGAAGCATCCGTGTAGATCAGATACTCTATCCCGCTCTGTGGGGTAGACAAAACTGGTGCAGAAGTTAACTTAGTTTTCAGCTCATCAAAAGCTTTTTGACAATGTTCATCCCATACGAACCGTACACCCTTCTTAGTCAGATGAGTGAGTAGTCCCGCTATCTTTGAGAATCCCTGGATGAACCACCTATAATATCCTGCCAGACCGAGAAAACTCCTAATCTCGGTAGGTGAAGTAGGCTATCCCCACTCAACCACCGCAGAAACCTTGGCCGGATCCACCGCTATCCCACTTTCTGACACCACGTGACCTAGAAATTTCACCTCCCGCTACCAAAATTCACATTTCTTGAATTTAGCATACAACTGGTGCTCACGAAGCGTCTGCAACACAATCCGTAGATGTTTAGCATGATCATCCTCAGACCTAGAATAGATCAAGATATCATCAATGAAAACAATGACAAACTGATCCAAATAGACCCTGAAGACTCTGTTCATTAAATCCATAAAGACCGCTGGTGCATTAGTCAACCCAAACGGCATCACACGAAACTCATAAGATCCATATCTAGTGAGAAACACTGTCCTCGAAACATCTTGCTCCTGAACTTGATGTTGATGATATCCAGACCGCAGATTAATCTTAGAGAAGTACGTAGCTCCCTTCAACTGATCAAAAAGATCATCTATCCTGGGTAACGGATACTTGTTACGAATAGTAACCTTATTTAACTCCCTGTAATCTATACACAGGCAAAGCAAAAAGCATTGGCGCTCCCTAGGGTGAAGTACTTCGGCGAATAAAACCCTGGCTAAGTAACTGCTGAATCTGATCCCTCAACTCACGCAACTCCACTAGTGCCATCCTAAATGGTGCCCTAGCAATAGGCGTAGTGCCTGGAGCTAAGTCTATCACAAAGTTGATCTCGCGACTAGGCGGCAACCCTGGAATCTCCTGAAATACATCTGGGAAATCCTGTACAATCGGTATGTTATCCAATGATACCGTAGTCCCCCCCTCCATTTCCTCCTTCACATGGAACAAATAGGTGTTAGTGACCCTGCTAGAACGCGGCATAGCGACAACATACCTGTCCTGACCAGGTATGGTGAAAACAACTGACCTATCAATACAATCAACTTGGGCATGGTATTGCGATAACCAATCCATCCCAAGTATCACATCATAAGTGTGAATGTCCAGGACCAAAGGATTGGCTAGAAATTTGAGTCTACCAATATCTAGTGTCACAGGCCCATCACTCTCATGAAGAATGGTTGTATTGCCTAACGGTGTAGAAATACCCTGAGGTCTACTGCATACCCGAGTCGTTATCCCAGACAAAACAACAAAAGTCCTAGCTACAAATGAGTGTGTAGCACCCGTATTAAACAAAACACGTTTAAGTAAACCATGAATAAGAAACTTACCCTCAACAGCCTGAGGTGCCTGCATATCCTGTGGCATGGGATTGTACACCCTGCTATAATATAACTGCTGCGGTGCCTGTCCCTGAGGTAGCAGCGGTATTGGTAAAGCCGGATATGTCTGTCCCTGAATCCGTGGAACCTGTGGAGCTGGTAGAGGCACTGGCGCCCTCTGCCCCTACTGCATATGCTGTCCCTGTCCCTGTCTCTTGATGAGCACTGAAAAGTGCGCATTTAAACCCGTTAAGCTTAAGCATTCTAGTACCTTTATCTATCTTACTTTGCCGTTTTAGACTTAGTACGTGTTATTTATATTTTCAGGCACTAATCCCAAAATTGAGCTAACTCAGCCGAATAAGAGCTTAATTGAAGCAATCCTGAGATAAACCAAAGGAGGGAGCAAAGTGGAGAAAGAAAGGAGCAAAAAGGAATCAAAGTTGTGCAGCTGAAAAGTTCGATCAATCCAACTTAGAGTTCGATCGATCGAACATCTATGATCGATCAGAGTACTTCTCGATAGATCCAACCTTAGCCTTTGCTGAAATTCCAAGTTCGATCGATCACAGAAATTTTCGATCGATCGAACCCTATTTTGTCCTATTCAAATGATTGATCTTATCCACAGCTGTACGCCTACCAACCACTTTTGTCCTTTTCCCCATAAATATCTTCGAAATATCTCAGCCTTGTCCTTATCCGAAGGAGTCAGACCACTTCGATCTATCCAAGATACAGTTCGATCGATCGAACCCATCTTCGATCGATCCAAGTTAAGGTTCGATTGATCGAACTTCCTCCAGCGAGAAAAAGTTAAAGTCCAGCTCATTTATTCCGTCCTTCACCCAATCATTGGAGAATATGCCTTGCACGACCATAACTTATCATAGGGTGTATTTGACCTACCTATATAAAGAATATGATACACTTTTTGGAGAGGTCTCTAGAGTCTCTTGTCACATATTGAAAATCATCTTGGAGGCTATTCTTGGAGAGGAAGAAGGGAGGAAGCTAGAGCAACCATTGGAGGAGATCTTCACCAACAAGGAGCAGCCATGGAGTTAGCCCTTGAGGGTTGGATCATCACTACCATGAGTGGCTAGACATCTTCTTGGGGCTAGAGTTAGCCCCAAGCATGCTTTCTATACTCTAATCTTGTGTATTATTGAGGGATTAGTGTTGTATGATACATCTTGATATTCATGTATATATAAATCTTGATTATTTCATGGTTTGTATGGTTTAATGCTTCCAATTGACTATTCTATTATACTCATATGTCTATGTATGCTAGAGTAAGATATTCATGTGCTTATCTCTAGATTTAGTGTTTTTGATGCATGTCTATGTGTATTGATGCTATAGATCTAGAGATTATCAAGATGATATGCTTAATGAATGCTATTTTGGTTCATTTGATGGTTTATGCCTATTCTTGATGGTTTGTGCCTCTCCCCTAGTCTAGATAGTTTTATTTTCATGCTAATAGTGTAGATTTAGTGTTGTGGTAGTATAATGTTAGATGGGAGGACAATCTACTCTTGATGTTTGATGTTCCATGCTTGTGAGTCCAAATGGCATATTCCTCTAATATTGTGTTGCATGTGGATTGTGAGCTTAATGAAAGATTAATGACTTGTTTTGATCTATTGTGCTATCCCCATGTTGTCTAGACAATATATGCTCTATTGTTTAGATATATTGTGCTCTTCACATGATGTTTAGACAATACTTGCTTGATTTGTCATCCTTGCCAATTGAATCAACCTAATGCACACACACCCTTATCATATTGCAACACATCCATTACCCTCAATTGATCACTTGTTAGTAGTATAGAAAAGTATTGCTTGGTGGTGATCTCTGCACCCCAAGACCTCTCTCTCTCTTGTTTACCTCATATTATTTTATTTAGTTGAATTCAATTTAGCTTAATCAACCAACCAACCAATTGTGTGATCACTCGACCTACTAACCCTAATTACCATAGTTTCACAATTCGATACACCATCAAATCCCTTGGGACGATCCCTACTCGCCCTATCTATATTTTATATAGAGAAAGGTAGTAGTGGCTTTTTATAAATGTAAAACTTGGCCACCTCCTAAATTCACACACAACTCTTCAAGCTTGACTTGGTATCGCGACCCTTGTAAAAGAGGACTGGTCATCTCTATCCCTGTCTTGCTGTAGGACACTGCCTGAAAGTATGACCATACTCTCCACAAGTGTAGCAACTACCTTAGAAAGTACCAAATGGCATCCTCTATCGGTTAGCCTGTGGCTGACCCTGTCATGCCTGTGGTCCCCCATTTTGCTGTCGCTGAACCGGTGCCACATCCCTGTGAGCATCTGAACCACCATTGTGCTTCTTCCAAGGCTACTGTCCCTGGAATTTGCCCTTGTCATTCTATCGGTGTCCGTTCCCATTCCCTTTCTCAGATGATTGATTAGCAGAGTCTCTGTCACCCCACTTCTCACCCTTGGTCTGTCTGAAGTCTACGGTCAATTGGTACTGCTGTAGCGCGGCGTCTACCACCTGAGCATAGGTAGTATAAGCTGGACTACTTGTGATAGCTCTCCTGATAGACCACATCAGTCCCTTGACAAAATTGTTGCTCTTCTTCTCCTCCGTATCCACCTCCTCCGGTGCAAAGAAAGACAAGCGTGTGAACTGCTGCTTATACTCCGCTACTGTCATGTTTCCCTGCTGCAGGTTAAGAAACTCATTCTTCATGGTTGCCCTAACAGGGATAACCTTGTTACGAAGAATCTAATCCCGTTTGTCTGCAATACGACATGGTGGCTCCAAATAAGTTGCATCTGGCTGTAACTCAATCTCCCTAACATCGATATGCTGATACCGATCCTCATCGCGCAGAAATTTTCGCAACATGGAAACATGGAACACATTATGCACACGATCCAAATTATCCAGAAGTGCCAACCGATAAGCAATAGCTCCAACTCGATCCGTAATCATAAATTGACCGACAAATCGTGGAGACAACTTCCCTTTCTTCCCAAAGCGTATTACACCGTTCATAGGAGACACTTTGAGGAGAACCTGGTCCCCAAACTGAACTCCAAAGCACGAGTACAACGATCAGCATAACTCTTCTGCCTACTCTGGGCAGTGCGCATGCGATCTCGAATAAGAGCTATCTTCTCAGAAGTATCCTTGATAAACTCAGGACCCAAGAATCTGCTCTCACCAACCTCCATCCAACAAACAGGTGATGAACACGGTCGGCCATATAATGCCTCAAATGGTGCCATCCCAATAGTCTTCTAAAAACTATTGTTATAAACAAACTTCACAAGTGGTAAATAATCCTCCCAATGGCCCTTGAAATCAAGAACACACGACCGAAGCATATCCTCCATGATTTGATTAACTCGTTTAGTCTGTCCATCAGTCTAAGGATGATAAGCAGTACTAAGGTGTAATTCTGTACCAAAAGCCTGCTGAAAACTCTTCCAGAATCCTGACACAAAGCTCGAATCCCTGTCCGATATAATAGACAATGGAATGCCATGTAACTTTACAATCTTTGCAATGTAAAGTCGTGCCAACTGCTCCGAAGTGAAATCAGTGCGAATAGGCAAGAAATGAGCTAATTTCGTCAATCTGTCCATGATGACCCAAATGGAATTGTGATCCCTGAAGAAATTTGGCATCCTGCAACGACCTGGTCATTTGCCTTCCTTTCCTTTTTCCTGAAATTTTACGAATGAATTTTTTTCGTTTAATTTTCCTTTTTGAGCTCTGTTTCGTGTCACTTAGTGTCATCTCAAGTGCTCGGAATTGGTTTCTGAGACTCTTTCATGTGAATTGACAACTTCCTTTGAGGACCGAGTCATTTTCGCATTTTTCGTTTTTGGACACTATGCGCTATTTCGTCTTTTCCCTATTCTGTCTTATCTCCGTTTGTCAGTTTTTGGAACAACCTCACTTCTCATGCTCGGAGTTGGTTTTTGACTTCACGTGCCTTTATCTTGAGTGGTTTTCTCGAAATACGTATCTTTACTTTTGCAAGAAAGTACTCTGGTTGCTCCCGGTGTCCACAGGAGTATGGATGCACAATTCTTTAGAATCTTTTTCATTTATTGGGGTGTTTTTTGTAAATATTTTTTGAAGATATTTTATTTCAGGGGTATCTAAGAAAATATCTTTTGGAAGATATTTTCATTCTGGGGGCAGTTTCGCAGTTAACCCTTTTTGTAGGGGTCATTGTGCAATTAACGAAAGTTATTCCAAAATACCTCGTCTGGAGCCTGGATCCTTGTACGGGATTCATTTTCACATTTCGCCGAGTCGTGGACTCTTAGAATTCCATTTTGGTCATTTTTCTTCAGTTTCAGAGTTTCTGGACCCGGTTGCCGCTGAACTTGTTCGGGGCATAACTTTCTGCTCGTGACTCAATTTTTGATGCCGTTTCTTCTGTTGTCAATATTTTCTTATTTTAAATCTTTTTTGTTCACGGAGTTTTTCCGTTTGAGCGCGTTTGCTAAAAATCCACTTTTTCGGACCCGGCGGGGCCCTTTAAGGGCACTTTTTCAAATTTCTATAAATATGTTGCCCTAATTTTTAAAATCAGATTTTCAGACCTTCTTCCTCCTCTTGGCTGGCAGCCATGGGAGCCCAAGGGGCTGCCTTCACTCTTTCTTCTCCTCCACTTGATTTCCTTGGTGGAAATCCTTCGGCCTTAGCATTTGTTGTTCGCCTCGTCGTGCTCTACCATTACCCCTTATTAGATACCATTTTTGGCCAAGTTTTGAGTTTGGGTTTGAGGCCAAGTTTGGATTTTCATGGGGTTTCTTGGGGATTCATATAGATCGTGTTGTCCTCGACAAAACCCTTCGGTTTCGGCGGATTCGGAACACTTTTTTTTCGGTGGGGATTTGGGATTTTTATCTCAAATTGAGGTAAGAGGTGTTATAGGTTTAATTCTTGTTATCTAACATGCTATTGATGCTTATACAACTTGATTGCATGCTTAAATATGAAATCTAGAGATTTTACTATTTAATTTTCTTGTATTGGATTTGTTTTTCCCGGTTACTTATGACTTATTTTAAACATGTAGCATGAAATATAATACTCTATAATATGGTCATTGACATATATTAAATTGAGGGAATTTGAATAGGTAATAAAGATTTTATTTAATATTTATCTTGAATAAAATATTAAATCATGTGGCCTTAACTAGCTCAAAATCAATGTGTTAGCATATTAAATTAGGCCTTAACATGGTCTCAAACATAGTTGAATTTGAAAGTAATTGGAGGTGTTTTTAAAATTAGTAATTTTTAATTAATTTGCCCCGAGTGCACTATTCACTCCATTTGAATTCCGACTTGATATTCTTGATCTACATGCCATATAGATTCACATATATTTGATTTAGAATAGTCGGTGAGGTTTTGAAACCTTTCATTTAATTAATTTTCTTGTTTAATATTTAATCCTCATGGTGATATACAACTTGGAATTGAATTATGGCATGCTAGAAAATTAAGCTTTGGTGTGGTTGTTCACATATATTAAATTGGGATTAATTTAATGAGAATTGCAACCTTTATTTTATATTTAACTTTAGTGAAAGTTTAATTTACATATGTGTAACTTGCATGAAATAAGCTTGTAATGAGATATTACATTAGTCCTTGGCATGTTCTCTAACATATGTTAAATTGAGAGCATTTGGTTAAGTTTGAAAACCTAGAGATTTTAATTAAAAGAATTAATTAAAGTCTATTTTGTGGTCCCATTAGCTTAATTAAGATTTTAACTTGATATTTGGAATTGCCATGACTTGTTTACTAGTATATATTAATTGTGGACCATTTGAAGTTGCTTTAGAACCTTGGTAATTAAATTAGCATGATTTAATTAGAGTTCTACTTTGTTGTTCCAATAACCTAATTGAGTTTTAGAATGGATGTAGGTGATAACCATGCCATGTTATTTAATATGTATTAATTTGAGGTTATTTGGAATTGAATTAGAATCTAGGGAATTTAATTATTTTTATTTAATTAAATTCTATCGAATTGAGCCATGGATTTAATTGTGTTTGAAAGTCGTTTCTATATCAAAATCTTGGACATGGACTTGTTGTATATTCATTTGGTTATGTTTTGAGCATTGGATAACATAGTTGCTATGTTTATACTCATGAGAATATGTTTTCCTTATTGAATATATTGTTGCCTTGTGTAATGATTTGCACATTTTGTATTTAACATCATTCATGCATAGCGTGTAACGAATCGCACACTGAAGATTCGACATTCATCACATCATATTAGTTGTGGACTTAGAGCATGTATTGTATAGGTTTCCAAATTTGGTTGTGCTTGGTAGATAGTTGATTATCTTGCATATTCCTATTGATATATGCGTTGTCGCACAACTTGTTGATTTTGGAAACTTGGGGATGTCGTTGTTTGACTATGGCTAGGACGTGGTTCTAGTATGGGGGATAGTCCCTCTATATAGTCTAGTGCGCATATAGGGAGGTTACCCATAGGCTTGTAACCCTAAAGTAACTATGTTGTCGATCTGATCCGGCGTGATGTCCGAGTATCTACTTTGTTTGATTTCGCATTTCATTTTCAAGTTGATAACTAGATGGTGTTGTAACTTATTGTTTCATATTTGTCATTCCATTTTAAGTTACAGGATGTTAACTTTGCGAAATTGTACTTTATGCATTGTATTGGAAGTTCCAATGTTGGTTAAATTGCATCAATATTGAAAATCGTGTTTTAACGTTCTAATAAAGCTTAGGATTGATCCTATTGATTCATTTATAACATAGACGTTAGGTGGCATGAACCACTGCTGTTATTTGTGCTTTAGATTCTAAGTTGATGGCTTTGAGAACTTAAACCTTGTTGCATTGTATAACATGCCCTTTTGTTGTTGAATTGCATGGATAATGTGATTTTTGTTAACTTGTATTCAAATATGCTTTTGTCATGTTGTATGGATTACTCTGGATCTAGTTCAATTGTATTGAAAATGCAATTCATGTTAATCTGTGCTTAAGCATTCTTCTTGTCGTGTTTTTTGGATTATCCCCACCATGATTCGTTTCATACACGTATGTATATCATGATTCTTGTTGCTTAGACTCTAAGGTAGCTTAGGATGCTCCCCGAGTCTTACTTGGACATAGACGTTAGGTGGCATGAGCCCCTTTAACATGTTTCACCTTAAGGTAATAAATTTATAAAATACTAGGTCGATGCATGCTCATCTCCTACGAGTAGTTTATGTTACTCACCCCTACGATACTGGGGCATATTTCAGGTACGAAGACTTGGTTCGTGATGCCTAGCATTCCTTGGATGTCGTGTAGCTTTCAAGTTTCCATTTCATGCAAATGTTAGCAGGAAATGTCATTTTGTAGACTTATATGTAAAATTTGTATTCTTTGATTTCATGTATGTAATGTGTACATCAGTGCACTCCTTTCAATGTATTTGACATGTATGAGATGAGGCCGGCGGCCAATGACATGTGTATTGTATTCTATACAACTTTTTAACTTCATGAAATATTATGAAAACCTTGAAAAATCGCAAGTCATTGCTTCACCATGGTTGCATCGGGTGTGGGAATTCTATTTTCATTCTTTCATGGGGTCTTATTAATCTTGTATGAAGTGTGGCGAAGGGCCAAACGGTCATTTGACTCCATTTTACTTTTTTGGATTCCATGTTTTCCATTCCAAGTCCATTTTTGCCTTTTTGCCCGTTGGGGGGTCGGATCAGCTATATTTTTAAGCCATGGACCATTGTAGCGCGTCTAAATAGGTAAGTTACATTTGCGGGTATAGTCTTTTCCGGGCAAAACCTCATCGTTTGTGTTTTGAGCCTCCTACGAATTCATTTTGCGTTTTTGTTGCATATTCTGATCTAGGGGCATTCTAGACTTTTTCATTCAGTGTTATTTCCTTCTTTCAACATGGTTGACTAGAAAACATGATTTTAGGGGGGGTTTCTTTTTCGTGTTTTTCTAGAAAATGTCGTCTTGGTGCCAGAAATCGATCGTAAAATTCAACTTTCTGTTTTTTTTTTTTAGCAACTTTTTGGACCTCCATGACCAGATTTCATGGAGGGGCATTTTGGGCATTCTACATTGTATTTTTTTTGAATT
Source organism: Cornus florida (assembly GCF_030987335.1). Taxonomy (NCBI): domain Eukaryota; kingdom Viridiplantae; phylum Streptophyta; class Magnoliopsida; order Cornales; family Cornaceae; genus Cornus; species Cornus florida. The sequence continues at coordinate 62,131,583 of NW_026775578.1, forward strand.
CTCTTATAAGTCACATAGTAAATTCAATTTTGAGGGGGGTTTCTTCTCTGTGTTTTTCCAGAAAAATTTATCTACTAGCTCGTTTTTACTCTCTGTTCTGGTTGTTTCTGGAAAAAAAATGCTTGTAGCAGCTTTTTGGGTCCATTTTGACCTAGGCTATTCAAGGGGCTTTTTAGGGACTTTACATCGTATTTTTTTGGTTTCTTACGCGTACTCGGGTAAAAAACATGATTTTAAGGGGGGTTTATTCTTCGTATTTTTCCAGAAAAACTCGTTTAAGGGTCCGTTTTTAGCCTCAGTTCTGGAAAAAAATTTAATTGGTGCTTGCTGTTAAAACACTATTCCTGCCCAGGTTTCTTACCCGGAAAATAAGTCTAATTTTTTGAAACTTTGAGGCTTCATATTTTCTTCGTCCCGACTCCAAATCAAGTGATTTTTGAGTCTAAGTTTTTTAGTTTTTGCTTGTCTATCCAACGGTATTCACGGTTGCATCCAATTCTATCTGAAAAGACTATTTTACCCTTTATAAAGTACCCTTGCCACACTGATTTTAAACTCAAAGGTTGGTTTTTTTGAAACTTTGACGTTTCATATCTTCTTCATCCGGATTCTGAATCAAGTGATTCTTAAGTCTAGATTCATTAATTTTTCCTAGTCTATCTATCGGTATTCTCAGTTGCATCCAATTTTGTATAAAAAGGCCATTTTACCCCTTGTCAATTACCCTTGCCGTACTGTTTTGAAACCCGAAAGTTGGTTTTTATGAAACTTTGGAGTTTAATATCTTCTTTATCCGGACTCTGAATCAAGTGATTCTTGAGTCTAAATTTGTTAATTTTTCGCTGTCTTTCCAGCTGTATACTCAGTGGCACCCGAATCCACATATTTTTAGAAATGACCATTTTACCCTTGGGGGCATGTTCGGTCTTTTTCTGATCATTCGTTCCTCGCATCAGTTCTTATTGAGTTCCACGACCTCATGGAAGGTCACTTTGACTTCTTAGAGTCTTGGTTTCTATTTTTGCTTCCGCATTCGGATCCGTAATCGGGTTAACCTTCGGTTCATCACAGGACACGCTGGCCTAAAAACCAGGGTCGTCACAGGTGGTATCAGTGCATCCGGGTTCGAATACCTTGGACGACGGGTTTTGTGTGCATATCATGCTTATGTTGTTTTGCTTTGATATGTCATTTGTATCTTGGTAACATGCCTTGTTTGATAACATGTCTTGTATGATAACATGTTCACAGGCTTAGGTGTTTTGAGACATCTATTATTTGTTAAGCATACTTTATGTGTATATGTGCTTCTTGATAAAATGTTTTGATTTGATAACATGTCTGTTTGCTTATGTGGCACCTTGAGTAGATAGTCCATTGCTATGGTGCATGCTAGCTGTTTACTTTTATGTCTGGTTTTGGCAATGTCTCTTAGGATTTGTCGTATCCCTTGGATGCATTCTTGTTTCACGAGTTTCCTCTTTGGATAGGGGAAATTAATTTTGTAAAGACCCATGTCGGGAACCTTCCTGTCTGTTCTGTCAATTGATGCGAGTAAGGCTCATGTGAGTGTAGAATCGCAATTCTTATCTGGTGGAGTGAGACGTGGGCCAGGGAGGCACCGTTTTATTTCCTTTTCCTTCATGGCTTCTAGATCTAAGGCCTTAAGCGTAATGGTGCCAGTGTCATTGTTGTTAGAGTTTTGGGATTAGCTACCCCAACTCTCGCAAGTGCCTGGTTCCCGTAGTGCTTTTGGTAATGATCATTTCTGACATTGATGTTATTTATATCAAAAAGTTCCCTTCTAGGGCAGGATATGAACTAGTGCCTTATACCGTCATGCTACCTTACTGACGAGTAAGTGTGGGCGGTCTCTGGTCGTTGTTCGTACTGTCTTATCACTCCTTTCTTTCATCGCGTTTTGACGTTTCGTTTTCTTGGGATTCTCTGTGTAGTTGACGTTGAGTTAACGTGCCTATTTGTATAAGGTGTTGTCTCAGTTCATGGTTTCGCGTTCCTTTAGTTGATCTTTAGACTACAGGATTTGTCCTTCAGTGCGTTGTGAGCTGTCCTTTGATTTGACTTTTTGTTCGGTCAATATTCTGTTCTCTCTGGTATGTTCCTAATTTCGGGGACGAAATTCCTTTAAGGAAGGTAGGTTGCAACGACCTGGTCATTTGCCTTCCTTTCCTTTTTCCTGAAATTTTACGAATGAATTTTTTTCGTTTAATTTTCCTTTCTGAGCTCTGTTTCGTGTCGCTTAGTGTCATCTCGAGTGCTCGAAATTGGTTTCTGAGACTCTTTCAAGTGAATTGACAACTTCCTTTGAGGACCGAGTCATTTTCGCATTTTTCGTTTTTAGACACTATGCACTATTTCGTCTTTTCCCTATTCTGTCTTATCTCTGTTTGTTAGTTTTTGGCACAACCTTACTTCTCATGCTCGGAGTTGGTTTTTGACTTCATGTGCCTTCATCTTTAGTGGTTTCCTCGAAATATGTATCTTTACTTTTGCAAGAAAGTACTCTGGTTGCTCCCGGTGTACACAGGGGCATGGATGCACAATTCTTTAGAATCTTTTTCATTTCTTGGGGTTTTTTTTGTAAATATTTTTTGAAGATATTTTATTTCAGGGGTATCTAAGAAAATATCTTTTGGAAGATATTTTCATTCTGGGGGCAATTTCGCAGTTAACCCTTTTTGTAGGGGTCATTGTGCAATTAACGAAAGTTATTGCAAAATACCTCATCTGGAGCCTGGATCCTCGTACGGGATTCATTTTCACATTTCGTCGAGTTAAGAACTCTTAGAATTCCGTTCTGATCATTTTTCTCCAGTTTCAGAGTTTCTGGACCTGATTGCCGCCGAACTTGTTCGGGGCATAACTTTCTCCTCGGGACTCAATTTTTGACGCCGTTTCTTCTATTTTCCATATTTTCTTATTTTAAATCTTTTTTGTTCATGGAGTTTTGCCGTTTGAGCGCGTTTGCTCAAAATCTACTTTTCTGGACCCGGCGGGGCCCTTTCGGGGCACTTTTTGAGATTTCTATAAATATGTTGCCCTAATTTTTAAAATATGATTTTCAGACCTTCTTCTTCCTCTTGGCTGGCAGCCATGGGAGCCCAAGGGGCTTCCTTCACTCATTCTTCTCCTCCACTTGATTTCCTTGGTAGAAATCTTTCGGCCTTAGCATTTGTTGTTCGTCTCGTCGTGCTCTACCATTACCCCTTATTAGAAACCATTTTTGGCCAAGTTTTGAGTTTGTGTTTGAGGCCAAGTTTGGATTTTCATGGGGCTTCTTGGGGATTCATATAGATCGTGTTGTCCCCGACAAAACCCTTCGGTTTCGGAACACTTTTTTTTCGGTGGGGATTTGGGATTTTCATCTCAAATTGAGGTAGGAGGTGTTATAGGTTTAATTCTTGTTATATAACATGCTATTGATGCTTATACAACTTGATTGCATGCTTAAATATAAAATCTAGAGATTTTATTATTTAATTTTCTTGTATTGGATTTGTTTTTCCCGGTTGCTTATGACTTGTTTTAAATATGTAGTATGGAAATATAATAGTCTATAATATGGTCATTGACATATATAAAATTGTGGAAATTTGAACAAGTAATAAAGATTTTATTTAATATTTATCTCGAAAAATATATTAAATCATGTAGCCTTAACTAGCTCAAAATTAATATGTGTTAGCATATTAAATTAGGCCTTAACATGGTCTCCAACATAGTTGAATTTGAAAGTAATTGGAGGTGTTTTGAAAATTAGTAATTTTTAATTAATTTGATTAATTAATTTGCCTCGAGTGCACTATTCACTCCATTTGAATTCCGACTTGATATTCTTGATCTACATGCCATATAGATTCACATATATTTGATTTAGAATATTCGGTGAGGTTTTGAAACCTTTCATTTAATTAATTTTCTTGTTTAAGATTTAATCCTCATGGTGATATACAACTTGGAATTGAATTGTGGCATGCTAGAAAATTAAGCTTTGGTGTGGTTATTCACAAATATTAAATTGGGATTAATTTCATGAGAATTGTAACCTTTATTTTATATTTAACTTTAGTGAAAGTTTAATTTACATAGGTGTAACTTGCATGAAATAAGCTTGTATTGTGATATTACATTAGTCCTTGGTATGTTCTCTAAGATATGTTAAATTGAGAGCATTTGGTTAAGTTTGAAAACCTAGAGATTTTAATTAAAAGAATTAATTAAAATCTATTTTGTGGTCCCATTAGCTTAATTAAGATTTTAACTTGATATTTGTATTGGCCATGACTTGTTTACTAGTATATATTAATTGTGAACCATTTGAAGTTGCTTTAGAACCTTGGTAATTAAATTCGCATGATTTATTTAGAGTTCTACTTTGTTGTTCCAATAACCTAATTGAGTTTTAGAATGGATATAGGTGATGACCTTGCCATGTTCTTTAATATGTATTAATTTGAGAATATTTGGAATTGAATTAGAATCTAGGGAATTTAATTATTTTTATTTAATTAAATTCTATCGAATTGAGCCATGGATTTAATTGTGTTTGAAAGTTGTTTCTATATCAAAATCCTAGAGATGAACTTGTTGTATATTCATTTAGTTATGTTTTGAGCATTGGATAACATAGTTGCTATGTTTATACTCATGAAAATATGTTTTCCTTATTTGATATATTATTGCCTTGTGTAATAATTTGCACATTTCGTATTTAACATCATTCATGCATAGCGTGTAACGAATCGCACACTGAAGATTCGACATTCATCACCTCATATTAGTTGTGGACTTAGAGCATGTATTGTATAGGTTTCCAAATTTGGTTGTGCTTGGTAGATAGTTGATTATCTTACATATTCCTATTGATATATGCGTTGTTGCACAACTTGTTGATTTTGAAAACTTGGGGATATTGTTGTTTGACTATGGCTAGGACATGGTTCTAGTACGGGGGTAGTCCCTCTATATAGTCTAGTGCGCACATAGGGAGGTTACCCATGGGCTAGTAACCCTAAAGTAACTATGTTGTCGGTCTGATCCGGCGTGACGTCCGAGTATCCACTTTGTTTCATTTCGCATTTCATTTTCAAGTTGATAACTAGATGATGGTGTAACTTGTTGTTTCTTATTTGTCGTTCCATTTTAAGTTACAGGATGTTAACTTTGTGAAATTGTGCTTTATGCGTTGTATTGGAAGTTCCAATATTGGTTAAATTGCATCGATATTGAAAAGCATGTTTTGACGTTCTAATAAAGCTTAGGATTGATCCTATTGATTCATTTATAACATAGACGTTAGGTGGCATGAACCACTACTGTTATTTTGTACTTTAGATTCTAAGTTGAATGCTTTGAGAACTTAAACCTTGTTGCATTGTATAACATACTCTTTTGTTGTTGAATTGCATGGATAATGTGATTCTTGTTAACTTGTATTCAAATATGCTTTTGTCATATTGTATGGATTAGTTTAGACCTAGTTTAATTGTATTGAAAATGTAATTCATGTTAATCTATGCTTAAGCATTCTTCTTGTCGTGTTCTTTGGATTATCCCCACCATGATTTGTTTCATACACGTATGTATATCATGATTCTTGTTGCTTAGACTCTAAGGTAGCTTAGGATGCTCCCCGAGTCTCACTTGGACATAGACGTTGGGTGGCATGAGCCCCTTTAACATGTTTCACCTTAAGGTGATAAGTTTGTAAAATACTAGGTCGATGCATGCTCATCTCCTACGAGTAGCATTTTGTTACTCACCCCTACGATACTGGGGCATATTTCTGGTACAAAGACTTGGTTCATGATGCCTAGCATTCCTTGGATGTTGTGTAGCTTTTAAGTTTCCATTTCATGCAAATGTTAGCAGGAAATGTCATTTTGTAGAGTTATATGTAAAATTTGTATTTTTTGATTTCATGTATGTAATGTGTACATAAGTGCACTCCTTTCAATGTATTTGACATGTATGAGATGAGGCCGGAGGCCAATGACATGTGTATTGTATTCTATACAACTTTTTAACTTCATGAAATATTATGAAAACCTTGAAAAATCGCAAGTCATTGCTTCACCATGGTTGCATCGGGTGTGAGAATTCTATTTTCATTCTTTCATAGGGTCTTATTAATCTTGTATGAAGTGTGGCCAAGAGCCAAACGGTCATTTGACTCCATTTTACATTTTTGGATTCCATGTTTTCCATTCCAAGTCCATTTTTGCCTTTTTGCCCGTTGGGGGGTCGGATTTTGCATCGGCTATATTTTTAAGCCATGGACCATTGTAGCGCGTCTAAATAGGTAAGTTACGTTTGTGTGCATAGTCATTTCCGGGCAAAACCTCATCGTTTATGTTTTGAGCTTCCTACGAATTCATTTTGCATTTTTGTTGCATATTCTGATCTAGGGGCATTCTAGACTTTTTAATTCAGTTTTACTTCCTTCTTTCAACATGGTTGAATAGAAAATGTGATTTTAGGGAGGGTTTTTTTTTTCGTGTTTTTCCAGAAAATGTCGTCTTGGTACCGGAAATCGTGCGCAAAGTTCAGCTTTCTGTGTTTTTTTTTTAGCAGCTTTTTGGACCTCCATGACCAGATTTCATGGAGGGGCATTTCGGGCATTCTACATTGCATTTTTTTTGAATTCTCTTGTAAGTCACATAGAAAATTCAATTTTCAGGGGGGTTTCTTCTTTGTATTTTTCCAGAAAAATTCATGTACTAGCCCGTTTTTACTCTCTGTTCTGGATGTTTTTGGAAAAAAATGCTTGTAGCAGCTTTTTGGGTCCATTTTGACCTAGGCTATTCAAAGGGCATTTCAGGGACTTTACATCATATTTTTTTTGGTTTCTTCTACATAGTCGGGTAGAAAACGTGATTTTAGGGGGGTTTCTTCTTCGTGTTTTTCCAGAAAAACTCGTTTAAAGGTCTGTTTTTAGTCTCGGTTCTGGAAAAAAATTTAATTGGTGCTTACTGTTAAAACACTATTCCTGCCCAGATTTCTTACCCGGAAAATAAGTCTAATTTTTTGAAACTTTGAGGCTTCATATTTTCTTCGTCCCGACTCCAAATCAAGTGATTGTTGAGTCTAAATTTATTAGTTTTTGCTTGTCTATCCAACGGTATTCACGGCTGCATCCAATTCTATCTAAAAAGACTATTTTACCCTTTGTAAAGTACCATTACCGCACTGATTTTAAACTCGAAGGTTGGTTTTTTTGAAACTTTGACGTCTCATATCTTCTTCATCCGGACTCCGAATCAAGTGATTCTTGAGTCTAGATTCATTAATTTTTCCTAGTCTATCTATCGGTATGCTTAGTTGGATCCAATTTTATCTAAAAAGGCCATTTTACCCCTTGTCAATTACCCTTGTCGCATTGTTTTGAAACCCAAAATTTGGTTTTTATGAAACTTTGGAGTTTCATATCTTCTTCATCCGGACTCTGAATGACCATTTTGCCCTTGGGGGCCTGTTCGGTATTTTTCTGATCATTCGTTCCCGCATTAGTTCTTATTGAGTTCCACGATCTCATAGAAGGTTACTTTGACTTCTTAGAGTCTTGTTTTCTATTTTCACTTCCGCATTCGGATCCGTTATCGGGTCAACCTTCGTTTCATCACGGGACACGCTGGCCTAAAAACCAGGGTCGTCACAGGTGGTATCAGAGCGTCCGGATTCGAATACCTTGGATGACGGGTTTTGTGTGCATATCATGCTCATGTTGTTTGCTTTGATATGTCATTTGTATCTTGATAACTTGCCTTGTTTGATTACATGTCTTGTATGATAACATGTTCACAGGCTTAGGTGTTTTGAGACATCTATTATTTGTTAAGCATACTTTATGTGTATATGTTCTTCTTGATAAAATGTTTTGATTTGATAACATGTCTGGTCCATTACTATGATGCATGCTAGTTGTTTACTTTTATGTCTGGTTTTGGCATTGTCTCTTAGGATTTGTCGTATCCCTTAGATGCATTCTTGTTTCACGAGTTTCCTCTTTGGATAGGGGAAATTAATTTTGTAAGGACCCATGTCGGGAACCTTCTGGTCTGTTCTATCAATTGATGCGAGTAAGGCTCATGTGAGTGTAAAATCGCAATTCTTACCTGGTGGAGTGAGACGTGGGCCAGGGAGGCACCATTTCATTTCCTTTTCCTTCATGGCTTCAAGATCTAAGGCCTTAAGCGTAATGGTGCCTGTGTCATTGTTGTTAGAGTTTTGGGATTAGCTACCCCAACTCTCGCAAGTGCCTGGTTCCCGTAGTGCTTTTGGTAATGATCATTTCTGACATTGATGTTATTTATATCAAAAGTTCCCTTCTGGGGCAGGATATGAACTAGTGCCTTATACTGTCATGCTACCTTACTGATGAGTAAATGTGGGCGGTTTCTGGTCGTTGTTCGTACTGTCTTATCACTCCTTTCTTTCATCTCGTTTTGACGTTTCATTTTCTTGGGATTTTCTCTGTAGTTGACGTTGAGTTAACGTGCGTATTCGTATGAGGTGTTGTCTCAGTTCATGGTTTTGCGTTCCTTTAGTTGATCTTTAGACTACAGGATTTGTCCTTCAGTACGTTGTGAGCTGTCCTTTGATTTGACTTTTTGTTCTGTCATTATTCTGTTCTCTCTGGTATGTTCCTAATTTCGGGCATGAAATTCCTTTAAGGAGGGTAGGTTGCAACGACCCGGTCATTTGCCTTCCTTTTCTTTTTCCTGAAATTTTACGAATGAATTTTTTTCGTTTAATTTTCCTTTCTGAGCTCTGTTTCGTGCCGCTTAGTGTCATCTCGAGTGCTCGGAATTGGTTTTTGAGACTCTTTCATGTGAATTGACAACTTCCTTTGAGGACCGAGTCATTTTCGCATTTTTCGTTTTTGGACACTATGCGTCATTTCGTCTTTTCCCTATTCTGTCTTATCTCTGTTTGTCAGTTTTTGGTGTAACCTCACTTCTCATGCTCGGAGTTGGTTTTTGACTTCACGTGCCTTCATCTTGAGTGGTTTTCTCGAAATACGTATCTTTACTTTTGCAAGAAAGTACTCTGGTTGCTCCCGGTGTCCACAGGGGCATGGATGCACAATTCTTTATAATCTTTTTCATTTCTTAGGGTGTTTTTTGTAAATATCTTTTGAAGATATTTTATTTCAGGGGTATCTAAGAAAATATCTTTTGGAAGATATTTTCATTCTGGGGACAGTTTCGTAGTTCACCCTTTTTGTAGGGGTCATTGTGCAAATAACGAAAGTTATTGCAAAATACCTCGTCTGGAGCCTGGATCCTCGTACGGGATTCATTTTCACATTTCGTCGAGTCATGGACTCTTAGAATTCCGTTCTGGTCATTTTTCTCCGGTTTCAGAGTTTTTGGACCCGGTTGCCGCCGAATTTGTTCGGGGCATAACTTTCTACTCGGGACTCAGTTTTTGACACCGTTTCTTCTGTTGTCCATATTTCTTATTTTAGATCTTTTTTTTATGGAGTTTTGCCGTTTGAGAGCGTTTGCTCAAAATCCACTTTTCCGGACCCGGTAGGGCCCTTTCGGGGCACTTTTTGAGATTTCTATAAATATGTTGCCCTAATTTTTAAAATCAGATTTTCAGACCTTCTTCCTCCTCTTGGCTGGCAGCCATGGGAGCCCAAGGGGCTGCCTTCACTCTTTCTTCTCCTCCACTTGATTTCCTTGGTAGAAATCCTTCGGCCTTAGCATTTGTTGTTCGCCTCGTCATGCTCTACCATTACCCCTTATTAGAAACCATTTTTGGCCAAGTTTTGAGTTTGGGTTTGAGGCCAAGTTTGGATTTTCATAGGGCTTCTTGGGGATTCATATAGATCGTGTTGTCCCAGACAAAACCCTTCGGTTTCGGCGGATTCAGAACATTTTTTTTTTGGGTGGGAATTTGGGATTTTCATCTCAAATTGAGGTAGGAGGTGTTATAGGTTTAATTCTTGTTATATAACATGCTATTGATACTTATACAACTTGATTGCATGCTTAAATATAAAATCTAGAGATTTTATTATTTAATTTTCTTGTATTGGATTTGTTTTTCCCGGTTGCTTATGATTTGTTTTAAATATGTAGCATGGAAATATAATACTCTATAATATAGTCATCGACATATATTAAATTGAGGGAGTTTGAACAGGTAATAAAGATTTTATTTAATATTTATCTCGAATAATATATTAAATCATGTGGCCTTAACTAGCTCAAAATCAATATGTGTTAGCATTTAAATTAGGCCTTAACATGGTCTCCAACATAGTTGAATTTGAAAGTAATTGGAGGTGTTTTGAAAATTAGTAATTTTTAATTAATTTGATTAATTAATTTACCCCGAGTGCACTATTCACTCCATTTGAATTCCGACTTGATATTCTTGATCTACATGCCATATAGATTCACATATATTTGATTTAGAATATTCGGTGAGGTTTTGAAACCTTTCATTTAATTAATTTTCTTGTTTAAGATTTAATTCTCATGGTGATATACAACTTGGAATTGAATTGTGGCATGCTAGAAAATTAAGTTTTGGTGTGGTTGTTCACATATATTAAATTGGGATTAATAGCATGAGAATTATAACCTTTATTTTATATTTAACTTTAGTGAAAGTTTAATTTACATAGGTGTAACTTGCATGAAATAAGCTTGTAATATGATGTTACATTAGTCCTTGGCATGTTCTCTAAGATATGTTAAATTGAGAGCATTTGGTTAAGTTTGAAAACCTAGAGATTTTAATTAAAAGAATTAATTAAAATCTATTTTGTGATCCCATTAGCTTAATTAAGATTTTAACTTGATATTTGTATTGATCATGACTTGTTTACTTGTATATATTAATTGTGGACCATTTGAAGTTGCTTTAGAACCTTGGTAATTAAATTAGCATGATTTATTTAGAGTTCTACTTTGTTGTTCCAATAACCTAATTGAGTTTTAGAATGGATAGAGGTGATGACCATGCCATGTTCTTTAATATATATTAATTTGAAGTTATTTGGAATTGAATTAGAATCTAGGGAATTTAATTATTTTTATTTAATTAAACTCTATCTAATTGAGCCATGGATTTAATTGTGTTTGAAAGTCGTTTCTATATCAAAATCTTGGACATGGACTTGTTGTATATTCATTTGGTTATGTTTTGAGCATTGGATAACATAGTTGCTATGTTTATACTCATGAGAATATGTTTTCCTTATTGAATATATTGTTGCCTTGTGTAATGATTTGCACATTTCGTATTTAACATCATTCATGCATAGCGTGTAACGAATCGCACACTGAAGATTCGACATTCATCACCTCATATTAGTTGTGGACTTAGAGCATGTATTGTATAGGTTTCCAAATTTGGTTGTGCTTATTAGATAGTTGATTATCTTACATATTCCTATTGATATATGCGTTGTTGCACAACTTGTTGATTTTGGAAACTTGGGGATGTCGTTGTTTGACTATGGCTAGGACGTGGTTCTAGTACGGGGGATAGTCCCTCTATATAGTCTAGTGCGCACATAGGGAGGTTACCCATGGGCTAGTAACCCTAAAGTAACTATGTTGTCGGTCTAATCCGGCGTGACGTCCGAGTATCCACTTTGTTTGGTTTCGCATTTCATTTTCAAGTTGATAACTAGATGATGTTGTAACTTGTTGTTTCTTATTTGTCGTTCCATTTTAAGTTACATGATGTTAACTTTGCGAAATTGTGCTTTATGCGTTGTATTGGAAGTTCCAATGTTGGTTAAATTGCATCGATATTGAAAATCGTGTTTTGACGTTCTAATAAAGCTTAGGATTGATCCTATTGATTCATTTATAACATAGACGTTAGGTGGCATGAATCACTACTGTTATTTTGTGCTTTAGATTCTAAGTTGATGGCTTTGAGAACTTAAACCTTGTTGCATTGTATAACATGCTCTTTTGTTGTTGAATTGCATGGATAATGTGATTCTTGTTAACTTGTATTCAAATATGCTTTTGTCATGTTGTATGGATTACTCTAGACCTAGTTCAATTGTATTGAAAATGCAATTCATGTTAATCTATGCTCAAGCATTCTTCTTGTCGTGTTCTTTAGATTATCCCCACCATGATTCGTTTCATACACGTATGTATATCATGATTCTTGTTGCTTAGACTCTAAGGTTGTTTAGGATACTCCCTGAGTCTCACTTGGACATAGACGTTATGTGGCATGAGCCCCTTTAACATGTTTCACCTTAAGGTGATAAATTTGTAAAATACTAGGTCGATGCATGCTCATCTCCTACGAGTAGCTTTATGTTACTCACCCCTACGATACTGGGGCATATTTCAGGTACGAAGACTTGGTTCGTAATGCCTAGTATTCCTTGGATGTCGTGTAGTGTGATACCCCTCGATTCCAGAGCCACGGGTGATTAAGTCCGAGCACAGATCCAAAGGATATCAAACAATTAATATTTAATCGAACACAGAATACAAAATGAATTTAAGAAATAATAATAAGCTGAAGGAATACTAGATTAAAAAACCTCAAATATAAATATTTAAACTCTGATAATCCAAACTTCATAATTTTACAACTCGGGAATCCATCTCCAGTGGACCCCTAACAAAAAATCCAAACCGAACGAAAATAAATAACTGAAGATACTAGCCCAAATTGGATATCTGGAAAGAAGTCTTACATCGTCGGTAGAATGAAAGATCGTCTCTGCTCAGCTCGAACAAGCTCTAAGACCTCAAACATCCAATACCTGAAAAATAATAAGTGGGTCAGGCCCACTAGCAAGTTCTATACTACTACTACCCAAGCAGAGACCCGATACGCATGTACATCCTAACCAATCCAACAATAACTAAATAGTCCATAGATACATATATATATAATCACACATAGGACTCTCACTGGACTACAGGCCCGTCTCAACCTGACTAGTAGGCACCATGCAAAACGCACCTGAGGTGGGCATGACTACCTAGACCTATCAGGGTACAAATCCAACCATCATAACCAGTTATGCATCCCAATGCATATATGCTCCCTAGCCAATGACTCTGAGACTCAGGCTCATATCATGGCACCATAAAAATATATTTAAAATCCGTTCCAAACAAAAAGTGTCACTTAACTATTTAGTGATCTGACACAAAATACAGGTAGGACTTAACCTTTGTAGTTAATCCATCTCTTAATCCAGAGTAGGTAGGACTTAGCGTTTTTGAGCTAATCCCCCTAGTATGTCACCGTCCCATACCGGTGCATACAAACCATCCAACCAACTATTAATAATACAGATGATATTATAGATATCAATATCCACACATCTATAACAAGTACAACAAGAATATATAAATTGCAAGCTTGTCATATATGAACAACACATGATTCTCTAACAGTTTAAGAAC